>NC_064920.1:534574862-535296112 GCF_023897955.1 Schistocerca gregaria | reverse complement strand
CCCGAAAAACCAAACTAATTACTATTGCCAACAACCTGAAAAGTGGACTACGTGCTACGATCATTTCCAGAAGTGCATATAAGGCCGGAAAGATACCCTGAGCGGTTGCGTAACGGCCCACTCGTGAGGCTAAAGAGAGCTAAGTACCACAAAACTTTGTAATTGTTTGCAGCGTATGACAGAGATTTTGCCCAGGTTGAAAAAGTAAGAGTGCCAAGTACTTATGAACTTCGTAAAACTTACAAATCAAATGAATTTAAAGTTACGAATAAGATCTACCATCAGCAGTAGAAAGGAATGACGACAGTGAAAATCTGTACCAGGGGTCGTACTTGGAGGCCTGGCCACGGTGTCCCCTTCTCCTGACAGGATAAGGGAGAGGAAAGGGGAAGGAAACATTGTACAAGTATGTAATTCTTTTTTATTATTACAAATATTATTTATTTTTATTTATTTATTCAATTTTATGAAATATTATTTATATATGAAAAAGAAAGGAAAGAAATATAGGGCCTAAGTGGCATCCTCGTCACTTTACTGGGAGTAATAACCTATCTCTCGAAACAACGTATACCTGGGACTCCCCACCGCTTCGGGGGGTCATGAAACATGCTGCCTAGAAAGTTCGCAAAGTGCGTTTTAAATTTAGAGTGGCGTCGGATGATTTCGTGTTGTTCTAGTAGATGTTGCCGATAGTCCATGCCCGATATCAAGATCCGCGAGAGCAGGTAGTGCGATGCGTGTCCTCCAATCCAGCGGATTGCCGATGTTTTTTCTGAGGGGAAAAAGACAGCGTCAAGGAAGAATAAAGCGTCCGTCTTGATCGTGGATTCGTCGGTGCGTCGGAGGAGGGCCATGATGCGTTGCGTCAGCCGCCAATCTTCCGTTGCCTCACCGCACTGCAGAGAATGTTCTTCGGTGTCCTGCATGTCACATATAAGGTAGAGCGGGGAATCTACCATGCGAATGTCGTACAATCGTTGGCTGTTGACTGTCTTGCGGTTGATTAATGTGTACCATGACGATCTCGCTGATGTGGTGAGGAGAGGTGTATGCACAGCTCGCCAAATCTGTCGTTAATCTCGTGTTGGGTATTTAAGTTGTACAACATTGGTGCCATGATGACGCCGCAAGTATCGATATATCTCTTGGATAGTGGGGATTCTTGTAGAAGGTAACTGTAACTGAAAATAACTAAAATCAACAAAGAATCACGCGACTTGAGAAAAAGAGGGCGATATTGTGCCTACCGCTCCATTCGGCTATCCGTGTATGACTCACGGCCAGACACAAACTTGCATATGTCGTCAACCACGCGTCTACGACCTGTGCTCGTACATCCACTATGTATATTTCCGTAAAGGTCAGACATTGCGTTTGAAAGCCGCTTGCTCGGTATCGGCAGATAAATACGATATTGCAGTGCTTGTGTTATTCTGATAACAATACTAAGTTCCTTTGGACATGCATACATGTTCAAAAGAACTTCCATGCATCTTCAAAGGAACTTTGCATTGTAATCAGAATATCATAGGCACTGCAATGTCGTAAATATCGTATTGTAAAACTTATGGAGAAGGCAACACATGATAATTCGTTTGCGGTTACTATGCTTCAGCCTGAGGATTTTTTTGATTTTAAAAAGCAGCCGATAAAGAATTAAAACAACGAAAAATAAATGTTTCCAAATGTAGTTGGATTCGAATAAAACAAACTTACACATGGTATCGTTAATACGAGAACAATGTTTAACGAACTGTAAGACTGTGTAAGTAGGCTGTTTAGGTTTTCTTATTGGTAACGCCGCTTAGCGCTCGGTATGACAAATCACTGGCTGTGCTGTGCGCAGTCTGTGTTTAGTTTGCATTGTTGTCTGCGATTGTAGTGTTGAGCAGCGGCAGCTGGGTGCTAACAGCGCGTAGCGTTGCGCAGTTGGAGGTGAGCCGCCAGCAGTGGTGGACGTGGGGAGAGAGATGGCGGAGTTTTAAAATTTGTAAGAATTGGTGTCACGAACTGATTTATATATTATGACTATTAAGGTAAATACATTGTCTGTTCTATATTAAAATCTTTCATTTGCTAACTACGCCTATCAGTAGTTAGCGCCTTCAGTAGTTTGAATCTTTTATTTAGGTGGCAGTAGTGGCGCTCGCTGTATTGCAGTAGCTCGAGTAACGAAGATTTTTGTGAGGTAAGTGATTTGTGAAAGGTATAGGTTAATGTTAGTCAGGGCCATTCTTTTGTAGGGATTTTTGATAGTCAGATTGCGTTGCGCCAAAAATTATTGTGTGTCAGTTTAAGCACAGTCGTGTATAAATTGTTCACAGGGGTCGTTTCATATGTCGACCCTTAGCCGAGGATACCTCACTGGAATCTTCTGATTTTTTCTTGTAGTTTGTGTAATTAATGTAGATTTTTTTTATTGCTAGTGCGTAATCATAGAGGGAATTTCCTTTGTAGTTGTAGTCTTTCATTGTTGTACAGTAAAACAGTTGCGGCATGCATGTAGAGTTGCACCAAGTATTTCGCAGCTGCGCTTGCAATTAACTAGATATTATTTTCAGTGCTATGTTAATGTGTTCTCTTATTTTTGCTCTTCAAATTGTGCTTTTTTGTGCTGTCGTGTGAAATATTGTGACAATAATGGCGTGTGAAAAACGTAATACTAGGCTACAAAGTAAATTGAGAAATGACAGTGAAGACGAAAGCAGTGTGTTAGCGCCACCATGTAATGAATTAACTAATGTTCAAAGTAGTAATTTGGTAATTGTGCATAGGGAAATGGAGCGGGTTGCAAATAATGGTGTAGGCAGTGAAACAATTAGTGAACAGGGAAGCATTATCGATCGATTGGTCGGCAACAGCTCGCGTCAGGAATCCGATATGACAGGACACAATCTTGCAAATACTGTACATTCAGGTTTTGCGTCCTCACCGTTTTCTCAAATAAGCCGAGACACATTTTCTGCTTGTCAAACTGTGAATGTTGCCGGTGCAAATGCACTGCCGAAAAGCATAGATGATCAGATTCCAGACACTAATACATTATTATTGCAATTAATGCAACAAATGAAACAAAACCAGAGACAAACACAGCAACAGTTAGACACAATGGAACAAAATCTTCAAAAGTTAGACACTATGGAACAAAATCTTCAAAAATTAGACACAGTGGAACAAAATCAGAGACAAACACTGCAAAAGTTGGACACAATGGAACAAAATCAGAGACAAACACAGCAAAAGCTTCAAAAGTTAGACACAGTGGAACATATGCTTGAACAAACACGTGAAGATTTAACTACTGAATTACATAAAATCGAATCGAAATGTCAAAAAGTCTGTAATGACGTAAAAACACAAATTTGTGAGCATTTCCAACCTATTTTTTCGCGGCATGAAAATGCATTACAGAATCACGAAGCAGCCATAAAAGAACTGCAAACAATTGTTCATGAAAATCATGAGACCTTGCAAGCTAAAATTGACTCAGTTGCATCCACCGATTCGGTTACGCAACTTGCAAGAACTCAGGAAAACTTAAAGGTCACAGTAGATTCGATTTCAACACAAATGGACACTCTGAAACTTGGTTCAGAAAAACACACTGAGGAAATGTGTTCACTATCGGAGAAAGTAGCCGAACTTTCAGATCAGTTCACTAACTTATCTACGAAGGTAGATGATTATCTGAATGACACAAAACCTGTAGGCTTCACTGACACTGAAGAGTATGAACAAATTAGGAAATTCAAACAGAATCAAAATCAAATCAACACACAGTACAAAAGAGAAATGCGGGAAGTACAAGATCAGTTGGCTCAAGTAATACAAGAATTACATATTTCAGAGGACACTCGCGCCCCAGTATGGGAAGAGGGACATAGCAATACAGAACAACCACAAAATAATAACACAGGGCATTTCGGAAATCATGAAAGTAATTGGCAAAGTACACCGAATTTTGAGATGGAACCGCCGAAACGACGTAACAATGACCGATATGCGACCCGCCGACAAGACGTTTTTGACTATAAGCTGTTCATTACTACACGTAAATTCAAAACATTTAAGAATTCTGGCAACGACATTCATCCACAAGCGTGGCTCCATCAATTCTCTCATTGTTTTCCTCCCAACTGGTCACTAGAGCACAGATTAGAATTTATGTGTGGCTATTTAGAGAATGAACGAGCTGTAAGAATGCGATCGGTCATTCACGATTGCCACAGTGAAGGAGAATTTTACCATGCCTTCCTCTCAGCATATTGGTCCCAAGCCACACAAGACCGAGTAAAACATAGCATCATAATGATGAAACATTTCGAACAATCTGAATTTTCCAGTCTTGTCAAATATTTTGAAGACATGTTACATAAGAATCAGTATCTTTCAAACCCATACAGCCCCTCAGAACTCATCCGCATTTGCTTAATCAAATTACCTGAACATTTACGACAGATTATTTTAGCAGGACGATGCAAAGACGACATTGAAGCTTCTCAGGGACTGTTACAAGAACTGGAAATTGACACTGACAATCGAACGCGAAAACAGGAACACAACAATTACAGGTCACACCTGTCACAATTCCGCGATGACAGAAATAATACACGACAAGGCTATTCGTACAACGTAAATCGTGACCAAAACGGACACCACCCGTATGACAACCGTTGGCAGAGTAGTAATTATTACAGGGAAAGATCACCTCTCCGCGGTAATGACTATCACAGAGACAATCAGAGAAACAGACAATATGGAAACCAAAATAATTATTATCAAGGGAGACGGAATAACTTAAGACGCAATGGTCCACGCGCAGTTACGATTCAGGGAGAAATTCTCCACCACATGACCGACAAGAAAGAAACTATGGAATCTACCGACATGACGACACACGATATGATCGTAACGACAGACCTGAATTGCAGCAGAACTGGCGGGAATCAAACAGAGCAGGGCCCTCTCGACAAGGTGAATTTGTAGAAGTTAGGTCTCCTAATCCCATTAACGACTCGCGCCAACAAAGACACAATAGGCAATGACTCATACCGCTGGCAGCCACAAAACGTACGCATGAAACTGACGACGCAGCTGCCGTAGCTAGTAATTACGTAAAAATGGAAGACATTAGGGACATCTTACTCCAGGAACAGGACGTAAAACATAACAACATTGCATATCCTGTGATTCACATTACAGTAAATGACGTAAAATTTACGGCAGTACTTGACTCAGGCAGTCCCATTTCAGTAATTAGTGAAACAGCTTTTAGTAAATGCAGCAAATCGAAAGATTGCCCCACACTTCCGTTACGCAAGATTAAATTACAAGGTGCAGTCATTGGAAAAAGTGTAGATGTACGCCAACAAACCAACTTAGAATTCTTTTGTCAAAGCCACAGCTTCTCTATGAATTTTCTTATTGTTCCATTATTGTCGACGGAAATTATACTGGGAGTAGACTTTTTGAATGAAAACAAAGCTATCTTAAATTTTCACGATGCTGAAATAAGTTTAGAGAAAGAAGGTAAGTCAATAGCTTTGAAATTTGAAGATTGGCTCTCAAACCATGACGAGGAAATTAATCGGCTTTACCTTCTGTTTGACAACAGTTCGGAATTTTCTACCAAACTAGACACTAACAGTCGCTCTGCAAGTACTGACAGGGATGATATCGACGGTACAATTGAAACTAATGAGTTAATTCAGAATAAAATTCAAACAATTGAGAATTGTAATGACACTGATAGGCAGGACCTTTTTGAGATTTTACAAGCACATTCCACAGTTTTTACTCACAAAACAGGAACAATCAAGGGATTTCAATACCAATTTCGTGTTCGTGAGCATACTAAGTTTTGTGTTAGACCATACGTAATTCCAGCACATTATAGGGACCGTGTTAGAACAGAAATACAATCTATGCTTGACGAGGGCATTTTTGAGCCTGCAGTAAGCTCATACAACAATCCGTTATATGTTGTTGAGAAGAAAAATGGATCGATCAGGCTTGTCTTAGATTCGAGACAAATCAATACTATCATTATTCCTGAAACAGACAGGCCGCAAACGTTGGAAGAACTTCTTCAAAATTTTAATGGTGTAAAAGTGTTGTCTTCCATTGATCTCAGATCCAGCTTTTATCAGATCGAACTTCATCCAGAATGTAGAAAATACACAGCTTTCCTTTGTTTCGGCGTTTGTTATCAGTTTCGGAAACTTCCTTTTGGCTTGAACATTTCTTCGGCAGCATTCATTCATTCGCGGGCTAAATTCCATATTACCTGAGTTCTTAAAACGTCACATCACCTTATATGTGGACGATATTCTGATAGCAGAAGCCTCATGGGAACAACATAATCGCATTCTCAACAGCGTGTTACATATTTTTGCAGAATCTGGAATTACAGTTAACTTGGAAAAGTCTGAATTCGGTAGGACAAAAGTGAAGTTTTTGGGACATATTATTTCTTCTGAAGGCAGCCAGCCGGATCCTGAAAAGTTAGAAGCAATCAGAGCCATTCCAATTCCATCCACAAAAAAACAAGTCCGCAGTTTTCTAGGTCTCGTAAATTTTTACCGTCGTTTTCTGAATATGCAAATTCTAGTTACACCAAAACTTTGTTCTCTCACTGGAAAAAATACTATTTGGAACTGGGACGAACAAGCACAGTTGGAATTCAGTTCTTTGAAAGAATCGTTACTTAACGCGCCAATACTAGCTCATCCAGATCTCTCACAAGATTTTTGCCTTAGCACTGATTCTTCTAAAGTCGGTCTTGGTGCCCATTTATTTCAAGAAGCCACAGAAAATGACATTACTGTTCAGAAAACCATTGCTTTTGCTAGCCGAGTGCTAACAAAATCTGAAAAAAAATTATTCCGTTACTGAATTAGAGGCTTTAGCTATCGTTTGGGCATTTAACAAATTCCGTTTCTTTCTTTATGGTAGGCACGTAAAAGTATACAGTGACCATCGTGCATTACAATTTCTTATGTCTTCAAAATTAAATCATGACAGGTTAAAACGTTGGGCATTGTTTCTGCAAGAATTCCACTTCACAATAGTCTACATTCCCGGCAAGGAGAACATTGTTGCGGACGCACTATCACGCGCACCGGCTGGGCTTGAGAAAAGTAACACTGAAAGCAACCTCGAGAGAAATTTCAGTATTCTTTACATCCAGAAAGTCGCCTTTGAAAACTTCATCACCACATCTTTAAAGGACATTGCTCATGAACAAGATAAAGATCCGATTTGGAAAGACATCAAAAGTAAATGGCATGAAAAGACACACACACAGATTCGGCATTATTATATGGTTAGAAACAACATACTGTTCAAACGATGCACTGTTGATGACAAGCTATGGGTACTTTGCATTCCAGACGATTTTGTTAATAAGCTCATTTGGTACATTCATTTCAGCTATGCACATTTTGGTCCACGAAAATGTTATCATATTCTTCGAACGACTTGTTATTTTAACAATATGGAAAAGAGAATTCGAAGAGTCTTGTCTATTTGTAAACTTTGTCAAAAGGCGAAACCATCTACTGTCTCTCATCGTGCTCCATTGTTTCCTATCATTCCTTCTAAATTAAAAGAATTTGCTGCTGTTGATCTCTTGGGACCGCTTGTCAGAACATCTAATGGATTTTCGTACGTTCTAGTCGCTGTTGAACTTACTTCAAAATTTGTTTCTTTCACCCCGTTACGTAAAGCCACTGGACGGTCTGTATCCAACGCCTTTGTTAGAAATTTCTTACGTGAAGTTGGACACGTTAGTAAAGTAATTTCAGATAACGGACCGCAATTCAGATCTGCTGTTTGGTCACGCATGCTTCGTAACCATAAAATCAAATCTGTTTTTATTTCATTGTACTCACCACATTGTAACCCGTCTGAACGGATTATGAAAGAAATCAATAAGCTTTGCAGACTTTATTGTCACAGAAAACATCAGCATTGGGACAGATATTTACACTTATTTCAAAACGTGCTGAATGAAATGCCCTTGACTCCACTGCTTTACCACCTGTTCTTGTACTGAAGAATAAAGAACCACCAAACAGAATCAGAGAGCTTGTACCTTTTCCGAATACACGTAAACTTCGACACAAAGACATAATTGATTTGGCTATTAAAAATATAAATTCTGCTGCAGACAAAAGGAAAAAATTACACGGTAAAGCAAATGCAAAGAAATTATATATTGGTCAGAAAGTTCTCATTAAAGCTCATCCATTGTCACATAAGAAGAAACACTTGAGTCACAAATTCTTTCTAGTTTACAATGGACCGTACAGAATCCGACGTATACCACAAGATAATTGTGTTGAAGTTGAAACTCTGCGTACTAGGAAGAGTAAAGGTTTACACCACATTTCACATGTAAAACCGTTTATTGAAAGATAATCTGCTTTTTAACTTTGTATTTGCCATATAACTTTTCACTTCACATTACTAGTATGCTTTGTCAGACTTATAATCTCTTAACATGCAGCAATATTTAAGTTAAATATCCAATCAAGAACCAAGAGAACTTATCTAAACAGAAATTACGAATGCATTGTTACAGTGAACAGATGACACAGTGTCATTGTGTGTGTGTACATTCTTGCTTGTTAGTGGCACGATTATGTAACGACCATAAGGCTGACATACTTACAACATTTACCAGTACTGCTAATGAGATTTTAATGCAACATTTTGGTTTACTTGAAAATAAATTCTGGATTTAAAGTTCTTTCTGTGAGATTAAAGATGACTTAGCATTTGGTTTCTTTGATAGCTACACGATTATATCACGACGCTACTAATATGTGACATGATTTACATTGTTGCTTTTGCGTTGTATCTGTTTTATATCTGCACAGTTTTTCTGTATTATTCTGGAAAGTAAAACATGTTTTACTAGTAACTTTTGTGGTATAGCTACAATGAGACAGCCTTTTCTGTAGCACAACAATACGTTACAGTACAGTACTTACTTCATCACGGCAATAAGCGTAGTAACTACGATATCTATACGCAAAGCATTTCACTTTTGTTTATCATGAGGTAAGTACATTCACTTCTGCAGAACTTAGTTTTCGGAGGACGATAACTACGACACTTCCACAGAGATTATCTTACAACAAGACGCACAGTTTAGCGCTACCCTTACACGTATTTGAGTGATTAATTTTGTACTTAAACATTTATTCTTAAAGATATTTGAAGTACAATGATACAAAGGTTTTCCATGATACATTTCATTCCATTGCTGTAATCTGCAACACCTGAGGAGATAATTACATTAATCCTCAGGGGGGTACACGCCTACTTTGTGTACCATGTGTCTGGCAAGCACAAGAAGCCCTAGCTAATATGGTACTTGCTTATACAATTTTACACATCGGTACCATATTTCTCTAACACATAAATTACACAGCTATCTGATTATTTAACAGAGAAACCAACTTTTTTTTTACTACGTCAGTGACACATATTTACGCAATGACACAGTTGAATAGCTTCACACTTATGAAATTATATTTTGTCTGTAGTTTGTGAACTGTTCATATTTTTTTGGAACCATTGTGATACTATGAGAGCTTTGAATGACATATTTGGTATGAGATCATGATTTTTAAAGTACGTTTGAGGTAGATGACACTTTTGACATGAGCAGAGAATTTTTCTTTTAGGTTTTGAAATTATTGAACGAAGCTACGACGATTTTGAGATTTGACTGCGGTGTTATGATGTTATTATTAATATGACTATGTGTATTATGCTGTTGTGGTATATTTATGATCAATAAGATGATGCTACCACATATGAGGAATTTGATTGTGCTACGTATTTCTTATGATGAAATATGGAAGAAGTATCAACGAATATGTATATGTATAATAAGGTAAGGAATAATGAGTAGTGGTTAGGGACTCTGATTTGTGAAAAAGGACGTTGGATACCGAGAATCGTACTTTAAGAGTTATGAAATGTATGTAAATGCGTGAATGTATTACAATGCCGACAAAAAGTTTTTGGACACTGTTATATTAATAGGATTTTATTTTCTACACATTTGTAACGCAAATTCTCAACCTGTGAAAATATTTTTATGTGACACTGCCACAGTAGCGGAAACTGCTGTCGTAAATTTTTCAGTAAGAAAGGTAAGTGACCACCTGACAAAAGAAAGCCATTAGTGTGTGCCTGTCAGAGGTACAGGTGGAGAAAAAAAAGAGGCCATTATCCTCGCTATTGACATTCCTTTGTATTGTTGTTGTTGTTG
This sequence comes from Schistocerca gregaria, assembly GCF_023897955.1. Classification (NCBI taxonomy): domain Eukaryota; kingdom Metazoa; phylum Arthropoda; class Insecta; order Orthoptera; family Acrididae; genus Schistocerca; species Schistocerca gregaria. Next base: position 535,285,821 of record NC_064920.1, on the reverse strand, counting down.
TCTTCAGTCCTGAGACTGGTTTGATGCAGCTCTCCATGCTACTCTATCCCGTGCAAGCTGCTTCATCTCCCAGTACCTACTGCAACCTACATCCTTTTGAATCTGCTTAGTGTAATCATCTCTCGGTCTCCCTCTACGATTTTTACCCTCCACGCTGCCCTCCAACGCTAAGTTTGTGATCCCTTGATGCCTCAAAACATGTCCTACCAACCGATCCCTTCTTCTAGTCAAGTTGTGCCACAAACTTCTCTTCTCCCCAATCCTATTCAATACCTCCTCATTAGTTACGTGATCTATCCACCTTATCTTCAGAATTCTTCTGTAGCACCACATTTCGAAAGCTTCTATTCTCTTCTTGTCCAAACTAGTTATCGTCCATGTTTCACTTCCATACATGGCTACACTCCAAACAAATACTTTCAGAAACGACTTCCTGATACATAAATCTATATTCGATGTTAACAAATTTCTCTTCTTCAGAAACGCTTTCCTTGCCATTGCCAGTCTACATTTTATATCCTCTCTACTTCGACCATCATCAGTTATTTTACTTCCTAAATAGCAAAACTACTGTCTACTCCCAGGGCCTTGTTTCGACTCAGGTCTTTCAGTGCTCTGTCAAACACTTCACGCAGTATCGTATCTCCCATTTCGTCTTCATCTACATCCTCTTCCATTTCCATAATATTGTCCTCAGGTACATCACCCTTGTATAAAACCTTCTATATACTCCTGCTACCTTTCTGCCTTCCCTTCTTTGCTTAGAACTGGGTTTCCATCTGAGCTCTTGATATTCATACACGTGGTTCTCTTCTCTCCAAAGGTCTCTTTAATTTTCCTGTAGGCAGTATCTATCTTACCCGTAGTGAGATAAGCCTCTACATCCTTACATGTATCCTCTAGCCATCCCTGCTTAGCCATTTTGCACTTCCTGTCGATGTCATTTTTGAGATGTCTGTATTCCTTTTTGCCTGCTTCATTTACTGCATTTTTATATTTTCTCCTTTCATCAATTAAATTCAATATTTCTTCTGTTACCCAAGGATTTCTAGCAGCCCTCGTCTTTTTACCTACTTTATCCTCTGCTGCCTTCACTACTTAATCCCTCAGAGCTACCCATTCTTCTTCTACTGTATTTCTTTCCCCTATTCCTGTCAATTGTCCCCTTATGCTCTCCCTGAAACTCTGGTTCTTTCAGTTTATCCAGGTCCCATCTCGTTAAATTCCCACCTTTTTGCAGTTTCTTCAGTTTTAATCTACAGGTCATAACCAATAGATTGTGGTCAGAGTCCACATCTGCCCCTGGAAATGTCTTACAACTTAAAACCTGGTTCCTAAATCTCTGTCTTACCATTATATAATCTATTTGATACCTTTTAGTATCTCCAGGGTTCTTCCACGTATACAACCTTCTTTCATGATTCTTAAACCAAGTGTTAGCTATGATTAAGTTGTGCTCTGTGCAAAATTCTACTAGGCGGCTTCCTCTTTCATTTCTTAGCCCCAATCCATATTCACCTACTATGTTCCCTTCTCTCCCTTTTCCTACACTCGAATTCCAGTCACCCATTACTATTAAATTTTCGTCTCCCTTCACTATCTGAACAATTTTTTTTATTTCATCGTACTTTTCTTCAATTTCTTCATCATCTGCAGAGCTAGTTGGCATATAAACTTGTACTACTGTAGTAGGTGTGGGCTTCGTATCTATCTTGGCCACAATAATGTGTTCACTATGCTGTTTGTAGTAGCTTACCCGCATTCCTATTTTCCTATTCATTATTAAACCTACTCCTGCATTACCCCTATTTGATTTTGTGTTTATAACCCTGTAGTCACCTGACCAGAAGTCTTGTTCCTCCTGCCACCGAACTTCACTAATTCCCACTATATCTAACTTTAACCTATCTATTTCCCTTTTTAAATTTTCTAACCTACCTGCCCGATTAAGGGATCTGACATTCCACACTCCGATCCGTAGAACGCCAGTTTTCTTTCTCCTGATAACGACATCCTCCATAGTCGTCCCCGCCCGGAGATCCAAATGGAGGACTATTTTACCTCCGGAATGTTTTACCCAAGAGGATGCCATCATCATTTAATCATACAGTAAAGCTGCATGTCCTCGGGAAAAATTACGGCTGTAGTTTCCCCTTGCTTTCAGCCGTTCGCAGTACCAGCACAGCAAGGCCGTTTTGGTTAATTTTGCAAGGCCAGATCAGTCAATCATCCAGACTGTTGCCCCTGCAACTACTGAAAAGGCTGCTGCCCCTCTTCAGGAACCACACGTTTGTCTGGCCTCTAAACAGATACCCCTCCGTTGTGGTTGCACCTACGGTACGGCCATCTGTATCGCTGAGGCACGCAAGCCTCCCCACCAACGGCAAGGTCCATGGTTCATGGGGGGGGGGTCCTTTGTATTAAGCATCGTAAATACGACACCCTCAAACTTGAAAACATGATTACACTGTAGAGTTCTTAATTTATGATATTTACTGAAATGAAATGATGAGAAACATTTTATATCTATTGTATTTCTAGCTGAGAGATTGCTCATTTTGTTTAATATCCAGTTTCTATCTGCACTGCAGCATTGCTTAAAATAAAATTTAATAGATGTTCTAATATCACTATTTTCTGTCTACAGACCCAGTAAAGAATGATTTTATGATGTACTTTCTTAGAAAAGAGAGCACATATAGACATTTCCTTTCACAGGAATTGCAAAAATAATTATTTTTTTTACGATTTGGTAACTTGTCTGCTGGCGTATGTTCTCGTGATGCATCACTTTAGTGTTAAGATGTGACATAGGTATTAAACATTTTTACTGTAATATATTTTTTTCTGCTTGTGGGTTTGTCATGTTTAGATATAAGTTATTACATTTACTGCTGCTTGCTTTGTGAATTTCTATTATTTTTTTTGTTGTTGCTGTTTGTATTAATTGTTTTGTGCTGCTGCATTGCCTCGTCCCTTAGTTTAGCATCTGAGCTCAGTAGGTTTAAGTTAGCTTAAGAGGGGGTAGACTATATAAGAAACTAACTATGATGAATTGGAAGAAAAGCATTGAGAAGCTATAAGAAAATGGTTTGGCCAAAAATGTAGTGTACAGTGGAGAAAAACTATTTTTGAAAGAGGATGAGAACAGAATACAGAAAGCATGCTTAGATAGGATTTTTTTGGCTGGAGCAAATTTTGAAATAAGAGGAACGATCTATGCTATGAAGTTTTGGGTTGGACTCCAGTACCAAATGTAACCCTGAAAACAAACCCTGTCCTTTCCTTTTGTGTTATCCCACTATGTGTTTGTGTACCCTTGTGTATTTGTTTTCTTCCTGTCTCTGTGTACTGTTCATAGAATTTTTTCTGTTCTAATACTAAGCTACATTCACTATGATGAGGAATACTGTTATCCTCAAATATAATTTGCATCAATAATATGTTATTTACTTTGTAAAGATGTTTAGACATCATTTATTCTATTTTGTTTTAATGCTCATGTGTGAAGTTGATGTTTCGAAATTTATTCTGATTTTTTTGTGTATGTGCTCCTGTCATAATTCCTGCAACACTGATGTATATGTTATTTCGATTCTTTTGTAAAGCCTGTATTACTGCAAATGTTATCTGTACTATTATGTGCTTTAATGATATATTTTGTACCTTTGTTATTGTATTCTCATGGTATAAAATTGTAATTGACACCAGTTCATCAAATTAAGTAACTTGTAAATTACATTTCACTGCACACATTTCTGTTGGTCATAGTATATGGACAATATGTGAGAAGTAGGGACTGATAGTGTTTGCACGTGTGTTAATAATTCAGTAAGGGACTGGATAACAGCATTGATGGTTCTAAGGACATTTCAAAAACAATTTTTGTGAGTGCACAAGTGGTGGTTATGGACTTGCTATATTCTCTGCAAGACTCTTCGAGGGTGATTGTGCACCTGCACAGTCACAACGGATGGCTGCTAGCCATCTCTACAAGGACTACAGTGGATCTGCATCTTTGATGGCCCATGAATACCATTATTTCTACAAGGACTGCAGTGGGTCTGCACCTGTTATGACCCACCACTACAATACTCTCTACCAGGACTACAGTGGGTCTACTCTGTGGCGACCTACCTACCAATATTCTTCAAAACTTCGACTGACTCTGCTGTGGGTTTCCTCTGTTGTGGCCCATTACCTGTCTGCATGTCAAGAGTCAGCACTGTCTTTCCGTTGGAAGGACAACACTACTTCAAGACTGCTTAGAAATCCACAACTTTCAAGTGCAATTTTTTTTATTGCTCAGACTTTGAGAAAAACACTGCAATTTTACTGTGATGAACGACTGTCTTTATGGACACTGAGAAAATTTTAGCTTTTGACCAACATTGTATCAATAAGTGTGTGTATTTGATATCTTTGTTATTGTAATTATGAAAAATTTTATCAAATCATTATTGGCCAGTGCCCAAAACAATTTGTAAAATTTTTTGTGGGGAGCATGGGGGCTATGTAAGTAGGCTGTTTAGGTTTTCTTATTGGTAACGCCGCTTAGCGCTCGGTATGAAAAATCACTGGCTGTGCTGTGCGCAGTCTGTGTTTAGTTTGCATTGTTGTCTGCCATTGTAGTGTTGAGCAGCGGCAGCTGGGTGCTAACAGCGCGTAGCGTTGCTCAGTTGGAGGTGAGCCGCCAGCAGTGGTGGACGTGGGGAGAGAGATGGCGGAGTTTTAAAATTTGTAAGAATTGGTGTCACGAACTGATTTATATATTATGACTATTAAGGTAAATACATTGTCTGTTCTGTATTAAAATCTTTAATTTGCTAACTATACCTGTCAGTAGTTAGTGCCTTCAGTAGTTTGAATATTTTATTTAGCTGGCAGTAGTGGTGCTCACTGTATTGCAGTAGGTCGAGTAACGAAGATTTTTGTGAGGTAAGTGATTTGTGAAAGGTATAGGTTAATGTTAGTCAGGGCCATTCTTTTGTAGGGATTTTTGATAGTCAGATTGCGTTGCGCCAAAAATTATTGTGTGTCAGTTTAAGCACAGTCGTGTATAAATTGTTCAAAGGGGTCGTTTCAACTGGAGCATCTACAAGATTTTTAAGAAAGGGTTTAGCACTGACGCAATAAAGAACTTTGTTCTACAGTCACAACAATTTAAAAACAACTTGTCACCTGAAAAGGAAAAGGATCTGCAACAGATTGCAACGGGACATCCTCCTCTAGCATTACTTTTTCTCAACAGCATTTGGGGACAGCAGTATTATTTTTCGACTTTTGTACAGGTCAGTATTATCCCAGTTGCTTTTATGAAAACTTCCGTATAATTTTACACACAGTGTGTTATATTTCAAGCCGAAATTTTTGAAAATGAATTACTTTACAAAATGTTTTAGTCTGAATGTCATAATCGGGAAGTACTAGTTCTGACTGTAGAATTAAAACGAAGTTTTTTTAGAAACATTTGAAATTACGAACTATTGACACACTTAAAATCTCTATTATTAATTACGTAATACTGCTCTGGCTACTATGTTTATTTCTGGATTCATTCTTGAAAATAATAGAAATTCATTTGTGAAGAGAAACTGTAAGCACATTGGAATATGACTATTTGCGCAGAACTGGGGAGTCATAAGCATGCCTCTGATGCGATCGGACGATTTTTGTATTTTGTGTGAACAATGTAATTTCGGCTTTGTTAACGTGCAAAATCAAAAGATTGTATGACACACTAAATGTGAGAAAAAACATTTACCTAAAAATAAAAGTTCTGCAACAACACTGTTCAAATTTATTTAGATCAATCCAGCCGTGAGGACCTAAAATGTGACATTTTCAGCTTAAGGGATCTACATCTACACCTACATCCATACTCCGCAAGCCACCTGACGGTGTGTGGCGGAGGGTACCTTGAGTACCTCTATCGGTTCTCCCTTCTATTCTAGTCTCGTATTGTTCGTGGAAAGAAGGATTGTCGGTATGCCTCTGTGTGGGCTCTAATCTCTCTGATTTTATCCTCATGGTCTCTTCGCGAGATATACGTAGGAGGGAACAATATACTGCTTGACTCCTTGGTGAAGGTAAGTTCTCGAAACATCAACAAAAGCCCGTACGGAGCTACTGAGCGTCTCTCCTGCAGTCTTCCACTGGAGTTTATCTATCATATCCGTAACGCTTTCGCGATTACTAAATGATCCTGTAACGAAGTGCGCAGCTTTCCGTTGGGTCTTCTCTATCTCTTCTATCAACCCTATCTGGTACGGATCCCACACTGCTGAGCAGTATTCAAGCAGTGGGCGAACAAGCGTACTGTAACCTACTTCCTTTGTTTTCGGATTGCATTTCCTTAGGATTCTTCCAATGAATCTCAGTCTGGCATCTGCTTTACCGACGATCAACTTTACATAATAATTCCATTTTAAATCACTCCTAATGCGTACTCCGAGATAATTTATGGAATTAACTGCTTCCAGTTGCTGACCTGCTATATTGTACCTAAATGATTCGCAGCACATTACACTTGTCTACATTGAGATTCAATTGCCATTCCCTGCACCATGCGATATGGTTCTACTATCAGTAGGAGGATGGCATTAACTTATCGTACAGCCGTTAAGACAGCTTCCATGACCACCAGCGACGTAATTCGGCCGCACATAATGACCCCCCCCCCCCCCCAAAAAAAAAGGGAACCTCCACCTTTCTGCTCTCATTGGACAGTGTGTCTAAGGCATTCAGCCTGACCGGGCTAGCTCCTAACACGTCTCCTACAATTGTCTGGTTGAAGACCTACGCGCCACTCATCGGTGAAGAGAACGTGATGCCAATCCAGAGAGATCCATTCGGCGTGTTGTTGGGCCCATCTGTACCGCGCTGCATGGTGTCGTGGTTGCAAAGAGGACCTCGCCATGGTCGTCGGGAGTGAAGTTGCTCATCATACAGCCTATTGCGCACAGTTTGAATAGTAACACGACGTTCTGTGGCTGCACGAAAAGTATTGTTCAACATGGTGGCGTTGCTGTTAGGGTTCCTCCGAGCCATGATCCGTAGGTAGCGGTCATCCACTCCAATAGTAGCCCTTGGGCGGCCCGAGCGAGGCATATCATCGACAGTTTCTGTCTCTCTGTATCCCCTCCATGTCCGAACAAGATCACTTTGGTTCACTTCGAGACACCTGGACACTTCCCTTGTTGATAGCCGTTCCTGGCACAAAGTAACAATGTGGACGCGATAGAACCGCGGCATTGACCATCTAGGCATGGTTGAACTACAGACAACACGAGCCATGCACCTCCTTCCAGGTGGAATGACTAGAACTGATCGGCTGTCGGACTCCCTCCGTCTAATAGGCGCTGGTCATGCATGGTTGTTTACTTTTTTGGGCCGGTCTGTGACATCTCTGAACAGTCAAAGGGACTGTGTCTATGATACAGTATCCATAGTCAATGTCTATTTTCAGGAGTTCTGTGAACTGCGGTGATGCAAAACTTTTTTTGATGTGTGTTGTTTGTTAAAGCATTAGTTGTAGGTGGTGAGTGCTTCCAATATATGGTCAGTGCACTTTCTGCTTTGCTCCTTGAGTAAATCAAGGCAATATTGTTTAATGGACCTCACATTCGGGAACTTGTATGGGATGAAAAATTTTTCATGTAGGTGAACATCAAGGAAAGAGCTACATGGGAAACTTTCTTGGTAATATAGAAGCTGCTATCTATCAAAGCCTCGTAGCTGATACCTTGTCAGAATTTCATGTCCTGGGATGTAATACGTTCAAACTCCATTTCCTATAGAGTTTTCTTGATAAAATCCCTGAAAACTTAGGCAACGTCGGTGATGGGTAAGGCGAACGGTTTCATCACGTCGTCAAGACTATGGAAGAGTGCTATCAAGGAAGATGGAGAAAACATACGATGGCAGGCTAATGTTGGAGTATTACACAAATTTTCCCAAAGCATCTCACATACAGAAGAACTTGAAACTAACATTTCTGCCTCAATAGAATGTGTTAGCCATAAGTTTCAATTTGTACCACTGAAGAATTTAGAATATGATTACATGTAATTTGTATTTAATTTAATTTTTATCACCTAATTATGTGCAACAGACTCAAATCATATATTTATGCAACTACATTATGATTAAATGACGAAAACAAGAGAAAATGATATTTGGCGACTGCAGAAAACCTGAAGCTTTCAGAAAAACGCCGACCTCTGATCCGAAATCATTACCCTTAAAACCAGCTAAGACGACTGCTAATAGCAATGCATTAGAAATGTTGTAGACCAGTGTTGAGCCATGGCAGCTTGCCGTACTGTATCGATATCTATATTTTCATATCTTTGACTCTAAGATGTTGCCCAGCAAACGCAGCTCCCTCTGGCATGGTATGGAGGGCCGGATTGCTGGGCCCATAAGGGCTGTATGGCAGTTAGTTTGATGATGGGAATATCAGTGGAGCAAACAAATGTAAAGGAAGCCCTTTCTCGCTGTTGGCTTAAACTGGGAAGGATATGCAGGGTCATGTCGGTCTGTGTTTGGCTTGCAGTACCGAGGAACCTCGGGAGAGCGTTATTGAAAACACGCCGAGATGTCAGGGACGTGTTTACCGGAAATTCTGGATGCACTGGTCCTGTCCTTTGGTACGGAAATCCGCACCTCCATGGATATGGTAGACTGAATTGTATGAGAAAGAACCTGTGTTAAAAAGGTCTTTCAAATACTTTTATTAGATCTTTGTATATTGCACCTTACTGGAACTTTGATCTGTGAATTCTAAGTGTCCGTGGCGCCTTTGATTTGGGTTAACAGTTTTGCCTGCCTCTTCAAAGAGCTTGTTCTGAAGTTCGTTGGCAGTGTAGCATTTGTGTTTAAGTGCACCTACCTGTCTGTTATTAATTCTCGCCTTCCTTGAAGCAAATAACTATCAGCTGACATTAGTTCTGGCGCACGGTATTGGTCGATGTTTAATATACTCATCGAGTGTCTATTCCTGGTGTGGAAGTGGACTTTCCTGTTGCGCGAATGTTATCAGGGTTGGTGCTAAGAACCATGAGACTTAACATGTCATTTGAACATTTTTGATAAATGCTGCGCCCAATTTGTGACTGTCATTTGGTGGAACATTAACCGTCTATCTGTACTTGGCTCCTATGTGTCTTATTTATTGCCGGTAGGTGTGGCCGTGCGGTTCTAGGCGCTGCAGTCTGGAACCGCGTGACCGCTACGGTCGCAGGTTCGAATCCTGCCTCGGGAATGGATTTGTGTGATGTCCTTAGGTTAGTTAGGTTTAAGTAGTTCTAAGTTCTAGGGGACTGATGACCTCAGATGTTAACTCCCATAATGCTCAGAGCCATTTGAACAATTTTTATCTTATTTACTTTGGCTAATGTACTGCTTATACTGCTTCAGGCAGTGAATATCGTGTATTTATTTTAAGTGGTTTATATGGAAATTTTAGTTTGTTTTAGGATACATTGTGTCGTAGCGGCCTCTTATTGTCAGAGGGCCCTCGGGAGAAACATCGCCAGCAGATGGAAACAGTAACAGACTTTCCAAATAAACACGAAACTACGTCGCCAGACAACATGTGACAGTGTTCCGCCAATCGGAAATCATATGACTGATGTAGCGCTCCGCCGACCTGGCTGTATAAGCACGCCTACACCGTCAGACCGGCAGTGTTTATTAACCGCTAGGAACAGCTCCGGCCAGTACTTACGCTAGCCCTAGCTTTGTGTTCACTTGCCGTAGCACTGTAGTAACACTTTTTACATCGTATTGTGTAGAGTAGATTTTGGTCAGTAATTTTCTTCCATTGTATTGTTTCCTTATTTGGTTTGTCACCACAAGAGTCGTGGGTTTTCTTGTTGCTATTGCGTTTTAACTTAGTGTATGGCAAGAAGGCGTTTATTCTTTAATTATAATTGTGTTCAGATTTACTGTTAATTCTTTTTCCTGCCGACCGCAGCACATAACACATTGTCCGTTGAGAGCTTAGCCAGCCCTGTCTACGTGGCCAGGAGGCGTAGAATTTCAGGGAATTGGCTGGGGGTTGACTTAGTCATTGTTTCTGGAGGATTTGGTACAACTATTTAATTCCGAGATTTCCTTAAGCCAAGTGTAAGTAGTGTCTTAACTTTTATGATAATTTGTTGGAAGACGAAAATTTCGAGTGTCGCTTCATAAGAAACTGCATTAATACCGGGACCGTAATCACTGTTTGTTATAATCTTGGCTGTGTCTTGAGCTGGCACGTACTGGAATTTATTTGTACTACAGGGAATTTCTTAAGGCTGCTTGTGCTCTAGAATCGGAACTGTTTACCGATCCTTGTCAGCCCATTCATTCTTGGCCTAGTGGCTTACAAAAATGGGTCAAATGGCTATAAGCACTAAGGGACTTAACACCTGAGGTCATCAATACCCTGGACTTAGAACTACTTAAACATAACTAAAGTAAGGACATCACATACATCCATGCACGATTCGAACCTGCGACCGTAGCAGCAGCGTGTGGTTCCAGACTGAAGCGCCTAGAACAGCTCGGCCACAGGGGCCGGCAGTGGCTTACACAGCTGCCTTTTTACGCGCTTCTGTGCACAAGCCTAGGGCAGCGAAAGCTCGCTCTATCCATCTTCTGCAGTGTTTTCTTTCAACCGCAGCCGCATGTTTTAATGGTGCTGCTCAAATGTTAGTTGAAATTTTAGAGCAATTCTGAATCAATCTTTTTATTAATTCCCTTTTTATAACCTCATTGTTTCTTTTGAGTTATTTAAACATTTTACTAGTGCTCAAGATCTCAAGTCATTTTTATTTAATGTAATTTCTAATTATTGGAATATTTTTGTGGAACTCTGTAAGCCTTGCTACCATGTCTGTTTTATGAGGTTTCAAATCTTTGTTCTCCTTCTTTGGTAACTTGTAGTTTATCACTAAATTATTATGTGGCCAGTTCAGTTTTATTACGTTTGCTGCTATCTGCCGCGCGGGATTAGCCGAGCAGTCTAGGGCGCTGCAATTATGGACTGTGTGGCTGGTCCCGGCTGGTCCTCCCTAGGGCATGGGTGTGTGTGTGTTTGTCCTTAGGGTAATTTAGGTTAAGTTGTGTGTAAGCTTAGGGACTGACGACCTTCGCAGTTGAGTCCCATAAGATTTCACACACATTTGAACATTTTTACTGCTATTTTCTGCTCATGAAGTTTTGGTAATTTTTATAGCTGTTTAAATTTTGATTGAAGTTAGTATCATTAGTCTTTTACCTTATGGTCTGGCAAACAGTGACAGTGTGCGAATTATAATTGACATAACCTGTCGTCACTAATTATTGTTCCGTATTCAAATAAATTGATGTTTAATTAAATTCTTAATTGGATTTAATGTAATTCACTCTGTGAAAAATAAGTTTGTATGTTGTAGCAGTGAATGAACTGTGCCAGATCCCTTCGTTTCATTCCTGACCATATTAAGAGGCCGTTTAGAAAACATTTCAAGTAAATTATTACTTTTATCTTTCTTTTTACTCTGTACATAAAATTTTTGTCTTGACAGTTAAATAAATGCAGGATGGTTTTATATTTTATTAATGTGCACCTTTGGTGGTGTGTAGTATTTAAGTGGAATGATGCAGGGGCGAGTAGTAGCCAGCGAATAGTATAATATGTGTGTGTGTGTGTGTGTGTGTGTGTGTGTGTGTAGAGAAATAAGAGCTGGGGAGCGGGGAAGCGGGCGGTGGCTTTGTCCTATCTTCGAGATCGTGTACAGAAAATTTAGACACAATGATCTATAGCTAAGCGCTTCCAGCAGTCATCACAACTCGTAAGTAAAGACGTTTTATTTACATTTCTTTACTGGGCGCGATCCATATGCGACATGGCCATCATTCGAATTGTGATGTACCTGGAGGCAACCTTCCAAAGGTTTGGATACAGTAATAAGTAGATAAGACGTTGTACTAAGACAACAGGAGGAAAAACGAGGAGCACAGATCACATCTCCAGAAAAATATGCAGAATATTGGTAGAAGACAACGTCAGTTCTGTATTTGGCCAACCCTTTAAGACCTCGACACTACTAGTTTTAGTAGAGGATGATCTAGATCACAGGTGGACAACCGGCGGCCCGAGACTGGTTTCAATCCGGCCCGCGGAAGAAAGCGAAGAAGAGAGAGACAGAGAGAGAGAGAGACAGAGAGAGAGAGAGACAGAGAGAGAGAGAGACAGAGAGAGAGAGAGAGACAGAGAGAGAGAGAGAGACAGAGAGAGAGAGAGAGAGACAGAGAGAGAGAGAGAGAGACAGAGAGAGAGAGAGAGAGACAGAGAGAGAGAGAGAGAGACAGAGAGAGAGAGAGAGACAGAGAGAGAGAGACAGAGAGAGAGAGACAGAGAGAGAGACAGAGAGAGAGAGAGAGAGAGAGAGGACAGAAGCTGAGGATCCCGCACTGTCCTCCGCCTGCAGCATATTTTCTGAATTCTCATTTTTAACATTAATGAATAAATTTTGTTCATTGTGGAAAGTTGAAATTGAAGATAATTTGTTATGAATTACCTGCAACCATTTGCTGTTACAGGTGTTTGCTTTTTCGTGATGACGTTTCAAGATGCCTCGTATTCCATATTTTACATTTATTTACGTGTCGTAAACATTGTTTCTTTGTTAATGGAACCGCACAGTCTTGTCACAAAAGTTTTAAAGAGACCTGTTGTAAAATGTGGTAAGTAAAGAAGCAATGTTCACGATACGTTATGTTAATGTAAACGGGTATTTTTAGTCACGATTTTTTTTTTGAGAAAGGGCTGCTGTTCTCACCGTTGCGTTACCCCCATAAACAGTAACGTCACAGACGCTATAGTCTTGACTTTAGGCACTAGGAGCTATGACGTTGCGTCACGTGACGGGACGGCCCACGAGCTTACGTAAGTACCTGAAACAGGTTCGCCCATCACCAAAGGTTGCCCATGTCTGATCTAGAGCTTCATGAATCAGGGGTCTACCCAGTCTCCTGCCATTGCGGTAAGGCATGCATTGGGAACACTGGACACATGGTGGAAGAGAAGTTCCATGAACATAGACATCACACTGAATTACTCCAGATCATGAATTCAGCTGTGACCGACCATAGTATCAAAACTAGCCACACTACAGATTACAATAATTCCTTGATACTTAGACAATGTTTCTCTTGCTGGGTTTCTGTGATTAAAGAGTCCTCTGAAATCGGGGCCCTAGACAGGCTTATTAACAGGGATAATGGCTTACAACTGAATCAGGAGTGGAGACATGGAGTGAGCCGTAAATAAGCGGAGCGTTTCCGTACAGCGAGGTCCGCGTCCGGCGGCGATAGTGCAGTACAGTGGGCCGCAGTTCTTAGCCCACCAGGGCCAACGCCACGGACAGCGAGAGTATCGAAGTAGTGGAGGGGGTAATGGCCAACGTTGGTATAAGCGGTGCATAGGACGCCGAAGCGAACAGAGAAGCGGCCACCAGGCACCACTTGATGATGGAAACAAGCCTCTTTGCAGAAATATCGTGGAGAAATTACGAGCCGGCCGTAGTGGCCGAGCGGTTCTAAGCGCTAAAGTGTGGAACCGCGCTGCCACTACGGTCGCAGTTTGGTATCCTGCCTTGGGCATGGAATTGTGTGATGTCCTTAGGTTAGTTAGGTTTAAGTAGTTCTTAGTTCTAGGGGACTGATGACCTCAGCAGTTAAGTCCCATAGTGCTCACAGCCATTTGAGAAATTACGACGTTGATGCGGGCTGACACCCAAAAATTCTACAAATTGTTGCATTATTACAGTGCAGTCAAGTAAATGACGGTGACAGATTCACCTGAAAGCGAACGAAGAAGTACAAAACAGTGCTATATTGTGTAGTAGAATTTGCTGCGCATCAACTCAGTCAGTTGGCACCTTGACATGACCCGGCTTAGATCTCCGTGTAGACTATGATCTTAAAATGTTCCATTAAGTACCGTATGTTCATTACTATTAGATATATTTTCTGCGGCGTATACAGGCAGACTGAAGCGACAAAAATGATCCTACCTGAAACCCAGACATAGTTTCTTTAATCAAATGAAATTATGGAACCACATAGTTTCAGCTGATAGGAGAATCTATGTCAGAGTTTCAGGCAGGATCTCAATTTCGTTCGATGCTGATGTTTACAAAGCTGTTCGAGTTTAAGCAGAATACCAAGTTGGCTGCGGTGTGACTGGGGATCCGGACTGAGAAGAGAGGAGTGCTAGGATAGTCCGTGCTTTGTACAAAGCCATCGTGCCAGGGTGGCATAGTAGTCAGCGCATCTGCCTACGGAGCAGAAGACCAGGGTTAGAATCGTGGCCTTGGGACAAATTTTTAATTCGTCGCTTCACTCTGCATTTATATACAGGGTGGTCAGAAAATGTGTGAAACGCTTGTAGGGATGTTACTGGGCAGGTTGTACTGAGACATAAATGTTAAGAAAAAAATTCGATACGTTGCTCCGTTTCCGAGTTATTTAGCGTAGAATTTAGCCAATCGGGGCGTCGCGCCTCGCACTCTAGCGGCCTGCGAGGGGCGGTGTTGCCCAACGAGTGCTTTGTCTCGTTAGCCGAAAATTGAATTTACGCGCGCGACGATCTGATTGGCTAACTTCAATACTACATAACCCGGAAACGGCGCAACGCATCGAATTTTTTTTCTTGACATTTGTGTCTCAGTACACCTTTCCCTACAACATCACTACAAGCGTTTCAGACATTTCTGACCACCCTGTATAATAGATATCTGAGACTTCAAACGGGTCTGAAACTACATAGTTTCATTTTATTAAAACATCTTCGACTGAGGTGCTATTCCAATACAGTTGGAGAACCTCTGTAATGCTGAAACTTCCTGGCAGATTAAAACTGTGTGCCCGACCGAGACTCGAACTCGGGACCTTTGCCTTTCGCGGGCAAAGCTGTGAGTATCGGCCGTGAGTCGTGCTTCGGTAGCTCTGATGGTAGAGCACTTGCCCGCGAAAGGCAAAGGTCCCGAGTTCGAGTCTCGGTCATGCACACAATTTTAATCTACCAGGAAGTTTCATATCAGCGCACACTCCGCTGCAGAGTGAAAATCTCATTCTCTGTAATGCTATTTGAGTTTGGGGAGCGTGAGAGAGAATTTGGACTGAGGAGTGAGACGCGTAGTCCGTGCAGTTGTGCAAAGTCACCGTGCCAGGTTCGTACATCTGCCTAGTAAGGAAGAGAGCTGTGTTCGAATCCTGGCCTTGATAAGGATTTCCATTCGTTGCTTCGGTCTGCATATATACGTAGCAGCTGTTCCAGATTTTAAAAGATCTCTGGAAGCAAATAATTACGTTTTATGTAATGTTTGCGGGTTTTACTACAGTAAACGAGCATGATGGCATTCTTAGTTTTATTCTCGAGGCAAATGCCATCTCTAATGACCTAGATATCGACGGGACGTTAAGTCCCAGTCTTCCAACAGTTAGTAATGGTAGCTACCCAAAATCCTACCAGAAGCCAAACCTCATTAGCTTACAACACAACAGCTATACTAGTAGCGACTGCACGAAGCAGGTAGGAGACTGCCTAAACGTTCATTCAAGAACAGACTAACCGTATCTTGCTTCCCTCAGTGAAAGATGGTTCAAAAGGCTCTGTGCACTATTGGACTTAAGAGCTGAGATCATCAATCCCCTAGACTTAGAACTACCTAAAGCTAACTAACCTAAGGACATTACACACACCCATGCCCGAGGCAGGATTCGAACCTGCGACCGTAGCAGCAGCGCGGTTCCGGACTGAAGCGCCTAGAACCGCTCGGTCACAAAGGCCGGCTCAGTGAGTTGTGCCCTGTGTGCACCAAGGTCGTTGCTCACAGACGAAGCGTCTGTTTTTGATTAGCAACCTTAGCAGCTATAGTGGTAGCGACTGCACGAAGCAGGTAGGAGACTGCCTAAACGTTAATTCAAGAACAGACTAACCGTATCTTACTTCCCTCAGTGAAAGATGGTTCAAATGGCTCTGAGCAGTATGGGACTTAACATCTGAGGTCATCAATCCCCTAGACTTAAAACTACCTAAACCTAACTAACCTAGATGTTGTACATTCATAATTAATTGTCTTTTAGTACTTAAGAGTTCTATAAATTAAACGTTTTATGGATGGAGTGTTCTACCTTCAGTAGGAAGTTCAGTTTGGAGTAGTGTTTGAGCAATGTGCGTTGTTTCACTATCAAGTGCTGACTTCCTGTACTCTCGGACACAGTATGCGATGATGGGGACTACGTGCTAATATAATGGGTCTTCGTTCTTCGCAAGCCGGAGGCACTTAGCCGCGCTATCTCCAGAGCAGCTATATGCGCGAGATACCCTCCAACTGTGCGCACGAGAGCTGAGCAAACGTTGCGAAACGGATATCCATGCATGTAACGAGAAGGGCCTCTGGTGCCGCTCTGATAATCCTGTTTGCTCCTGTGCCGACGATACCACTTCATTGCTTTCAGCACTGGCGTCCAGGTGTTTTTCTCGTTATGCTGTCATGTTTCTTACGTGATTCCACTCTACATCCTCTAATATAAATATATTTTTTATTTTATATATTACATACATACACTTTCAATTGCTGCAGCTGTAATATCACTAACCCCACTGACGCTCATCATTGTAACTTTCATTTAATATATAAATATACAATTATTTTCTCGTTCTTTTATGTGCTGGCCACGCGGCTGGGTATTGCTGCTGTAATTTTAGGTAACTTGTTCTTTTTGTTCGGGCGTTTTACGTCCATTTCCTTCTATTTAATTCTACGTTTTGCTTATATGGTATAATTTTTACGATTTCGTTCCGTAATCTGTAAAAACGGAGCCCTTAAAGGACCGCTTTCTTGTACGTCCGTCCGACTGTCTGTCAGTCTGTCTGACCGACTGTTAAAACCCTTTTTTTCTGGAACAGGCAGACTGTCAAGTTCATATTTATGTCACATATTAAGGTATATGGTCCCCTGGCGGGGTAAAAATTTTAAGCTTCTGAGTGAATGCAATAAAAAGATACGGCCATTCATGTCATATTTTCAAACTCGTTAACTCACTCATCAAAACCTGTAGTGTGCGTCCCGTTCACCAAGAATCATGAAATTCGGCAAGAAGCAAGATTTCATAGTACATGTAAAGTAAAAAATCTGAATCTTGTTAAATTATAAAAAAAAAATATAATTTTGCCATTGGAACATACATTGCATTCATTATTTGTCAAAAGCATGATAGAGGAACATTAAATCATGCAAACCTAAAATGTAAGATGTCATGTTTTAGAAAGTAAAAAAAAAAGTTTTATTAAATCTTCTCTTTCTACGTGTATAGCCTGAAGTCCCCAGCTCGCTTCTTTGTATATATCTGGACTAGTTCGAGGAACTACTGTAGAGATTTTGACTGTGTTGTTGTGGTCTTCAGTCCAGAGACTGGTCTGATGCAGCTCTCCATGCCATTCTATCCTGTGAAAGCTTCTTCATCTTCCAGTACCTACAGTAACCTACATCCTTCTGAATCTGCTCAGTGTATTCATCTCTTGGTCTCCCTCTACAATTTTTACCGTCCACGCTGCCCTCTAATACTAAATAAGTGATCCCTTGATGCCTCAGAACATGTCCTACCAACCGATCCCTTCTTCTAATCAAGTTGTGCCACAAATTCCTCTTCTCCCCAATTCTATTCAATACCTCCTCATTAGTTATGTGATCTAATCATGCAATCTTCAGCGTTCTTCTGTAGCACCACATCTTGAAAGCTTGTATTCTCTTCTTGTCTAAACTATTTACCGTCCACGTTTCACTTCCATACATGGCTACACTCCATACAAATACTTTCAGAAACGACTTCCTGACACTTAAATCTATACTCGATGTTAACAAATTTCTCTTCTTCAGAAACGCTTTCCTTGCCATTGCCAGTCTACATTTTATATCCTCTCCACTTCGACCATCATTAGTTATTTTCGTCCCCAAATAGCAAAACTCATTTACTACTTTTAATGTCTAATTTCCTAATCTAATTCCCTCAGCATCACCCGAGTTAACTCGGATAGATTCCATTATCCATGTTTTTCTTTTGTTGACGTTCATTTTATATCCTCCTTTCAAGACACTATCCATTCCATTCAACTGCTCTTCCAGGTCCTTTGCTGTCTCTGACAGAATTACAATGTCATCGGCTAACCTCAAAGTTTTCATTTCTTCTCTATGGATTTTAATTCCTACTCCTAATTTTTCTTTTGTTTCTTTTACTGCTTGCTCAATATACAGATTGAATAACATCGGGATAGGCTACAACCCTGTCTCACTCACTTCCCAACCACTGCTTCCCTTTCATGCCCCTAAGCTCTTATAACTGCCATCTGGTTTCTGTACAAATTGTAAATAGCCTTTCGCTCTCTGTGTAAGTAGGCTGTTTAGGTTTTTTTTTTGTTGGTAACGCCGCGTCCACGTAGCGATCTGTATGAAAATCACTGGCTGTGCCGTGTGCAGTCTGTGGCTGGTTGGTATTGTTGTAATACTCGCCATTGTAGTGTTGGGCAGCGGCAGCTGGATGCTAACAGCGCGTAGCGTTGCGCAGTTGGAGGTGAGCCGCCAGCAGTGGTGGACGAGGGGAGAGAGATGGCGGAGTTTTGAAATTTGTAAGAATTGGTGTCACGAACTGATTTATATATTATGACTATTAAGGTAAATACATTGTCTGTTCTGTATTAAAATCTTTCATTTGCTAACTATGCCTGTCAGTAGTTAGTGCCTTCAGTAGTTTGAATATTTTATTTAGCTGGCAGTAGTGGTGCTCGCTGTATTGCAGTAGCTTGAGTAACGAAGATTTTTGTGAGGTAAGTGATTTGTGAAACGTATAGGTTAATGTTAGTCAGGGCCATTCTTTCGTAGGGATTTTTGAAAGTCAGATTGCGTTGCGCTAAAAACTATTTTGTGCCAGTTTAAGCACAGTGGTGTAAAATTTTTCTAAGGGGACGTTTCATCTGTATTAAAATACAGGGAGTTTTTGATATGCTCTTGGAATTCCCAGAACCAATATCTTGCCAGTATGGAAACCGATAACAGACAGACATCGTTGAGATCTGGATTCCCAGGATGGATGAACTATATATACACTACACCTGGAAAGGCGATATCGATTTTGACCAGATGACGACGTTTGCCACCTGGGTGATAGATGCATTGATAATTGTTTCAACGTCGCCTCCCAACACGTAGCATAGTCCGCCAGCTACCAGGGCGCCATCTGTGTCTAACCTTTAATAAGGAATTCTCACAGCCAGAAGGCTCAGTGTGGTGAAGATATATGAAGCAAGCTCTCAACCATACCATTGAGACAGCCAATTGAGCGAGAACGGAAGCGGTCTTCCGAGCGGCGGAATGGTTCTTGTGAAGAATTGCCTCTCAAACTGGACATGATGTGTCAGCTGTGCAACGATGCTGTTGTCAGTGATCGCGTGAAAATTCTCTCACCCACAGACGAGGTTCTTGACGTCCATGCAGCACAGACGCCCGCCACGATCGTCGCACTGAAAGGACAGCAGGGGCAGATCCTACAGCTACCACAGCACAGATAAGTGGGCTTTCGAGTCCAGTCATGTCAACACGAAGTTATTAGCTGTGGCGCTGCGGGCACACACACTTCAAACCCGTCTTCCACTCACGCCACAGCATCGACGCGCACGGCACGACTGGTGCAGCCAAAGCAAAACTTGGAAAACGGAATGACGCGCCGTGGTCTTCAGTGATGAAAGTAGGTTCTGACTGCAGGCAAGTAACGGTTGTTTGCGCATACAACGTAGACCTGGTGAGCACTGTCCGTGGAGTGCGTGTGTCCAGGTCTCACGGGCCCCACCACTTGCCTTAATGTCTGTGATGTGATAAGCTACGGTTCTCGTTGGCCTTTGGTGGTTCTGGAGCGGACGCTAGCCAGCACTCGGTAGGTGCAGAATATTTTCAGACCCCTTCTTTTGCTACTCTTGCATCAGGAACGTGATGTGTCGTTCCAGTGGAATAATGATCGACATAAACTGCCCGTGAAACTCAACATACTCTGCAAGACGTGCAGCAACTTCCCTGGCCAGCACGATCTCTGGACTTATTTCCGATCGAGCACGTGTAGAATACGACGGAACGAGAAGTGACTCGGGTGACTCCTCAACCAACAACTGTTACGGAACTACGTGAACAGGTCGAACAGCCGTCTCATAACGTATCCAAGGACAGTATCTGCTATCTGTGCGATCTACTGCATGGCAGCCCGTCCAGACTACAGTGTGTACTAACATGGGAGTTTCATAATGGATGCTTACCTGATACATCAGAACCGTTTGAGCTGTTGATCCGTAAATATAATCATTTCACGTACTCCATATGCCCTCTTGCAACAATAAATCTTGATTTTACTGAAAAACTTTAAAAGGATTTTATAATTTGTTTATGGCAGTGTATATATACCCTCAGTGCGGAGGGCCTACTCGTACTTGGTCATTTTTCTTTTTTAAGGTCTGATGATGACTGGAAGGCAGAAACTAGTAATCTGTTTTAATAAGTGGCTTGCGACCAAGTAAAATTTTACAACCTAGTATTAATTCTGTTTTGGAATATTCATAATTATACTGCATAAGCCACGTTATGGAGGATGATTATGTGGCGTGGTCGTATGCTAGAATACACGGCGGATTACATGGCGAAACAAGGTGAGGCAGCCACGGAATGAATCCGTGCGGCTGACTCACGTCCGGCTGATAAACCGCCTAGCCTAGCCTGGGTTCTGACTTTTAAGCGCTTCCTCACGCTCATTTAGGAAATGCTCGGCTGGTTCTCACATTCCACCTGAGAGGATAGCATACACAAACAGTTAAAATACGCTAACACACAGAACAAAGTATCACAGACAGATGGCACACACGACGTCCCTCCCTTGATGTCTGTGACGGCAGGAAGCACATCTGACCACAAAGTTAAATAATAAAATGGAATTGTCAAAACCTGGAAATGTGTGTCCCATGCCAACCGAACTCGACACTAGAGAAAAGAAAGAAACAAGAACGCAAGATGGTTTTGTATCACAAAACGAAATTGGGTGAATTTTCTACAACTTCACAGAAAAGGGGACTCCGTCCGAACAAGCCTCGGAACGCTCAATTGGAACGACCGACCGCCTTGTCATCTGCAGCCGATAGGAGGAGCATGTGGTCAACACACTGCTCTCCCGGCCATTGTAAGTTTTCGCTGCTTCTCAATCAGGTAGCCCCTCAATTGTCCTCACAAGCTCTGAGTGCAATCCGCTTGATAACAGCTCTCGGGAGACAAGAGCGGTCACCCATCCAGGTGCTAGCCAGCCCGACAGCGCTTAACTTCGGTTATCTGACGGGAACAGGTGTTACCTCTGCGGCAAGGCCGATGGTTATAATGACACTGCTTGGCATTAAAACTGGAACTCCGTGATGGTTGCAGGAACAAATGTCAAATTGGGATAATTATACTACATACTTGGATATGCAACACTAGCATTTCACAACTACCGCACATAATAGGTTAGGATAATGCTATCTACATTCTTTATACAATGAAACATCCCGCAGCAGGTTTCTCATTCTGAAATCAGAGCTGAATGTTTGTGAGATGATCGTGTTACGCCTCACGTAAGAAACAGGAACGTCTATTAGCACGTGTCAAGATTCAACAGCAGCTGGACTGTGGCGTATCGAGATTTCGTTTCATCATTCAGCGACATTACTGCTCGCGATGGCCGGGATCCCACGAGTGTCATGCGAATGCAGAATTGATCGGTTGAGGAGTTCCATGGTTAACGTCATGCAGGATCTCCACCGCCTCAAGAGACTAGCGTCCAAGAGGGCAGACATTGATTACTTTTAGAGTTGTGCTCTGTGAGAACCACAGTTCAAAATGGCTCTGAGCACTATGGGACTCAACTGCTGTGGTCATTAGTACCCTAGAACTTAGAACTACTTAAACCTAACTAACCTAAGGACATCACACACATCCATGCCCGAGGCAGGATTCGAACCGCTAGACCACCACGGCCGGCGAAGATCCAGGTGTCGGTTCATTAGCCGCCATTACAAACAATATACGTTCGATAACAGACCACACAAAGGTGTACACGCTTTTATGCTAGCTTAGACGCTGCAACTAGACTGAGTAATCCGACAGTGAGCGCGGACACTTACGAGCGTCAGCGGCACTGCCTCGTGGCTTCTCGTGACGCTTATAAGCGTCAGCCGCAGCCAAAGTGTTAATTATGTCAACCCCAAATCCTGTATCATTTCTGTGACATTCTCTCCCGTATTTCGCGATGGTACAAAACGTGCTGGCCTTCTTTGAAATTTTTCGATGTACTCCGCCAATCCTATCTGGTAAGGATCCCACACGGCGCAGCAGTATTCTAAATCAGGACTGACAAGCGTAGTGTAGGCAGTTTCCTTAGTAGGTCTGGTACATTTTCTAGATGTCCTCCCAATAAAACCCAGTTTTTGGTTTGCCTTCCCCACAACATTTTCTGTGTGTTCCTTCCAGTTTAAGTTGTTCGTAATTGTAATTCCTAGGTATTTAGTTAAATTTACGGCCTTTACATTTGACTGATTTTTCGTGTAACTGAAATTTAACGGGTTATTTATAACATTCATGTGAATGACCTCACACTTTTCATTATTTAGTGTCAACTGCCAATTTTCGTACCATACAGAGATCTTTTTTAAATCGTTTCGCAATTTGTTTTGATCTTCTAATGACTTTATTAGTCGATAAACGACACCGTCATCTGCGCACAACCTAAGACGGTTGCTAAGATTGTCTCCCAAATTGTTTGTATAGACAAGGAACAGCAAAGGGCCTATAAACTACCTTGGGGGACGCCGGAAATCACTTCTGTTTTACTTCATGTATTTCCGTCAATTACTACGAACTGTGACCTCTCTGACAAGAAATCAAGAATCTAGTCACATAACTCAGAAGGTATTCCGTCCGCATGAAATTTCACTGCAAGCCGCTTGTGTGGTACAGTGCCAAAAGCCTTCCGGAAATCAAGAAATACGGACCCAATGTGAAATCTTTTGTCAGTAGTGCTCAACACTTCATGCGAGTCTACATCTACATCTACATGACTACTCTGCAATTCACATTTAAGTGCTTGGCAGAGGGTTCATCGAACCACAATCATACTATCTCTCTATTATTCCTCTCCCGAACAGCGAGCGGGAAAAACGAACACCTAAACCTTTCTGTTCGAGCTCTGATTTCTCTTATTTTATTTTGATGATCATTCCTACCTATGTAGGTTGGGCTCAACAAAATATTTTCGCATTCGGAAGAGAAAGTTGGTGACTGAAATTTCGTAAAACGGTCTCGCCGCGACGAAAAACGTCTATGCTTTAATGACTTCCATCCCAACTCGGGTATCATATCTGCCACACTCTCTCCCCTATAACGTGATAATACAAAACGAGCTGCCCTTTTTTGCACCCTTTCGATGTCCTCCGTCAATCCCACCTGGTAAGGATCCCACACTGCGCAGCAATATTCTAACAGAGGACGAACGAGTGTAGTGTAAGCTGTCTCTTTAGTGGACTTGTTGCATCTTCTAAGTGTCCTGCCAATGAAACACAACCTTTGGCTCGCCTTCCCCACAATATTATCTATGTGGTCCTTCCAACTGAAGTTGTTCGTAATTTTAACACCCAGGTACTTAGTTGAATTGACAGCCTTGAGAATTGTACTATTTATCGAGTAATTGAATTCCAACGGATTTCTTTTGGAACTCATGTGGATCACCTCACACTTTTCGTTATTTAGCGTCAACTGCCACCTGCCACTCCATACAGCAATCTTTTCTAAATCGCTTTGCAACTGATACTCGTCTTCGGATGACCTTACTAGACGGTAAATTACAGCATCATTTGCGAACAGTCTAAGAGAACTGCTCAGATTGTCACCCAGGTCATTTACATATATCAGGAACAGTAGAGGTCCCAGGACACTTCCCTGGGGAACACCTGATATCACTTCAGTTTTACTCGATGATTTGCCGTCTATTACTACGAACTGCGACCTTCCTGACAGGAAATCACGAATCCAGTCGCACAACTGAGACGATACCCCATAGTTCCGCAGCTTGATTAGAAGTCGCTTATGAGGAACGGTGTCAAAAGCTTTCCGGAAATCTAGAAATACGGAATCAATTGAGATCCCCTGTCGATAGCGGCCATTACTTCGTGCGAATAAAGAGCTAGCTGCGTTGCACAAGAGCGATGTTTTCTGAAGCCATGCTGATTACGTGTCAATAGATCGTTCCCTTCGAGGTGATTCATAATATTTGAATACAGTATATGCTCCAAGACCCTACTGCAAACCGACGTCAATGATATAGGTCTGTAGTTAAATGGATTACTCCTACTACCCTTCTTGAACACTGGTGCGACCTGCGCAATTTTCCAATCTGTAGGTACAGATCTATCGGTGAGCGAGCGGTTGTATATGAGTGCTAAGTAGGGAGCTATAGTATCAGCGTAATCTGAAAGGAACCTAATCGGTCTACAATCTGGACCTGAAGACTTGCCCGTATCAAGCGATTTGAGCTGCTTCGCAACCCCTAAGGTATCTACTTCTAAGAAACTCATGCTAGCAGATGTTCGTGTTTCAAATTCTGGAATATTCCATTCGTCTTCCCTGGTGAAGGAATTTCGGAAAACTGCGTTCAATAACTCCGCTTTAGCGGCACAGTCGTCGATAACAGTACCATCGGCACTGCGCAGCGAAGGTATTGACTGCGTCTTGCCGCTTGTGTACTTTACATACGACCAGAATTTCTTCGGATTTTCTACCAAATTGTTTCGTTGTGGAACCTATTAAAGGCATCTCGCATCGAAGAACGTTCCAAATTTCGCGCGTCTGTAAATTTTTGCCCATCTTCGGGATTTCGCGTACTTCTGAACTTCGCATGCTTTTTCCGTTGCCTCTGCAACAGCGTTCGGACCTTTCTTGTGTACCACGGGGGATCCGTTCCATCTATTACCAATTTATAAGGTATGAATATCTCAATTGCTGTTGCTATTATATCTTTGAATTTGAGCCACATCTCGTCTACATTCGCATAGTTGTGTTTCACAAGAACGATGTTTTCTAAATCCATGTTGACTGTGTGTCAATAGACCGTTTACTTCGAGGTAATTCATAACGTTCGAACACAACATATGTTCCAAAATCGTGCTATATATCGAAGTTAATGATTTGGACCTGTAATTTAGTGGATTACTACTACTACCTTTCTTGGATATTGATGTGAGCTGTACAACATTCCAGTCTTTGGGTACGGATCTTATGGTGAGATTGTGTATGATTGTGTATGATTGTTAAGTATGGAGT
Source organism: Schistocerca gregaria (assembly GCF_023897955.1). Classification (NCBI taxonomy): domain Eukaryota; kingdom Metazoa; phylum Arthropoda; class Insecta; order Orthoptera; family Acrididae; genus Schistocerca; species Schistocerca gregaria. Next base: position 535,260,406 of record NC_064920.1, on the reverse strand, counting down.
TATTGCATCAGCATACTCTGAAAAGAAACTAATTGGTTTACAGTCTGCACCAGAAGACTTGCTTTTATTAAGTGATTTATGTGGCTTCACTACTCTGAGGATATTTACTTCTACGTTACTCATATTGGCAGCTGCTCTTGATTTGAATTCTCGAATATTTATTTCGTCTTCTTTTGTGAAGGCATTTCGGAAGGCTGTGTTTAGTAACTCTGCTTTGGCAGCACTGTCTTCGACAGTATCTCCACTGATATCGCCCAGAGAAGGCATTGATTGTGTCTTGCCGCTAGCGTACTTCACATACAAATAGAATCTCTTTGGATTTTCTGCCAGGTTTCGAGACACAGTTTCGTTGGGGAAACTATTATAAGCATATTGCACTTCGAACTTCTGTAAAAGATCGCCAATCTTGGTGATTTTGCGTCTGTTTAAATTTGACATGTTTGTTTCGTTGTTTCTGCAACAGCGATCTGACCCGTTTTGTGTACCAAGGAGGCTCAGCTTGGTCGTTTGTTTATTTATTTGATATAAATCTCTCAATTTCACCCGATACTATTTTTTTTAATTCGAGCCACATCAGGTTACACTTACATTGTAAATTTTCGTTTATTTTTGGTGGATTTGGGGTTACAATATTCAATCTCGCTACGAAAACTCCGCGTTCTCTTATCCCTGTATCCGTTTTGATGCTCGTTATTATCTCAGGATTATCCCTTGCTAAGAGGTCAGGTGTGTTTCCGCAAACGTTTATTATTCGCGTGGGCTCATAATCTGCTCGAAATAATTTTCAGAGAATGCGTTTAGCACAATTTCGGACAATGTTTTATGCGTACCCTCGGAATTAAACGTGTATTTTTTCCAACATGTCGAGGGTAAATTAAAGTCACCACCAACCATAATCGTATGAGTCAGGTACGTGTTTCAAATCAAACTCAATTTTTCTTTGAACTTTTCAGCAATTGTATATTCTGAACTGAGAGGTGGGTAAAAGGATCCAATTATTATTTTCATCTGGTTGCCAACAATGACCTCTGCCCATATTAAGTCACAGAAACTATCTACTTCTTACCAGTTCTGTCGATCACGGTTGTTTCTGTCCCCACCCAATTTCTGCCCATGGTCTAGCTGCTCCCCGAGCTCTTTGTAGGACCTCTGTCACAACAAGCATTTTGTAAAGTATACTGCCGTGAAGTGTGTAGTGACGACACCTCAACAATGTCTCGAACTTTTTGGCAGTCGGTCCTTCCTATGAGTGGATGCTGATGTTCGCGGTAAATGTTGTGTGTGTTGACTTATCTGTCTGTGGCTATGACGATTGCGTTGTGATAGCTCTGTGTGGTTCTAATACCCTTCATGTGTATACTAGGGGAAGAGATTTTGCGTTAACTTGAGAACAATTACGCTACTTAAGCCACCGGCGTCCCTGCAGTAAGCACGTGGCTGCCCCACATTGAGTATGAAGTGGCTGCATTCATGTACGACGCCAAGCGCTAGTTGTCCTCTGTCGTCCGTTCTATCTGAATTCCACAAGCTGGAACTTTCGTTGATATCGGTTAGAATGAGAAGCCTTTTACTTTCTGAGTGTCATGCAATGTCTTTGATTTTGTCTAGGAAAGGTTCGATATCATACGAGTATTGAGCGTATATAGATGACCTGAGTCATACATCCTGTCCGTCTGTTATTTCTGCTGTGGCGATGTCTTCAGAGCAAAACTAGGTTATCTATGTTACAAAGACGTTTTTATTAACAACTATTATCGTGGCTTTCGTGTTGGTTTTCCCGCTATTGCGATGTGACGTAAGATGGGCCCTGCAATCTTCTCGCCTTTCCCCTTCGCGCCCATGCCTCCCCTAAGAGTTTACAATGTTTTTTTGGGGTCATTGCGAGATTTTCAACTCTTAGGATCATCCTGTCAGTTGGTTCTGTAGTTGTATAGCAGATTTTATCCCCTTTATCAGGCTTAGATCATATTACATAGCGAAGAGCTGCTTGAAATATATCCTTTTTTATAGCCTGCTAAGCCTTAAATTAGCTTCTAAGTTTTCTTAGTTTACGTGATTAACGGTATTCAGCTTGGGGTCCTTGAATGTGCCTGGTTGGTGTTCTTGAGTGTTCGTTTGTTGCTCCGGTTTCAAATGGTTCAAATGGCTCTGAGCACTATGGGACTTAACTTCTAAGGTCATCAGTCCCCTATAATTTAGAGCTGCTTAAACCTAACTAAGCTAAAACGACACATACATCCATGCCCGAGGCAGGATTCGAACCTGCGATCGTAGCGGTCGCGCGGTTCCAGACTGTAGCGCCTAGAACCGCCACCCCGGCCGGCGCTCCGGTTTCGGGAAATTCAGTAATGTACATGTTTTTCCTGATTTATGGTTTCTGGCAGTATGGAGAATGATGTGTCTTCGTTGAGCGTTTCCGCTGATAGTGAATTGTTGTTTTTGATCTGTACTGGGCACTTGTTCGTAAAAAGTTGACAGTTGTGTGTCCGTTTCTGGGGTGTTGTCTAGTGTTCTGCCGTTTCAGGTTGTGTCTTTCTGTTCAGCTACCTATCTGTTTTGTTTTTCATAGTGACTGTGTGTACTACTCCCGTAGACAAAGCGAACTAGAGTAATATAGGGTCTGCATTTGGTTGTGTCATATTCTACTTGGTGTGCTGGTAGTGTGCAATGGTCTTTGTTTGTGTTTGCCAGTGGTGTTGCATTTCTTGTGAACTTTACGACACGTTCATTCGCAGAATGTTCAAGGATGTCGTTACAATTCTCTGTTTTATCTCGTAGTATTTCGTCTGCCAGTTTGTCATCTCGTAAAAGAAGACCAGCTTGGAAGAAGGCCCAATCAAACATGTGGTGTTTCGGATACCTGGCCACTTCATATTCAATTGCGCTCTGCATCTACAAATCGTCTATGTAGTCGCTGCTGCAGAAGTACCTAAATTGCATTTTCTCCCAGAACTGAGGTATTACATTAGTACTGTAATATCTGCATTTGGGGGTTGTAATAGCCCCAAGTGTTGCCGTTGGTCGACGGCGATTTTTTTGTGCCTTTCCCCTTGTTTTCTCCTTATCAGCTGTCTCTGTGTAGTTGAGGTTCTCGTTACGTCCCCTTTTGGAAATCATCTCGACCTGTACTAACATGTATTGGAAGTCAGAATTATCTCATATTCACAAAACGTTTTGAGGGCGACAGTCTCTGAACTGAGCGTACCAGGCCTGAAATGAGAACACTGTTCATATTACTGTTAATTAATTCAAACATCTATAACATTCGTAATACTTTGCCTACATAAATCCCAGTATACTTTTGCGTATATAAATCCCTGTTGCAGTTTCACAATCTCTTGACCAAACGAAATCGTTCGATTTACATCACAATAACATTCTGTTCGTTTTTCATTTTGACAGTTTTCTAGTGATTTTTGTGTTTGTGTGTTTTAGCCCTTCCATACCGTTTCAGTGTGGTTCATTGGATATATCATCAACAGGATTTACATGTGAAGAGAACTGCCAACTTGTTAGGGAGTCCGAATGTCAGTTAGATGCAGTGAACTATCCACGTAACTAACCATCGGCGTAGCTTAAAGTTACATGGAACTTAATGTGATTCACAAGACACGTCTAGTCTTGGCACGCTACCGACGGTAGCAGCAAGCACTCGCCTTGACAGCTGCAGGCGGGCGTGTACGGCAAGATGGCGCTGTATTGCTTTTGCCTGGTATGAACGAGGCAACACTGATGCACTGAGATATTTCAGTGCATCTCGTTCACATTATTGGTTTTTTTTGTACTGAACAACAATAAACCAACGTTACTCAACGGTTTCGTTTATTTGTTATCAAGTTAAGATCACGGTAAACATAAAGTGGATCCGTGGGCCTGCAGCCCTGGATAACCAGCGACCACCAAATAAGTACATCCGCATGAGTTGTGAAACTGGGATTCTACGTTATTGGTGGGTATCCACATTACTGCCATTTCAGATAAACTTAACTAAAGATCTCAGTACGAATGCCAATATGCTATTGCTAACAGCTTCGGTTTTTTCGATGCCGCTATCCTTGAGGCCTTGGAATAAACGAATTATTATCAATAAATTTTTGAGGGTATGTGACCGCACTGCCAATATACAAAATTCTTCAGCCTTTCGGCCACTGTTGCAAATGGCCTTCCTCAGTGTCGAGTGTAAGACATTCTTTATTGGTGTTTGCTTTATTTCTGGCCACTGGTGAAAACAGATGAATGAGAAACGGGTGGCAGTTGTGACGTAGCGCTGCTTACTTGCTGCCTAGTGCCGGCTGAGGCGTGCCAAATGGTTCAAATGATCTGTCCCGCCGGTCGCTGTAGCCGAGCGCTTCTAGGCGCTTCAGTCTGGAACGGCGCTGCTGCTACGGTCGCAGGTTCGAATCCTACCTCGGGCATGGATGTGTGTGATGTCCTTAGGTTAGTTAGGTTTAATTAGTTCTAAGTTCTAGGGGACTGATGACCTCAGATGTTAAGTCCCATAGTGCTTAGAGCCATTTGAACCATTGTTTTAGACTTAGAACTACTTAAACCGAACTAAATTAAGGACAGCACACTCATCCATGCCCGAGGCAGGATTCGAACCTGCGACCGTAGCAGAGGCGTGCCAGTACACAGTGTACCTACAGACGCTGCGGTCTCACGCGCGCCTGTGTAGATTGCTTTGCGAATGCTGTCGTCCAGTAGTCCCGTTAATACTGGGACGTATAACACGCCTACTCCTTCTCTTCCTCAATACCCTATCAGATTACGAAAACAGGCTGTTTCGAAAGTAAACAAAAACTTTAGTTTCTCTCATTCAGCAGTCAGGATAACACCCTGAGGCAGGCCACTTGCAACAGTGGCCGAAACGTTGGAGAATTTTACATACTGAAATTTCGGTCACATACGATGAAGAATTTTATTGACAGTAATGGCGACAGCGATAACCTACGCTTACATTAGCCCGCCCGGCTAGCCGCGCGGTCTAACGTGCTGCCTCCCGAGCAGGAAGGCGTCCCAGTCCCTGGCACGAATCCGCCTGCCGGATTAGTGTCGAGCTCCGGAGTTCCGGCCAGCCTGTGGATGGTTTTTAAGGAGGTTATCCGTGTGCCTCGGCGAATGAGAGCTGGTTCCCCTTATTCCTCCTCATTTACACTGTGTTGGCGATTGTGGTGCAAACAGTGTCGCCAACTCTCCACGCAAACGTTTAGGGTTACACTCGCCTGGTATGAGACTTTTCCGGCGGGTCCACTAGGGCCGAACCGCACAATAGCCCTGGGTTCGGTGTGGGGCGGCAGCGAGGTGGGTGGACTGCTGTGGCCTGTTGTGGAGCTGTGAACCACAGAGGGCTATGGCGGGACGGACCTCTCCGTTGTTTCTAGGTCCCCTGTTTAATACAATACAATACGCTTACATTTCACAAATTAATGTGTGTCTTAGATGTGAGCGTGTTTGTGTAGCCTTCTTTCACTGGTTTTAAACACTGCTGATCACCAATTTAGTCATGAAATGTTGTGAAGCTACGTATATTCTTTGGTTGTTTTAATCAGCATACCGTTAAGACGCCTTCACAGATATCAATAACAAAAGATTTACAATTTTCTTAATGCTCTGAGTCGGTGCAGACTGCACAGAAACCGCATTAATGAGTATAGCAGGTTAGTTGTCGACAGAAGGCATCTGAAAAAGTTCGATAATTAAGCCCGTTAATTATTCAACACTTCAGTGAAACGTTTGTCACCCATCACAATTTCTCGAATGTAATTATCTTAAAAGCTGGTTGTCGCATCCGGCGTACAATCGACGTAATTGAAACACGTCTGTGTCCCGCGCCTTTATCATCTCACAGGGTTTTCTGCAACTAACACAAAATATAAATCTTATAATAAAATATGCTTCTGTATTCTGAAAATACCATTCTTGTAAGATGAGTTTCACATAAAAAAGGAATGTTCTTTAACTCAATAGTGACTAGAAATATGTGGAAGAAACTACTTTCTTCATTCCTAAATGACCTGTAGCATGAATCATATGAAACTGCAAATGAATCTCATCCAAAGCGCTTGACTAATTCTAGGGATACGTTTTCGAATTAAGGTTGTGAGATCTGACTGTAGTCCCAAAAATACTTCATGTATATCATTGCTTCAATATAATTTTTATAGGCAGAGGATTTCAGTAACACCTGCTGGATTGTGTGTGTGGAGCCTTATCAGAATTTAATGTTACTCCATTTGATTTGAAACACTTGTTGACGTTTTCGAATATTTAACTAGCTTCCTTTCCAGTGAGAGGAGCGGTACACCTTTTTATATGTACTCATACACCGTACGTGACAAAATTGGTTCTTCCGACAATACATGCCGATGACCAGTTTCGTATATAAGAAACAACAGACGACTCAACATAGAGACCTATGGTCGACCATGTCTGATTGTTTCTAATTGTTGCTACGTTTTCGACATGGCACCGGTGCTGTCTCCTTTTCGTCATGTAGTTAAGATAAAAACCGCGGGCTGCTGTATCTTGTATTCCATAACACGAAGATATAATGGTTGACAGTTATTACCAAGGATTTCATATTACTATGGATAATTAAAATATAAGCATGGAGTAAACAGAAAATACAAAAGAACAGCGGGTTAGTTCGAAGTTGATGTGCTGTGTGCCAGTGCTATCATATGGTGGAAAACTTGATACCGTCAAGTGAATATTGGAAGATATTATAATGATGCTTGAATTACGTAACCATTACGGCACCTCAACTGAACCTCTCGATACCAGCAATATTCTACTGTGTTTCTGTAAAGTAGTTGACATATTTCTGAGACAACATTCAGATTTTATTTCATTCATGTAGAGGTACTTTGATACATCGATATGTTTATATTGCAATGATATTATTCTTATGTGTATTCTTTCTTTTGTCACTGTGATCTTTGTTGTACTTGTAACTCTGAATTTTGGGCGCGTAAGCGATTATTAGTTAGTTAGTTAGTTAGTCGTCGGATCTTGAGAAAGTCAAGTCTTGGACGTCATGTTGGAAAGCCGTATATTGTAGTCAGCTTATAAAATGTGAACTTTAACAGTGAGGAAGATGTTTTCAAGTATGTTTTGTATTGTGAAGTGATGTTTTGCGTGTTACGTGATATTGCAATAAAAGCAATAAAAAGGAACTATAACTTAAATTCGGAGTGCTGATTATGTTTTTACATTACCATTGTCCTGCAAAAGTGTAATCTTCAAGAACGGTTTGTGAAACACGTCTATAAAACTTTTGAATATAGTAGAATAAAACGTAGGCCTCTTTGCATCCGAGCTTGGAATCATCACCACCTAGATTTTCGACGATTGAGCCATGATTTTACAACGAGACCAGCGTGGGAAACACGAAAAGATGAGTGCCTAGTTAATTCATTATTACATGAAATGACTTTATTAACTGTGCTCTAATGACACCTGCCACATAATAACTTTGTTGTTGCCCGAAAATGCAGTATCTAGCAGCGTGAGCAACACCACAGTCATTATTAAATTTTGACCTTTGTTGTGGTAGGGTTGTTAGAATATGTGCGCTTTCAGCAGCCCATTCACAAAATAATCTGACGTGTTCAGATCAAGTGCCTGGAATACCATCACGCAAAGCAGCAAACGCGTCCGGTCAATATAAAGGGAAAGGAACGATATGCAGGGCCCTAACTTGCTCTCCAAAATTTGCACGCGTTCCATAATGCATGAACCTCGACACGTGAAGAGTCGGAAATCTTTTCGTCAGGACAGAACATCAGAGAGTCACGGACGACGTTATATAACTGCGTGGCTATCTACTATTGAAAACATTAACAGTCACGGACGGTAGAGCGTCGTAAACAGTACTGGTTTGTACTTCCATTTTATTCATAACTAGATGGAAGTGAGGGCACTAATTAAACAGTTAAAGAGAATATTTCGGCTCAATCACTACTGCAGTATTAGTCACCTTAAAAGTTGATCACATCAAAACATTTTTATGTGATCAGTTTTTAAGGTAGCTAATATTACGAAATGGTTTACCCGAAATATTTTGAGGAGTATTTATTTGTTGATGATACTGTGGTCTCCAGTCCAAAGATCTGTTTGATGCAGCTCGCCACGCTATTCTATCTTGTGCAACCCTCTTCATCTTCCAATGACTACTACAATTTACATCCATTTGAACTTGCTTACCTTCAAGCTATGGTTCGCACCTACAGCTTCTACTTCCATCAACTTTCCTCCTTTACTACAACTTCTTGATAGCTCAAGATGTGTCGTATCAACAGAATTCCTTTTCTTCCCAGTTAGAATTAATCGTCCCTCATTAATTATTCGGTCTATTTGTCTAACCTTCAACATACTCGTGTAGCACCTCATTTTAAAACTTTCTGTTCTTTTTTGTCTAAACTGATTACCGTTTTCATTTCTGTTTCGTTTCCGTTCAAGGTTACTTCCCAGACTTTCAGAAAATCCTCAGAAAAAGCTTCCCAACATTTAAATTTATATTCGATAGTAACAAATTCCTCTTCTTCCGAAATTCTTTTTAGTTATCGCCACTATGAATTTCGTATCCTCTTTTCTTCGACCATCGTCAGTTTCTTCGGCCCAAATAATAAAACGCATCCCAATTTTAGTGTATCTTTCCCTACTCTCGTATTCTTGACGTTGAATCTTTTAATTAGACTACATCCCATTTTTCCAGTTTTGTTTGCTCTGTTCTTCACCTTATGAGCTCTTTCCAAGACCCTATATGTTCCGTTCAATTGCTCTTCCTAGTTCGTTGCCGCCTCTGTCTGTATTAGTACGCCTTCGGCAAACCTCAGAGTTTCAACTTCCGTATGAACTTGGAACCCCAACCCAAATTTCTATTTTGTTTCCGACACAGTTTACTCTCTGTACAGATTGAATAGCACTTGGGACTGGCTATATCACTGTCTCACTCCCTTCTCAATTATTGTTTCCCTTTTATGCCAACTTCTTATAACTGCTGTGTGGTGTATGTACATATCATAAATAACCTTTCGGTCCCCGTATTTTATTTTTGATACCTACCGTATTTCAAAGAGTGTATTCCAGTCAACCGTGTCAAAGATTTCTCTAAATCCAAAAGTGCTCTAAACGTAGGTTTGACTTTGTTCATCCCATGTGTTATAGGATATGTATTGCCTCAAATGTTCCAACATATATATAGAACCTACATTTTTCAGTAATTAATTCGTGTAAGTATTTTGAGTTCACAGTTTTTAAACTTATAGTTCAGTAATATTCACAACTGTCAGCAGCTGCCTTTTTCGAAACTGGAAAAACTGTACTTGTGACATTCTTCTTGAAGCCCAAAGCTACTTCGCTTCTCTCACAAATCCTGAATCGTGGTAGGCAATTCCAGGAATCACAATAATTATCAAAAAATGTCGTCTACTTCAGGGATCTTGTTTCGACTTACATTCTTCAGCGATGTGCCAAATACTTCTCACGGTATCATGACTCCCGTTTCATCTTCATTCACTTCCTCCTCGCCTTCTATAATAACTGTATTCACTTTCGTATCCATAGTCTAACGCATATATACATCCCCTCGACCTTTGCTGGTTGACATATGAGTTTTTAATAGTCATACAGAAGCATACAGACGTGTCTCTTCAACCACAGAGTTAAATAAAATAAAAGTAGTTCGTAATTAAAGAGGCTTTCCAATTAATTGTTGCAATGGCAAAACTTCATACGAAACACAAGTTTAGACCGGGTGTTTGGAAGAAAGTCCCCGATTTACTTAGAAGAAATAGTGTTGGTACAAATAAAACAAAGAACACTGGTTATGGGGGCTCAATTCGAAGTGGGACTCGTCACTGAAGACAACTGTACTCCAGTCAGTGAGATTTCAGGTCGAAGACATGTCTGGAGATGTCCCGGAGAGCGCCATGCGGCCCGACGTCCTCGGGTGACGGTCTGGGGTGTCATTTCTTTTTCATAGCAGGACGTCTTTTGTTGTCATCCACGGCAACCTTACAGCACAGACGTACGTCGACTATTTTCTACGCCCCGTTTTGTTGCCGTTTATCACAAGCCATTCAGCACGATAATGCCCGCACGCACATGGCGAGAGCTTCTATTGCTTGTCTCCGTGCTTGCCAGACCCAGCCTTGGCCAGCGAAGTGGCGGAACCCTCCCTAATTGAGAACGTTTGGAGCGTTACGAGCAGCGCTCTCCGACCAGATCGTGATTTTAACAATCTAACAAACAAATGTTTCACGAGATCCCTCATGAGGATACCAACAACACTATCAGTCCATGAAAAGCCGAATAACTGCTTGCAGAAGATATTGACTTACTCAATTTGTGAAGCTCTTTCTTTTGAATAAGTCACACGAGTTTTCTGAAATTGATGTCATTTGTTTGTGTGTACATGTCCACCATCGAAAGTCGCCCCGTTCGGATAATTCCTTCGTGGTTCGTCGTTTTTTTTTGTGTCTTAGAGTCTACTGAATACTCTTTTGTGATAGCCTGTGTGTTGTAAACAGTGACGGCCCCATAACACTCCCGAATTATCTTTTGTATTTGCCGATTTCGTTCCGTTAAGATCCACGTTTTGAGTTCTAGCGCCAAAGTACATTGCGTTACTGTAAACAATATCGTGTGGAATCAAAGAACACGGCCTCTGCCTGGGCGCCATTGTTTTCGGTGCTTTGGATCTGATAGACTAATAGAGACGTTTGGATTTTGCAAGATCTCCGGTTGCGGATTACGTGTTAATTTCTATTCCACTCTTGAGTGGTTTTAGCTGATTTTCTGTGTTTCTACGTTGAATATCACCAATTTTCCGGATGAAAGATAGCGAATATTGTACGAGCCAGGAATAATTATTTGTCCTTAACCACGTTAATAGTAACTGATTCGCAAGCTGAGAATGCACAGTGGTACCTCGGGCATAGCAGTTCGCAACTACCTCTGGATACCAGGAGAAGCATCAAGCGGACTTGCTTGTTACCCACACATGAAGAAGAGGACACGGCGTGCTACGCGGCTGCGAGTGTGTGAAAGTGGACAAGTGGATGACTTTATGTTAGACGAGGACCCATAATCCACTTCGTTGTTTTTTCTAATCACGTAGGAGACAGCAAACGGCTCGGAAGAGGAACTGAAAGGAGTGTTTTTAAATGAGGCTATAAGATGAACGTCAACGAAAGTAAAATACGTTTAGTAGAACGTAATCGGATTTAATGAAGCAATGCTGGGCGAATTAGATTAGTAAATGAGGTTCTGAAATTAGTAGAGGAGTTTTTCTACTTGAGCAACAAGATAACATTACGACCCAAGTACAGGAGATATAAGATATGCAGATCGTCTACAGCAACAAAAGCATTTATGAAAAAAAGGAATTATTACGATCTCATATACATTTAAGTCTAGGAAATATTTTCTAAAGATATTTGTCTGGAATCTTGCCGCGTACGGTGAAACGTCGACGATAAGCAGTTCAGGCAAGAAGAGAACTGAATATTGGATGGATAGATCGAGTAATTAATGGGGAGGCACTGGACAGAATTGGGGAAACAAGAACTATTTGGCATAACTCATTGACAGGACATCTAGCCCGTTGATTTACACGACATGTGGCGTCTAGGAATTATGGATCGGGAAAAAACTGTGGAGGGAGATCAAAGGCTGAATACAGTAACCAGGTTCAAACGGATGTAGGCTGTGGCAGCAATGTAGAGATGAAGAGCCTCACACAGGATATAGGGTAGCCCGGAGAGCTGCATCAAATTAGTCTTAGGACTGAAGACCACAATAACAAACAACGGCTGACCGTTGGAACAGGAAAGCAGGAATATTTAAGTGGTCACAAAATTATCCTTCGCCGCACACCATAAAGTGGCCTCTGGAGTTTAGATATAGATGCATAAGTAAGTTGTCCTTGAGTGTATATCGACTATATCTAAGATATTTTCGCGAAACGAGTTCCCACGCCATAAAAAAAGTGAAGTAGTGATGTGTCCATTAAAGTTTTTTAATTATCACTAAAATTATTTTGTAAGTTCTACATCTACATCTGCATCTACATGACTACTCTGCAATTCACATTTAAGTGCTTGGCAGAGGGTTCATCGAACCACAATCATACTATCTCTCCACCATTCCACTCCCGAACAGCGCGCGGGAAAAACGAACACCTAAACCTTTCTATTCGAGCTCTGATTTCTCTTATTTTATTTTGATGATCATTCCTACTTATGTAGGTTGGGCTCAACAAAATATTTTCGCATTCGGAAGAGAAAGTTGGTGACTGAAATTTCGTAAATAGATCTCGCCGCGACGAAAAACGTCTTTGCTTTAATGACTTCCATCCCAACTCGAGTATTATATCAGCCACACTCTCTCCCTTATTACGTGATAATACAAAACGAACTGCCCTTTTTTGCACCCTTTCGATGTCCTCCGTCAATCCCATCTGCTAAGGATCCCACACCGCGCAGCAATATTCTAACAGAGGACGAACAAGTGTAGTGTAAGCAGTCTCTTTAGTGGAGTTGTTGCATCTTCTAAGTGTCCTGCCAATGAAAGGCAACCTTTGGCTCGCCTTCCCCACAATATTATCTTTGTGGTCTTTCCAACTGAAGTTGTTCGTAATTTTAACACTCAGGTACTTAGTTGAATTGACAGCCTTGAGAATTGTAGTATTTATCGAGTAATAGAATTCCAACGGATTTCCTTTGGAACTCATGTGGATCACCTCACACTTTTCGTTATTTAGCGTCAACTGCCACCTGCCACTCCATACAGCAATCTTTTCTAAATCGCTTTGCAACTGATACTGGTCTTCGGATGACCTTACTAGACGGTAAACTACAGCATCATCTGCGAACAACCTAAGATAACTGCTCAGATTGCCACCCAGGTCATTTATATAGATCAGGAACAGCAGAGGTCCCAGGTCGCTTCCCTGGGGAACACCTGATATCACTTCAGTTTTACTCGATAATTTGCCGTCTATTACTACGAACTGCGACTTTCCTGACAGGAAATCACGAATCCAGTCGCACAACTGAGACGATAGCCAAAAGGCCCGCAGCTTGATTAGAAGTCGCTTGTGAGGAACGGTGTGAAAAGCTTTTCGGAAATATAGAAATACGGAATCAACTTGAGATCTCCTGTCGATAGCGACCATTACTTCGTGCTGCGTTGCACAAGAACGATGTTTTTTGAAACCATGCTGATTACGTATCAATAGATCGTTCCCTTCGAGGTGATTCATAATGTTTGAATACAGTATATGCTCCAAAACCCTACTGCAAACCGACGTCAATGATATAGGTCTGTAGTTCGATGGATTACTCCTACTACCCTTCTTAAACACTGGTGCGACCTGCGCAATTTTCCAATCTGTAGGTACAGATCTATCGGTGAGCTAGTTGTCACTGATAAAACTAAAACTTCGCAATCCTCAGAATTTTAACAGCTGCTGTGAAAGGGTTAGTTCCCAAAACATGGCGTTGTATGAGAAAATGGCAGTGTTACAGGAAACCATATTTAATGATATCACGAAATAAATGAAGAAATAAGAATATAAAGATTTGCACAAGACGCCACAGGATGCCTTCCTAGGTCTTCGTCATTATAACTCCATTCACACATGTTTGCATTGAGCTTCACGGTTCAAGAATATTTTACATTTTAGTGACGAGTGGCATTGGAGGTCGTGTCCATTAATTGGATAATGCCAGGCTAATCAGTCGCTAATGAACCAAAACCGGCTCTGAGAGGTAAGAGGCTTAACAGCTGACGCGCACGAGCTGGCGTGCACAGCGCGTGGTGATGGAAGATGTGCCTGCCATGTAGGGACAGCGTAACGAAATCCGCCGAGGGCGGCACGCGATCTGAACCTCACGCGCACCACGCCCTCCAGCTGCCCACACTGCTAACGACGCAGTTAATTCTGCCTATAATTAGCTTTGTCACACTGTGATTAGACCACATTCGAAGAACGTGCGATGTTGTGTTGTGATAAGTGCTTGCTGAAAACTTTATTTGACACCTCTCCGCCGATGATTAATGCGATGGAAAAATCACTGTTAACCATTCTTGGACTGTATCCTCTTCTTCTGCTCTTTGGATGGGATTAAATCACTTGTTTATTTAATCGTGTCTCACATATTCGCTCGAAAAGTAATCTTGGTTTCTAATTTCTATATTTCATCGTGTTGAATGTGCATGTTCGCGTCTTGTGTTACAAATCAAACCCTGACTCTGTCCGGTAAGGAACAACTTTCCAATTTGATGACACGGCCAAAGTAAACCAGGGTGTTAGTGGAATTAAAGTCCAAGTGAAAGAAATAAGTTCCCAGACGTCAAAACTCGATGATTCGACAACATAAGATATATCTAGTCAGAATTGCCCATTTAAGCCATACAAATCCTGTATCTGTTGAGTGTTCAGCTGATATTGTAGTTAAGGAAGTCTCACAAAACAATGGAGGAAATTTTCAAGAGCCAGTTGTGAAGGCGGACGTCTTATAAGGCAGTACATTGCGTTATCGTCAGAATTTGCACATTAGTATTAGGAAAATTTGAAGTAGTTCCAGCGGTTTCCAAAAAATCTTACTATGGCGAACTGCTGAAGTATGGGGAAGAATTTCAAAACAAGAGATTTTTTGTGCACTGCAAGTGTGTCCAGCAGTGTTCAAGAAGTCGTAAAGGCGAAGATTTGAACACAGCCCGTATTAATGTCCACTAATAGATGACTGGCTGCTTTTGATCGGATAGTGTATACAAAGAGATGCTGCATTGTGGGTAGTAACAGCCGTGGACACAAGACAGACACATGACGAATTCGGCAGTGCATACCTATAGACATATTGGTCACGCGGAGTGCAGTAGGTCTCCAGTCCAGAAACGTACAACACGGAGCAAGACAGGTTTCGTTGCTACTTAGAGAAATATCTGAATAAAGAAAAGAGCTGAGACGAAAATATGTTGATTCTGAAAGGCAAACTGAAACTGTTTGAAATTCAGGAAAAATTATGAACCTTTCCGGACAATGATTTAGAATTGCTATGACTAGTATCTTCCCCCCATGAACCATGGACCTTGCCGTTGGTGGGGAGGCTTGCGTGCCTCAGCGATCCAGATGGCCGTACCGTAGGTGCAACCACAACGGAGGGGTATCTGTTGAGAGGCCAGACAAACGTGTGGTTCCTGAAGAGGGGCAGCAGCCTTTTCAGTAGTTGCAGGGGCAACAGTCTGGATGATTGACTGATCTGGCCTTGCAACGTTAACCAAAACGGCCTTGCTGTGCTGGTACTGCGAACGGCTGAAAGCAAGGGGAAACTACAGCCGTAATTTTTCCCGAGGACATGAAGCTTTACTGTATGATTAAATGATGATGGCATCCTCTTGGGTAAAATATTCCGGAGGTAAAATAGTCCCCCATTCGGATTTCCGGGTGGGGACTACTCAAGAGGATGTCGTTATCAGGAGAAAGAAAACTGGCGTTCTACGGATCGGAGCGTGGAATGTCAGATCCCTTAATCGGGCAGGTAGGTTAGAAAATTTAAAAAGGGAAATGGATAGGTTAAAGTTGGATATAGTGGGAATTAATGAAGTTCGGTGGCAGGATGAACAAGACTTTTGGTCAGGCGAATACAGGGTTATAAACACAAAATCAAATAGGGGTAATGAAGGAGTAGGTTTAATAATGAATAGGAAAATAGGAATGCGGGTAAGCTACTACAAACAGCATAGTGAACGCATTATTGTGGCCAAGATAGATACGAAGCCCACAACTACTACAGTAGTACAAGTTTATATGCCAACTAGCTCTGCAGATGATGAACAAATTGAAGAAATGTACGATGAAATAAAAGAAATTATTCACATAGTGAAGGGAGACGAAAATTTAATAGTAATGGGTGACTGGAATTCGAGTGTAGGAAAAGGGAGAGAAAGAAACATAGTAGGTGAATATGGATTGGGGCTAAGAAATGAAAGAGGAAGCCGCCTAGTAGAATTTTGCACAGAGCACAACCTAATCATTGCTAACACTTGGTTTATGAATCATGAAAGAAGGTTGTATACATGGAAGAACCCTGGAGATACTAAAAGGTATCAGATAGATTATATAATGGTAAGACAGAGATTTAGGAACCAGGTTTTAAGTTGTAAGACATTTCCAGGGGCAGATGTGGACTCTGACCACAATCTATTGGTTATGACCTGTAGATTAAAACTGAAGAAACTGCAAAAATGTGGGAAATTAAGGAGATGGGACCTGGATAAACTGAAAGAACCAGAGGTTGTACAGAGTTTCAGAGAGAGCATAAGGGAACAATTGACAGGAATATGGGAAAGAAATACAGTAGAAGAAGAATGGGTAGCTCTGAGGGATGTAGTAGTGAAGGCAGCAGAGGATGAAGTAGGTACAAAGACGAGGGCTGCTAGAAATCCTTGGGTAACAGAAGAAATATTGAATTTAATTGATGAAAGGAGAAAATATAAAAATGCAGTAAATGAAGCAGGCAAAAAGGAATACAAACGTCTCAAAAATGAGATCGACAGGAAGTGCAAAATGGCTAAACAGGGATGGCTAGAGGACAAATGTAAGGATGTAGAGGCTTATCTCACTAGGGGTAAGATAGATACAGCCTACAGGAAAATTAAAGAGACCTTTGGAGAGAAGAGAACCACGTGTATGAATATCAAGAGCTCAGATGGTAGCCCAGTTCTAAGCAAAGAAGGGAAGGCAGAAAGGTGGAAGGAGTATATAGAAGGTTTATACAAGGGCGATGTACTTGAGGACAATATTATGGAAATAGAAGAGGATGTAGATGAAGACGAAATGGGAGATACGATACTGCGTGAAGAGTTTGACAGAACATTCCATTAGAACTACTGACGGCCTTGGTAGAGCCAGTCATGACAAAACTCTACCAGCTGGTGAGCAAGATGTATGAGACAGGCGAAATACCCTCAGACTTCAAGAAGAATATAATAATTCCAATCCCAAAGAAAGCAGGTGCTGACAGATGTGAAAATTACCGAACTATCAGTTTAATAAGCCACGGCTGCAAAATACTAACGCGAATTCTTTACAGACGAATGGAAAAACTGGTAGATGCAGACCTCGGGGAGGATCAGTTTGGATTCCGTCGAAATGTTGGAACACGTGAGGCAATACTGACCTTACGACTTATCTTAGAAGAAAGATTAAGAAAAGGCAAACCTACGTTTCTAGCATTTGTAGACTTAGAGAAAGCTTTTGACAATGTTGACTGGAATACTCTTTTTCAAATTCTAAAGGTGGCAGGGGTAAAATACAGGGAGCGAAAGGCTATTTATAATTTGTACAGAAAACAGATGGCAGTAATAAGAGTCGAGGGGCATGAAAGGGAAGCAGTGGTTGGGAAAGGAGTGAGACAGGGTTGTAGCCTCTCCCCGATGCTATTCAATCTGTATATTGAGCAAGCAGTAAAGGAAACAAAAGAAAAATTTGGAGTAGGTATTAAAATTCATGGAGAAGAAGTAAAAACTTTGAGGTTCGCCGATGCCATTGTAATTCTGTCAGAGACGGCAAAGGACTTGAAAGAGCAGTTGAACGGAATGAATACTGTTTTGAACGGAGGATATAAGATGAACATCAACAAAAGCAAAACGATGATAATGGAATGTAGTCGAATTAAATCGGGTGATGCTGAGTTAATTAGATTAGGAAATGAGACACTTAAAGTAGTAAAGGACTTTTGATACATAGGAAGTAAAATAACTGATGTTGGTCGAAGTAGAGAGGATATAAAATGTAGACTGGCAATGGCAAGGAAAGCGTTTCTGAAGAAGAGAAATTTGTTAACATCGAATATAGATTTATGTATTAGGAAGCCGTTTCTGAAAGTATTTGTTTGGAGTGTAGCCATGTATGGAAGTGAAACATGGACGATAACTAGTTTGGACAAGAAGAGAATAGAAGCTTTCGAAATGTGGTGCTACAGAAGAATACTGAAGATAAGGTGGATAGATCACGTAACTAATGAGGAGGTATTGAATAGGATTGGGGAGAAGAGAAGTTTGTGGCACAACTTGACTAGAAGAAGGGATCGGTTGGTAGGACATGTTTTGAGGCATCAAGGGATCACAAATTTAGCATTGGAGGGCAGCGTGGAGGGTAAAAATCGTAGAGGGAGACCGAGAGATGAGTACACTAAACAGATTCAGAAGGATGTAGGTTGCAGTAGGTACTGGGAGATGAAGCAGCTTGCACAGGATAGAGTAGCATGGAGAGCTGCATCAAACCAGTCTCAGGACTGAAGACGACAACAACAACAACATGACTAGTATCGCCTACGCTCGAAATTCGACCAACTAAGTCAGTGCGCCTCATCAGAGATAAAAAAAAAAAAAAAACGTCGTTTGTCTTACAGTGATATATTACACCCAGATCTCTGAAATTTCACTATCATAAATAACCCATAGCAAATGCTGCATGTTAGCTATGAGTATTCTTGAAATAATTCTTTGATTTCTCTCTAATTGTTTGATCATTCGAAGTGAGTACTTGATACAGTGCGTTGAAAAATAAAGTTTGTGTTAATAGCGGCAACAAAACTTATGACAACACAATGTGAATGCCGTTGTCGTCGCACAAAGTAACATCAGACGCGAACTGATATGCATTACTTTATCTGGACCACAAATTCATCAGACCGAAAACACAAAAATCAAAATTATTTGTAGTTACGTTCAATGCACATTTAAATGTATCTGTAAAAATAACTATAGGATTATCATTACCAATGTCCGCATTATTCCTGTTACTTTGTGTACACAGAAATTGTCTTCCATTCCGACTCGTTTGTGTTTTTCTTCGAGGCGCACCCTAGAACAAATACGTACAGTTCCATGTAATAAGGAAAGTAGTAACCTTTCAAAACCTGATTGGTACGTTTGGTAGAAACCGGTAGCAATGTGGGAGACAGAGGAAAACGTTTCCTTTTGCCTGTCTTAATGTTCATGTACACACATAATTTTTTATGCACATGGCAAAGTACCTTTTGAATTATATAAATTTCATTGGCCTCCTTCTATAACTTAGTTTAAAAATCAGTTCTTTAGTTTCTGATGTTCACGTATTAATATTGTGATCGTTCAATAAACTAGATGCACTGTCATTATAAGTGTCCACATTACTCTTTCTTTCGGTGCGCAAAAATTGTCAGACTAGCTCTGCGGTTTTTACTCCGAACTGTCAGCATCTTTCTTCTAGCCATAGCCTCAAACAAACATAGTTTCCGTATAATAAGGGAAGTTGGAAGTCATTGTTATTTAAAATGAAGAAGATAAAAGCCAGTTACTTACTTCAAATTTTGTGGTTAAGGTGGCAAATGACCACAAAGTTACTCTTACATACGAGTAAAAGGAAGCGAAATAACGACTTCTACACTGCTGGAAATTGAAATAAGAACACCGTGAATTCATTGTCGCAGGAAGGGGAAACTTTATTGACACATTCCTGGGGTCAGATACATCACATGATTACACTGACAGAACCACAGGCACATAGACACAGGCAACAGAGCATGCACAATGTCGGCACTAGTACAGTGTATATCCACCTTTCGCAGCAATGCAGGCTGCTATTCTCCCATGGAGACGATCGTAGAGATGCTGGATGTAGTCCTGTGGAACGGCTTGCCACGCCATTTCCACCTGGCGCCTCAGTTGGACCAGCGTTCGTGCTGGATGTGCAGACCGCGTGAGACGACGCTTCATCCAGTCCCGAACATGCTCAATGGGGGACAGATCCGGAGATCTTGCTGGCCAGGGTAGTTGACTTACACCTTCTAGAGCACGTTGGGTGGCACGGGATACATGCGGACGTGCATTGTCCTGTTGGAACAGCAAGTTCCCTTGCCGGTCTAGGAATGGTAGAACGATGGGTTCGATGACGGTTTGGGTGTACCGTGCACTATTCAGTGTCCCCTCGACGATCACCAGAGGTGTACGGCCAGTGTAGGAGATCGCTCCCCACACCATGATGCCGGGTGTTGGCCCTGTGTGCCTCGGTCGTATGCAGTCCTGATTGTGGCGCTCACCTGCACGGCGCCAAACACGCATACGACCATCATTGGCAACAAGGCAGAAGCGACTCTCATCGCTGAAGACGACACGTCTCCATTTGTACCTCCATTCACGCCTGTCGCGACACCACTGGAGGCGGGCTGCACGATGTTGGGGCGTGAGCGGAAGACGGCCTAACGGTGTGCGGGACCGTAGCCCAGCTTCATGGAGACGGTTGCGAATGGTCCTCGCCGATACTCCAGGAGCAACAGTGTCCCTAATTTGCTGGGAAGTGGCGGTGCGGTCCCCTACGGCACTGCGTAGGATCCTACGGTCTTGGCGTGCATCCGGGCGTTGCTGCGGTCCGGTCCCAGATCGACGGGCACGTGCACCTTCCGCCGACCACTGGCGACAACATCGATGTACTGTGGAGACCTCACGCCCCACGTGTTGAGCAATTCGGCGGTACGTCCACCCGGCCTCCTGCATGCCCACTATACGCCCTCGCTCAAAGTCCGTCAACTGCACATACGGTTCACGGCCACGCTGTCGCAGCATGCTACCAGTGTTAAAGACTGCGATGGAGCTCCGTATGCCACGGCAAACTGGGTGACACTGACGGCGGCGGTGCACAAATGCTGCGCAGCTAGCGCCATTCGACGGCCAACACCGCGTTTCCTGGTGTGTCCGCTGTGCCGTGCGTGTGATCATTGCTTGTACAGCCCTCTCGCAGTGTCCGGAGCAAGTATGGTGGGTCTGACACACCGGTGTCAATGTGTTCTTTTTTTCATTTCCAGGAGTGTATATACAACTTTATTTGCAGACGTCGTTACTACGATATCTAATTTGCACTGCTGACTTCATCGACCTAGCAGCTGTCACATTGCAGCTGCCCAGTATGGTTGTGTTACTGCAAATGAACCAAATAAACATGAACGTCCCTAGATTGCGATCCACGAAACTTTGTTACTTACGTGTGTCGGGAGATTTTAATGCGTGATAGAGTAGGTATCATCAGAGTTACAAATACAGAAACGTCTACGTCCGTTTATCTCTCTTCGCGGCTACATACACACATGATTTTGTCTTTGTGCACAACTATGGCAAAGTACTTTTCGAATTATATAAGTACCGTTGGCCTCCTTGTACATTCATATTAACCCTCGAGCGGGCGCACCTGTATATAAAGTGCACCAAGCTAAAATAAAACGTTTTTGTTTCACAACTGCAAACCTATATCTATTCCTTCAGTATTGCTTCAGGTAACACAGCGATAAATTGTGTTGTCGTACGTCCAAGTGAGCAGCAGTAATACATAATACAAAGCGAGCTAGGCGAGAAAAACATTTAAGATCAGTTCAAAAAAATGACGCCAGTTACGAACTAGCAACATAATCCCACCTTGAGGCAGTTGTCTACGAGATTATTAGTGATCGAATAAGCAGCTGACCGAGATCTGATGCAATTGCACTGCTCAATACTTCGAATGCGTCATTACTGTCTCTTTATCACTTGTCCTAGGCAACAGAGAGTTGGAGTGAAAATTTATTTCATTATTGTTTAATAAAACAGCAGTTTAGCTCATATTATACAAGTTTATTTTCTCCTTGTTGAAATAAACTGAGATTATTGATTGACGACTCCATGGAGTGTTCTGTGCACCATGACAAGATAATGGATGTAATTGGAAGGAGAAACAGCATTGGTCGTATTTCTTTGTTTTATTATCCGCAAAATCGATTTTAGGTCACTTAGTGACCATCCTCAGTGCTGTAATATACAATTAAAATTGGTAGGCACGGGTATCAACAAGCTTAGAGCGATCACATTTATGTGTTGATACCAGTGCCTACCAATTTTAATTCTATATTACAGCACTGAGGATGGTCACTAACTGACCGACAATCGATTTTGCGGATAATAAAACAAAAACAAAAAAGACGACCAATGCAGATTCTCCTTCCAAACTAAGATTAAACTGTGATGTTGATGATACGTGACTTACCTTGGTAACATAAGGAAACCTATTCTATATATGTGTACAAAGTGCACCGCGCGCCCGCTCGTGTTTTAAAACACGGCGCGCCAGTTCTAAGGTTAAAAATCGGTACTTCAGTTCTCGTGATAAGTATTAATAACGTGATTTTTTTGTAGTTCTCGACAACATAGACGTGACAGTGAAGAACCGAAGAGCAGCAAATCGCTAGAATTGTCGAGTGACGTGAAATGACGTCATAGACGATGGGAACAGTGTAAGTGCGAGAATCGCGAAGTTGAAACGTAGTGACAGACGACGTGAGAACGGGTGGAGAATGCTTGCAGGAATGAACAACTGGGCAGCGTCGGAAGTTGAAGTTCAGTCGCCTATCAGCAGTAATAAAAACACCAAAGCGGCACTGCTAGCTTATTATTTGGTACGTGACTGAGAAGAATATCCTTCCTAATGGTTACGCATTTAAAGTGGGGTATACTGAACATGTATACGTCAGGCAAACGCCAAGAGTAGGGATATTGAAGCCATTTGTTTCAGTTTTATTGACATTCTGGGAACAATGAGAATCGATCAGGTACGTTTCATTTGTTTTATTTCATATGTTTTGAAGCCATTCAGTTTTTCTTGTTGCGATTTTCATCGTTGAAGATATCTGAATATCTTTTTTCGTCCCCGAGTAAATTTTTTTCAGTGAGTCATTCTAGACCTAATACGGATTTGCGTACCAGTGTTATACACACTAGCAAAATACGCTTTGTCAGATTTATATTCCTTGC
Organism: Schistocerca gregaria; assembly: GCF_023897955.1. NCBI lineage: Eukaryota > Metazoa > Arthropoda > Insecta > Orthoptera > Acrididae > Schistocerca > Schistocerca gregaria. Next base: position 535,237,579 of record NC_064920.1, on the reverse strand, counting down.
ATTTTATTTACCAGAAAAATAATTACCTCTGTGTATGTTAATAAACAAAAAGAGATGTCCAGCCTGTAAATTGTATGTATTTTTACAAGTATGCCTCATATGGCTCAAACCAAATTTCTTACATCATTAAATCACTGCCAGACATGAATGGAGCTGTGGAATTAACAAAGGACTGACCCCAAGGTCTTTGAATTACTAAGTACACACCATGACACTTAGCCATCAAGACACACACCAATGTATGACGTCAAACGCTTGTTAGTCGCGGTGTGCTATGAACTAAATGAATAGTTCTAAGTATAATTGTAAACAACTACTAAAGTAAACGTATGACAACTCTTTAGCAGTAAAGCATGGCTTTTATGTTCGTTGTTGTGCAAGCAACACAGAAATTATACACTGGAACACCTAATGGCGTTGTAGCTGTAGTAATCACAAAGAAATGTAAACGGCGAGGCATTACTAACGGCATATCACAGCACATAATACGTATTTTACACAGAAAGGAGTAATTTGTCGGTTTCGTCAAACGAACTTTTCTGGGTTAGTTATATCTGCCCATTGTTTGCGTCTTACTTCATTTATCGGAAATGCTAGCGACGTGAAGTCACTTTCACTAGATTTAACACAGTCGAAGGCGAAGCAGCGTGGAATAATTCTGTACTGTCCTTAAACACTGCGTGATCCCTATTAGTTACATTCATCAAAATTTATACAAAAATGGTGTCAGAAGCTAATACGACAATCAACGACGCTGATTCGACTGTACACATGATTACTTTATAGATGAGAGCTTATGTAAAATGAACCAACGAAGGACGTTCATAAGTCACCAAGATCTACCATATTTCTTCCTACAAATAATTATGCCTCAGAATAGGTGTTGGAAACGTTATAATTGGTCTACAATAGCAACTACAGCCACAGTAAACACAACAGAGGTAAAAATACGGGTTTCTGAGCTCTACGCTAATCAGTGTCTGTATCACCATTGACCATTTTCTCTATACTTACTCTCTAGGCAAGTTCACAATTCAGATAACACTAGGTGACATTGGTAAGTCGTGGTAGTACAACAGCTACACCCAGGATATATAAATGGAAATCAAGGAGGAATGAACAAAAAATAAGACCGCGGAACAGTGAGCCTCACAACCAACAAGAATAGGATCAGAACAATGAAAACAAGAAAGAGGACTGACGTTAACGGACTGGAAAACTAGGGGAGTCAGCGCTGAAACAATAACTGGAGCTACAGGCATGATCAAAGGAAGAGAAATAAAACTATTGCTCTACGATAGCAGGGGACGAGAACGAATAAATGTATAGTGAAAAAGACGAAGCAATCAGCTACAGAAATCACCGTAAAAGGAATAAAGCTGGTAGCGGTTATCAACACAAGTGAGGATTTTAGTATTGTTTCTATTGATTTATTTAAGCAAAATACAGGGAAAAGAGGAAATAATGACCTTTTAGATGTAGCTTTAAATTAATTGCATCCGTTAATCACAACGCGATGTTAGTTAAGATGAAAGCCCGTATGGAATTGGAACTGAATAGCAACATAATGGAACATCCCGTTTTTAAGAGTGACTGGATTTTCTGATTCGTTTTTTCAAGGAAGAAGGATGCATAGATCGACTTCAGCACGGAAAGTTAAAATTGTACGTTGAGGGAGAAGAAACAGATGTCGATTTACTAAGACCTAACAATGCCCAGCAGTGTTGTGTAATCAGATTTAAGTACAAGTACTAGATAATAAAAATGGACCACTACAAGATGAGCACCAGGAAGAAAACGAGTAATTGAATGGAAAGGAACTCACAAAAACGGACAAGAATGAACCAGCTTGTTTATATTTCGGATTCAAATGGTTCAAATGGCTCTGAGCACTATAGGACTTAACTTCTGAGGTCATGAGTCCCCTAGAACTTAGAACTACTTAAATCTAACTAACCTAAGGACATCACACACATCCATGCCCGAGGCAGGATTCGGACCTGCGATCGTAGTGGTCGCGCGGTCCCAGACTGTAGCGCCTAGAACCGCTCGGCTACTTCGGCCGGCTTTCTGATTCAAGTAAGAGCTTATGACGCCCGATGTAGCTGTTCGGATAAATTTGCAGAATGACTTGTATTTTGATGTCATCTTAACATGAAGCTATAAGAACGTTACTGCCTCCCTACTTATAACTTGGGCCGAGTGATCGGATATAAGTAATGAAATCCAATATATATTTCGTTGGCGAAGGTAGGAAAGGAGCATTATGACAGGAAAATATTACACAAGTACAGTTGGAGATCTAGTTCGTATACAGAATTACTTAAGCCACCACTCATAGCGAGGCTTATAAAAAAAGGGAAATGTTTTAAATGTACCGCATAGGATTGCTTGCACATCATACGCTGGGCCGTATTAAGTGTGTTAATCAACTTCAGCTTGTATTAAACTACGATTTCTTTATCAAGATTTGGAATGTTTTTACAATTAAGAAGAAGAGAAAGAAAGTTGCCAAGCAGAGACAATAACTTTGTATTGAAGTAACAAATTGGAAATTGAGTTGGAAGTGACATGTAACTGGTAAGTAAATGAAACACATTCAATCCAAAAAAGCAGGGGAACATTTTCATTTATCATGATTATGCACAATCGTTAATAGAACAATCACAGGGCTGTTGCACAGCTATTCAATATCGTCGACCTCTCTTCTTTGCTACTAAAATGTTTTGATTTTAATGTATCGTGTTTAAATGAGGGGAAAAGGGTAAAGGATATTCATTAGACTGTTGATGTCACGTACATTCTGCACGCTCGTAAATGAGGCTTACACATACGCCGACCACAATTATAGTAGCTACGCAGTTGTTGTAACGCAACACGTTGACAGAGTTTATACAGGTGCCATCAATTTTCTTCTTGGCCACTAACGGAATGCACGGGCCAGGTTGGATTTCGCCCACAATCCCTACTATCCCAGCTCGTTCATCGTGATGCTGCTGTATCATACGACTTTTTGTTCGTGCACATTATTGTGGTCGGAATTATTTCTGTGTTGGACTTTTCCGCCAGGTGGGCCCCAGTTTCGACTCGCTTGAGCCGCCTTTTGGTTAGCCCACCCCACGTGTCGGTCTTATATCGACTATTTTTATCTGTTGGAATTTGGGATAGTTGTCCCCCATGATGTCTCCGCGTCTCTTTTTATTATTTCCTTGCTGGTTATTGACGTACCCGTTCCTATTTGAGTTCGTGTACTTCGCATTCTATTGTAGTTTCTTGCAACCACCGTTACTATGGTCACTGTTGTTATGGTAATCGTTCGTTTTTCTGATTCCGTTACTATTGCCGTTTTTATTATTATTATTTCCGCCGTTCTGCGGAGGGGGATTGCCGTTACTGGAGCTAACCTTTCTTCTATCTTCGTGGATCAAATCTAGTGAATGCGCCATATCTAGCACTCCATTCTTAGCACCTCTATCGTTTTCATGGGTTCCTTCTTGTAACAGGTTTTACTAATATAACTTTCTATGTATTTTCTCGCGCTACCTGACTTCGGTACGTAGTAGGATTGTACACCTCTTGTCTTAGACGTTCTTGGGTTCAAGTACTCCAATATTTTGCTAAGTACATTTTCTCAAATTTTTCGAGTGTTTGATAGCTGTTCGCTGCCCATAGTGAGGCTTCACCTATAATATGCAGTCATAAACTATTTTTGTGGCGCGGTCGAAATCTTGAGCATAACGTGTCAAAAAGTTTTGATGAAAATGATCGGATGCATTGATAACAACGATGCACTGATAACAACCTTCGTTTCGTAACGCCTATGACCTGGAATCATATTTCACTCGGTATCTTGCACACTAGACTCGCTACTTTCTAGTAGTGCAGTTCTATCGTGTATATCTCTTTGCCATCGCGGAAGTACCTCCACTGAGGTTTATTGAATGTGGCTTACTTCGTTTCGCTATTCATTTGCGGGTTCGCCACTACCGAATGCAATTTCGTTTGTAATTGTTTGCATCGCATTTTGTAGCTCAGGGGTCATTTGCTCCTTAATCTCTACATCCTTTTGCTCCCACCACTGAGTTATTCGCCGGCCGGAGTGGCCGTGCGGTTCTAGGGGCTACAGTCTGGAGCCGAGCGACCGCTACAGTCGCAGGTTCGAATCCTGCCTCGGGCATGGAAGTGTGTGATGTTCTTAGGTTAGTTAGATTTAATTAGTTTTAAGTTTTAGGTGACTGTTGACCTCAAAAGTCGCATAGTGCTCAGAGCCATTTTTTAACCACTGAGTTATTCAGATTTCAGTCTTTTCCGATTGTGCCTTCGATTAGTCTTCGATCTGCTCAATTAGTTCTCAACAAAGCTGGTCTCATTTGTTTGTCACTTCTTTTACTTTGGTGTCCATGGCGTTTTGTGCACCCTGTCACTTCTTAACGTCCTTAATAACCTTAGGTACTGCCTCAGGTGAGCCACTGCATTCATAGCAGTCACTTCGGTTTTAAGAGCTTCTAGCTGCTCATCTAGGTTTTGTTAACAGAGCTTCGTCACGCTTTGTTAGAATGTTATTTAACTGACGGGTGATGTTCTCATCCCGTACTTTCTCTCTGGCCTCTTCACTCTCTTCACGATCTTTGATAGAAATTTAATTGCAAACTCAAAGGCGTCGTGAAATAAACCTAAGCCTTGTTGCCTCTTGCAACTAAATATATCCATGCAATTCTGATGAATTGAACTTTGCAAATATTAAGGCTTGAAAATTATTATCAATATTCAAAGTATTTTTTATGTTAACTTGAAGGTGAAGCCCAATATTTAATATTTAATTAAATTACGCTTAAGGGCCACCTGTGCGCCATTACGACAAAAGAAAGCCAGATGAGCAATCTCCTACACAGCTCAGTTTAAATAATTATTTGTAACTTAAATGTTTCCACAGAGAGGGTGAGGTTTTGAATAAGAATAGGAGAAATTGACTTTTTACCATATATTGTAACAGAAAATAAGTACATAAAATACTTAGTGCGTCAGAACAGCTAAGCGATTTAATTCTTCAACAGCAGAGACAAAAAATAGAATTCCATCTTTGAATCAAGTCTTTTTATAACCTTAACGAGGATTTCCACGGTTACAAAGAATGTCTTAGCATTGTATAGTTACTCTCTGATACTAAAATAGACATTTTATTATTTTTTTAACACAAAACACATCGTATTAAGGTGTTGTAGATTTTATAGCTATCTGTCTTATTAGCTACGGTTTTTATCGACAGAAACATACTCAGTTTAGTGCTTTCTTTACGCTTCGCATTTACACGTCCCCTATAGGTTTAGTTTAATTTCTATGGGCTTTCCAGGAGACGTCACATACATTGTGGTGATAAACTGTTAGTGTGTCGGTCAGTGTGGCAACGTCAGAGAGGGAGAAGGGGCCATCAGTCTGAAGGCCAACCACCATTGGGCAAGAACATGTGTTGAGAATGCAAGATCACTCATTCAGGACCCTGACAAAGCGAGAGACGCCAGCTAGCCTCTCTGAAAGGGGAGGTTCTGGGATATTACACGTAGGACCGGAGTTCTGGAGGAGGTGATGTAAAAACTGGGACAAATGAAGTCATTGCCTCCCAGTGGTGACACCTGGCCGCTCCAGCGTGCTACGGGTGCTGCTATTCAGGACTGGGTGGTACTCTTAAACCTTTCAGCGCAAATGTCTCTGGAACAACAATAGGCATTGAAAAACGGCTTGGATCTCATGAAAATAAATATTATGAGCCATTCTAAAACGTAAGCAAAAACTGTTTTCAAGACAAACTTATGTTGTTTGTAAATGGACACACGTATTATTTCTTACGCAATCAGTAACATGAAAAATTAGTAAAAGAATGGCGTCGGTTGCATTGCAATACGGAAATTATATCCCGAGAAATTGTAAAGTGAAGTTGCCTCTTGAAATAATTGAAAAGCTATTGCACATCCCGAGATGAAAGTGTGAACCTCACGTTGCTCTTAATCGCGATGTGACTGACATACTAAAATGCAACAAACGCTGTACCTACTGCTGTTTACAATGTTATTCAGTTGACTGGAATCAGTGTAGAAGTCCAGTCACCCAATTACATGTATCTACCATTTACCCCTCTGTTACATCCTTGGTCAGCCATTACTTACGTTTACCCTGGTCGGTGATATTCGGATTTTCGTTACCGTAGTACTATAGTAAAGATCAATAACGAATGAGTAAACCCTTTCCTCATTTTTCATTGTGTGTATGTGGGTAGAAGTATTGTTCCCAGTCCACAGAGTAACAGTATAAACAGCAATAAGTACAAAGTTTGTTGCATAGTAGTAGGTCAATCACATCGCTATTGCGAGCAATCTTAACAGATGTACTTACCATACTTACCATACAATTTGATACAATTGAAATCTCACTCACTTCTCCCTCTGAAATTAGGAAAATAATAAACTTGCTTAAAAGCAAAAACTCACATGGAATTGATGGCATTTCCAGAAAAATACTAAAAGCTTGTTCTCAACAGATAAGTAAGATTCTCAGCCACCTGTGCAATAGCTCTCTGGTAATAGCTCTCTGGAACAGGGCATTTTCCCTGATAGACTCAAATATGCTATTGTTATACATTTTCATAAAAAAGGGGCTAGATCTGATGTCAACAATTACCTTCCAATCTCCCTTCTAACAGCTTTATCTAAATTTTTTCAGAAAGTAGTGTATTCAAGAGTAGCTTCACAAATCTGTAAAAATGAAGTACTAACAAAATGTCAGTGTGATTTCCAGAAAATAAAATTTTGAATGATCTGAAGAACCGAACACCACCCATTGGGATTTTTTGTGATCTCTCAAAGGCTTTTGATTGTGTAAATCATGAAATTCTGCTAGACAAACTCAAATATTGTGGCATGAGTGGGACGGTGCAAAAATGGTTTAATTCATACCTAACTGGAAGAGTGCAGAAAGCTGAAATAATCAGTTCTCATAACATGCAAAGATCAGCACATTCCTGAAACTGGGGAACTATCAAGAATGGGGTTCCACGAGGGTCGGTCTTGGGTCCTTTGTTGTTCTTAATATATATTAATGACTTGGCATTCTATATTCATGAAGAGGCAAAGTTAGTTCTCTTTGCTGATGATAGAAGTATAGTAATCACACCTGACAAACAAGAATTAACTGATGAAATTGTCAATAATGTCTTTCAGAAAATTACTAAGTGGTTCCTTGTAAACGGACTCTCGCTGAATTTTGATAAGACACAGTACATACAGTTCTGTACAGTAAATGGTATGACGCTATTAATAAATATAGACTTTAATCAGAAGCATAAAGCTAAGGTAGAATATTCAAAATTTTTAGGTGTGTCCATTGATGAGAGATTAAATTGGAAGAAACACATTGATGATCTGCTGAAACGTTTCAGTTCAGCAACTTATGCAATAAGGGTTATTGCAAATTTTGCTGATAAAAATCTTAGTAAATTAGCTTATTACGCCTATTTTCACTCATTGCTTGCATATGGCATCATATTTTGGGGTAATTCATCACTGAGGAATAAAGTATTTATTGCACAAAATCGTGTAATCAGAATAATAGCTGGAGTCCACCCAAGATCATACTGCAGACATTTATTTAAGGATCTAGGGATATTCACAGTAGCTTTTCAGTATATATACTCTCTTATGAAATTTGTTATTAACAACCAAACCCAATTCAAAAGTAATAGCAGTGTGCATAACTACAATACTAGGAGAAAGGATGATCTTCACTATTCAAGATTAAATCTAACTTTGGCACAGAAAGGGGTGAATTATACTGCCACTAAAGTCTTTGGTCACGTCCCAAATAGTATCAAAAGTGTGACAGATAACCAACAAGTATTTAAGAAGAAATTAAAAGAATTTCTGAATGACAACTCCTTCTACTCCATAGAGGAATTTTTAGATATAAATTAAGAAAAAAAGAAAAAAATATAAAAAACAAAAAAATAAAAAAGCTATTATATTACCTTAAATTACTCGCCAGTTCCCAGTACACATGCAACATCTGCTGTCTGCAGTAATCACACTGCAGAGGCAGTGTCCAAGGAATTTGGGATACGATCGTGGGAATAAAGTCACATGTTTACTCATGCATGGAAGCAGCAGAAAGGCCATCCAAAATGGAATGGTAGATGAGAACGACACAAGTGATAGAGTGCACGAGAATGAACACAGGGATCAAAGGCAAACCTTGAAAACTGAGTAGAAAAAAGGCTGACATACCCCCAGAAGATAAAAGATTGCGCTTCGCGAAAAAGCATTTGAATCACTTAGCATGACGCTTGAAAATCTATGGGAAGGGCCCGCAGTGCGACTGTTGAACCAGTAGTGAATGAATTCTCAGACGCCTCAGAATATTCTTTCAGTTAGAATGCTCTTCACTTAGACTCGGAGTGTGAACTCACAATGTACCGCACATGACCGCACTGTGAACTATGAATGGCCTTCGAGCGACTTTTCAATCTACTTTGAAAGACCCCAAGTTGCACCTGCTATGCAATTTTTTTTCTTTTCGTCCATCTGTCCTTAAGGGTGCTGAATTTTTTATTACATTGTCTTATCACTAGTGTGCTCAAATGCTAAGTCATCCAGTGAATGATGGGCTTATGTACCACCTCCTCTCTGAAACGGTACAAGTTGACAAGGTTTCCGATTTTGTTAACCCTGGACGGCGGCTACCGTGTATCACGAGAATTTAAGTGACGTTCTCACGCCGTCTCCCACTGCGGCAACTGCTAGCGTTTATGGCTAGCTTCCTAGCAGTTTAAATGCCACATTTTCTTGAAGAAAAAAAAATTGAGATCGCCGCAGGAGCCGCAAAGAAGACGGCAGCTTAACACAATCCCGTTTGTTCATTGCTGGAAGGCCTTTACACCGTCGTTCAAGAGTCTCAGGTCCTAAGAACTCGGCTGCGTCCTTGAGCAGTCATACTTTAAATGAGATACCTCTTACAGACCGGATCAGAACACTTGAAAACCTGTCCGGTTCCTGTGGCTTTCGGGAATATGTCACAGTATCCAGGCGCGACTTGACTGCAACCTTTTCGTCTAAAGCGTCGGGCTGCAAAGAATTATAGTATATGTGTTCCATAATGCATTTCTTTTTAGGTTGATGGAAATACACGCTATCACACATAGGTAATTTGTTTTCCTTTGCAATGTGTACATAGTTCATATGACTCACTGGAATTTTATTTAAGACTTTTCTTAGGGAAAATTTGTGGTACAATTAGAAGCATAAAGGAGACGTCTTTTAGTTCCGCTTTTATGATTTCCTGAGGTAGAATGGAAGTGCCAAGGGTAATTTAGAGATTGACTAAGCATGTTCAAGTATAGTTAACAATGTAAAAATCAACTATGAGATGAATCTAAAATTTGAGTGTATGTAGCAGAAGATGCTTAATGTCAGAAAATTAATATTTCAGTTTTTTGCATTAAAAGCGCAGTATTTGCTTTAAGAAGCGAAATTAAATTCTGCTATAAATTTAAAGACATCTTATCTAGTATTTGTGTTCTGCTGTTACTACTGAGGAGTTGGTGATGATTTTTTCAGAACGATTAATCGCTGATTCGCAGTGAATAATTGCAAGATCATTGCGATAGCAGTGCAGTGCAAACTACTTACCTGGGTGACCAGCAGTGACATAAGGTGTACACGGAGCAGAATGTTGCAGCACACTGACGACGCTGTCCTAGGGAAGGCGAGTAGTTTCGCACGGAAAGCGGTAATGCTTTGTATTAAACGACGACAAACACAGTACCACACGTAAAAGCTATGCAGTGAACAGTTGAACTGCAGCATACTGAATGTTGTTAAACTGACAAGGGGATCGCAACTGCTGATCGTCACCTATTTCCTCCAAATTTATTGTACGTGCAGAGTTTGACCAGTAACCAGTGTAACTGAAGTGAGAACTCCAGATGGCCACGTGATTAGAAAAAAAAGGATTTTTAGCGTCAAAGGGAAGTGGCTTAATAGTTAGCGCACTGGACTCGTATACGGGATAACGACAGTTCAAAACCGCGTTCAACCATCCTGATTTAGGTTTTCCGTGACTTCCTTAAATCGCTTCAGGCAAATCCCAGGGTGGTTCCTTTGAAAGGGCACGGCTGACTCCCTTTCCCAACCTTGCCTAATCCGTTGGACCGATGACCTCACTGTTTGGTCCCCCCCTCCACATCAACCAATCAACCACTTTTGGTGCGGGTCAGGGGAAGCATGAGGCAATTAGTTAGCGTAATTTCCAGGCAGCGGCTGGCGCAGCGAAACGAGTACAGAACGGTAATCCGAGGATCATGGGGCGAATCCCACTGCCGATCTTTATTTATTTTCAATTATTAAGTTACTTTTATACTGCAAACACGAGGCGTATTCCGAAAGTAAGGTCCGATCGGTGGTGAAATGAAAACCACAGGGAAAACCCGATAAATCTTTGCATAGGTGTTGGACAGTGTCTCTAGAATGTCTGTTGATTGCGTCACGTCTGTCTTTTCAGTTCTGAGCGCATAGTGAGCACATGAAGATGGCTACAAAACTCTCTCTCCCGCCAAGTATGAGTGCCCGTGAGAGATTTCGCCTGATTAGATGCAGACCACATAACACAACTTTCATGCATTTCCTCCTCCAAGAGAGTTCTGGGCCACACTCTGCAGGGGCAATGAGACACCCCTGCAGCGTTTTCGATGAGTAGTGTTTGGTTGCCCTCCATACAGCCCGGACTTTGACCCCTCTGATTTTCATTTCTGCTGACATAAACCGCTGGCTATGAAGTCGACGTTTTGGCACAGACTATGAACTGCAGATCACCGTAGACAACTGGCGAAAAGTGCAGGCGGCTGCCTTCTATGACGAGGATATTCTAAAGCTGGTACAACGCTACGACGAATGTCTCAGACGGAGCGGCGACTATGTAGAGACGTTGCTGGAAGCTATAGCTCACTGTTGCAGATAAAACACTTTTTATTTTCACCGTGGTTTCCATTTCACAACCGATCAGACCTAATTTTCGGAATACGCATTGCATCTCGAAATAATGCTAGATGTATTGTGTTTATTAATATTATCATAAAAAGCAGGAAAAGGAAAGGTAAAGGAAAATGGGGAATTACAAATACATTTCCAAGGACAGCGTCCACGAGAATTCCGCAAATAATTTTCCAAGAAGGGATTGTAATTAAAGCGTAGAGGACTTCGTATTCTGTTAGTTTCATTTGTACCTTCCAGCACCCCTCGACATCTGCACACGAACAGTAGCTTGCCGGTGAAGGTAAAATAGGCCCGTCGGCCGCTGGGGACAACGTTAGCTAGGACTCATTCCGTCGATTACCTTATATCTCGTTTAGGAAAATGTTAATAATGTAAACTATTGAGTATTATTTCAGTTTAGTTGCAGTAAAAGTAACATAAAAATTGAAAATAAAATCTGCCCAGAGATACATTCTCATGACCGTTGTAGTACCGTTCAGTACGCATCCCGCTGAGCCACCCGCTGCCCTAGAATACAGGGCTAAAGCCGTGCCCTGCTCACACCAGATATACTTTTTTTCCCTTTCAAAAACGATTGGCCATCTGTAGCTCTTACTTCCGTTACTTTCATTTTCCGGTCAAGCTCTGCATGTAACATAAATTTGGACGAAAACGTTTATGACGAGTAGGCGCGCATCCCTGTACAAGCTGCTGTACTAGGCGAGTTCTATGGTGGTGCTGTCTTACCGAGGCCCACGAGAAAAATAGGCCGCGGCGCGTACGTCACGATGGTAGCCTGGGTTCGCTCGCTCTCTCTGTCACTCAGCTCAGCAGATAAACTGTGTTTCTACTGGATGTGTATGTACAAACGAGAATTCCATCTTCTACTGGAATCCATTATTATGGAATCTTACTGTTATTAGTCCTGCAACGATAGGAAGTGCATAGGCCTATTGATAATTTCTTACGGTCGTACTGGGGTACAATAAAATTAAAATCATGTCAAAATGATTGTCATCACATCACATCTTGTATGATATGAGAACTGTTAAGCAGAAGAAACTAAATGCTACAAACAAGCCTTTATACCATTTATTTCGAGAACTGATCTTAAATTTTGTTGTGCTGTCAGTAATCAGTAAGACTTCATAATAGCAGATTCCAGTAGAAGATGCTATTCTAGTTAGTAGGTATACACACACTTGCGAGTTAACAGGTTTAGAAACGCATTTTGTCTGCTAGCTCAGGCCTACCACCGTGAAGTAGCGCCGCGGCCTGTCTTTCTCTTGGGGGGCTTGTGTCTTAAGTGGTGGCGTATGAGAAAATACACGTTTATATATAACTTGTACTGTTTGAGAGGTAAATGAACCAAATTCTGTACATGTTGTCATTATGTTATTGGCTATAATCTCGAATTTTTCAATTTTTTCTGTAAAATAAGTTGTTCAGGATGTTTCTGGATACTTACAGGAGGCATTACATCATTATCATAATGTGAAAAGTTATTCTTAGTAATTAGATAAACAAATCTGTGTACTAGTTTCTGAATACCACGCTTAGAACTCTCTTAACAGTGTTTAAAATTTATATATATGATATGTAGCAATTTTTCTTTCACAGAAATTTAAGTAGACAGTAATACACTTTTGAAAAATTGTGCGTGTCTTATAAACATAGGAAGGTTGTAACGACGAAATCTGTAGCAACTTTCAACTTTTTATTTGCAACACTTCAGCAGAAAATGTTCCTTACACGCTGAAAAATGAAAGTTGTGGGACAGACAGGTAAAAGATTTTATTAATATTTATGCTAGAAGCAATTCCCTTAATGTTGGCCATGACCATTCGTTTTTTTTTCATTAGCTCTTTTCTTCTAGTCTGTTCCTTCTCGTTTGTCTTTTTGTCAATGTCTTTCACTGACACTTCAGAACTCATGCATTTCATCAATCTTCTTCAATAAGATTTCAGTGTAGCAATCTCCATCAATAATATTCCACTGTTACCATCATTGAACACCGTACAAGCGTCGTACGATGACATTTTAACAACACTAATTGCATAAAATATTGTCTTTGGGCGTATTTTATGAATGAGGGTACTGAAGCTTTTGTTCGGGTTGTGTGTTCAACCAAGTGTGCATTTCTTTAATAAATCATAATTAATCGCATTATAAATGGCCTCACAGCCTTTTATACTCTACAGATGTGCCCTTTGATGGCAGAAATAATAAAATATCGCAAACAAGGATACAGTTGTGCAGAAACGTGGGGCATGGTACTGCGCATTGATTGACACAGGGTGGCTTTTACATCACTTGTAGCACGTATTAAACTCTCAAAACTGCAGACAATGTTTTTGACACGCTACGGAACTGAATGGTGTCAAAATATTTCAACATTTTGACCAGTTTTTCGTATATATCCCCACAACTACCAGTGTGACGTGAGAGTCAAAGCAGCATAATCCACTCGGCGGCACTAATGGTAACAAATGATAGGCGACCGACCTCTGAACTCGACATTCAAATGGAGTGTGTTTCTGCACAAAAGGTGGCTAGGGCTTTTGTTTATGTTATGGAAGCGTGTTCTGACCATCCTCCTAACATGAATGAGGTAGGTTGTTTGTCCAAGTAGATATTTTATCTCTCATGAAATAGTGCTCATTATTCAATGTGATGGATCTAATTCGTGTAGTTTCCTTGGATGATGAACTGTGACGAGAAGAGAATTTTTACTGTATGGCACGAAGAAAACAGGCTGTCATTAATGCTTTGTGATTATTTTTTAATTACGGAATTTGGCCAATTGTAGACAGAATTTGCTACAGTTTTTATCTTCTTACCTCCCTAGAACTACATCGAGCGCTGGCTGATGGCCTGTTTTTGCTCAGTTGACTTCACTCTCCTAGGCTGTGGTTTCTATTGTTGGACAGCAAACTTCGCAGTATTGATCAGTAGCGTAAAATTTTCCCGGTCCTGTATGGAGTCTTCTATGATTTTAAGTCTTCTTACGTTCCTTTTTGTCTCTTTCATCCATCCAGAGGAGTTCTTTTATTTTTGAAAATGAAACAAATTTTTTTTTGGTTAGCCTGTTGTCATTCTTCGTGCCAATAAGACCGTAAGATTTTAATCTCCTCTTCCTTATTGTATCTGTGATTGTTTCTATGTTTCTGTATAGATCTTCATTTCGGCTCTTTGTCCGGTTGTTATCTTAGTTGTCTTGTGGCCACAAAATTTTTCTAAGTAATTTCCTTTGTTTTTCTTTCAATACTTTAGTATGTATTCATAGAATCTGTAATTGTCCAGGATTGAAATGTGTACAAGACTATAACTCTAGATAATCTCCTCAGATAGATGACATCCTGCGATATAGTTTCTGGAGGTCTCTTTCATGTCGCTAGCAGTGGTAAATGTTAGGAAGAAAGAGACACTGAAGTCGTCATAATTCACTACAAAAAAATATTCTGACCCATGAAAATTAATGAAAAATTGCCTAAATTAAATTATTGTTATATTTCTTGTAGTATTACACTTCTATTCCTTTCAATATTTTAAAATGAATGACGACTGCAATTATAACTCGTGGGAAATACATAAAAAATATTTCCACGCAGTCACCACACGTTTACCAGAATTAATTGAGATTGAGAATCACTATTACGTTGTTTACTGTGTTTCCATTAAAGAGTTGCTACTGATGTTGTGTATTGAAATATCAGAAAGGAATACTGCTGTTCAACAGACAAATGTTAAGGAACGAGTTTAATTCTGTTTAACAAAGAAATTAGAATACAAACAAACACACTATTAAGTGAAGAAAAAGTGTAACTGGGCTACAGTATTATTCGACTGATTTATAACACCGCCGGGCCTTGACATATTACACCTCCACTGGCTACGATGGAAATCAATCTGTATAGTTTTGTGATTGACAGGTGTGTTTAGGCGTTTCTGTCTTGCTATACTTCGCTGTCAATTAGAAAATCACTTGAGTATTTGTTCGTCTGCTACCGGCTCACTTTCATTTATCATAAATGAGATTTGAAAGCAATGAGAGAATTGAACTACTCTCGGGTTAGTGTCGAACTAACAAGAAGTTCGACACCACTGTGAGCATTTAAAATAATCAGTGTAACATTTATGAGATAATTGTGGAGAAATAAATAATGAGATGACTTACGAGAACCATTTGGACTTGTATTCATAATGTATTGTCATTCCATTTATATTAAATTCAGATTCTCAAATCGATAATGTATCCAAACCAAGTCATGGGAAGAGGTAAGAAGTGTTTTGTTATCAAGAGGAAAAACGGAAATAGTTTCAGCCAAGGGGAAATTCTAAGACTGTTTCATAGCTAGTGGAGTTTAATGACTCGTTTTGAATCGTAAAATAACCTACTGACCCTTGCCAATATTTAATGATACCCCGTTTATCTAGAACTATTTTTTTGTGATATCCTTTCTCTCCAGTGAAGAACCTCGTCAAACTGTTTGTTGCTATACTTTTATCATTTGAAAAAGGACGAAATCTGCATCTTCTGACAATATAAGTAGAAGATGTGATCATTATTACAACTGTTAAAAACCCGCAACTTCTCTCCTGGTCTCTCTGACGTTTGTACATTGGTCTACCACCAAACATATGAAACTAAGACATAAATGTAATCTTTGTCTGAAATGAGTGTGTTAAAACATCACGATACAACAGATTTTGAAAGAACAGCTCACGACAATTTTTCTGGATGATGACATACACAATGCGTATCCGTCAGGCATACTTCACCTGTCACCTCTTCACAACAAGCGTCGGAGACTTCCCAACTTGATCGTGTGGGTCCACATTATTGGGTGATCCAAAGCGTCCATTTTTTCGTGAGAAAGGAACCACGACCAGTAAGATACCCCATGAAAGAGACTACGAAGCTGAAATAAAAATTTGCCAATAGTGTTTCCACTGTCCATTCACAAGGTACGTCTCACAGAATCATCATGGATTGTATATCCCTAAAGGGACCTTCTGTACTCTCCAAAGGGCTGCTGGACAGGTGATGATGTCGCCCCCATATATAGCTTAAGGATGAGATATCATGAATACCTCTCCAACACAGATAAGAAGGAAAAAACGCAAATGAGCATGGCGAGAAGGCGGCAGGGGGCACTTGCAGAGCAAATAGATCAGTTATTCGTGGAGCATCCCCTGCATCGATACACTGCAGCAGAAAATTGCGCGTCACTTTCGCTCCACCGCGCTCCTGTGAAGAAAGCTGAGGTTTATTTGAACGCAGCTATAAGAACCATTAGTGGCACAGTCACATCTACACCTACATGCTGGCAGCCAATACTATCGAACATCTGACCAGCTAGTCTTCGTCGAAAGGTGGCTCTGTACAACCTTTGCCGACAAGTTTATAAAAATGAACCACTCGCTCTTCAGAAAGGTTTATTCTAGCTGCCTAGAAAACGCTTCAAATTTAGAAGACCAGCCAATGAAGGAGTCCAAATGCTCTTCACTGGATTCAACCTGATGCTGATTGGAAAAGTGAGTGGCAACCAGGGAAATCCAGAACCACGAATTTATTGACAAACCAACTGTTCAGGTTCCTGACTTTCATCCTCCGAGAGAGGTGTGGATACAGCTTAGCAGGTACCTGACTGAGGAAGGTAAGCGCAAATACAACAGGCGCAAGTGGGGCTTTTGCACTGACGGTACGTGTGACTGTGCTGACATTCAGACAATAAACTACATCGTAAATGAGTGTTCTAGCAGACATTTCCCTGGTAGCACCAAGAGTCTACACGAAAGATCCAAAGAGACGCTACACTGGATTCAGTCTTCCGACGGAGATGTGTCATCTGGGCTGTTTGATATTTATTTAGCGTAAATAATTACATATGTGTATTTTTGTTTTAATGTGTATTGGATATGTTATAATTGATACGTATGATAATAACAATATCAATTGCTTAATGCTTACCTTGTGGAAGCCATAATCCAATTAGGAGATTCTGTTGCAATTTTACTGCAGCTCTTCTATCTACACCTTTGTTTACCTATTCTCTCTAAAAAATCTGTAAGAATCGCATTATTTGTCGGTTACCTTTACGTATTGCTACGATCCGTTGTCAGCTACGTACGTTCTCACATGTTTTGTTTCTCATCAGATGTCCATCAAACACAAAAAGAAAGAACCAAAATACGTTAACATTTCCTATCTTACAAACTGGTAGAAGAAGCTTAGAAGATGTCATATTTAAAAAATCGTATTCGCTTCATTTGCCAGCTGAGTTACAGGTTGTTCTGCTGGTAGTCAAAATGTGTTACAACGTGGAATATGCAAACTCACAGTAACGGGTTTTCTTCCTGCCCGACTTATAACTTACGTGTCTTAGTACCTCCGGAGGAGTGTTAAAACTACATAATAGTTTTTCACTTACCAGATCAGTAGTCAACTCACTGATTTAACTAATCCTGATGTGTCGTCGCTCAGTTCCATTCTCCCTTAGTCGAGTAATGGTGCCACGCGTCACTCGTGAGATGACAAAATGTAGTGGGAAGGGATATTGCTGATCACTGTGTCTCATGCAGGCATTCTCAACAGCTTCATCTGCATTCTCGTTTTCTTGAACTCGCATATGATGCAGTGAACAACTAAAGCTGTCTTCTTATCTAAGATTACGTTGAACACCACATTGCTTTCCTACGCACAGTGGTATGCCTTTGTCTTTCTTCGACATAACGGACTTACCCAAGCGATTACACGGTTACGAAGTTTTAAGGGGTCTCTGAACCAATGTGTAACTTCGCATTTTTCAGATTACTCTATCTTTACCACAGGTGAAAGGAAGAACCAATAGCCGGCCGGGGTGGCTGAGCGCTTCTAGGCGCTACAGTCTGGAACCGCGCGACCGCTACTGTCGCAGGTTCGAATCCTGCCTCGGGCATGGATTTGTGTGATGTCCTTAGGTTACTTAGGTTTAAGTAGTTCTAAGTTCTAGGGGACTGACGAACTTAGAACTTAAGTCCCATAGTGCTCAGAGCCATTTTTTTTTTGAAGAACCAATACCAAAAAACTTCCGAGGACCGACTGGAGATTGAACCCTAAACTTTTAGATTTTTAGTCTGACACACACAGTTTTTCATGTTGAGGTAATACGATACTGAAGTGCTGCACTTAGTGCCAAACTCTTTCTTTTTATTCTTCTTCTTCAGTTCAAATGGTTCAAATGGCTCTGAGCACTATGGGACTGAACATCTGAGGTCATCAGTCCCCTAGACTTAGAACTTCTCAAACCTAACTAACCTAAGGCCATCACTCACATCCATGCCCGAAGCAGGATTCGAACCTGCGACCGTAGCAGCCGCGTGGTTCCGGACTGGAGCGCCTAGAACCGCTCGGCCACAACGGCCGGCTTCTTCTTCAGTCTCTGGATATTCATTCCTGGACGTAGGCATTTACAAAGATTTCCATTTGGATCTTTGCTGGGGGGGTATGGATCCAGTTTTTTTTTCTGCGTGTTGTTGGTTGTCGTATTTCCCATGTCACTAGAGGACTCCGACGCTTCGCTTGGAGCCCCCGGACACCACTGCATGAGTGTTTTGGACCATTTGAAGTTGCTCCTGGCATCGCGTCCTGCTCCGTGGCACATCAGTCACGCAGTCCGCTTACCAACGTCAAAGACCTCCGTTATTCTTCTTATCTCTCTTTTCTCGATCCAGTTTCTCAGACTCAATCCAAGCATTGCTCTCTCTACTCTCCTTCGACAGCCCCGGAGTCGATTTACGCTTCTTGTTGAAAGTGTTATTGCTTCGACCCATTATGTTGTTACTGGCAGAATGCAAGGGTCATAAACCTTCCCACTGAAACGTACAAGTTTAGTGGGTTTGCGGAGACAGTATTTCGTCTACAAAGCGGAAATGTTTGAGACACTTTACATCTGTGTTGATACGTTTCTGTCCGCAGGATAGACTTCTGAAGACATCCACCACAACTTAGATAAGGTTGTGTCTCTTTTCACGGGAAGAGTGGTATTTGCGAATAATACTTTCGCAAATGTAGTGGGATATGTTGGTATATCTGTGTAGTCAATGCAGGCTCCGTTCATCGCCCACATTACTGAATAGGTTTCAATCGTGTCGAACGCCTTCTGGTAGTCTCTGAAGACCACGTGAAGTGGGATATTACAATTCGTACATTTCTGTATCAGTCAGTTGTACTGAAACCTTTTCTGAATCCCACCTATTCGACTGGCTGGTAAAAGTCAAATTTCTGGCTCGCGGTTTGTAATGTTTTCGTTGAAACTAATAGGGCTCTAATTCTCGATATTCGTGTTGTCATTTTTTTCTGAAGAGGAAATGACTACGTTTTTCGTGACTCTGAATTCTTCTCTTCCTTGACACATTTATTTAACAAAATTAGGAGTGCTT
Source organism: Schistocerca gregaria (assembly GCF_023897955.1). Classification (NCBI taxonomy): domain Eukaryota; kingdom Metazoa; phylum Arthropoda; class Insecta; order Orthoptera; family Acrididae; genus Schistocerca; species Schistocerca gregaria. The sequence goes on along the minus strand of NC_064920.1, from coordinate 535,218,143 downwards.
CTTCATATATCTCTCCTCCAATTTTAGATTCTCACTCGTGACCTGATCTCCTCTGAGCGCCAAACACTTCCTGAGTTGTTTTGGGCTCTTTCCACTTCATTTTTATCTTTAGGTTCCACTTATTCTAATCCCACATTTCTAATAGATATTCGTGATACAGTATGCAGGCTTTGGATTGTCACAGACTGACTGTAGAGCTTCCGATAAAAGTCCTTAACAATTTCTAAATATTTATGTCTTTTATCAACTACTCCATGACCATTCCAAAGCAGCTTGGCCTTTTTTTAGACTGGAGAAAGGCCTCCCGTGTTCACATTTTTTCTGATGTCATCCCCGATCAGTCTTGTGAGTCAAACAACTTCTTCCATTTCTTAAAATATATTTGGAAAGTAAACCTCCTGCTCTTTGATGCATCGAACTTCCATGTTGAAAACAACTGGAAACATTTGGTTGCTTTACAGATGAGTTAATCTGATAAATACCTGATGTTAAACATGTAACCTAGAAAAAGCTTGGAAAAGGTTTGAAATCATGTTTAAAATTTGCTGGAAATCGCTAAGTGCTGTCACTATAGGCTGGCAAATTTGCACTCCGTTTTAGCAAACGCTTGTTTTTCAAACATGTTTATGATGTCATAAGATGTGGACTATGCCGGACGTGGTGGCCGAGCGTTTCTAGGCGCTTCAGTCCTGAACGGTGCTGCTGCTACTGTCGCAGGTTCGAATCCTGCCTCGGGCATCGATGTGCGTGATGTCCTTAGGTTAGTTAGGTTTAAGTAGTTCTAAGTCTAGGAGACTGATGACCTCAGAAGTTAATTCCCATAGTTCTGAGAGCCAATTGAACTTTTTTGTCCAGGACTATGTTTCCTGCAACGATATAATTTTGCAGGGACATTCAGTGGTTTAAGTGGATACTGTGTTCAAAGCGTGACGTGACTACAGTTACTACAGATAACTGCTGTAAGGCGCAAGCACTGCATATGCCGGGAGAGAGTACCTTGTGTCCCGTCGTTCGGACAACGAGGCCGGTGGTGTGTCGCTTAAATGTGTGTGTGCGTGAGTGTGTGTGTGTGTGTGTGTGTGTGTGTGTGTGTGTGTGTTTGTGTGTGTGTGTGTCGTTCCTTGTTCGCAGTGTGATCGAGCACACTTCTTTGGTGTCTGTAATTTCCGTTCATTGCATATATGCGAAGGATCAAAGAGTGTTTCCTGTGGTTACCTAAGCGAGGAAAGTGTCGTGTGTGGAAGCTCACTTTGCCTCCATACCAAAATTTTGCTGTCTGAGCATTCCCAATGATTTGATAATGTAATGACTATCTGGTCAAAGGTATCCAGAAACCTATTAGTGGAGTTACGGAGGCTTCATGAATGCTTGTACTCTGCTGGGAACGCTTCCATTCAAGCGTTTGGATGTTTGTTGATGAATGGCAGTTCATTGCCGAATCCAGAGAAGGCAGGCTGGACGATGGCGTATGGAGTCAAGCCGACATTCCGACTCAGTCCTCAAAGGATTCCACGGGGCTAAGATCGGGACTGCAGGCAGACCAGTCCATTACAGGAACGTTACTGTCTACAAACCATTACCTCACAGACGCTGCTTTATGGCAGGGTGCCCTGTCATGCTGACAGTTATTGAACTACACTCCTGGAAATGGAAAAAAGAACACATTGACATCGGTGTGTCAGACCCACCATACTTCCTCCGGACACTGCGAGAGGGCTGTACAAGCAATGATCACACGCACGGCACAGCGGACACACCAGGAACCGCGGTGTTGGCCGTCGAATGGCGCTAGCTGCGCAGCATTTGTGCACAGCCGCCGTCAGTGTCAGCCAGTTTGCCGTGGCATACGGAGCTCCATCGCAGTCTTTAACACTGGTAGCATGCCGCGACAGCGTGGACGTGAACCGTATGTGCAGTTGACGGACTTTGAGCGAGGGCGTATAGTGAGCATGCGGGAGGCCGGGTGGACGTACCGCCGAATTGCTCAACACGTGGGGCGTGAGGTCTCCACAGTACATCGATGTTGTCGCCAGTGGTCGGCGGAAGGTGCACGTGCCCGTCGACCTGGGACCGGATCGCAGCGACGCACAGATGCACGCCAAGACCGTAGGATCCTACACAGTGCCGTAGGGGACCGCACCGCCACTTTCCAGCAAATTAGGGACACTGTTGCTCCTGGGGTATCGGCGAGGGCCTTTCGCAACCGTCTCCATGAAGCTGGGCTACGGTCCCTCGCACCGTTAGGCCGTCTTCCGCTCACGCCCCAACATCGTGCAGCCCTCCTCCAGTGGTGTCCCGACAGGCGTGAATGGAGGGACGAATGGAGACGTGTCGTCTTCAGCGATGAGAGTCGCTTCTGCCTTGGTGCCAATGATGGTCGTATGCGTGTTTGGCACCGTGCACGTGAGCGCCACAATCAGGACTGCATACGACCGAGGCACACGGGGCCAACACCCGGCATCATGGTATGGGGAGCGATCTCCTACACTGGGCGTACACCTCTGGTGATCGTCGAGGGGACACTGAATAGTGCACGGTACATCCAAACCGTCATCGAACCCATCGTTCTACCATTCCTAGACCGGCAAGGGAACTTGCTGTTCCAACAGGACAATGCACGTCCGCATGTATCCCGTGCCACCCAACGTGCTCTAGAAGGTGTAAGTCAACTACCCTGGCCAGCAAGATCTCCGGATCTGTCCCCCATTGAGCATGTTTGGGACTGGATGAAGCGTCGTCTCACGCGGTCTGCACGTCCAGCACTAACGCTGGTACAACTGAGGCGCCAAGTGGAAATGGCATGATATGCCGTTCCACAGGACTACATCCAGCATCTCTACGATCGTCTCCATGGAGAATAGCAGCCTGCATTGCTGCGAAAGGTGGATATACACTGTACTAGTGCCGACATTGTGCATGCTCTGTTGCCTGTGTCTATGTGCCTGTGGTTCTGTCAGTGTGATCATGTGATGTATCTGACCCCAGGAATGTGTCAATAAAGATTCCCCTTCCTGGGGCAATGAATTCACGGTGTTCTTATTTCAATTTCCAGGAGTGTATATGAAAAAAAGGAAATTACTTAATTCAACATGTAAATGTTACTACAGTAATTCGGATTTGGGTTATGACGTGTTCGATAGTCCTGCTATCACTGGCGATCATGTGGCACTGACGAATAGCGAGATTCTGCATGACCCGATGAAGTGTCAGGACATCGATGCTGTCGATGACTTCTTGAATGGCTGTTTTCAGCTCAGCAATGGTTTCGGGGTTATCCCTGTGCATATTTTCTTTAATATATCCCCATTAAAAAGGAGTTGCATGTGTTCAGATCCGGAGAATATGATGGCCAGTAGAGGCCCATGCTAGTATCTGGGTATCCCAGAGCCAGAATGAAATCCCCAAAGAACTCCTCCAGGACATCAAACACTCTCCTGATTCGACTGGGTCGACATCCGTGTTGCATGAACCAGGTCTTGTAGAAATCAGGTTAGCTTTGGATAATGAGGATGAAATCATCTTCCAAAACCTTCACGTACCGTTCGGTAGTCACCGTGCCATCAAGAAATATCGCACATTTGCATAATGTCTGATGATATACCGCAATAACTGGTTATACAATGTTACTTATAATCCGTCTTGATTGCAAAATATTTATTCACATGTGCTGCGTCGCTGTATGTGAAAGTTGCTCTGTGTGGACGGGTTACTCCTGTAACCGAAATTGCAGATCTGAAGATGGTTATACAGGAACCGAAACCTGTCATGTGAATAAACATTTTGCAATCAAGACGGATTATAAGTAACATTAAATATCGTGGTTAAACCGTGACATGGCGCCTCAAACGGCGCGGCCACTCCGCGAGGCACATTTCCTCTCCATTTTCTTCAGGATGCACTAAAATTACTGAATTTAGTATATCTCTTACCTACTCACCCCTGACGAATGACACAGAGCAAATGAAGTGAACAAACATTACTCGTGTGTTTGAACTTGTGAAGCTACCGCATCGCAAAAATGTTTATGGCTGTGACTGGAAACCACACCTCTGTTTATGACTCAGCCAATTGGTCCATACAATACGACATCCGAGTCTATTATTACCCTTTGACTGTCAGAGGGCCGCGGAAAACTGACGTCAGAAGCGTGATTATATTCCTTGGTCCCTTGATTCATGATTTACTAGAAATGTACCAAGCATCTCGAGACATGCACTTTAACTTTCTATTCCTAGATGACAATGCCGAACAGTTTTATTTCAAGAAGCTGAGCACATTGTGATACCGTGACAAACAAGACTTTGGATTGCTGATTACTTAACTTTAATAATAGTTCGATGAATTAGATACATTCGTGTAGAACATATATGTAAACCTGTAAATAACAGTTATAATGAATTGTTCTTAAGTTTGTAAAATCTTCTTAATACTCTCTCTCTCTCTATCTCTCTCTCTCTCTCTCTCTCTCTCAAGATTTCGAGATTTTTTGTACCTTCATGCAAATGAAAGATGATGCATGTACGGGTTCTGGATGTATCATATGAAAAAGAAATACATTTTTTGTAGAAGAAATTTTAGTGAACTACACTTTGAACTTTATTATATTTCTGTACATGAAAGATAAATTAACGCATTATGTATCTCCTCTTTGTGCAAAATACACTGTAATCACATGTGGACTGAAATGACTGAATAAAATAATTGAATCTATATAGACAAATTCGATTACACCTACATTAGCTGAAGAACACTTGCTAATGCACAACTATAAACGCAAGGAATCGACAAGAACTTTGAAGAGAAAGAAATATTTACATTTTTGACACAAAACACTTGTAAAATCTGCAGCTGTTTGTTGAAGATAACCTTACAATTTTACCCATAATAAATAATGACTAATATAGTGTTGAAATATTTAACTATTTAAACATTGTAACTTATGCATTTAAAAAAGATGAAACAGAAAATGATTTTAAGTCTTTCAGTAAATTTCAATTATTTCCATGACAATTTATATGTGGCTGCAACAATAGATGCAAGAGAATGTAATTAACAGAACTATCGTAATTCAGATGATCATTTATTTCATGTACTATGAATAAAAAGCTACTATTTTTAGTTTTTTCCCAGAAAGTAATAGTAGATGGGATACTAGAAGAATCAATGAACAATTTTCCCCTGCGATTGCACAGGTTCTTGACTGCCACAGTTCTCTTCTAACAATTTAGTCATATCCTCTTTTGAAGCTCTGGATCTATTGTGGGGTTGAGAGCTTTATAGTAAAATTAAAGCCACATTATGGATTAATGTGACTTCTTTTTGGTCCCTTCTCTAAGGATTTTATAACTAGTTTTAGTGTAGCCAGATAACTCTTGACGCACTTCATGAAAATGATAGCAGTCAAATAGCTGTGTAATCACTCAACGTGCCTGAATTTCCATTATACATTTACATGATCCCATTTACTTTCTTTGGTTTTGTGATGTAAACTATTAACCACACAATTCTTTTAGAAGCATATTACAGCAAAACAGGACGGCAGAAAACCAGTAATACTGTAGCATATAAGTTTCGATCATAATTTCCAAGTCCTCTAAAGGTAAAGTTCGCCAAATTCAAGAGACTAAGAAAGGCTTGCAAAAAGCAGTAAAATTAACAGTAAGTATATTTGAGATTATGAAGCATGAGTAATGTTGATGAATCAGTTTGGAAACGAGAGATACTAAATGTGCCTACAAAGCACCATCACCCTTGAGGTTCGTATTTGGACGATTCTTCCCAAATGAACTATTACCCTCATAAGCTTCTTGCACAATATAAGATTATGTAGAATGTAATCCTTAAATTAAAGAAATTTTTCAGAGAAGGAGTATATTATTTACACTGCAGATAACATTTATAAGTTTTAAAGTTATAAAATTTGCGAAGTGAATTATAACATCTCTGAACGCCTGATTTTTCAGTACATTAAGAGTTCTCCACAGTAGGGCAGACTTCCACCTGTTATTTAAGTAAGGAGCTGTGCTATTCAATATTAACGTCTGTGATGTCACATTTGATAAGATGTTGACGAATACTAGATTCAATACCAGCCCCAGAAAATTAATTTGAATTACAAATCTGTCAGAACAAATATTCACCCACAGCCAAACATCATAAAAAGAAAATGAGAAACATTTAATTGGAAATAGTAGGGCATCTTGAGAAGGAAAGCAAGAGCAATATACAATACTAAGGACTAGATATTACACTTATTGACAACATTATGCATGAACATTTTCAAGTCAATGTCACCTTGTTGACTACATAACTCATAACCTGCTTCTAAACATTTTCTGTAAGTCGACAATAAACTGGAACCTTTCACAATGCTTTATCATGAAGAAGAGGAATTATCAGTTTGACACATTCTGTAGCAAAAATAAGAAAAAAGTCATCAAATATTTGTGTTGAATTGTGCTACATTACAGTGAAGTTATTGTGTGTTTTATTTAATGAAAATGTTATCAGTGTATGCTCATTTCTGAAACAATGTGGACAATAAAGTGAGAAAATCCACGGGCCACTCCTTCAAATCACAAGTTTCATGGTCTGATACACTTTATGGTCCCTGCTGTTGTACCCCAGGTAATGTGGATCGAAAATCTCACAAGAGTGCAGTGTTGTTCACCTGGAAAACAATATGAGCTTTGGAATGCAGAATGTGTCGCAACCCTAGACCATGAAGAGTGGAGATTGTAACCCTGTGCTGCACAGTTGTTTATCTTTGACGTGTGCAGTATTTGTCCAGGAGCGAAGAGCCAGCATCGCTGACCTGAGTCATGACTCGCTGACCATAATGGCTCTAGTGCAGGAGAGCGAACAGCGACGCAATCGCAACACTGAGCATTGCCCCCACCATATGCTCTGCGCCAGCGCAATACTTAGCACTTTGTTCCGTTTTCGTGTACTTGTTCAAGTCTAGCTGCAGATTCTTCAGCTCATCCTCCACTCTCTCCAGCGTCATATTCGAAGAGTTCCGTGATCGTAAAAGGATCCATGAGATTTCTGCACAGAGAAAGAAGAGGTTTGATTCACTTGAGTCACAGAACAAAAAAAGTCTTGGTTCTGTTTTTAGCACAAACATACGAGGCTGTCATTTACACACACAACTCTTTTGAGGAAATTACTCCAACTTCATTGTGCTAGCAAATCTTAAAAATTATGTGTGTTGTATGTGAGCCGCTACAGTATATAAGTAATGCAAGATAACTTATAAATTCATAACTTCAATTTAAATATTTCGAGATTATGGTACGTAATACAGTTCTTTGTTCTGTTTGAATCCTGGTACCCAGTGAAATCCCCTGGCTACAGTACCGTAGCACACCACTTAAGAAGGCAAAATAAATTATTAAATGGAGATGGGCTGTGCCATTTTGTTTAGGATTGTTGTAGCAGAATGACACGACATTTTTGGTGCAGTGATTTCAACAGGTACCAAAACTGCACGCATATACCTGCATCCACAAAAATTAAATTTTTTCTGGATGATTAGTACAGCTTATTGAATAACCCACCAGACTGTTTACATTGCATAATTAGATGTGGTATATATGTAATGTAGTTTTACACTTTGTGAAAGAACTTTTGAGAGTGTCTCAGAAATTGTGCGTGTTACTCCACTTCCAGCATTACTCATATGAAATGTCGAGTCACACTGTGTGTACAGTATCAGGTGACCACACAATGTAAACAGAAAATATGATTTTAAACAATAACTATTCACTCGAGAGATGGATTAATTCGGTTAAAGTGGCATGTGTGTTTTAACAAGGATGGTGGTTTATGTATGTGTAGTTGTAAACGAGGATGACTAATACTGGAAAAATGACTTCATTTAATAAACGAATAATGCCAGGAGATTCATGGAGAAAGAAACATGACTGTGCTCAACAACAACAAAGCTAACTGACTGACCTGTAGAAGCTGCGCTGTCCGGGCGCTTAACGCAGGACCACACAATGGAGTAGTTGTCGTAGTCTGTACTCAGAATCCAGTAGTTACCTGCAACATTAGCATTACCTTCTGTATTCAACAGTGTCAGCTTCATGAATAGTATACCTCCTTCATAATCTCACTACTCAGAGAGACAGATGTCCCACCAGTGTTTGTCCTTATTGCGTGATAGTATTTGCCTAAAAACTTCACTGGTGGTCTTACTTTCTAGCTTGAAAGAAGTAAGACCAGATTTTGGAGTCCACTATAAATCATGGCAATTTCAGTCAAAAAACAAGCCTATTGATAATCATGAAAATAAGCTGCTTTGCCTTTTTTTATACGTGGGTGAATAAAAGTAAAGTGAAGAAGACTGTTCCTAACAGGAAAAGGAACAAACGTTGATATCAGCATCCCTCTAGAAATGGATGTCGAGTCTCAGTAAATCAGTTAACAATACCAGTACATAACAGAGCAGTAATTTCTTGCTTGTTACAGAAGACCTTGAAAGTGATCTCCACGGCAAGCAATGCAAGTCTTCACATGCCACATAATGGATTGCCGCTTTCGAATGTTCCAGGCTGTAATCGAATAGTGCCATAGGCTATAACACAGTTGAAGGGCCTGCACATCAGCAACTGGTTGAGCTTACAATACCCTTTACAGATGCCCTCACAGTAAAAATTGGGGAGCTGTAAGTCTGATGATCGAGGTGACCTCATACTTATGTCCTTTATGACGTTATGGCAAAGCAAACGGTCGAAGTGGATGGAAGTCAAAATACCTACCTGAACACTGAAATTAAATTATTGTTGATGTCATGACTGAATCATACATAGTAGTCTCAACATTCATATTCATTTTCCTGTCAGGAATTCTCATCAAGTTTGTCCTCCTTAATGTTCACCCTATATGTACGAGGTCGGTTCAATACATACCCCTGTTCGGTGACAGATATTCTTAAGCCAAGTGGAGGTTAATAATTTGTGCCTCCATCTCTTATTAACACAAAAAGGCACGATTTGAATTTAAAAGGCCATTTCAAATTTTGTTATATAATTTTCATTGAGTGTAAGTTTGCAGTCTGTTTCACCGAATAAGTGAAACCATTCGCTTTTGGATGGAAACTTATGACGAGCTAAGAGCTAAATTGAATGCTGTATACGGTGGACCTTCGCCATCAATGACAGATATTGCTTCAACGAATTTAAACGTGGTCGCCAATCCTTCTGTGGTGATAATCACACAGGTCATCGGCATATCTGGTTACTGATGGAATCATCAAGTCCACGACATGATTCTCACTGATCGTTTAACAGGAGTGCGCGTAGAAGCAGACAACATGTGCATCGAGGGAAACGACAATATTTTACACAACAAGTTGGCGATGAAAAAATTTTCGGTTCTACAGATGACGTGAGTACAAATGAATAGTTGGGTATGGCTTTCAAGTCCATACCTGTGTTTGGAGACATTTAAGTGAGATGCGAAGGACACTTTGTAGTGAGTAGTCACCGTCAGTGAGACATTACATCCGGAAACCAAGTGACAATGAAAGCTACAGGTTGCTTCTGGTCAACCTGCTCCAAGGAAATAAAAATGTTCCCATCAGCCAGGGATAGTAAGGAAATCATACTAATGGCTTGTGTGTTTCAAGTCTTTCGTGGCGGCATAATTAAATAAAGAGACCTTTTCTCATGCGACGCCTGGGGAGATAAAACATTCGAACTTTCGACAGCCGTCACGGCAGTCGTTCTCAAGAATTAACATTGACGTTGGGCTAGGCAAGCAGCAGCGTCCAGAACTTTCGAGAGATGAGCCTAAATCCACCGGCATACGGACCATGCTTCTGAACATCAACGTTGAGTGTGGCGAGGTCAGCGTGGTGCTATATGCCCAGAAACGATACGACTTTGCGTACGGTACGCGCCTCTCAACGTGGTATAGCTTATCGCAGCACGCCCCAGTGGCATTTGCCAGCGATCTGGCTCACAAATCACACTATGAAATCGACGGGCATAAAATTCTTTTATTAAAAAGCACACTTCCCCGTTTTTCCGTGTGTTATGTTGAACGATTGAAACTCCATGGAGGAATTTCAACAATTTAGGAAAAGAAGACTAGTTAAGTTGCAGACAGACAAGATTAAAACGCACTTACGTAAAGCTTTCAACCACAGCCTTCATCAGTAAAAAGGAAACCAACATCATTCATAGAAACAAGCAAACACACCTCATTCACACATGACACCAACTCCAGCAGCTCAGTCTACAACGCTACTACCATGTGGGATGGCAATAGAAATCCGGAGGGGGCGGGAAAAGGGAATGAATAGTAGGATACGGATGGGGAGACAGAGGAACACTGAATGGCAAAGTTTTCAGGGACTAGAATTCAAACAAGCGCAGTATCAGGAGATAGTGAGGCAGGTAGGTTGGGGGAAAAAAAGGAGTGAAAGAAAGAGGATGAGGGAAAAATGGGCGGGTGCGTTGGCAGACGGCGGCAAACAAAGAGGCTGGAAGATGAGAATGGGGAGGAGATGATAGACAGAAGGGTTGGAAACTGTTAGGTGAAGGGTTTGGAGATATTATATTACCAAAGGTTGAGGCCGGGATAATTACGGGATCAGAGAATTCGTTGTAAACATAACTTCAATCTGCGCAGTTCAGAAAAGCTGGTGGTGGAGGAGAGGATCCAGATAGGTTGGGTAGTGAAGTAGCCATTGACGTCAAGCATGTCATGCTCATCTGCATGTTGTGCCACTGGGTGGTCTACTTTGTTCTTGCGCACAGTTTGGTGGTGCCCATTCATTCTGGTGGACAGCTGATTGGTGGTCATACAAATATAAAAGCTGTAAAATGGTTCCAGCAGAACTCATAATGACATGGCTGCTTTCACAGGTGACCTGGCGCCTGATGGGATAGAATAAACCTGTGGTAGTAATGGAAGTGCTGGGTGGGTGGATTGGGCAGGTCTTTCACCTGGTCTTCCAGAGGCATATGATCCTGGCGGCAAGGGATTGGGATTGGGAGTGGCCTATGGATGGACTAGGATGTTGTGGAGGTTGGCTGGGCAATGGAACATAAATTTAGGAGGGGCGGTAAGGATCTTGTGTAGAATATCCCTTGTGTCATGGCATGATGATAGGTAATCAAAGCCTTGGCGATGGATATGATTCAGGTGCTCCAGTCCAAGCTGGTACTGGGTGACAAAGAGGGCACTCTTCAGTGGCCAGTTCTTGGAGGTGGTAGGAGGATGGGGGTGTGAGGGGAAATGGCATAGGAGACCTGTTTGCAGACTTGGTTTGAGCAGTAGTGTGTGTCTGTGAAGGCAATGGTGAAGCCTTCAGCATACTGAGAAAGGGAGTTTTTGTCACTGCAGATACACCATCGCTGGGGGCTAGGCTATGTGGGAGGCATTTTTTGGCGTGAAAAGTGTGACAGTTTTCGAAATGCAGGTACTATTGTTGGGGTTTAATGTGGTCAGAAGTGCGTATTGAGCCATCAGAGGAGAAGTTCAACGTCTATGAAGTTGGCATGCTGGGTTGAGAAAGACCAGATGAAGCGGATAGGTTAGAAAGCGTTGGAAGATATGGTGTCGTGGTCATGTGTCCAGACCATGAAGATATTATCAATGAATCAGACTAAGGGTTTGCCGTTTTGGGAGGCTAAGAAGGACTCTGTTTGTCTACCTTCCCTTCAAAAAATAAGTACTTGTGGATTAGGATAAAGTTAGTAAGGTGTATGAGGAATGAGGTAAAGGGGTGGGGATGATGGGTAGTTGATGAAGTAAGTGGTTGTTATCTTTGATGTGAGAGGCTAGATTACAGGGAATTGGTTGGAGTTGTTGGTAAATGAGGGCCAAAACTCTTTCAGTGGGGGCAGAATAACTGACCATAATGGGGCATCCAGGATTGTTGGGTTTGTGGATTTTGGGGGGCACATAGAGAGTTGGTGCACGGGGTATCAGCGGTGAGGAGTGAGACTGATTCAGGGGAGAGGTTCTGGGAAGGGCCTAAGGCCTTAAGCTAGGACTACTGGGATGGGATCACTCTGGCAGAGTTTATAGGTGAAGGAACCAGACAACTAGTGGACACCTTCTTCTAGGTAGTCACTGCAATTCATAACAACAGTGGTGGAAACTTTGTCTGCAGGTTGGATGATTAGGTCAAGGTTTGTTTTCTCGTTGTGTGGGCTGTTCTTTCTTCTGCTGGAAAGCTGGTATTCTGAGGAGGGGTCCTGGGGAAATATAGTGAGGCTAAGTTGGGAGTAAGGAGTTTATATAAGATGACTAGTGGTGGATTATGTGGGAGGTGGGGAGGTCGCAATGATGTAAACTGGAAGAGGCACAATTCAGTGTTAGAATTAATTTGTTTTTGGTTGGGGATTGATGGCAAAGAAGTGCTACTATTGCAGGAGAAGCGCAGTAAGTCTTTGACAAGTCCAGCATGTTTCAATTTGGTTGTAGGGCTAAAGGTGAGGCCTTGGATAGGACAAACTTTTGCAGAGCTGATGGTTCTGGTAGAAAGATTACCAATAGTGCTATGGGAACGTTTCGGCTCTGGTTTCGATGCAGGTTTGGTAGGGAGTTTTGGGGGACGTGGCAATATGAAAAAATGAGCTTGGGGCACAGCTTAGGTACTACAAGTGGTGGACAAGGGGGAACACTGTGGGAAGGATAGTGGCTGGCTAGTGGTGTGCTGAGGTGGCAGTAGGATGCCAGCAAGTTGGATAACTTACGAAGGTGGTGTCTGGAATGCTCCTCCAGGTGCTGGACAGAAAGGAACTAAATTTCACAAATGTGTGTATAGAGTGGGAATTGCACAGTAATAGTGTCTTGCAGAGGGAGCGGAGGTGGTTCTGGGATGCCTGTACCATGGAGATGTGTTTTTACTGTACAAGGTTTGTGAGGGCTAGGCGGGGGGGGGGGGGGGTGGTTTCATAGTTTAGGCAGCATTTGAGAAATAGAATGTGGGACTGGGTTTTAGCCAGGGAATGGGATAATTTTCTGAACTGGTGTAGAAAGATGGAACAGGGGTCCATTGTGGAGGAACGGAGTAAAAAACCGAGAATGACACGGAAATGGGCAAAATAGGTGTTAATGGTTGTGAGAGGAGCTGTGTAAGAGAAAAGACGCTTAAGCAATACGTAAAGACACGCAGAAACACATATAGATACGAAGAAATACGCACAAACGCGCAAAAATGAGCACAAATACAAAAAATTCGTAGTAGTACTCAAAAATGCGTGAAACCGCGTAAAAATACAAAATAATACGTTAAAACAGGAAAGGATGAGATATGGGAGTGTGTGTGTCTGACAATAAGTGAAGAGAGGGGAAGGGAGCGATGAGTTAGGTCGACGATCACAATACCTTGTGGCTTGGGCAGATGTGGAAAATAAGATGAGGGATGATGTGGGGTCAGTGGGAGTAAATATTATTCTGTCAGAAGAAAGGATATGGGCCAACAGAAGCTGTATGAACAATCCGTGCGGTAACGAAGCCTGTGTCTTGCACGGACGATCGTTGACACAGTGTGGCTCGGAAGGCGGTGAATAAAAGCTGGAAAGAAGAAGAAGATCGGATACTGAGAAGACTAATACTACAGAGGTCCCGCCCCCCCACCCCCTCCGCCACCCCGTCAGTCCTGTTATCTCCTCCTCACCCTTGTTGCATTTTGGTCTGAGCTGCTGGATTATCATGTGTGTGTGTGAGCTGTGCTTATTTATGTGTATGAATGATGGGTGTTTCTCTTTTGCTGATGAAGGCTGTGGCCAAAATCTTGGTGTAAATGTCTTCACTTTGCCTGTCTACAATTTAACATATCTTCTCTACGGTAAGTAGCAATCCATATTTTTTCCTATTTGTTATGTTGCTCAGTCTATGGCATACGTAAATATAATATTACTTCATTATCCATTAACATGATATAATGCAAAAAGGATAGTATCATGCGCAGTCAATAAGAACATCAGCTTACGGAACTTACATTGCAAGTAATTTTCCAGTTAAGAAAAAATTATTTCTTCTTGCTCACTTTTTAGCAAAATCCTAAGGTCATACTTACTTGATCACTGTTCCTATTCAGTATCAGTATCTTTATATGTGAAATACGAAACTTCAAACAAGGAAGTGCAAAATATCTTACTGCAAGTAGTGCAAGCTGTCTTGTACATAATGCCGGTCTAACAAACTCACTCCTCAGAAAGAGAGCACTCATATTTGCGTAACACCGAATGGTATACTGCTATTAAGCTAATAAAGAATCAGAACCTATTTGAAAATGGATAGGTCAGTACAACAATATTTGGAGCCACTGAGACGCGAATCAGCAACACGTCACCTGTTACCCTAGAATTCTGCCTCTCTACTCACTGCGCTACACCGACCATGAATGTATTACGACCATATTTTGCATCTCATCATCTCTGGCAGCTTTAACCGTAAATGTGTTATTAAATAATTATAACGAATTGTACCAAAACAATGCCTTTTGTGGAATGCTCAATGAGCTGCTGCCTTGAAACGGCATACTTTTATAATATGCTAGTTACAATAATTCTTTAACCACCAATGCGGCGTTCCCCGTCATTTTACTAAAACACAAATAATTACACAATTAATGAGGGTTTTTTGTGATATCCTCAATTTTCTGGTGCCTATAAACTGTATATAGACTTCGAATGAAAGCCGACATGGTGTCTCGCGACTCTGTACTGAAAAGAGGTGACGTCAGGTGACATAGGTGGCCTTCATGCATCTCATTGGTCGACGTTCAAACGCACGTTCAGAATATCTGACATGCAAGAAGTTGCCCTGCGCGCTCGGAGAGATGCCCCAACGTGTTTTTTCCACGCTATGATGCATAAACTTGGCACGCTCAACACCTAACATTTGAATGCACGGTCCGTGCACCGACGGCTTGAAGACCTTCGACAGTTGGGTGTCGGCGGCAGTGGCTCTTTCCAGTATGGCGCCTCTGTCTGTCACCTACTGCCGTCGTGGTTCCCGTGGCAGACAGGAGCTAAGGTGGCTGCTTAACTCATCTTCCTGTGCATGCGTTAATTCGGACGATCTCTGGAACGTCCTGGACACTACCGCCTCAGAAATATAAGGCGGTCCACTCCCTTTTCCCGACAGAATTCAATTCTTGAGGGCGATGGCGGTGACAGCTGTAGGAAGCTCGAGAAATTAATTTCAGTCGATGCGACTTGAGAACAGAGAACATCGTATCCATACTCAGGTCTTAAAGAAAGGGGGGAAAGAACGATCACTTGACAATAGAGTACTGCTGTGATATACTGCACCGCTTTGGCAAGAAACTTGAGGAAATACCGTCCCTTTTATCAAAGACTTAAGTGCTGCTCTATCACGACAATGCTCCAGTACGATCATCGGGAAATTTCTTGCATCACTCCCGTATCCACCCGGCCTGGCTCTTAGCAATTTCTATTCCCAAATATAAAAAACGGCTCGCCAGGAAAAATATTTTGTTCAGATGAGGTAATCGTCGAAATAGGAGCGTAGTGACGTGACCTGCATATTGGGAAGCGTTTACATCTCTTAAATGACTGCTAGCATAAAATAATTTGTGGCTTCATTTCTAAGATTGTGTACCGCAAACGGCCTCGTGTATTCTGGAAAAAGTGTCGTCATACGTTAACAGTGGAATGTCACTGGGATCAAGTGAATTTAGGAGACTCCTGGAAGACTTAGATAGGTCACAAGATGTGAAGCTGAAGTAACAGTTTATCAAGTGCACATTTAGATGTCTTCGTTCTCCATCAGCCAGACATAAGTCATATAATGCCAAAGCAATTCTGCTGTCAACCGATTAGTTAAAATTGTATCTTAAAAAAGGCTTCAGTAGTCATAGAGTCGCTAACTAGGACTCGATATTTAATAATTATTTCCACCCACGACAGAATACCTGTAACGACATACACAAGAATGCAGCCAAGTACTAAATTGACAAATTGTCGCAGTCATTTGCTCAAGAAATTTATTCATTGTAGAAACAATTTTATAGATAATATAAATTACATATTTTAACAATGCGTATTTCAGTCGTGTTACATCCTGCTGTTTTAGGAATTCGACATGGGTTACCTTCGGAGAAACTTACAAGAACTCAGTGTCACACAAAGTAAGCTTGAGTTTCTTTGGCCATCATAGTGCTTTAATATACACTCCTGGAAATTGAAATAAGAACACCGTGAATTCATTGTCCCAGGAAGGGGAAACTTTATTGACACATTCCTGGGGTCAGATACATCACATGATCACACTGACAGAACCACAGGCACATAGACACAGGCAACAGAGCATGTACAATGTCGGCACTAGTACAGTGTATATCCACCTTTCGCAGCAATGCAGGCTGCTATTCTCCCATGGAGACGATCGTAGACATGATGGGTGTAGTCCTGTGGAACGGCTTGCCATGCCATTTCCACCTGGCGCCTCAGTTGGACCAGCGTTCGTGCTGGACGTGCAGACCGCGTGAGACGACGATTCATCCAGTTCCAAACGTGCTCAATGGGGGACAGATCCGGAAATCTTGCTGGCCAGGGTAGTTGACTTACACCTTCTAGAGCACGTTGGGTGGCACGGGATACATGCGGACGTGCATTGTCCTGTTGGAACAGCAAGTTCCCTTGCCGGTCTAGGAATGGTAGAACGATGGGTTCGATGACGGTTTGGATGTACCGTGCACTATTCAGTGTCCCCTCGACGATCACCAGAGGTGTACGGCCAGTGTAGGAGATCGCTCCCCACACCATGATGCCGGGTGTTGGCCCTGTGTGCCTCGGTCGTATGCAGTCCTGATTGTGGCGCTCACCTGCACGGCGCCAAACACGCATACGACCATCATTGGCACCAAGGCAGAAGCGACTCTCATCGCTGAAGACGACACGTCTCCATTCGTCCCTCCATTCACGCCTGTCGCGACACCACTGGAGGCGGGCTGCACGATGTTGGGGCGTGAGCGGAAGACGGCCTAACGGTGTGCGGGACCGTAGCCCAGCTTCAGGAGACGGTTGCGAATGGTCCTCGCCGATACCCCAGGAGCAACAGTGTCCCTAATTTGCTGGGAAGTGGCGGTGCGGTCCCCTACGGCACTGCGTAGGATCCTACGGTCTTGGCGTGCATCCGTGCGTCGCTGCTGTCCGGTCCCAGGTCGACGGGCACGTGCACCTTCCGCCGACCACTGGCGACAACATCGATGTACTGTGGAGACCTCACGCCCCACGTGTTGAGCAATGCGGCGGTACGTCCACCCGGCCTCCAGCATGCCCACTATACGACCTCGCTCAAAGTCCGTCAACTGCACATACGGTTCACGTCCACGCTGTCGCGGCATGCTACCAGTGTAAAAGACTGCGATGGAGCCCCGTATGCCACGTCAAACTGGCTGACACTGACGGCGGCGGTGCACAAATGCTGCGCAGCTAGCGCCATTCGACGGCCAACACCGCGGTTCCTGGTGTGTCCGCTGTGCCGTGCGTGTGATCATTGCTTGTACAGCCCTCTCGCAGTGTCCGGAGGAAGTATGGTGGGTCTGACACACCGGTGTCAATGTGTTCTTTTTTCCATTTCCAGGAGTGTACATAGTCGCATAGAAATGGGTTTATGCCTGCGTGGATCCTATCTGATAATAAGACACACAGTCATATTTAGTCAGGTCTAGTTTCACGCAGAATTTAAATCCTCAATGGAACTTGGCCTCAAACGAAGCAATGCCAGAGGTGAGATTGTTTGCCTTAGAAAATTGGTACTAGTCTGTGATTGAAACTCAGAACTCTGCAGTGGTAATGTGGGACGTAGTAATCAGCAAATATTAATTTCAGTTAAATATATTACGTTATGACTGACGTACCAACATAGTTTGGCACAGTTTGTATTCTCATTTTTCAACTGCTGTTGTAGAGATCGATCCAAAACAATCTGTGGTGTCTCCGCACTTGCTAGGTGGTAGCCTTTAAATGTGCCGCGGTCCGGTAGTATACGTCGGACCCGCGTGTCGCCACTATCAGTGATTGCAGACCGAGCGCCGCCACACGGCAAGTCTAGTCTAGATACATTCCCTAGCACTCGCCCCAGTTGTACAGCCGACTTTGCTAGCGATGGTTCACTGCCAACTTACGTTCTCATTTGCCGAGACGATAGCTTAGCATAGCCTTCAACTACGTCATCTGCTACGACCTACCAAGGCGCCATTATCAGTTACTACTGATATTGTGAATCATGTACCGTCAAGACCGACGTTCATCATTAATGGATTAAAGTTAAGTATTCCACCAGCTACGTCCGTTTTTCTAAATTCTAATTTCCTTGTCCTGTTCCAGACCTCACGCCAGCCTGCGTGAGCTAAAACGCGTGCCTTTCGGCCTCCTCTAGTAACACGGTGTTGGCTCTCATGCCAACCGCAACACAATTTATGTTGATTAAGTGGTAAGAATGGAACATAACTGTGACGGCTTAAGAATGGAGAGGGAAACTGGCCAACGCCTGTGCCTTAATAGACTTAGGGACACTAGGGAAGATCCAAATTTGGACAGCGGGGTAATGATTGGAACGGCGGTTCTCCTGAATGCGAACAGAATGCCTTCACCACTGCGTTATTTGTCTGCCACAGGAGGGACAGATGAGAACCATTCGGACTATTCATTGATTTGTTTTCCGCCCTGAAATGTAGATAGAAATAAGGATCTTCTCGCCAAGCCGTGAAGGCCCAAGAAATGTCTACCGGTCGTTGTGTCATTCTCTGCCCTGCGGATGCGGTATGCAGGGTCATCGTGGATAACACACCGATCTCCCGATCGTTTTGCCGACTACACAGATCGTGGAGTGGCTATTGCTTGGTGAAGTAGCTCGTCGAAACCTATACAAGTAGCAATACCTAGTTTGTGGGATCTTTGCGTTTTTGAACTCTAAAACATCAAACAATAAAAAATAATTTCAGATTTTGCTTGAGACAGTTTACAGGGGGGGGGGGGGGGGGGGGAAGGGTAAACTCACCAACACTGGGAGAGTTCGGGAAGTGTACGTTGAGCTTCCCGTCGTTGTGCAGCTCGCTCGCGAACTCTGCCCAGCCCGTGGTGGAGTTCACCTCGTGCGTCGTGTTGTCCTTCATGGAGTTGACGACTGTGATGTTGTTACTCGCCATGGAGTACTCTGCCGTTACACAAACGCCGCCCTCCTCGAAGGGCATGCTGCCCATCTTGGCGTACTCGTACCACTTCCCCATGTACTGCGAAATCAATCACAAACACCATCTTTAGCCACACAATTTTTATTCATGAACAGGTTGATTCAGCTGCCTCTACCGCTGGGTATTATGCTACCTGCGACGTCTTCAAATACCACTGGGATACGTTTTCGCTAAATGCTGTAGTTTTCGAATTACTCAAGAAAAACCTACAAGGGTGATCTTCAAGTGTGATTTTCTTGAATAATTCGAGAACTACGGTCTCCAGTGAAAACTTATCCCAGTACACGATTTAACTAAATTTCCCACAAACGTCCTGCTCATTTTTCGTAGGACTAACAGTTCACACATAGCGTGCGAGAGAATAAGAAAATCTTGCACGCACTATGTGAATGCTTTATGGATTGCTGAAAAGCAAGAATAGGGGCAGCTGAATGACCCTGTATACACTAACTTATTAGTAATACTTTAAGACCTTCAGCGCGCAATGGGATGATAAAGATTGAGAGTAAGATTTTGTGGATGTACTTCCAATTTTAATGTTATTTGCAGCGAGTGTCGCAAGAACCAAGTGATTTTCGTTACTCCGAATGCTTCAATAAGAACTTTGCTACTTTATGTAAATTTATTGTGACACAGTGGGAGCTGATTACTGTGTCATAAATCAAAACTACTCCAGTTTTTAGTCAATACGTGTATAGTATAGTATCATGACGCTGCAGGTGCAAGCGCAGTTGTTTGAAAATGTAAGTTTAAATTGGTCCAGAAGATCCTTTCTCAGTTTTGGTACGAAAAATATGTGTGTTCGACAACCGTCATTAGAACAGGGCCCACCCATAACAATGTCTGGACTATTTTACTTTTATTTTTATCATTTTGTTTACATATCAGACAGTCAGCACCAAATTAGAAAAGCAATCCATGCGATTACTAAACCAAATTTATCTAAGCTCAAACAGTGTACATATTAGGTGGTATTAAAATACTAAACAGTTACTTCAGATTTAAGAAAAAATGTACGTAAAAGTACAAGCACAATTGACCTGATGTGATATTGACTCATTATCCTCTGTTTTTACACAGGTTACTGCAAAGTAAAAATTAAGGAACACACAGATACGGCACCTGGCGTACAGACGGTATTGTCCAGAAGCTCTCACAATCAGTAGGAACAGACTTTGTCTGTACATCAAGCAGTGACTTGAAAAGTGGGTGATCATTTTGTACATTGTATTGTTCGATGTAAGATAGCGTTGATACAAGAGGGGAGTTGCTGTTTTAGTTCGTTTAATATCTTGCACAAAACGACGCTACCACGAAAAAGATTGATCTGAATTACCCTCACATAGCGAGTGCCGCGAAAAAGCTTGTGAGTCCGATTGCTGTCCTGTGTAGATGGTTGCAAACTTCCCATGATGGAAACACGTCCGTATGATCTTCAGGTACTGTGTCACATGTTTAGCTTTTAAATCACTATCTTTGAGGGGAAAGGGGCGACCCGAAGGGGGCGACGTAAAAGGGGAGACGCGAAAGGGGGATGGCGGGGAGGGGGTGGGAAGGAGGCTGCACACCTCATTCTTCTTTCGACCTGTTAACTGTCATTTGGCACAAGTAGCTGTAGTGTGCAACTCATCCATTGTGAGGATGTATGAACCGACCTGGAAAGTAAGTTACACAATACTATGGCAGATTGAATGCTGCACTACGGTGTAACAATTGCGAGACTCTGCCTTCCAAACAGTCATTAAATCTGTGTTGAGAAATCTGAACTACTCGTTCCGTTCCTCAATGACAAAAATCCGCTCCTTGGTCACGGAGATATTCAAGAGCCACTGCATGATCGTCGTCGTCGTCGTCGACGTCATTGTCGTCATAGCAAAATAGATGTTCTGCCAATGTGCCTAAAAGATTGAAACCACGTGGTGCAAGTTTGAACTGTGCAGCGATCAGCATCCTCTGACATCGGTGCAACCACGCTGAAATTATAGGCATCATTTCGTTATGTCTCGACGCGACATCGCATTTGGTACATACAGTGTATCTCAGGACGAATGGGCAATATTGAGGGAAATAACAGGAACGATCATTCGAAACTCTAGTAAATGTGGGCTGTAACATGCGTACCTTAAGAGCTAAGAATGCTTCATCATTGATACTGAGAAAAATATCTCTTCTATTGCAAGCTATTCAGTTTCCTTATTTGGGAGTAGTGGTATGGACCAAAGCAAGAAAAACGTCTAGTAAATATGAAAGTATCTTATGAGCTATAAGCCCTCATTCAGTAGAAGACGTCTTTCACAGTAGCGAAGTGCACATAGCTCTTAAGGTATGCATTTTAGGGCGCTTGTTTAGCAGACTTTCGTGCTACGAATGATCATACCCCTGAATACAGAGTTTCACGGTGAATCTCTGTGCAATTTAGACGTTTCCTCAACAAGTATATATATATATATATATATATATATATATATATATATATATATATATATATATATATATATATATATATATATATATTTGTTGAGGAAAATTACTTTCTGAAGTACCTACATTTTGATGGAATCTTTGGTGCGATAGAATACAGAAAATGTTCAGCGCAATTGCATTCCGCTGCACATCAGCCGCCATTTGCCTTGTTTTCGTAAAGTGTATGTTGTAATTCTTCCGTAGTGCCAGACGTTGATAGCTGATAGCATACTTAACGAGTTAGAAATAATCAAGAGCCGTTTCAAACAGGTAAATTTGCGCGATGGCCACCGCTTCTGCGGTAAACTACAGGTATGATATGTTTAAAAGTGGGAATGACTGGTTCTATTTCGATGTCACGACAGACCATGTATGGTTGATCGGCTTTTTCAACCTGTCAGTGAATATTATAATCTAATCTGGCCACTGCACCTACAAGGATTGTGTGTATTGTGTAGTGAACTGGGGACCTAGAAACGACGAAGAGGCTTCGTCCCGCCGTATCCCTCAGTGGTTCACAACCCCACAACAGGCCACAGCAGTCCGCCCACCTCACCGCCGCCCAATACCGAACCTAGGGTCGTTGTGGAGTTCGGCCCCGAGTTTATTGTATTCGAACTGATAAAATGTTCAAGGATTCTGCAACAAACAGAATTTAGGGATGTGAGGGGTCCACTTGTACGAGGAGCCCGATTTTGTAATATATTTAATGGAAAATGACATGAAATGGTTATCATATGCGGAAGAGATTGTGTCTTTGACACCACTGAACCAAAGATGCTGCCTGAGTGGCAGAATCGATCGTACGTAGGGGTGCGCGAAGCACAGTAGCAGTTGCTGTTGCAATCTGGTAAAGGTAGGATGCTGTCAAGGACCGTGTTGCTCCAGTGCTTGTTTGTTTGGTACGCCGCTCGGTATGGAAAAGTGCAGAGATGGTGTGATGCACCGTGAGGAACTATGTTATCGAACAATGTAGTACGGCAGCATGTTGCGTGGCTTGCATTGAAGTTTTCTACCAGTCAAGGTTTAAATTTGGCTGCAGCTTGCTGAGCCATATGCACTGATGATTTATGGCCTCCCCATCTGTGAGGGAGGATTGTGTTCCATTTGGTGCGCACTTATTTGTTAATATGAGCCAGTGTGTCTTTTTCTGTGGGAGACCCCTTTTCAGTTCACTGTCCCTGGCAGTGCTTTGATGTTAAGGAATTTATTTCTGTGGAACATTTTGTTAAGTGCATGTTCTCCTTGTGGAACCAGTTTATATTCTGGTTGGTTATCAGAAGCTCGTTAACTTAAAGTAAAAACCGACCAGGCACTGATAGTTGTGGACTTGTGATTTACCGCGTTCAGTGTGCAGTCAATTTCAGCTTAATCAGTAATTATTCTCGGCATTCATTTCATCTTTTATTGTGGTTATATTTCTTATACATTTAAGAGTACGGCTTTTGTGTAACTTTGCTTTCTGTATATTGTAGTCAAGTTGCCCATTGCTGCTAGTGGTGTTCGCAACTTGTAAGACACGCACACCACCTGTACCAAGACAAGTTTATTTGATGTGTTCCCTTACTACAGAGGATTCGCGAATGAGGTATTTCATTTGAAACTTGCCCGCCTATCAATATTGCTAATAATCAGATCACTATAGTTGTAACTGAAGTGTTTTACTTTGTTCATTTTTTTGTTTTAAAAGTTTTGTTAATTTTACTCGTAATTGCTTACTTGGGATTGTAACCTTATTGGGCAGTATTTTTAAAATTATTTTTATTAATTTTAATTGATTGCTGGCTTCAACAATAAAGTTCTTCTTATTTAATTATACTTTGGCTGGTTCAGAGTGTTCTGTTCACTCTGTGTTTAACCAACTGAAATGTGCCTTTTAAATGGCTGTGCTAAATTTCTTTTGTGGAGACCGTTGGAAAACAAAATATAGTTATTATATTTAAAACTTTACTCCACGGGAACGCAGTACCTTCCGCTACCCTGCACCATGTAATTGCTACCATAGTCAAAATTCTTCACCGTATCATACAAAGGAAGATATAGCGTGTTATTCAGAGTCAATTAAAAGAATGTCCCCAGAAAACGAAAGATCGTGTTTTATACATACAACAGTCGTTAAAATAGTCTAAAAATCTGAACGGACCCTTTCTCCTTCAAAGAGTTGCTTTGTTAGGAAAAAAAGCCTGGCATGGTGTCGGTTGACATCGAGACCTGATTTCTGTATCTGAACTGGTTGGACAATGTCGCTGCCGCTTTCGGCAGTTGGCAGGAGAACTGTTTTTTTGAGATCAGAAGGTTACTCAGATGTCAATAACTCCTCACGGTTGGGGTTCCGAGTCATGCACAACTTTTTAAAGGACATCACATTTGCCATTGACTGTGGAAATTATTTATTTCGCCGTTGGAATTTCGTCCTTACGGCCAGTATCAAGTGGTATTGATAAAGTTTTTGCTTCTGCTCATATCAAACTTTATAATCCTCCAATATCCGCTGATGATGGCATGTAGGTATGTATTATAAAGTTTTTACATTTGCTGTAACAAAATCTTCTGCAGTACCGCTTGTAATGATCTTCAGGCCGAAATTGCAATTCTATAGTGAAATAAATAATTTATACATTCAATGGCGAATATGATGTCCTTTAAAAAGAAATGTCCTTTAAAAAGAAAAAGTTATGGGGACGGGTCATTCTGAGGTCATAAAAGCGAGAAGTATGGCCGCGTCAGCCCATTTTCTCTTCGGATCTATGCCGTCGTAGGTACCTGGTGCGATCGGCTCCTGGCGCTTGCAGCCTAGAGTCTCGTTATGGCACCGCCGTTCATTACGTTAGTCACAGACATTAATGACGCCCACAGTAAAGCGCCACTTAACTCTGAGAGAGCAACTTCGCGCAGGAGCGTTGTTGCAGCCTGCTGGATATCGACTGCTGCAAACCACCATCAGCTTCACCATCTAATAAGAAGACTTTGGCTCCTCCCCACCCTCTCTCTTTGTCACCGCGCCTGCCTTATCATGTGTTCAATTTCCGGACCTGCTGTTTTTCCTGCATAGTATTACCAGGACAGAGGTAGAACTCTAGTGTAACGGCACGTTGCCTGCCGCTTTGTTACTACCTCCTGTTTAGAATCTCATCAATAATGCCTCCCCATCCTCTTCCCCCCGTGTTTACCAATGTTTTGCATGACATTTTCTGCAGTCATTTCGTTGTAGTAACTATAGGTTGTGAAGGCTGCTAACAGCAATATGTAAGGTTCTCATTTTCAGTATTCGAAATTTTAAATGTTTTCTTCGTGTATTTCAACCTGTCCACCCTGTCTGTCCCTGAAATAATTAGGTCGCTAAAAGTAGGGCGAGGCGTAAGTGGGCCACAAATAGTCAAGCTCTCCCTCTCCCTGAGCCTCCCCCCCCCCTTTCAGGGCTCAACATCAATATGCGGCAATCAGTTTCACGACTATGCCACTCCTAACCAACCTATGATCGCATGGTCGAAGCTAATTATAAAACGTGAGGCTTGTCCACTTGATCTTCCATCAGTGGTCAATTGGGAGTCTACTCCGTGGCGATTGTCGGGGAGACGGGGAGGAGCATGGTGTAACCATTCTTAGAGTTGAAAAATAATGGTAATTTGGATTGCTAGGACATTGCTGAATTGTAATTGCGTAATTCAGTACCAAATGATGCCGTCGAAATAGTAGAGGTAGTATCCTGGTTTTCACGAGAATGCTCAATGCCCCAAAATGATGAACTGTGTGTAACAGCCCTGAAGATGACAGTGTTAGTGAACCGTATACTTGGTACCTGTTGCTTTCTATGAGGAGACTAGTAACAGATAAACCTGTACAAGCAATTTGCACCCCAAGAAGTATGTCTAAAACTGCTAAGGACTTCAAAAATTCACAAAGTAATCGTTTTTGAGCTGACGGATACAGGGCAACTATCAGTTCACTGTCGAAGAGGAAACCCGAAACAACTTGACTGTATGACTACATCAAGAGCTCTGGTTGACCGTGGTGCAACGACGTGTATGGCTCGTGTTTGAGCGCGACAATCTAGGAAGCCTTGGCAGAGTGCACAAGAGAAGCCCATCCGTATAAATCCTGAGAACTGTTTCTGGGCTATGGCGCTAGACTGGAAGCTGTACCATCTACTCAAGTCGTAAACCTAATGGGCGGTACAGCTCGTTAAAATTAAGTTGCTGGTCCTTGGCACTGGGCGAATCCACCTTATCGTCCCGAAGAGGTGGCGGCCTCAGTTGGCTATCGCCAGCCGACCAGGACACTTCCAGCCCTCTCTTTACTGCAGTCTTCGTGCATAGTACACAAAAGAATCCCCAGCCCTTTTGGTCCAGGAAGGGGGGAGAGGAGAGGAAGGAAAGACTGTATAGAAGACACTAACCTGTAAACGAGACAGGGGCACACACACACACACACACACACACACACACACACACACACAGAGGTAGGGAGAGAGAGAGAGAGAGAGAGAGAGAGAGAGAGAGAGAGAGAGAGAGATAGGTAGGTAGAGAGAAAGAGAGAGAGAGAGAGAGAAAGAGAGAGGGGGGGAGAGAGATGGGGGAGAGAGAGGGGGAGAGAGAGGAGGGTAGAGAGGGGGAGAGAGAGGCCGGAGAGAGACGGGGAGAGAGAGGGGGAGAGAGAGGGGGGAGAGAGAGGGGGAGGAAGAGGGAGATAGAGGGGAGAGAGGTGGGAGAGAGTGGGGAGAGAGGGGGGAGAGAGGGGGTAGAGAGGGGGAGAGAGGGGGAGAGAGGGGGAAGATAATGATGAGTTGTGACACTAAACGAGGCTATTCAGGTTGTGAAAAGCTTGAGCCTTTTTTAACTTTCACACTTTAATTTATACACTCCTGGAAATTGAAATAAGCACACCGTGAATTCATTGTCCCAGGATGGGGAAACTTTATTGACACATTCCTGGGGTCAGATACATCACATGATCACACTGACACAACCACAGGCACATAGACACAGGCAACAGAGCATGTACAATGTCGGCACTAGTACAGTGTATATCCACCTTTCGCAGCAATGAAGGCTGCTATTCTCCCATGGAGACGATCGTAGAGATCCTGGATGTAGTCCTGTGGAACGGCTTGCCATGCCATTTCCATCTGGGGCCTCAGTTGGACCAGCGTTCGTGCTGGACGTGCAGACCGCGTGAGACGACGCTTCATCCAGTCCCAAACGTGCTCAATGGGGGACAGATCCGGAGATCTTGCTGGCCAGGGTAGTTGACTTACACCTTCTAGAGCACGTTGGGTGGCACGGGATACATGCGGACGTGCATTGTCCTGTTGGAACAGCAAGTTCCCTTGCCGGTCTAGGAATGGTAGAACGATGGGTTCGATGACGATTTGGATGTACCGTGCACTATTCAGTGTCCCCTCGACGATCACCAGAGGTGTACGGTCAGTGTAGGAGATCGCTCCCCATGCCATGATGCCGGGTGTTGGCCCTGTGTGCCTCGGTCGTATGTAGTCCTGATTGTGGCGCTCACCTGCACGGCGCCAAACACGCATAAGACCATCATTGGCACCAAGGCAGAAGCGACTCTCATCGCTGAAGACGACACGTCTCCATTCGTCCCTCCATTTACGCCTGTCGCGACACCACTGGAGGCGGGCTGCACGATGTTGGGGCGTGAGCGGAAGACGGCCTAACGGTGTGCGGGACCGTAGCCCAGCTTCATGGAGACGGTTGCGAATGGTCCTCGCCGATACCCCAGGAGCAACAGTGTCCCTAATTTGCTGGGAAGTGGTGGTGCGGTCCCCTACGGCACTGCGTAGGATCTTACGGTCTTGGTGTGCATCCGTGCGTCGCTGCGGTCCGGTCCCAGGTCGACGGGCACGTGCACCTTCCGCCGACCACTGGCGACAACATCGATGTACTGTGGAGACCTCACGCCCCACGTGTTGAGCAATTCGGCGGTACGTCCACCCGGCCTCCCGCATGCCCACTATACGCCCTCGCTCAAAGTCCGTCAACTGCACATACGGTTCACGTCCACGCTGTCGCGGCATCCTACCAGTGTTGAAGACTGCGATGGAGCTACGTATGCCACGGCAAACTGGCTGACACTGACGGCGGCGGTGCACAAATGCTGCGCAGCAGCGCGGTTCCTGGTGTGTCCGCTGTGCCGTGCGTGTGATCATTGCTTGTACGGCCCTCTCGCAGTGTCCGGAGCAAGTATGGTGGGTCTGACACACCGGTGTCAATGTGTTCTTTTTTCTATTTCCAGGAGTGTATGAAAGTACTTAGCAGATAATTCCGAGATATTCCTAATATTAGCATTCTACATTTCTTCTTTTTTTTTGCCATGGTTGAAAGAACTCTACAATATGATCAGAAGTAGAGGACCCATTAATCCACAGTCACGAAGCTCGACTGGAATCATTTAAGAATACCAATTAAGACATCACGCCCAAGGTAGTTATCATTAAATTTAATTTCTGTGTATATCTATGGGAAGGGGAGATTTTTTTGGTAGAGATAAGTTACGTGGTGATGCATTCTTTGCGAGTTGTGTGCGATCAGCCTTACCAGCGTGGCGTTGAAGTCATTAATGGCGCTCCTGTCGGCGCACCCCATGGTTTCCTGCGCCGAGCAGCTTACAGACAGCAGCACCAATGCAGCGGTCACAGACAGAAGGCTCCGACGAATCATGGCTCCTCCTGCCGGCAAACCAACAGCGTCAACACAGTTCGCAGTAATTTAACAAAACCTATATATGAAGCATGAAGAAATGTTTTAATCAAAGCTGTATAGATCATGAAGGAACTATTGAATTCACAGGATAGTGGCGCATGGGTTACAACCGACCTCTCTGACTGACAATTTTAGGTGTATCGTCTTATCACTCGATTGGTTGGTTCAGGTAATGGAAATCAATAGTACGAAAAGCGGTAAAGTACAGTTGCAGCACTGAGGAGGAAACAAAAACGTCTTTGCAGGGGTATGTGACTAATGATTCTATTCTTGTGACAAATTAAGAGCCCCTGTAGCATGTATACCCATAATATTTCAGTTAATATTTTATGAATTACAAAAATAGTTCCTTGAGAATTATGGAAGGACTAAATATGGAGTACTGTAGGTTTATACCAGTTAATTGTGGAGAAGAATGAATTGAGGGTGGGAACTTTTTTCCAACGACGCTCGATGCCGTCGACATAATATGTGTGCGGTGTAATTACAACTCGTGGCACAGTTACATTTCTGCACAGCCTAGCAGCTGTCTTCACTGCTTGTTAAGCATCCCTGCTGTGGCAAGGGTTAGGCGCATCTTTTACTTTGCTGGACACGGCAGGTCGTGTACGACAGCAGGGGGTGCCGCTGTCAGGATAAAAGTTGATTTTACCGTGAGCTCTGTAGATATTAACTTTTGCATTTCGATAATTTGAGTGCTGAATTTCTTACTTAAGTTCGCCTTGTTTATGGGCTCGGAATTATTAAATTTGATTAACAAATACATTTAAAAACTAGCTGTTACCGTTCACTCATTACTGTGTCTCAGTCTGCTGGAATGGAAGAAAAAGATAAGTGGAAAACACATGTTTCTACACCTCCTCCTGTACCTGTCTCTTCCTCTCTCTCTGTCCATCACCTCCTCCTAGTCATCTCCATCTTCTCCGGCCTCTCTCTCCATCTCCTCCTGCCCCCTACCTATCGATCTCCTCCTTTCCACTTTCTATGTCCATTTTGGCCCATCACTCTCTCCGTCTTCTCTTACTCCCACTGTCTGATCCTGACCCTTGTTTATTATTATGGCAAATTCTGTAGTAGTATCCCAATCGTAGGCTAATAAGCCATTAATACCACTTTCCTGTTTGCTAAAAACATTTCTCGATTATATAAAAAAATTTATGAACTTTATTTAGCAAAACGTTTAAACAAACATACAAACATTTGAATTAAACTGGTAGAGTACTATTCGAGATTTTTGGTAACAGCGTGTTCCTTTCACATATTACATATGTATTTATGTATTGTGTATATTAAAAATATATATCCTAAATCCGTCCGAATGTTCATTAGAGTACTGTATAAAAATATGAAGTAAACTGGTAGAGAAGTTTTAGAGTTTTTTGGGAATAACTTTTCCCCTTCACACTCAACGTATGTATTCATATATATTATATGTTTAAATACAGGTATATAAAACATGTGCGTATTAGAATGCAACATTGTGTCAACATTTCCAAGGGAACGGTGAAGAACATTCGTAGGTTTGTGATTTTGTACAAACGACATGAACTCTTTTGTTAACAACGTATCGTTTTTATTAATCTACATATTTATTTATATAGCGTATGGTGGTCCAGTAGATATATAAATTTAGGCCCGTATTCGAATGCAACGTTGTTTCAAAGTTTCAAACAAATGCGTGGAGAACTTTCGGCGATGGACAATTTTGAACAAACGAACATTATATTTACATCGGTTGTTAAGGATACACGGCCACTTCCACCGTCTCCTGCACCATATAAGCAGCAACACCTGTTACTAAGACCATCCCTTCGGCAGAAACTTGAGTTTGCACGCTCTAAATCGTGGTGTGACAGGAGTGGACGCGTTACGACATCATACGACCTTGAATGCTGTCAGACCATTCGAAAAGTTCCGCTGGCTGCTGGCAGTGCACAGACTCAAGTTTGCCCTCGAAATGTTGGTCGAAAGACGTCGAATATCTGTAGCGCCGGTCGATGGCCGGACATGGTTTCAATTTGCGCCTCAAGACACCCCCTACAACCTCTGTAAGTGCGTCAGTGTCGTTTTATTACACTATATAAGTAGTGCTATTGAGCCTATGTTGAAATAATTCCTGATGACTGTCTGTAATACCAACGCTTTTTTGGTGACGATTGGCACAAAACCGTAACCCGAGGGCCACATCAGGTTAAGGCGAATAAATAATAGCGCGAGCGATGCGAACCAGCTGAAAAACGCAAATTCCTATAGCTGACTACCGAAGATAACTACAGGCCGCCCATACACTATGTTAACTACTTATGTGTGTCCACCTATTTTTTATTGCCCACACTCGTCGAACAAGTGCTCTTGTAAAGACAAGTAGGTATGCAAGTACGCACAGGCAAACTGTGTAGTTTGGATAACGTGTTGCAAGTAACTGGTGACTAATGTGCTTTAGGCGCAACTTCATACAGGGAATGAGTAATGTTTTCAGTCCTTGTCGTCGCCCACTTTAGAGTGGGGTGCGCCCATGGATCGCCAATCAACCATCCTATTTGCAAACGTACCCATTTCTCACTGCCGGTGTTGTCGGACGAAATCGGTACGTGATGTCTTAATTACAACAGGGACTTACCGACGGCGCTCTCTTCTCAGTTTGTGTGTGCACAGCGGAGTGGGAGATTCTGATCCTCAAACATGTTTTACATCCAAACAGTAAATTTCTGACCACGGGTTCCTTAGATTCCGTGTTCCAGCACAGCTATGGAACTCAAGTAAGTTTAAACTTGGTACGTATACGTATATATTACGTGTAAATACACACTCTTTCGGCAAGGCACCTCTTGCACACTCTATAGGCGAAGTGTAACCAACACGTAAGAATAATCGAATATATACAATATTATTCTCTAATGCATAGTAATGCGTCTTGCTTGCTCAAAAATGGATTCGCCCAAGATATATTTATTCTTGAACTTTGAGGGACAACCGGAAATATTATGTAGAGTCGAATGTTTGTTGTTACGTTAATATTACAATTAGCTTCTAACATTTAATTTCATAATTTGTATACCGTATTTACTCACGTGTCTGTACCTTCTCTTATCTCATGTGAAATAACGGGTGTAAATACCAGACAACCAGAGGTAATATGCTAGTGGATAATAAGTAAAGACCCTAGTAAGAAATTAACCAGGTCATACATTATAGAATCTCGCGGTCTCTCGGCTATAAGTCGAAATTACACCCTTTAGCCGCGCGGAGTAGCCGGGCGGTTTGAGGCGTCATGTCATGGACTGCGTGACCACTTCTGCCGGAGGCTCGAGTCCTCCATCGGGCATGAGTGTGTGTGTTGTTCTTAGTTGAAGTTAGTTTAAGTAGTGTGTAAGTCTAGAAACCGATGACGTAAGCAGTTAGGAATTCACACACATTTAGACCCTTTAGAGGTGTATCACATACGCAGCAATGGGTGTTACACTGTAACAGAATAGAAGACCGAAGGAGAGACTACAGAAAAGAATTCTGAATATTACGGAATTTATTTAGACGAGCAAAGAGAACAAAATTTAAATACAGAAGTAGTGCAAAACAGTGAAAACCCACTGTGATGTAAAATCTGTCAATGTTTTACTACTGACCCGTAAAGAGCGCTATAACGCGTGACACTTAAAATTTACCATATTTTCCACTATACAC
Organism: Schistocerca gregaria; assembly: GCF_023897955.1. Taxonomy (NCBI): domain Eukaryota; kingdom Metazoa; phylum Arthropoda; class Insecta; order Orthoptera; family Acrididae; genus Schistocerca; species Schistocerca gregaria. The sequence goes on along the minus strand of NC_064920.1, from coordinate 535,186,088 downwards.
ACTTATTGGTTGCGCTTACTGCAATAAGCCATTAGGCTACAGTGCAATAGTGAACGACAAACGTTTGGACAGAGGAAGGGTGATAAGTATCACTACCAACATTTAAGACCTGTCTTCCAAACCAATATCGTTAATGCGCATGACTCAAAGACAATTTACATCACGGTGGAATAATGCACTGTCATTTAGTTAGCAGAGGAAGATGTAGTTACGACAAAGTTACAGGTCACCAGGCGAATCAATATGCTTTTGTGTTGTTATCTTCTGACTGGTTTGGTGTTGTCGTCACCATTTCCTATACTGTGGGAATCTCTTGATCTTACCGTAGCACTTACACCGAACGTCCTACATTATGTGTAGTTTGTGTAATTTTTAACTCTCCGGCCCGTTCTAAGACCATGAAATTTATTTCCATTAGCCATGTAGCATCATCCTGTCTCTCCCAGTTAGTATTTCCAAAATGTTGTATCATTCCGTCACTCCCACTTAGTGTTTCCCACACTCTTTTCACCGTTGGTACTGCAGAGAATATTTATTATGAGTCCACTTGATATCCTTGAAGAAATCCAATTCCTCGTAATGTGTTATGGAGCGACTTTCTAAACCATTTGTCTGTTGAGTGGAAATGTTAACGACTGTGCTGTACATAGGTGCAAAATGTCGCACTCTGGAGCTCGTATCCCCAGGTAGTCACAAATACTACGGAACTGACTGACTACTCCTGGTAACAATGCTACACATTTGGCACTGAAATACAATGCATAGTATCAAACAATAGGTGAGGTATAAAGTGCAGACACGCAGTGATTTGTGCATAGCGCTGAGATATGAAAGTCGGCTTACTAGGATTCGTGAGGTACGTTCCGATCCCTAACTATCGCGATGTAGGCAGCCCGCTATGCATTTGCGAATAGTACACCGTTGCTACACAAATCTCTATACAAAGGTGGAGGTATCTGATTGTTTTCCCTGCGATTCGGCACTCAGAAATATAACGTTGATGTCAGAGACGTAAACAGTTTAATAGAGTAAGAACTACATCGTAAAAGAGATGCTGAAGCTTGCATAGGCCCTACGGAGGAGAAGTATAACCGAACGAGGTGCTTCGTAGATTGTAAGACATTTTTGGTAAGGCACTAAGGTGAAAGCTCACGCAGAAACAGAAGTGTTACTCATACGGCGAAAATTTGCAATTTGCGCTGTGCGTTTTTCCAGACCTCTAGGTATTGCATAGTGTCACGTAAGGCAAATCGAAGTGTTTAAACGGCTTCTGTCGGATATGCGCTCTAGAGGTGTGGCCATTCGAAGCACGCAAGGGAAAAGGACATACTCGGTGAGGAAAAAGTACCTTTTTTGCTGCCCTGTCTCACAACAGTGTCTTGAGTACAGCTTGGCTAGACATGAGGTATCTCAGCACTGCTTTGAGCTGTGCTGTACGTGATCGCTTTTGCCGAGAGGTACAGCGAATTATGAACAGGCCGGCACTGTAAAGGTCCCGATTATTTGGGTTCGACCTAAATATGCGTCAATTGAGGACCAAAGTCCCAATCCACTGAAACACCAAGTTCGGACATAGGTTTCAGGGATACAGTCGTTATTAACATGGAAAGTACGGTACTACATTTTTACTATACACAATCGTGTATAGAAAAGACGCTGCAGGACGTCACATACCGCTGGTAACAGGTGGCATTAAACATTGGCAAGACATATGGGCTCAGAGACACAGAGTGTCAGGCCCATGCTAGATCCAGCACAGTGAACCGCTGTGTAGGCCAAAGGATTAAACTAATGCGGGCGGTTATCTTCCTCCGAATAACAAGTGTATTGACTGACTGGTTTAGCATCACCCTTACAGATTTGTTTGTTTCCGCCTTACGACGCGCAGCAAGAGAGGTTACCTGCGTCTCAGATTAAACTGACTCGTTAGTGGACACTTCTTCACACCTTTGAACTTAATCACGCCAATAATAGCGTTTGACGTCACACGCACGGGCACACAGTTGCCAATGAGCCTCAAAGCGTCATTTCCCTTTCCGATTAGGTATCGTGTAGTGAACATGCATCATCTGCTATCGCATAGCACTGAGCTATGCGATTTCTTCGCTACTGACTATGATGCAAACAGAGTGCAGGTCAACATCATCCCATAAAATGGTACAGAAAGTACGTATAATCAGGAAGAGGGGCCTAATAAGCTATAAAAAAGGGGCCGCACAACACCTGACGTGTTGGAACTTCAAATAAACCAGGGCCGCTTTGGTAATTGCATCTGTGCGTAGATCGCTTCCAGTAGCTGCCCTTACCCTTTGAGAATTTCTACAACGGTAGTTCGTCAACTCTTACGAGTCGCACGGAGTGGACGCGCATATTGAGGCGCCACGTCACGGATTGCGCGACCTACAGTGACCCTACGACATGGAGGCAGCGACATCGGCCTGGCCTACAGATTTGTTTATCAAAAGACCTCATGAAATACTGCAAAACTATTGCGGAAGCATATCGACATGATACAAAATAATCAAAGGGTCTGGCGCACCAAAAATTATTTTCTTTCTTTCTTTCTTGGGGCCTTTATCCCGCTTCAATGGGGGTCAGCCGTGCTACTCTTCATTTGGTAGTGTTAATTGAAGAGGGTGGCTGACGCCCTTTCTGCCGCCACCTCGAACCCCCCCCCCCCTCCCCAATGGAATTAGTGTACTCCAGCTGTCTGCGTCTAGTGTAAGGCATGGAATAGTGTGCACGTTTTTCAAATGTCTGGGAGTCGTATAACCGAGGTGGAACATGTGGTCCAGTCCAGTATTCACCTAGAGGGATGTGGAAAACCGCCTAAAACCGACATCCAGGCTGGCCAGCATACCAGCCCTCATCGCTAATCCGACTGGCGGATTCGATCCGTGGCCAGTGCACCTACCCGAGTCCAGAAAGTAGCGCATTAGCGCTCTCGGCTACCCTGGCGGGTCGTGGACCAAAAATTATATGTAATGTAAATTATGGTACATGTTATTTAAAGCAGCCCGAAGTATAAGTTAGTTTGGAATATAATAAGTTGATTGTGAATTAGCAAAATCTACAAATAAGTCCTTTTACATTGCGCATTCCATTGTTTATTTACGTAACAGATGCAAACTTTTATTTTTCCGCTGTGGTTTGTTATTTTCAATTTAAGCTGGAAGGTGTTGACAGGAATGTCCTCACCCAAAACTCCAATACACGGAAGAGTTCCAAGTGCTTAAAACGCACTTGATTTTATAACGTCATAATGAGTGTACTACTTGTTAGCAGTACTGTGATCCTGAACTATACCAAAACAGTAACGAAAGTAAATAAGAGACAAATATGTTCAAAACTGAACTCAAAATTTGTTGTTCTGACCTACTGGACATTATACACAAAGATAACATGTACCATACAAAATTAATTCTCCCACTGTAGACACACAGCATCTCGGGAGATCGGTATTTCATTATACAGTTGGAAAGTCGACTACTTCACACAGTCGATGTTTGAAGTACGTAGACCAGAAATGTCTTAGCCAGAACATCAGAGGAACAGCTTAGTCATCTGTATCGAAAAAAAGAGAAAACTAAGGTGTTGATATTACAGTACGTTAAAAGTTAGCACAATTTGTTTCCTTTTTCGAAAATAATAACATCCTTTCTGCGTGCAGTTATCTGACTGTATATTATCTGTGTTATTTTATCTGTACGAGTCAATATCAAAGGTTAACTAGTGGTTTCCGACACTGGGTATCTATGGTAGTGGATCGCATATAGGTCAAAGACTGATTCACTGTAAAAGCAATAGAAGAAATAAAACATTCGTTTTGCTTCTTTTCGTGTCGTTGGCACATGACAGGTGAGTAAACTCAAGTCCTGTAGCGCCAAATTTTCAATCGCATCGAGTTGTCTGGTAATATTGCCCAATGTTTCTCTTTACACAGACCTGATCACAACGGTAGATTAACTTAGGTGTATAAAGATCCAATTAAACTCTAATTCTTACCCACACCTAAACGTAAAAGTAGAATGCTGAACTGGAAACATTTGTTGAATGGTGCGATGAGGGCGACATGTGGGAGAAAATTCTTTGTTTTTCAGGAATTTGTTACATGTTGTGAAGGTTCCAGACGTTAAGCAGGTGCAGCCTCGAGAGGATGTCGTACCTAGACGGAGGATGCAACAGCGGGGGAGGCGAGCGCCAAAGGGCGGGACAGCGCTGAGCCTGCAGACGGTGTTGTCGTGCCACGAGATATGATTCAGACTAAGCGCACACAAGTCTTTAAGCATTTGTCCCGTATGCACTCCCGACTGACGTATTATTTCTATTATTACTAATAAGGTTACATGATTTCGCTTGAAGTCCAATTAGCGATCGGATATTACGAGGCTCGGCGACTGTAAATGTTTTTGCAGAATATACGCAAACCAGCTTAGCGCCCGCTGCTTCACTCACGTAAAATGTATGGCCTGCACAGATATTTCTGTTTTTCTTTACTCGAATTTTTATACTGTCTACACATTGCAACATCTTCTAAACTTTTTACGCTAATTAAGGCCATAAAAGAATGGTCTTCTCCGGATGTAATTCTGACCAAAAAGCATTTCTCGTAGCTGGTGTTCAAAGTTTTTGTTAGTCATGCCTTTTGCGCTCTTAAGGTGGTATTTAGAAACTTTCATCCCCTAATACATACACTCCTGGAAATGGAAAAAAGAACACATTGACACCGGTGTGTCAGACCCACCATACTTGCTCCGGACACTGCGAGAGGGCTGTACAAGCAATGATCACACGCACGGCGCAGCGGACACACCAGGAACCACGGTGTTGGCCGTCGAATGGCGCTAGCTGCGCAGCATTTGTGCACCGCCGCCGTCAGTGTCAGCCAGTTTGCCGTGGCATACGGAGCTCCATCGCATTCTTTAACACTGGTAGCATGCCGCGACAGCGTGGACGTGAACCGTATGTGCAGTTGACGGACTTTGAGCGAGGGCGTATAGTGGGCATGCGGGAGGCCGGGTGGATGTACCGCCGAATTGCTCAACACGTGGGGCGTGAGGTCTCCACAGTACATCGATGTTGTCGCCAGTGGTCGGCGGAGGTGCACGTGCCCGTCGACCTGGGACCGGACCGCAGCGATGCACGGATGCACGCCAAGACCGTAGGATCCTACGCAGTGCCGTAGGGGACCGCACCGCCACTTCCCAGCAAATTAGGGACACTGTTGCTCCTGGGGTATCGGCGAGGACCATTCGCAACCGTCTCCCTGAAGCTGGGCTATGGTCCCGCACACCGTTAGGCCGTCTTCCGCTCACGCCCCAACATCGTGCAGCCCGCCTCCAGTGGTGTCGCGACAGGCGTGAATGGAGGGACGAATGGAGACGTGTCGTCTTCAGCGATGAGAGTCGCTTCTGCCTTGGTGCCAATGATGGTGGTATGCGTGTTTGGCGCCGTGCAGGTCAGCGCCACAATCAGGACTGCATACGACCGAGGCACACAGGGCCAACACCCGGCATCATGGTGTGGGGAGCGATCTCCTACACTGGCCGTACACCTCTGGTGATCGTCGAGGGGACACTTAATAGTGCACGGTACATCCAAGTCGTCATCGAACCCATCGTTCTGGCTGGCCGTACACCTCTGGTGATCGTCGAGGGGACACTGAATAGTGCACGGTACATCCAAATCGTCATCGAACCCATCGTTCTGCCATTCCTAGACCGGCAAGGGAACTCGCTGTTTCAACAGGACAATGCACGTCCGCATGTATCCCGTGCCACCCAACGTGCTCTAGAAGGTGTAAGTCAACTACCCTGGCCAGCAAGATCTCCGGATCTGTCCCCCATTGAGCATGTTTGCGACTGGATGAAGCGTCGTCTCACGCGGTCAGCACGTCCAGCACGAACGCTGGTCCAACTGAGGCGCCACGTGGAAATAGCATGGCAAGCCGTTCCACAGGACTACATCCAGCATTTCTACGATCGTCTCCATGGGAGAATAGCAGCCTGCATTGCTGCGAAAAGTGGATATACACTGTACTAGTGACGACATTGTGCATGCTCTGTTGCCTGTGTCTATGTGCCTGTGGTTCTGTCAGTGTGATCATGTGATGTATCTGACCCCAGGAATGTGTCAATAAAGTTTCCCCTTCCTGGGACAATGAATTCACGGTGTTCTTATTTCAATTTCCAGGAGTGTATTTCTTTATGTCTAATTCAAAAGTGAAATACAACTTTTTATACATTTAGATTTTTTTTTGTTTTCTTGAAAACGAAATATTTTCTTAAAATATTCCATCCCCTATTTCACCCCCTTGGGGTTGAATTTCCAAACATAATGAAACACGTATTTTTTTATTTCCAGCAGAGAAGCCTAATGTATATTTTCATTGATTTAACTTTGGAAATTCTCTCATAATGAAATAATTTTATAAAATTTTCATTCCCAATCTCTCTCCCTTTGGGGAGGTTAAATTTCGATAAACACTGAAACGTTTTTTTTTTTCATTTCCATCCAAGCACTCAAATACCAATTTTCAAAGATGTATCTTTAAAATGTTTTAGAAGTTCTTTAATAATGGTTTACTTTAAAAAAGTTTCACATAATATTTTACCCTCCTACTCGCTGAATTTCCAAAAATTCCAACTGTGGAAGTCAAATGGCAATTTTCATAGATGTAGCCTTAAAGTACCTAAGGAGCTCTTCAATAATGATTTATTTTCAAAACAAACTTTGACCCTACAGGAGTTAAGTTCCAAAAATGCCGAAAAAGTTACTTCTTTATTTCTGACAGAGAAACTAGATGACAATCTTCTTAGGTAGAGCTTCAAATTGCCTTTAGAGCAACAAATATGTCAAAAAATATTTCATCCTCTGTTTCACCCTCTTTGGGATGGAGTATTAAAAAATCCTTTCTCAAACGGCGCCTACAGTATAAAATCAACACCCTCGGAAAATTTCAGGTTTCTTTCCTTAGCGGTTTGGGCTGTCAGATGATGAGGCAGTGAGTGAGTTAGTCGGTCGGGACATTGTATTTTATACATAGAGAAGGCTATTTGTGTTCAGTAGTTCAAAGTTTTTCTTTTACGTGCATTGAGCTTATGAATGACTACGTGAAGTTTGTTTTCAATTCAATGCATATCTGAACTTTCTTTTTAATTACGAATTTTTTCTTGATTGTGACGGACTGCTACACATCACCAAAACGCCTTCAGATCGCATATTTTAGGCCTTCAATACTATTTTTGCACTAATTTAGAACACTAGGGAAGAGGTCCCCAAAGACAGTTCAGTGTTTGTACCATGATCGTACTTGCTTTTATAGCCTTCTCATTAGTGTATATACTGTCCTGTTAACTCAAAAACGGTTCAAATGGCTCTGAGCACTATGGGACTTAACATCTATAGTCATCAGTCCCCTAGAACGTAGAACTACTTAAACCTAACTAACGTAAAGACAGCACACACCACCCAGTCATCACGAGGCAGAGAAAATCCCTGACCCCGCCGGTAATGGAACCAGAGAACCCGGGCGTGGGAAGCTAGAACGCTACCGCACGACCACGAGCTGCGGACTCTTGTTAACTGCTGTCATCTGATATCACTACTGAGTGCCCCATAACTGTCCTGTGCAGAATTTACTATACTGAAATTCATCACGCATAACACAATTGTTTACTTTAATTGTTTTTAACGTTCTATCGCTTGATGATGATCTAACACCGAAACCGGTTGATTCTTAAGGGTTTCAATAAAACAGCTGATGGTCCAATATATTCATTATTCATTGTCACTAATTGTTATTTATTTCAGTGAACTGAAATATTGTGATGTATTTGAACATACCGTATCGAAGAACCACATTTTTAGTGACATACATACAAAAAACTGGTTAGGGACGCTAGCCAACAACTCAATTTCTGTGATCGAGGCCAGTAGACTTCCTTAGAATTTTGTGCGATTACGAGATTCGAAAGGCGAATAACAACCGCGTGAGATCAAATGAGAAGCAGCTGTGGCAAATGATGATGCAACACGCAAGCTACCTAATTGATTTCAAAGCGAAATAGGGTTAGCACAGTCACTTACCGGCTTTCTCAGTCATAGGCTCCCAGAGATGATTACCAAAATTCGTTTGCGTTGTAGAGCCAAGAGCCAAAAGTCTTACAGACAGGACTATGGATAAACAAGCAGGCTGACGGGCACTCGATACTTGAGACTTTGGGAAAACAATTCAGGTGAGGCCGTGACTAGGTTAGGTAAGCAGTTGTTAACAGAAGTAACATTGTGCCGAGCCGATACAAAGGAAACACGCAGTTGTCAGAAGCGCACGGCAGCAGGAAAAGCCGGTAAAACGGCTGGCCACTTTACGTAACTTCAGCGATCGCATTCACATAGGAAGCGGAAACCGACCCCAGAGCTATACTGCAATACTTCCTTGTCTGGCATTCCACGCCTTTTCAATGAGAAAAACGTGGAATTGTGTTTACAAAAGTGCTTCAAATGGTTCAAATGGCTCTGAGCACTATGGAACTTAACTTCTGAGGTCATCAGTCCCCTAGAACTTAGAACTACTTAAACCTAACTAACCTAAGGACATCACACAAACATCCATGCCCGTGGCAGGATTCGAACCTGCGATCGTAGCAGTCTCGCTGTTCCAGACTGTAGCACCTAGAACCGCTCGGCCACTCCGGCCGGCAAAAGTGCTTCAGTTCGGCAAATAAGTGTGGTCAATGACCGAGCATTACCATCCCAATACCATAAACAGATACATAGATTTAGCGTGATAAATGTATATACGCGCTGAAAAGTCATGTAGAGTTGCATTAAAATGTCTAGCTAACGTTTAAAACCGTATCTACGTCCGTATTATAAAGGGGCAACAGTCTAAGACCTCCGAGTTTGCAGCAATCAGTACGTCTTTATTAAAGGAGAATCATCGCAAAAAAAAAACGAAGTTAGCTTATGACGTACCTCAAGAAAAAAAAAACGACGTATCTCGAAGGAATTATCCGATGGGACGATGTGTAGATGTGATGTTCATGTACAGACACACATATGATAACAATTTCATAAAAATAGGATCTATAGTTAGCCGGTCGGAGTGGCCGTGCGGTTCTAGGCGCTGCAGTCTGAGCCGAGCGACCGCTCCGGTCGCAGGTTCGAATCCTGCTTCGCGCATGGTTGTGTGTGATGTCCTTAGGTTAGTTAGGTTTAATTAGTTCTAAGTCCTAGGCGACCGATGACCTCAGAAGTTAAGTCGCGTAGTGCTCAGAGCCATTTGAACCATCAATAGTTAAAGAGAAAGAACTTCACAAACTGAGCAAGTCAATAACACGTTGGTCCACCTTTGGCCCTTAGGGAAGCAATTATACGAGCTAGCATTGATTAACAGTGTTGTTGAATGTCCTGAGGGATACCGCACCAAATTCTGTCCAATTGCCGCGTTAGATCGTCAAAAGTGCGGGATGGTTGGAGAGCCCTGCCCATAATGTTTCAAACGTTCTCAATTCTAGAGAGATCCGACGACCTCGCTGGCCAACGCAGGGTTTGACAAACACAAGGACAAGCAGCAGAAACTCTTCCCGTCTGCTGACGAGTATTATCTCGCTGAAATGTAAGCCCAGGATGGCCTGCTTATGGAGGGCAATAAAACGGGGCGTAGTATATCTCCGACGTGCCGCTGTGCTGCAGGAGTGTCGCGGATGACAGCCAAAGAGGCCTGCTACGAAAAGAAATCGCACCACACCATCACACCTGGCTGTCGGGCCATATAGTGGGCGACTGTCGCGTTGGTATCCCTTTATTATCCGGAGGGTCTCTAGACACGTCTTCAGCCTGGAATCTCATTGACTGGAGTAGCATTATGTTCAGTGATAAGTCCCGCTTTACGTCTTGTGGTTGTGCACGTAACTGTACTTATATCAAAACGTATTGCTTTGGTTGCGTAAAAGCGCAGAAGTTGTGCGATCGACTAATTTTTTTACTTATAAAATTCAGTATATTCTCTAAGGTTACAAAATACACAATGAACTAACACTGAATGACGTACGGTTCCAGTCATGTGCAAAATAATAAAATCAACAAACAGCAAAGAGCAGTTGTCGATCCCAGTTTCTTACACAATCATTTATGTTTCTTTGCCTACCAATACAACCAATTCTACCGTTAATACTACCATTTACTACGTCATTTCTGAAGTGTACTAAAACAACGAAACCGTTATTTTCGTAGAGCGCTGTTCTGCTGGGGAGCGATCCCAGTCTACCGATATCTTAGTGAGGGACAGCGATGTTACTCGAGGCGTCATGGTGTGCTGTGCCATGAGGTGTGATTTCAGGCCTCAGCTGGTAGCGACTGAGGGAACTGTTACAGCACAAAGGCACGTCCTCAAGTGTTACCTCTCGTGCTTCTCGTGCTATAGTATTCTGGTACCAGTTTTCAACACGATAATTCTCGTCCGCAGATGGGACGTGTCTCTATAACATGTCTGCGTGATGGTGAAGTACTCTCATAGCCAGCAAGAACTCCATACCTCTCCCCTGTACAACATGTGTGGGACTGGGTCGGACGTCAACTCCGTTACAAAGACTGCATCCAGAATATCAAGGACCAGTTACAACGGTTGTGGGCCTGCTCGCCTCAGGAGAGGATGCAACGGCTTCATCCATGGATGCAGCAGAGGGAGTGCAACGTCATACAGTACTGGCCATTAAAATTTCTACACCAAGATGAAATGCAGATGATAAACGGGTATTCATTGGACAAATATATTATACTAAAACTGGCATGTGATTACATTTTCACGCAATTTCGGTGCACAGATCCTGATAAATCAGGATAACGGCCTTGATACGCTTGGGCATTGAGTCAAACAGACCTTGGATGGCGTGTACAGGTACAGCTGCCCATGCAGCTTCAACACGATACCACAGTTCATCAAGAGTAGTGACTGGCGCATTCTGACGAGCCAGTTGCTCGGCCACCATTGACCAGACGTTTTCAGTTGGTGAGAGATCTGGAGAATGTGCTGGCCAGGGCAACAGTCGAACATTTTCTGTATCCAGAAAGGCCCGTACAGGACCTGCAACATGCGGTCGTGCATTATCCTGCTGAAATGTAGGGTTTCGCAGGGGTCGAATGAAGGCTGGAGCCACGGGTCGTAACACATCTAAAATGTAACGTCCACTTTTCAAGGTGCCGTCAGTGCGAACAAGAGGTGACCGAGACGTGTACCATCACGTCGGGTGATACGCCAGTATGGCGATGACGAATACACGCTTACAATGTGCGTTCACCGCGATGTCGCCAAACACGGATGCGACCATCATGATGCTGTACACAGAACGCAGGCGCTCCTGTCTGTGATGCAGCGCCAAGGGTAACCGCAGCCAGGTCTCCGAGCTGAGTGTCCATGCTGATGCAAACGTTGTCGAACTGTTCGTGCAGATGGTTGTTGTCTTGCAAACGTCCCCATCTGTTGACTCAAGGATCGAGGCGTGGCTACACAATCCGTTACAGCCAAGCGGATAAGATGCCTGCCATCTTGACTGCTAGTGATACGAGGCCGTTGGGATCCAGCAAGGCGTTTCGTATTACCCTCTGGAGCCCACCGATTCCATATTCTGCTAAGTCATTGGATCTCGACCAACGCGAGCAGCAATGTCGCGATACGATAAACCGCAGTCGCGATAGGCTACAATCCGCCCTTTATCAAAGCCGGAAACGTGATGGTACGCATTTCTCCGCCTTAAACGAGGCATCACAACAACGTTTTACCAGGCAACGCCGGTCAAATGCTGTTCGTGTATGAAACTTATGACTAGACTCATACTGCCAAGTTCTTTGGGAATGTGACTCGATTTTGCAAGCACTGCAGTAACATAAGCCTATCCAGCCGTGGAGCTCCATTTCGTCTTCTCCTCCCTTTATGGGTGTTTCACTTTCTTATCAGGCAGGGCAAAAGATTTGAATGGTAACTTCTTAGAAACTAAACATGTAGCACGGCAACAAAAATGGAAAACGAACAATCCTCGTTATATTAAAGAAGCAGTTTACTTGAAACGGTTAAGAAAACTTCAAGTGAAAACCGTATGTTGTAGTTGGATGTAACACACGGTTGACTCTTTCACGGAATACAAGGAGCGAGTCTCAAGGAAGCTTTGACTAAATTCTAAATGTAACGTTAACCACTGACGTCGGTAGAACAGAATTCCTCGCGCATATAGTGCTTAAGCAATTGTTATCAAAACGCTATTCGATTTCCTGTTTCGTTCACTGAGCGAACGCTGGAGTTCCTTTTGAACGAATCCACGCTACTAACGGCAAATTCCATGGGATATAGGTACAGATTACAAGTATAAGAATTCTGAGACACTTCAACAGCTGCCACAGCAGATCGTTCTCACCGCTATATTCTGGCCTAAGAATTTATTTAAACACAGCTGCACTATAAGATGTTATCAGGCAGGCAGAATACAATTTTACAAATAGGACTCGGGAGATGGGCGGAATCGAAGCATTGTGATGACTTCAACGAATATTCTTCGAATATTCGGTGAATGCTACGTAAACGTGTGTGTTAATGTGATGACTAATCCTTTTTGTGACGTGTAACCCCTTTAGCTCCCCCTTCTGCCGTTGTTAAGCCTGTGTATCTGACTCACTAGTTCTGACTCAAGCCTGTGACTAATGGTGCTATTTTAAGCTACTCACTCGTACCTAATCACTTGTCTGATAGCGTGGCATTTTTCTCTCCAACGTTGCATTTGTAGAATTTTTGAAAAGTTCCAAACCGACTCGCTTTGAGTTTTCATTGTTCTTTGTTAATGTGTGTTCAGCAACCAGGCAGCGAATACCCAGCACATAAGAAATAAACTCGTACGAAAGGGTGGTGCCCGTATTATGTAATGTATACCAGTTAGGATGTGGAACTGAAGCAGATTTGTTAGCACATTCAGGTTCTGCAAGAAATCAGTGGTGTAATCAGTTGGCACCTTCCACCAGTATTAATCCCTTCGATTCGCGATTGCAGCATCTTAGGAAAGACCTAGTGTAATGAGGTACTAATACTACTCTGGGACCCGACTTTGGGAAGTGTCCGACCAACCCCAAAACGCTTAAAGAAAACCCTGAACTATCTCCTTTCAATAGGACCTAAATGTCGCTCGACCTTTTAACTTTAAATGTTTCTTCCATCTGAATGGGCTGTGCTACTCTTTACATACTATGGCCTCTGCGTTTTACGCACGTGGTTCTTAGAATCTGCAGAGCAGGTTCTCTGAATGTTTATTGCAATAATTCAGACTGGCTAAATTTTAGTGAGCTCCACACACCAGTAGTGAATATTCATAGCTTTCATTAATCAAGCAGTTGTTCTATATGTGATTTTTTTCGTAGAGAATCTATCATGACTTAGAGTCGCGAAAGAGTTTTACAAGCTACAGCCTTCGCAGAGAAGATGAACTTCAGCGCTGTCACAACGATCTTCGGCCGCTAGATGCTACGGGACACTGAACAGTCATACGGACGTACCTTCCCCTTTACTGACCGCTGTGTTATCACCGGTACACTGGCAACTTCTTTCGTAGTTGCTTTACATTAGTAGATAGAAATGGTTATCAGACAACGTATCAAACATTCTTTTCGGCGTGACAATGTATGCTGTGGAGCCAGGTCTCGTACTCATGGACGACAGTTCTCGACCACATAGAACACGGGTGCTTGATGTTTTCTTGGAAACATAAGATACTGCGCACATGACGTGACCCGATCGCTCTCCCGATTTTAATGCCACAGAGCATGTCTGGGATGCAGTAGGAAATCGGGTTGCATAACGCCAGCATCCACCAACCACTCTGCCGGCCGGAGAGGGCGAGCGGTTCTAGGCGCTGCAGTCTGGAACCGCGCGACCGATACGGTCGCAGGTTCGAATCCTTCCTCGGGCATGGATGTGTGTGTTGTCCTTAGGTTAGTTACGTTTAAGTAGTTCTAAGTTCTAGGGGACTGATGGCCTCAGAAGTCAAGTCCCATAGTGCTCAGAGCCATTTGAACCAACCACTCTAGAAGACTATCGAGCAGCTCTGGAAGAAGAATGGGCGTTATTGCCTCAACAGGAGATTGATGACATCATTCACAGCATGGTCTGTCGTTGTCAGGCCTGTACTGCTGCCAGAGGTGGTCACATACCCATACTGAGCACATTAACAAACGGTTTGCTATTAGAGTAGAGACACAAGGAACCGCTCAGTTTCCCTTACTTCACCATTAAACACACACACTTCCTCGCGCGTGCGTTTTTGTAAGCGTCAAAAAGTTACCATGAAATTTTATGGAGTATCGCTTCAAGAAAGTATAGAATCTGCAGATAAAAATTTGTTATCCGTATTTGTTCTGTTTGACCAATGGTTTGTTCTTTATGCAAACGATCTCTGAAAACAGAACACAAAACCACATTGAAGACTTCCCGGTTCTACATCTACATGACTACTCTGCAATTCACATTTAAGTGCTTGGCAGAGGGTTCATCGAACCACAATCATTCTATCTCTGTACTATTCCACACCCGAACAGCGAGCGGGAAAAACGAACACCTAAACCTTTCTGTTCGAGCTCTGATTTCTCTTATTTTATTTTGATGATCATTCCTACCCATGTAGGTTGGGCTCAACAAAATATTTTCGCATTCGGAAGAGAAAGTTGGTGACAGAAATTTCGTAAAAACGTCTCGCCGCGACGAAAAACGTCTATGCTGTAATGAATTCCATCCCAACTCGTGTATCATATCTGCCACACTCTCTCCCCTATAACGTGATAATACAAAACGAGCTGCCCTTTTTTGCACCCTTTCGATGTCCTCCGTCAATCCCACCTGGTAAGGATCCCACACCGCGCAGCAATATTCTAACAGAGGACGAACGAGTGTAGTGTAAGCTGTCTCTTTAGTGGACTTGTTGCATCTACTAAGTGTCCTGCCAATGAAACGCAACCTTTGGCTCGCCTTCCCGACAATATTATCTATGTGGTCCTTCCAACTGAAGTTGTTCGTAATTTTAACATCCAGGTACTTAGTTGAATTGACAGCCTTGAGAATTGTACTATTTATCGAGTAATCGAATTCCAACGGATTTCTTTTGGAACTCATGTGGATCATCTCACACTTATCGTTATTTAGCGTCAACTGCCACCTGACACACCATACAGCAATCTTTTCTAAATAGCTTTGCAACCGATACTGGTCTTCGGATGACCTTACTAGACGGTAAATTACAGCATCATCTGCGAACAGTCTAAGAGAACTGCTCAGATTGTCACCCAGGTCATTTATATAGATCAGGAACAGTAGAGGTCCCAGGACGCTTCCCTGGGGAATACGCTGCAGATACATACAAGGGACAACATGCCAGGTTCTCTTTACGTTTGCCAAGTAGGCCTGTGACAGAAAACTGATGTCACTATTGTAGTCCTGCTGGACAAATCCGGACGAACTACCATGTTTGCAGAGTAACAACTCTCTTTCACTTCGTGCATTTTGCGTGCCATGTGCTTCGTTGAGATTTAGCTCTCCCATAAAATCTGCATATTGTGATCACTTTACTTTTGATTAAAGCTGCTTTATCTACTGACGTGCTGTGAGCGACGGAAAAGTATTGGTGGCTATAAATTTTGGCTTGCGTGGAAAATGGAACATGCTTTTTTGATTCCTTTCACTTGAGGTTTTGTGAAGAATTGTGTGCGTATATTGTAGTACAGTCTACTTAGACACACTCACCTTGGTCAGCCCAATTTGGCAAGTGGCGATTCTTCCATTGAATCTGGTCTAAAATTACCTTTAGCACGACGAGCTTTGTATTCTTTTTGCACCTGTAGTTGATTCGACAGTTGTCGGATGTGACAGTCCAGTGACTGGATGGAACCATGCAGGTCCCACTACTTACAGCCACATACACTGGTGTCCAAAATTAAAGCAACAAACGGAAATTTTGGAATGTTGTGTTTGTTTTACCACAAAACAGTATAAGTAGGTAACAGTAAAGTAGAAACAATGTGCAAAATAAAGAACATTAACAACTGCGACATGCATAACAGTAGACAAAAATGTTGTTAGTTTTTTTTTTTCAACGGATTTGCACACACATTCCGACAACTGGTTAACGTGCTCAGCACAGGGTGTGACCACCATTGTAACATAGACGGGCCATGCTGCGAATGATGTCATCAATCTCATGTTGAAGCAATAACGCCCATTCTTCTTGCAGAGCTGCTCGAAAGTCTTGTAGAATGGTGGGTGGATGTTGATGTGATGCAGCCCGTCTTTCTAGTGTATCCCAGACATGTTCTATGGGATTAAAATCTGGAGAGCGATCAGGTCACGCTATGTGTGCAATATCTTCAGTTTCCAAGAAAACATCAAGCACCCGTGCTCTACGAGGTCGAGCATTGTCGACCATGAATACGAGATCTGGGTCCACAGCACCTATAAATTAGCAGCGATTAAACTCTGCCGATTCACCAGTACAATTTCATGAAGAGGTGTTCGAGCAGCCAGAATATTCTCTGTTCACATCATGAGGAATCTTCCTCGATATCGGTCTCTTTCCACACCGTTTGGACCCGAAATCGTGTTCTAAGTTCCCTCCAGATTCAAATACGTAGAAAATCACTCTCCAGAGCAAATCGGGACTCATTTCCAAAAAGTAAAATTGGCCCATTGTGGCGACCATCCACGTGGCTTGTTGACGACTCCACTCTAGACGATTTATTCTGTGAAGACGCGTTAAAGGTACACGTACAGCAGGTCCCTGACAATGAAGGTCACTCTCCCGAAGCCTTCTGTACACCGCTCGTCTCCATACAACACGTCCAGTGGATGCTGCAAGGTCAGATGCCAGTTGCCGAGCAGTACGAACTCGGTACCGCTATGCCTTTACAGCCAAACAACAATCCTATCTCTCTGATGTCACAAGTGGTCAGCCCTACCCTGGTCTTCCGGTTATGCTTTTGTTCTCTATAAACTGTCGCCACATCCGAGAAACAACAGAACGATTCAAATTAAACCATGGAGCCACATCAGTTTGCGACTGTCCAGCTTCCATTTTTCCTATGGCCCCACCGAGGTAGGTGTCTCTTCTGTACCGTACGGTACCGTCTGCGACTGTGCACACAGCGATTCTAGATGTGAGACTACCCGACAACTCTACCCCACAATATATGTAAATGACCTTGTGGATAACAGCGGAAATTCACTGAAACATTTTGCGGATGATGCTGTAGTACATGTAGAGGTTGTAACAATGGAAAATTGTACTGAAATGCAGGAGGATCTTCAACGAATTGACGCATGGTGCAGGGAATGGCAATTGAATCTCAATGTAGACAAGTTTAATGTGCTGCGAATACATAGAAAGAAAGACCATTTATCATTTAGTTACAATATAGCAGGTCAGCAACTGGAAGCAGTTAATTCTATAAATTATCTGGGAGTAGACAATAGAAGTGATTCAAAATGGAATGACCATATAAAATTAATCGTCGGTAAACAGATGGCAGACTGAGATTCATTGGAAGAATCCTAAGGATATGCAGTGTGAAATCAAAGGAAGTAGATTACAAAAAAATGGTTCAGACGGCTCTGAGCACTATGGGACTCAACTGTTGTGGTCATTAGTCCTCCAGAACTTAGAACTACTTAAACCTAACTAACCTAAGGACATCACACACATCCATGCCCGAGGCAGGATTCGAACCTGCGACCGTAGCAGTCGCACGGTTCCGGACTGCGCGCCTAGAACCGCGAGACCACCGAGGCCGGCAGGTAGATTACAGTACACTTGTTCGCCCACTGCTTGAATACTGTTCACCGGTGTGGGATCCGTACCAGATAGGGTTGATAGAAGAGATAGAGAAGATCCAACGGAGAGCAGCGCGCTTCGTTACAGGATCATTTAGTAATCGCGAAAGCGTTACGGGGATGATAATAAACTCCAGTGGAAAACTCTGCAAGAGAGACGTTCAGTAGCTCGGTACGGGCTTTTGTTGAAGTTTCGAGAACATACCTTCACCGAGGAGTCAAGCAGTATATTGCTCCATCCTACGTATATCTCGCGAAGAGACCACGAGGAAAAATCAGAGAGATTAGACCCCCCACAAAAAGGCATACCGACAATCTTTCTTTCAACGAACAATACGAGACTGGAATAGAAGGGAGAACCAATAGAGATACTCAAGGTACCCTCGGCCACACACCGTCAGGTGACTTGCGGAGTATGGATGTAGATGTAGATTTGATAGGAACCCTGACGTCATCGCTGCCATGGTTGCCCCTTGACGGGAATGCCATCTTCCGTGCAGAACAAGATCGTACGGATATCTGTGAACAGCTTGTATGATTATATTGTGAATTAGGCAAAGGCCGGGGAAATAGTGGTCTGCTGCTTTGATTTTGTACATCAATGTATATTAAGAGATTCATGCGACAATTAAGGCAATTAAAAATTACGTTCTCTCTGTTCCCGTCCTACAGTACCAGTTTACGCCAGCGCTGTCTTTGTAAACAGACGATAGCGCTTAAGTGGTTTAAAGAGAAGAGCCTACTTTTCCTGCAGATGTTTTGCATACTATGTTGTACTGTACCACGCCTCAAACAAGAGGACCAGGCATTAGAAACAAACAGTCGTGGCGTATGACCACATGTTAGGGGACTCACATTTCTTGTATCTGAAGACGTGTCTTCTACCTTGCTAGATACTGACATGGAATTACTCAAGGCTGAGTAGCTGAACATGACTTGCGCGTTAGCACGGATACTCTAAAACGTAACTCACGACGTAGTGGATGATTCTTGGCGTGTGGACTTCGCAACGACGCTTCACCGAAGAAAATATTTTTGGCCTTCCATTTCTTAGAAACTCTTATCCTATTTATTGTCAAAACTGAACGTCTCATTGCGGATACACGAAGCTACAAAAGCGGGACGTGGATATACTAAGCCACAAAAGCGGCAAGACAGATTAAGAGATCGAGAAAACTGCAACTGATGCTTTTCAGGTGCTTGTGACATGAGCTTCACAGTTTAAAGCGGGTTTTGTAATGAGGCTAAAGATATGACTGGTTTTCCTTTTTTTATGTCCCTGGCATGAAGTGCACTGCAGAATGCTATTCATATGATCACTAGCTATTAAACCTTTTTCGTCATTCCGCTGACATTTCGAAACTGAAGCGGAAACTGTACAAAGGAGTTTTGGAATTGATTCCTTTTCTCTTTCCAGAACGTTTTCATTCTTTTAAATGCTACAATCTAAACTTTTTCTTATGGTTCACTCGCTGAATAAAGTGCGACAAAGTTATATATTATTTTTGTGTCTGAAGGAACAAAGAACTTTCATTACAGTATAAACTAGGGATACCAGGTTTTCAAGCTGAAAATACGGGACGTATTGGAATAGGCCGACTGTGGAATTATCAGCATTTTCTACCTTTAGGAGGCAGTTATATGCAACTGTACATAAAATGTACACGAATAATGAGTGTTCTCTGAAGCTGAAAATTAACAAGAATTCGTCTCTGTACATGGTCGTTAAATTTTTTTAATTACAACAGCTTCCTTAGAATCATAGCTACGCGAAATGTATCATACGTACTGAAATATTAGCACAAATAAATAAAACTTTATGAAACACGAGGAAAAACATGAAATACGTTAGATGGGTAAAATACGGGAAAACCAGTAAAATATGAGAGGTACGTCGAAAAAACGGGAGACAGGACCAAAACGTGGGTAAAATGCGGGAGACCCCGTAAAATAAGGGAAATCTGCCAACTCTACTGTAAGCTATGGGGTGGAGCGGAAGTTACTATACAAACCCGCATAACTAGTCAGTAGCAGATAAGTTAAAATTTTCATCAGGAACGAGTATGCAGCGTATGTAGGTCCACAGGAACCACCGAAATAATATTAAAAATCGCAGACATGACTAGGCTATTCCACACTTTCTATTTGAAAGTTTCAACGTGACATTGTATGTAGCTAGTGTTTCTGCGAATTAACAGTTCCTCTTTGTTTCTTACACTTTTACGTTTACACCCACCTGCATACTCCGAAAGATGGCTTAAGGTGTGTGGCGGAGGGTACTTTTGGTACCGCTGTTGGTTCACCACTTTCCGTTCCATTCGCTAATGACGTGTGGGACGAATGCCGAAAGTTCGGTACCACATAAAATTCCTGATTTGATCTTCGTGATCATTTTGGGAGCCGTATACAGGAAGAAGTAATATGGTGCTAGACTCTTGTTGGGACGTACGCTCTTGATGAAATTTCAACAGTCAACTCCACGATGCACTGGGGCGGGTTGAGCATCTCCGTAACGCACTCGCACCGACTAAACGATGCCGTGACGAAACGCACCGCTCTTCGTTCGATCTGTCTATTTCCTCCATTAGTCCACCTGGGTAAGGGCACCCACATTAACTCACTTATTTTGTGGATGAATTACACTTCTTAAAGATTCTCCCAATGAATCGCAAGCTGGCATCTATTATTCCCACAATTTGTTTTAGGTGGTTATTCCACTTTAGGTTGGTACGGGAAGCTAGACTAAGTCACTTATTTCGTTGATGAATTACACATCCTTAAGATTCTCCCAATGAATCGCAGGCTGGCATCTGGTATTCGTACAAGTTGTTTTAAGTGGTTATTCCACTTTTGTTTAGGTTTTACGGTAGTTGTAGTTTACACTGATTTGTGGCAAAAGTGTAATCGGACAGTAGCGGACCCCTTCGCCTATTTGCGTGCAAAGCGTTGCATTTATTTTGGTTCAGAGTCAACTGCCAACCCCTACACCTATCGTCCGTCACTCCTCTGGACGGATTCCTGCATTTCCTTACTCTGCATGTGTTGCAATCTTCTTATAGAAAATTCGTTAGCGAATAGCCACACGGAGATTCCAACTTTCTCCACTGGGTTATTACATTATTAATATAAGTGGTATGAAACTTCCTGGCAGATTAAAACTGCGTGCCGGACCGAGACTCGAACTCGGGACCTTTGCCATTCGCGGGCAAGTGCTCTACCAATTGAGATACCCAAGCACAACTCACGCCCTGTACTCACAGCTTTACTTCCGCCATTATCTCGTCGCCTACCTTCCAGAGACGAGGTACTGGCGGAAGTAAAGGTGTGAGGACTGGGCGTGAGTTGTGCTTTGGTAGCTCAGTTGGTAGAGCACTTGCCCGCGAAAGGCAAAGGTCCCGAGTTCGAGTCTCCGTCCGGCACACAGTTTTAATCTGCTAGGAAGTTTCACATCAGTGCACACTCCGCTGCAGAGTGGAAATCTCATTCTGAATATAAGTGGTAGTTTATAGAGCCGTACAGCCATCCATTGGAGTACTCCCGAAATTACCGTTGCATCCATCGGTTTTGTTCCGTTGAGAACGACATGTTGAGTTCTATCTGCAACAAGTCCTGTTTGCAGTCACAA
Organism: Schistocerca gregaria; assembly: GCF_023897955.1. Taxonomy (NCBI): domain Eukaryota; kingdom Metazoa; phylum Arthropoda; class Insecta; order Orthoptera; family Acrididae; genus Schistocerca; species Schistocerca gregaria. Next base: position 535,164,612 of record NC_064920.1, on the reverse strand, counting down.
CTCTGGTCCGATACTCGGTATACTCGTATTCTTCTCATTAAACGATTGTGTGGGAACTGTGGAATGGCTGCCCGAACTCAATAAACACGGCATGAAACTAAGTCCTTTTGTCTACGTTTCTCTGGATCCCATGAACGGAGAGAACTAACTCATTTTCGTAAGATGTTGATTTTTAGGGATCCGTACTTCTATCGGTGAAAACGTAACCGTTAAAGAACCACTTCGTTGTCCGTCCGTACGCCTGCCTGCCTGTCCGACTGTTCAGAACCCTTTTCCTCAGGTAACGCATGAAGTTCAAAATTGCTTCACATCTTGATGTCTACGATTCCTTGGCGATGTAAAGAAGTGAACCTTCTAAGTCAGTGCAATCAAAAGACAAGACAAACTCAGTCATAGAAGTCTATAGCGTACTTCCCGTTCATGTAGAACCATGAAATTTACGAAGAAGCAAAGTTTCACACTAAAACCAAAGGGAAACATCCGAAAATTGTTAATTTTTATTTAAATCACGCGAAAAAGAACCGACGTTTGTTATTTGACTGCCTGCCGTCCCTCTGTTAAGCCGCCATTTTCTCTGTAGTAGTTAGACATATCAAGTTGAAATTTGTATCACGTAGTAAGGTCTATGCACCTTGGCGAAATAACTATCTTCTGGGTCAATACAGTTAAGAGACACGGCTATTTATGTCATAGTTTTATATTCGCGAATTCAATCATCAAAACCTACAGTTATACCCCGTTCGTCTAGAATCATGAAATTTGTCAAGATGGAAGGTTACACAGCACAAGTAAAGAGGAAAATCCGAAACTGTTAACTTTTAATTACATCACACGGAAAAAAAAATATTTGTCATTTGTTATCCGACTCTCTGTTCCTCCATCTTTAACACCACTTTCTCTCAGGAGTGAGTAGACGTATCAAGTTTAAATTCATGTCACATACTGAGGCCTATAGTGCTCTAGAAGCAAAACAAAAAAAAAAAAATTAAGTGTCGAAGTTGACGCAGTCAAAAGATTAGTTCATTTATATAATATATTTTGATGCTTGCAAACTCACTCATTAAAACGTATAGGGCACTTCCCCTTGACGTATAATCATAAAATTTGGCAAGAAGAACGTTTTCTCAGTACGAGTAAAGGGAAAGCATCTGAAAGTTGTTAATTTGTAATTATATCGCACAAAAAAGTACTTCTTTTGTTATTTGTAGTCCAACGTCGAAGTAAAACATTCTCGAAAGTCCTGAGATCCCTAGGACCAATATCTTGTCAGCAACAGTGTCGATAACAGGCAAAAATCGCGACGATTCTCGATTCCTGGAATGGATGCAATGTCTAGATACATAATCAGGTTTGTAAGAAACCCTCAGTGAGGGAGTCCTGCTCGTACCTGGCCAAGTTTTGGAGGAGATTTTCGTTCTGCAAGAACGTCATAACCCGTGCGCACAAAACGCGTTCCGCAGGTCTAAAAACGTCAGCGACGTAGACTTATAATTATGCGCGCCTGCTCGACAATCTTTATTGAAGAAGGGAAGGAGTTGCGCTTATTTTCAGTCGCTAGATACCCTTCTCTGCTCCAGTAACATACGATAAACTGATTCTAGAAGATAAGCAAGTTCTTTCGCATCGTCTCTATAGAACATCACAGGTACCTCTTCCAGAACGTAACTAAGATTAGGATTTACAGTCCCGCAACATCGAGGTCATTAGAGACTGCACACAAACTCGCATTGTTTCAAGGTTGGGGAAGAAAATTGGTCGTATCTTTTCAAAGCAATGGTTCCCGCATTTTCGTGGAGTTATTTAGGGAAATTACGGAATTCCTAAATCTGGGTGATCAGACGCGAATTTAAACCGTCGTCCTCCCGAATAAGAGTCCAGTGTGCTATCCGTTATGCCATCTCTCTCGGTAAACGTACAGTTGCGGACGGTTGGTACGTTTATTCCAAACGGGAAGTTAGATGAGTAGTCAGCACTCCACCGAAGTTGCAACAGCCTGTTGTCGGGAACCGTGAACTGCTTCCTGAGCAGCGCACACAGAACATCCTGTGACGCCATTCGCAACGATGCGCTGGTCCGACCGACGAATGGGAGATACACTTTATTCACGTGTGGCCTTACGCTACGTGTTTCTAATGACACCAGCTAAATATTTCGCGGAGAACACATTCTAACGTATGGTTTACTTCTCATAATGGCTTCGTCAATTTATCTTCTCTTTCTCAATAACAGTTACGCAACCAAACAAAGGGTAATAAAGTTGCGCGCTCCCAGTGTCTGCAGGAAGCGAAAGGAATCTATGAAATTGAGAGCTCAGAATCTCCGGAGATATTTCAATGGAGATGGAAGGCGATCTGAATTGGGAAAGATTGCAACTGGAAGAAATCGACCGTGGCCGAGGACAAACTGCCTCAAACTCCCCGTAAGGCATTCAACGAAACCAGCCAGAAACTATACCCGAATAGCCAGCCGCAAATTTCAACCCAGCTATCAAATGCGAGTCTAGAACTTTCTTCACTACCACATTAACGAAAATTAGTTTATCCTTCTGTCGACGCTAGGATCATTAGAAACGGAAAGAAATCCCTCGTAACTTTATCAAACGAATCATCATGGCTTCTGTCTTTGACGATTTTAGGAAAAAAAAAAAGAAAAAAGAAAAACGAAATGTGGATGCCTCGGCATGGTTTGAACCAATGTCCGCTCGAATGTGAGTCAGTGTCTTCTCGTGGCACGAACTCTAGGTGCTACACCCAATGAACTCGCAAAAAATAAAAAGAATACAGCACAAATTAAAATTGCAAAGTTAATTACCATTAATCTTAGAGTCAGCGAACCACTTGACAAAAATTTTAACTTATGAAAAATTACAAGCAAAATGCAGTTTTAAGAATGAAGTTTTCACGCTACAGCGGAGTATGTCCTGATAGGAAACTTCCTGGCTGATTAAAACTGTGTGCTGGACCGAGACTCGAACTCTGGATCTTTGCCTTTCGCTGGAAAGTTCTCTACCGACTGAGCTACCCAAGCACGACTCACGCCCCGTCCTCACAGCTTTACTCCCTCCAGTACCTCGTCTGTCAGTTCTGCATGTTTCGCTGGAGAGCTTCTGTGAAGTTTGGAAGCTAGGAGACGAGGTACTGGAGGGAGTAAAGCTATGAACACGGGGCGTGAGGCGTGCTTGGGTAGCTCAGTCGGTAGAGCACTTTCCAGCGAAAGGCAAAGGTCTCGAGTTCGAGTCTCGCTCTTGTACAAAGTTTTAATCTGATAGGAAGTTTAAAAATGGAGTTTTGTTCGAAATATTCCCACCGGTAAAGAGATTCTGTTACTTGATATTTTTCAAAGAAGTCATGCAGCGTCCTTTACATGCTGTTACGGCAGTTCTCGAAAACTAAACAAAGCTCTAGAGCGTGATGGAATGCCTATGAGATTCTGTACTCAAATTGCTGCTTTGTTAGCCCCTCTTTCAACTATTAAGTACATCTCTCGAATATAAGAATCATGCCCAATAGCTGGAAGAAAGCGCAGGTCACGCCCGTCTACGCAAAGAACGGTAGCACAAGTGGCGCACAAAACTACCGTTCAGTGTCTTTGAAATCCACCCGTAGTAGAATATTAGAACGTATCCTGAGCTCAAACGTAATGAGGTATCTCGTACGGAAGGACTTCCTCCATGACAACCTGCATGGATTCCGAAAGCACAGATCATGTGAAACCTATCTCGCATTTTTCTCAGATGACACACAAAGTCATGGACCAGGCAGTCAGATTCAGTATTCCTCGGTTTCCGAAAGGAATATAAGTCAACATCAGATCCAAGTTTATGAACAATAGTACAGTTGTATGGGGTATCAAGTGAAATTTGAGGCTAAATTGAGAACTTTTTGGTAAGTAGGGGGCAGCAAGTTATCTTGAATGGAGACACATCGACAGGTGTAGAAATGTGTCCTGCAGGGAAGTGTGCTGGAACCCTTATTGTCCGTGTTGTGTATTAATGACCAGTAAACTCTCACTTTCGCAAATGATGCAGTTATCTATAATGATGCGCTGTCTCGAAGAAGTAGCCGGCGGGAGTGACCGTGCGGTTCTCGGCACTGCAGTCTGGAACCGAGCGACCGCTACGGTCGCAGGATCGAATCCTGCCAAGGGCATGGATGTGTGTGATGTCCTTAGGTTAGTTAGGTTTAATTAGTTCTAAGTTCTAGGCGACTGATGACCTGAGAAGTTAAGTCGCATAGTGCTCAAAGCCATTTGAAACATTTTTGAAGAAGAAGCACAAATAATCAGTGAGACTTGATAAATATTCAAAGTGGAGCAAAGACTCGCAACTTGTTCTAAATCTTCAGAAACGTAAAACTGAACGCTTTGCGAAACGGAAAAAAGTTGTATCCTTTGACTAGAATATCAGCGAGTCACAACTGATTATCTGTCATGCCGGATTGTGTGGCCGAGCGGTTCTAAGCGCTACAGTCTGGAACCGCGCGACCGCTACGGTCGCAGGTTCGAATCCTGCCTCGGGCATGGATGTGTGTGATGTCCTTAGGTTAGTTAGGTTTAAGTAGTTCTAAGTTCTGGGGGACTGATGATCTTAGAAGTTAAGTCCCATAGTGCTCAGTGCCATTTGAATCAGTTTGATATCTGTGAACTCATACAAATACTTGGGCTACCAATTTATAGGGACACGAAATGGAAAGCTCTCATACGCTCAGTTGTAGTCAAAGCAGGTGTCAGGCTGCGGTTCATTTGTACATTAATAGGGAAATGCAATCAGACCAAGAAGGAGAATACATGCGAAATATTCGCGGTGTCCCAGTATATTGCTCAAGTGTGTGAGACCCGTACCAAACAGGACTAACCGGGTATACTGAAAGGATACAGAGAAGAGCAGTACGAATGATCGCGCGTTCGTCTCACGCACTGGAAAGTGTCACGAAAATGCTGAGAGAGCTCAACTGGCAGACGCTTGAAGATAGACGTAAGCTATGCCGTGATGGCCCACTTAAAGAATTTCTTAACCTACTTTAAATGAGGAATTTAGGAATATATTGCATTCGTATAAACATCGCTCCCTTAGGGATCTAAAACAATATAATACACACACAGAAATATTTCAACTGTCTTCTTCCCGCGCTCTATACGTGAATGGAGCTGCGAAAAGCCGTAATGAGTTGTACAGTGTGAAATACCCTCAATCATGCACTTCACAGTGGTTTGCATACTACAAATGTGTCCAAATTACGTTAATAAACAAGTATGTAGGCATACAGTCTTAACACCTTCCATTCCTGAATGGAAGGAAAGTAAAGGAACATATTTTATAATAAAAAAATAGTTTCTTCCACGTACTGTGTAATGACTGGAACGGCACAGACAACATTTTAACCATAAGCTATTACAGACAGAACGTAAGCTTGCATTAGTCACTGGCTGAAGTAGCCCAGCCTTCGGAAACTTACGGTGGCAGAGCGGTCTGAAGTCGGTCGGTGTCTTGTGCGCTTTAGCAGTGTTCCCGCGGGCGGGCGTGGCGGCCGTCGGATCCGCTGAGGTGGCACCAGTTGCACGACACGTGCTGCACCTGTGGCTTCCGGAGCGCGACTGAGGGGCGCGCAGGCCGAGGTGCGACCGTCGGAGCAGGTCGGGTCGCGTCGGATCGAGCCGGCCCGGGTCGGAAGTCTGGTCGACTGGCGCCTGTCATCGACCAGGCGCCAAGTCTTGACACTAAGTGCGTAGTCCGGATGACTGCGCGTCACGTGCTTTTTACTTTCCTCGTCGGATATGCCGATAACAGAAAACTGAAACTTTCAATTACTCGGCGAAGTTTCAAATGGTTGAAAAATCACATGATCTATGGCCGATCTCCCACTACTGTATAACGATCTTGATTGTTCCAGGAATGTAGCGGCTGCAGCAACTGGGATACATCGCCATCCCTTGCCACGGTAATGATGCATGATACCCATACTGACAAATCCAACCTTGCAGGAACTATCGCAGCTAATAAGCCACTACTGCTCTTACTACCCATCCCGCTGTCGCAGAGCCTTGGCACTTTTTTCCCTCTGCTCTTCAAATTGCTACCCTCACTCGCGTTTCGTCCACTATCTATCACTTGATGGACCGTGTTATTGCGTAGTCTTACCCAGACGTGATCCACTTACTAGATAATTAACATGTTGACGGAGGTCACAGTAGAACTTTTGGTTTGGTCACCACGTTGGTGCGGGCGTGGAGGGGCCCCATCTCTATACAGCCAAAGAGAAACTCAAAACTAGATCCACACAGGTTGTGTAGTTCGCGGGCGGCTCCAAACCAAACGGATAGATGCAACTCCAACGGTTTGAATGACAATATCGCTGTTCATTTCTTAAATACCTTCATGTTTTATACTTTTACAAACACGCCTCCACACTTACTTCCCAGCTACACACGATTTACTGGGAGCTGACATCGCCGTATTTGCCAGAAACATCGTCATCGTTGTCTTAGCACCAGCCATACCCTCGTCATCCACATTTTGATAAAACAATCGTCAAAAGAAATAATTATTATTGTATTTTGATCCCATTTGCTGCATCGATATTTTTCAAACCACTGCAAAGTGCATGGTAGGCGGTACTTCTCACAGTACCACTTATCTTCAGCTCTTCCACTTATCTTCAGATCTTCTTCAGACTGTTCAGGTATACATGCCGACGTTGCGTGATGAAGATGAATTATATGAGGATATGGAAAGGGTAACGCAGTCCATAAAGGGACATGAAAATCTAATAGTCATGGGGGATTTGAATGAAGTTGTAGGGGAACCAGTACAAGAAAAAGTGACATCATAGTGCGGGCTTTGGACAAGGAATGAGAATTCTCTAATAAATTTGAGTTAGTAATAGCGAATACTCTATTCGAGAATCGCAAGAGGAGGAGGTATATTTGGAAAAGTTCGGGTGATCCGGTGATACGGTACGATTTCAGTTACATTACATCATGATCAGACAGAGATTCCGAAATGAGATAGTGGATGATAAGGCATACCCAGGAGCAGATATAGACTCAAATCACAATATAGCAATGATGAAGAGTAGGTTGAAGTTTAAGATGTTAGTCAGGAAGAATGAATTCGCAAAGAAATGGGATACGGAGGTATCTGGGAACTGGAAGAGCTGAAGGTGAAATTTACCCCTTTTGAATATCAAACGTTGATTTATATGACCATACTAGTAATAAAACTGTGAAACTGTAATGTGTATACATTAAAAATATTTGTCAGAAACTGATAGTAGATGATGCACAGAGTGTAACACAATAAATAAGACTATTTAAAAAAAAGTCTCCAAACCCACTAGACGAATTTTCATGAGGTTTTCACAGGTTACTTGAATATAGCTCGGGACAACATACAGACTTTATTTGATCAAAATTGTATCACAGAGAAAAAGGTGTCTTAATTAAAAACTATAATCTTACGGGTGGAGGCCACGACGTTGGGGTCACGGATTTACTTCAAACTTTGTACACCTTTAGTTGGCCACTAAAACAACGCAACGAACATGTAATAAGGTGCTCTACTCTGGCAACACCAAGGAAATCTGCAAGAGAAGTCTTACGCATTTATATTGTAACTGATGCAGCTCTGCATAGGAGCCGGACGTTAGAGCTCATGGTGGTCAAGTGGTTTATAGTCAGCACCGTAGCTCAGAGTGTTCGGGCAACAACGAACAAAATGAGATTTATAAGAAAACAGAAAAAGTTGGTTGATATTCGAGTTCCTTCAGACGGTTCGACTCCCACTCAGACCTTCGTTTTTGTAGTACAAGTGTAAATATTGTGATATTAAAAATTTTTGCACCTACACCGTTGGTTCTTGCTACATTAGCAACGTCTCACCGTTACGCAGGGTAACTGTTAAAATGGAGCAGCCTCTGTGTCTGCAGCAGAGTATGACACTTGTGCATTTTCAGGAAAACTCTGCACGTTTCTTCATTTACTTGTCTATAGTTATGAAGGTTTTTCTAGTAAATAAATTTAATTGAAAATAGTAAGTAGTCAAATTTTGAAAATTCACTAAAACTTCAAGCAAATGCAGTTTTTTTTAATTATATTAGCTCTCTACTGTCATATAAATTAAATAATATGACCAGTGATGAAAAAAAGTTTAGATTAAAAATTTAACTTGAGCAAGAGTCCATTCATTGCCACGTATTCGTTCGTATTACGTAGCGCGAACGCTAACATTTTTTTAAAAAAAATGTTCTCTTGTATTCCTTAGTGTTCGTTGCATTTGTTCGGCGTAGACGTCCCTCTACATCCGTTCAAGTTCATCGTCAATCCATTCACTTAGTTTTTCATTATAGAGGGCAGCTAACCCTCTGACCGAATGTGCCTTCATTTTTTTTTGTGTTAGGTCGTAGCGGACATCAAATGACATGCGTTGAAGTTCGATGTCGATCCCTTCACTCAGCTTTTTTATTACAGAGACGAGTCAGCTCTCTGACCGAACACGCTGAGCTACCGTGCAGGGTTCACCACCATGAACTCTAACGTCCAGCATCTACTCATAGGTACACCAGTTACGTAACAGACGTGTAATCTTTCTTTTGAGATTTTCTCGGAATTTCCACAATAGTGCGCCTTACTTCTTGCACATTATGTTGTTTTAGTGGCCTACTAAAGGTGCACAAAATTTGAAGTAAATCCGTGATCCCACCATCGTTGTCTTCCATTGTTGCCGGCCGCGGTGGTCTCGCGGTTCTAGGCGCGCAGTCCGGAACCGTGCGACTGCTAGGGTCACAGGTTCGAATCCTGCCTCGGGCATGGATGTGTGTGATGTCCTTAGGTTAGTTAGGTTTAAGTAGTTCTAAGTTCCAGGGGACTGATGACCACAGCAATTGAGTCCCATAGTGCTCAGAGCCATTTGAACCATCTTCCACTGTTAGTAGTTCGAATGTTCACCTCATTGACACTATCATCACGTCGTAGCACGCCAAAGAGTCAATAGATGACACTCTTAGTTTCTTAGTACTCTAAAGAACCAATCGATGAAGCTGTTAGTTTTTTATACCTCAGTGACAACTATTTTCGGTACTCTGCATCAGTAAGAGAATTAATCAGTGCAATCTTATATATACAAATACAAACTAACGCTGAATTTACTTGGCTAGGATATACAGATTTTCTGATTTCGCAATGCCTATTTAAAACTTAACAAAATCTCTTTGATACTTTGGATAAAATTTATTTGTATTTGACTCCTTGGCTAGAAAAAAAACCCTACCTGGCCCTCTCTTGCGCGCCCCCCACCCATCTCCTCCCCTCTCTTCCCCTCCATCCTTTCTTCCCTTCTCTCTCGTCTCCTTGCGCCTGGCAGATCCTCCGTTTTGATGATCGTCAGTGTGCCACGTCAGTGTTGTGTTTAGTGCTGTTTCTCCTGTGCGTCGAGAGATGTGATTTTAATTGTGTGCTGGCCGTGTACTTAGTATTACTGTCAGTGTTTGTTATGTGCTACGCCATCCATCTATACTTTTATGCTCCGGTCATACTGCGCCTTCTTTCTTTTAATTGTCCCAGTGTGTGGTTTTTTGTGTGTGCTACTTTTTTTTAGTTTGTTATCTCCATTTTACAGTCGACCCCTTTTTTGTCTATTGTGTTCCATGATGTTCCCCCTTTTTGTATGTATGTTCACCATGTTTTCTCCTTTGTTATTTTTAAATGTCTTCTATTGTTTGTTCTATGTCTTTCGGCTGAAGAGCAGCGCATATGCTGCTGCCAGCCCGCCCCAACCGGGAATTGAAATACAACAAAGGAAAAGAAATAGAAGAAAAACGAATTAATTGAGCTTGATTTCTGGTTCGGATGGCTACTTATTAAATTTTGATTTAGTTTTGTTTAGAAATAAATCTGCCTAGAAAATAGTCGAGTCTTCCTCAGTGCACTACAGTGCCTAAGAAGACTGAAGACTATGCGAAGTTTATGAGGCGAGACTTGGCTGCAGCTCGAGAACATCAGGGTTTTAATCGATCTTTGGAGACTCCTTCCAAAAGCGAGGTGTAACGTAACGCCGATCGAGAATGTCATGTGTTATCTTGATCCTCACTACATATTATATAGAGGTGATCCAGCACAGATACTTTGTGCTAGCTGTGTGAAGCTAGTAAAGCGTACAGTTTGTGATATTCTGTGTGTATGTTGTCTACTTACCAGCACAATTAGGTACACACAAATTGACCATATATGGTTGATTTCGTGATTATTTGCAGGTTCGTCTCGTTTGAGAAAGAATATGGCGAGGAAAGGAATATTCCTTTCTACGGTCCTTTCCTGAGCCAACAGCCTTGCCGCAGTGGTAACACCGGTTCCCGTCAGGACTGGCTCTTGGATGGGTGACCATCCGGTCTGCCGCACGCTGTTGGCAAGCAGGATGCGCTCAGCCCTTGAGAGGCCAACTGAGGAGCTACTTGAATGAGAGGTAGCAGCTCCGGTCTCGTAAACTGACGTAGGACCGAGAGAGCGGTGTGCTGACCACATACCCCTCCATCTCCGCATCCAGTGACGCCCGTCGCCTGAGGATGACACGGCGGTCGGTCTGTCCCGTTGGGCCTTCATGGCCTGTTCGGAAGAAGTTTAGTTTAGATTTTTGGTCACTTCCAGAAACTGTCGTAAAATTCAGTCATTGATTTTCTCCGCCTTGCAGAGAGTGTGTGATGCAGTTTAAACAGATACTTGACAAGATTAGTGAATCGGTTTCTGCACTGTTCCCACACATTTTAAAAATTAATGTACCATAGGATTATTTCGCAGGTGTTTGACTTTTCATCAGAATTCAGCTGGTATCTCTTACGTCCTTGTAACACAAAGATATGTTTTTTTGTAAATAACAAGGTCGAAGTAGTGTATAACCAAAGCCATACTACCGACTTTTATAATTTCTCAAAATTTAATAACATTATCATATATAAAATTTCATATTAACCACAACTGCAATAATCTGCCTCTAGGATACATAAGGTGGTATGCATAATACAACGAATAGTAGCTTTTTACATAAATAGGGCTTATTTTCACCAACGATATACAGTGGTAGGCTACGTAATACTAAAGCTAAAGTCATTCCATAAAAAATTAACTTTATTCTGGAGTGGCCTGTGAGAGACTGAATACATTCTTCCAGACATACACTACAATCAAATTTCATTCTTTTATTTCGCTGACAGATCGTAATCGCCGTGGGAGCTGTGGTGTTGCTTCAGGCTACTTTTTGTGGTGAAAGGCCGTCGGCGTGACAAACCTGTGCTGCCCTAAATACAGGCTTCAGTGTTCGCGACCTCCACAAAATACTAGCAACAACTAAAAGCAAACAAACACTTTATAATACTGATGTAATAAACTCATTAGTTTAATTACCTACAGTATCACGTGCATCGTGTAGGCGGCAAGCTTTCATTGTGACACCGCGCTACTTCAGAGGTACTACAACATGGAGCGTGGGCTGAATGATTTCTTAAACATCTCTGTGGTAATTAGCCCACCTTTACCTTAGCGAGGCTTAGTGAGTCCCAGATTCCTCCCGCTCTTTAAAATTTGTAAGTAGGCTTTCACGGGATATTTTCATAAGAAAGCAAAGACCTCCGCTCTGGCTGTAGAAAGTTTTATGTGTTAAAACCACGATCGGTTTCACGCCAGTTTATGCGAGTGCTGACGTGCTCTATAGAGGGGTTAAAAAGGAACTATTTTACAGCCTTCTTTTTCTACTGTATCAGTAAATGTTGTTATATACGTAGTAAACTAGACTCGTGTATTAGGTACTCATATAAATCGTGTCTACAACATTATTTTACGCTGTCCTGAAGCCTCTCCTCATCCTACCCATTACTGATAATACAAAACCCTCTAGAAGCGTTTGTCAAATTGATAAAAAGTGGGTGTCCTTAAAAACATGTCTTTGGAGAGACGGAATAAAATAAGCCCTTCAAAGCGTACGAAAATGTCTATTAGCACCAATAAAAACACACATATTATCGGCTGGAAGCGATGTGGGGAGAGCCATAAGAATACAATTAAGCAAGAAGCCATGATGTAAATTACATTGACTGTGGTATCCGATAACCCGGCGAGATGACGCTAGAGAATGTGGGGCAAGTGGGCCGAACTGCGAAGCGTGGAAGAGGGGGAGGTTTTGTAAAAATAAATTACAATTTAAATCAGCAAGTGATATGAAACATGGATGATGTGCGGAAGGAAAATTAATACCGTAACTCCCATATGATGCAGACTACTGATGTCTACAATGGATATTATTTCACGCAATTCGGAAACCAGCAGAGAATTTACAAACAGTAAAAGTTTATACCTCGTATAAACAGCAAAATACATTGTCAAAGAACAAGAACAATGGGCTGTCTCTTCAGGTACCAAAAGTTTCCTAAAATATTTCTGTGCCTCAATTCTGTGTGGGTTTCAAGGTGAACTCAGGAGGTTTTTATAATGATATAATTATTAACGATGTTACCTTTATTCTCCAAAATTATGATTTGTATTCTGTCGAGTATATCCCTGATCTGATGTCCTGGACCGCGTAAATGTGTGCTTATTGGTGATCGGTGAATACGCGCCCTTGGTATGCTCCTTAAACCGAATTGAAATACACTCCTGGAAATGGAAAAAAGAACACATTGACACCGGTGTGTCAGACCCACCACACTTGCTCCGGACACTGCGAGAGGGCTGTACAAGCAATGATCACACACACGGCACAGCGGACTCACCAGGAACCGCGGTGTTGGCCGTCGAATGGCGCTAGCTGCGCAGCATTTGTGCACCGCTACCGTCAGTGTCAGCCAGTTTGCCGTGGCATACGGAGCTCCATCGCAGTCTTTAACACTGGTAGCATGCCGCGACAGCGTGGACGTGAACCGTATGTGCAGTTGACGGACTTTGAGCGAGGGCGTATAGTGGGCATGCGGGAGGCCGGGTGGACGTACCGCCGAATTGCTCAACACGTGGGGCGTGAGGTCTCCACAGTACATCGATGTTGTCGCCAGTGGTCGGCGGAAGGTGCACGTGCCCGTCGACCTGGGACCGGACCGCAGTGACGCACGGATGCACGCCAAGACCGTAGGATCCTACGCAGTGCCGTAGGGGACCGCACCGCCACTTCCCAGCAAATTAGGGACACTGTTGCTCCTGGGGTATCGGCGAGGACCATTCGCAACCGTCTCCATGAAGCTGGGCTATGGTCCCGCACACCGTTAGGCCGTCTTCCGCTCACGCCCCAACATCGTGCAGCCCTCCTCCAGTGGTGTCGCGACAGGCGTGAATGGAGGGACGAATGGAGACGTGTCGTCTTCAGCGATGAGAGTCGCTTCTGCCTTGGTGCCAATGATGGTCGCATGCGTGTTTGGCGCCGTGCAGGTGAGCACCACAATCAGGACTGCATACGACCGAGGCACACAGGACCAACACCTGGCATCATGGTGTGGGGAGCGATCTCCTACACTGGCCGTACACCTCTGGTGATCGTCGAGGAGACACTGAATAGTGCACGGTACATCCAAACCGTCATCGAACCCATCGTTCTACCATTCCTAGACCGGCAAGGGAACTTGCTGTTCCAACAGGACAATGCACGTCCGCATGTATCCCATGTCACCCAACGTGCTCTAGAAGGTGTAAGTCAACTACCCTGGCCAGCAAGATCTCCGGATCTGTCCCCCATTAAGCATGTTTGGGACTGGATGAAGCGTCGTCTCACGCGGTCTGCACGTCCAGCACGAACGCTGGTCCAACTGAGGCGCCAGGTGGAAATGGCGTGGCAAGCCGTTCCACAGGACTACATCCATCATCTCTACGATCGTCTCCATGGGAGAATAGCAGCCTGCATTGCTGCGAAAGGTGGATATACACTGTACTAGTGCCGACATTGTGCATGATCTGTTGCCTGTGTCTATGTGCCTGTGGTTCTGTCAGTGTGGTCATGTGATGTATCTGACCCCAGGAATGTGTCAATAAAGTTTCCCCTTCCTGGGACAATGAATTCACGGTGTTCTTATTTCAGTTTCCAGGAGTGTACTTCTGTCGCTTTGACCTATATATTTGGCGTCACGTTGCTGAAAAGAGATGCAGTAGGCACCCGATAATTTAAACCTATCCCGAAGCATACTTTCCATTTGTTTACATTTTTAGCCGTTATTCATAGGCATATCATAAGCCAGAATTATGTTTTCTGAAACCAAGAATTCGCAGTTGGTTTGGCTCTGAGCACTATGGGACTCAACTGCTGTGGTCATTAGTCCCCTAGAACTTAGAACTACTTAAACCTAACTAACCTAAGGACATCACACACATCCATGCCCGAGGCAGGATTCGAACCTGCGACCGTTGCGGTCGCGTGGTTCCAGACTGTAGCGCCTAGAACCGCTCGGCCACTCCGGCCGGCCAAGAATTCGCCTATTCAATCAAAAATATCTCCGTGCCCGCATCACCTGTATATGGAGTGTTTTTAATGATGCTTATGTACATTTTCGTACACTTGGTAGGACTCATTTTCTTCTCTCTGCACCAAATATTGCTTTTTCTAGGGAACTCCCTTTATATCATTTTGACAAATGCTTCCAGGGAGTTTTGATTTATCAGTGGCATGAAGGACGGGAAGAGGCTTCGTGGCGGCGTGTAAAATAATTTTGTAGAGACGATTTGTGTAAGTACCTAATGCGCAGTACTATACTACTCCATACAGCAATATTTACTAAGCCAGTGTAAAAAGAAAGATTGTAGAATAGTTCCTTTCTAAACCCTGCTTAGATGCACCTAAATTGGCTTGAAACGGGTCGTGGTTTTTAAAAAGAAACTTTTTACAGCCCGAGTGAAGTTTTTTTGGTCTTCTTATGAAAATGTGGACATTTGGCTGCGGTTGCCCGCTGTTCGAAATAATGTCAGGGGGCTGTTTGCGTCGATCTTGAAGTGTTTACAAGTTCAGTTTTTTCAATATCTCCGTGATGCTCTCCAGTTGGCTGTACAAATCTGTGACGAATGATGATGACCTGTAAGGGTATTTCAAAAACACTTTTACATTTCTACCAACAAAACAAGAAAAAAGTGCACAGAAACATATTTTCGAAAATCTTTCGTTTGCGATTAGTTAACGAAAGTCTAAAATTTAGGTGACTGGAAGTCATGAACACACAAACTCATAATAAACGCTCTAAATGTCCTCATGCACTTGTCGACTCACGGGGTGTTGCACCCTTTCAAATACTCTGTGACTGTTTCGACTGGTTTCGCGGGCTTTCATGGCACGCCGATGAAGAGTTTCTACATCCGAATGGTCTGCTGCATGGACCAGTTGCTTAAGGTGCTCCAGAGATAACAGTCCGAAAACATGAGGTGGAGAAAACGTACAGACAATGGAACCGGTTGACCTCTACTATCCATCTGTGAGGCTAGATACCAGCCGGTGTACCTCGTACACTGAGACTGAAATGTTCTAGAGCTGCGTTATGCATAAATTACATGTTTCTTATTGTTTGCAGGGGCACATCTTCTAGTAGATCTTGGGGGATGTTCTGAATAAAGTCGGGTAGTCAGTGTTACGGCATAAAGTCAATCGCCGGCACGCCAGTCGGGAACGGCAGAGAAGAGAGGGCTGTGAGAAGACGTCAGCCAGTCGCACGCTTACCGACCCCTCTCCTGGAAGACAATGCAACAGCAGCGGCCCCTGTGCGAAGAGGACATAAGCGCCGAGACCGACTGGAGACGCCCAGTTGAATAGAAGCTTCAAGATTAGCGAGTTTTATAACAGCATCAACTATAGTTACTTCGCTTGTACTGTCTATGTAGCACAGACTTGGAAGTGTCTATACTGAAGAAGATTCATTATTTCGTATGTCACCCTTTGCTTGCGACACATTTGTATATTGTCAAAGTTAAGTATTGCAATTTTCTTTTTGTAATAAAACTCATTTCTTTGAGTGTTTATCTAGTGATCCGAGTAGGTAGGCTTCCTAGACACCACAGACAGCAAGTACCTGGAGAGCACCTAGAAAAGTGTATGACCATGCCAGGTCGTCACCTAGAGTTCCAGTCAACACATTATTCTTAAACAGATGCTAATGTATGGCCTGTACTGTAGCATGAGGACTGCGATCGGCCCATATGTGTTAGTTGTGGAAATTTGATATTCCATCTCTGCCAAAAGTTGCCTCGTCTGTAAAGAAAACTGAAGAGACAGGCAACGGACTGCCAGTTTATGGAGCAAACCATCAGCAAAAGTTCTCCCGTGGTGGGTTACTGGCAGTCGTAAAGCCCCTGCACACGATGAAGATGAAACGGATTCATGTGTTGCTCGGGAAGTATCCTGCATGTTGGAGTTGGCGATGTACCATGTGCTAAGGCCACTTGTCTTGTGCTGATACCTGGCTCTTCTTCGTCAGCCTGCAGAACGTGCTCTTCCTGATCAGACGTATGACCAATAGTCTGTGGTGTTGCGGATACGTAATACCAAAGGTTGGATAACGCGTCTCTCTTCGGTCTAGAAAAGCGTGACACAAATGGTTCAAATGGCTCTAAGCACTATGGGACTTAACGTCTGAGGTCATCAGTCCCTTAGACTTAGAACTGCTTAAACCTAACTAACCTAAGGACATCACACACATCCATGCCCGAGGCAGGATTCGAACCTGTGACCGTAGTAGCGGCGCGGTTCCGGACTGAAGTGTCTAGAACAGCTCGGCCACAACGGCCGGCGCTGTGACATAGCAATGCAATCTCATGTCCATACCATTCGCGCAGCTGTACATAAAACCCATGTCAGCCTCCTCACGAATTGAATATCTTGCCATGTTAGACAGAAAACTTTCAGTTACCTTACTACCTGTAGTATAAGTAAGAAATGGACACATTGAATACATACGACCGCGCGTGGTAGCCGTGCGGTCTGGGCGTCTTGCCACGGTTCTTGCGGCTACCCACGCCGGAGGTTCGAGTCTTCCCTGGGGCAATAGTGTGTGTGTTCTTCTTAGCATAAGTTAGTCTTAGTTTAAGTAGTGTGTAGGACTAGGGACCGATGACCTTGGAATTTGGTCTCTTAGGATTTCACACATATTTGAACATTTTAATACAGACGAATGACGAATGTAAACAAGATTTCCTGGCAGCACAATGATATCTAGGCTACAAACGGATGCATAGATAAGTGGTGTTATTGGGGTTGTATTTTTGAAGCACCCTGGATATTTGTTCAATAATCCCCTGTTGGCAAATGCCGGGATGGTTCCTCTGAAACGGCACGGCCGACTTCCTTCCCCATCCTTCCCTAATCCGATGAGATCGATGACCACGCTGTCTGGTCTCCTTCCCCAAACCAACCAACCAACCAATCCCCTGTTAGTCTTATTTGGAACGGGTCTCACACATCTGAACAATATTCTAGGATGCGTCGCACTAGTGTTTTTAAGTAACCTCATTTCTAGACCGAACCACTTTCCGAGTACCTTAACAATGAGCCGACGTCTGGCACACGCTTTATCCACGATTGACTCTAGGTGACTGTTCCATTTCATAAAAATAAAAAATAAATATTACACCTAATTATTTGTATGAGTGGGCCTAGTTCAGTTTTAATCTTTTCAACTGAAAAAAATTGTGTGCGGTAAATTTTTAACATAATGTGGCTGAAGAAAAGCAATATTAGTGCTGGAAGGCCAATATGACATTTTAAGATTCTGATGTTGTTGCGAAACGCGTATTATTATAAAATACCGCCGACAACCGCGGGCCGAACGATTACCCGATTAGAGCTGCATGCGGCCCACCGCCCGTAGTTTGACGACCACTGTCGTAAGGTACCTCATTACACCGAAAGATCCACCTTTATTGATCTTTTGCCAGTGGATACCGAATCAGACCGGTGTTAGGGGCCAGCCATGGTGGCCTAGCGGTTCTAGGAGCTTCAGTCCGGAGCCGCGCGACTGGTACGGTCGCAGGTTCGAATCCTGACTCGAGCATGGTTGTGTGTGATGACCTTAGTTTAATTAGTTCTAAGTTCTAGGGGACTGATGACCTCAGATCTTAGGCCCCATAGTGCTGAGAGCCATCAGCCATCGGGATTAGGTGGCAGCGAACGCGCTGAGCAGTTTGCCAAAAACGTGCAACAACACGCACAAACTTCGACGTCCCTTCCACACTGTGATTACTATCGACTGCTTGCAGTCAAGACGAAGGCAGGAAGATCGTAACCACGACGTCAACGTCACAGGAGCGTGGTACTGGACTATCCAACAGCACATACTGCTTTACCCATGGTACCATAATTCCGGTTTCAAGCTCGTGTAGATTGTCACCGTGCATAGTATAAGAGCTGGTCCCACGGCTAAGAAAAAAGTAGTTGTACCCTCCCCGGAATGGTGTCACTCTGCTGTTGAAGAGGGCATCTACTGCATTCTACGTCTATACTCTGCAAGCCACTTGACTGTGTGCTCCGGAGGGTAGTTCTAGTACAACTACCTGATCGCACCTTCCCTGCTTCATTCACAAATGACACGTGGAAAGGATGACTGTTGGTAAACCTCTGTATTAGATGTAATTTCTCGAATTTTCTCGTTGTGGTCACCTCGCGAGGGGTATGTGGTAGGAACTAATGTGTATTTCGGCTCGACCCGGATCATACTCTCACGAAATTTCAGTAGTACACTACTCCGTGCTGCTTGACGCCTCTCTTGTACATTCGTGTTCTAAAAACAAAGCACCTTCAACGACTAGAGACAGGATGTTCACATCCACGGGACACGTACATTAATATGCTATGTAGAAATGGTCAGCATTTCAGTCATCTCTGTTCACCATGTGTCTGTCGTTTGTACACACAGGACTTGTTCCATGCTTGATGGCATCGGTGTGTGCGTGTAAGGCGCGAATGGCGTCCTGTGGCATAGCCATTCATGCTGTATCACCTGGTCCCCCAAAGTTCTGCGAATGTAGTCACTACGATGCCGCTTCCCTTGTCTGCAGCGAACCAAATTGTGGCCGTCATCTTCAAACAAACAGAATGTGGAGTCGTCGTAAAACACTATCTGATGCCATTCCTGTCACCAGTGACATCGTCCCCTACACCATTGCCGTCTAGTACGTTTGTCCCCATTCGTCAAAGGGAGGCACAGAAGTGGACCTATGCTGTAATAAACGGCGACGGACCGTCGCCCCTGGTAGTATACGACGTGTCACACCATTCCTCTGTTGCGCCAGAGGCGAGGAGGACGCAAATCTGTCCTACAATGCCATTTGGATGAGGTGTCGATCTTCTCGGGCGCAGGTCTAGATGGTGTGACCTGGCCAATCTCGTGTTCTACGTCCTTGCGTGAACCATTCTGATCACACCCGTTGCACTGCCAAAACACTTCGCCCCACACGAGCAGCAATTTCCCGGTTGGATGCATCACATTCTCTCTTGCCAATAATGCGCCCTCTTTCAAACTCACTGATTTGACGGTACGGTTCACACATCCGTCTGCAAGGCACCCTGAACTTCTGCTCAAGTCACGCTGACCCACTGCCTTCGGTTTATAGCGACAACAGGAGCAGCAGGCACATTTTACCAGTGGGTGGTGTGCGTCGCGATACCCATGAGCCGACATGGTTCAAATGCTAATCATTTCTGCAGATCATGTTAATGCACATGTCCTGTGAATATGAACGCCCTATCCCTAGTCGTTCAAGCCGTTCTCTTTTTCCTGAACATGAGTGTAGCATCTGCTACTGGAGTTTGTTGAAGAAATCTGTAATGTGCATCTTCAGGTTTTGGCGGCGCAAAGACTGTTCCATTAAGTTTCGGGTGTGCAGCCGCAAGAAATCTCCTTCTTCTTCTCATATTTCGACTGCATACCGTCCAGCCATCTTCAGAGTGAGTCGCAAGTGAGTCTTGCAAGTGAGTCTTGCGACTCACTCTGAAGATGGCTGGACGGTATACAGCCGAAATATGAGAAGAAGAAGGAGATTTCTTGCGCCTGCACACCCGAAACTTAATGGAACAAATCTGTAATGGTCTCGCACAGATCAAGCGACCCCGTGACGAACTCACTGCTCTTTGTTGGATCATCTCTACCTCATCTATTAATTAGTCCTACCTGTTAAGGGTCCCGAGTGATGAGCAATACTCAAGAATAGATCGAACAAGTGTCGAGTGAGCCACTTCTTTCGTGGATGACTTACTTTTCCTTAAAATTCTTGCTGTGAATCTCAGTCCGGCATCCGCTTTCCATACTATTTATTTTACGCGGTCACTCCACTTAAAGTCGCTTGGAGTGGTTACTCCTAGATGTTTTACAGTACACACTCTTTAAAGCAATTTGTCATAATACTGTATTTGAGTAGTAGTAGAGCTTCTGTGTGCGCGCAATACGTTACACGTATTAACATTCGGGATCAATTGCCTTTCCCTGCACCATTCACCAATCCTCTGCAGTTCCTTTTACCAACTGATACAGCCTCCTGGCTTTGCGACTTTCTTGTAGACATCCACTTCATAAGAGTAAAAGGGATCTTTAATGTTAATTTACAGCATTTAAATAATTTGAAAACCACAAGCCTTGGACAAGCAACGTATTATTCTCAGGTACGAAAAACGACATTAACTACTGGCCAAGCGTCCATACATGATAATTTTCATGTAGTTCATCGTTATTCACGAACTGCATCCAAATTACAAAACCCAGGAAAATATCCGATTATACATTAGGCAATATGTTAACAAGGGAAGTACAATTAATTTCGGCTAGTCTCTATTTACATCCTCCGTTCACACTCTGTTACGTGACTGCTATTGGTACACCATTCCTTGGAGACTTGTTACACGGTACTCGGAGATACACCAGAAAATACTGCAACTTCGTTCAACATCTGATCATGATAAACGTGTCATAGCCGCGCCGTCTCAGGTGCCTCTCTCTCTCTCTCTCTCTCTCTCTCTCTCTCTCTCTCTCTCTCTCTCTCTCTCTCTCTCCCCCCCCCCCCCTCGAAGGTTCCGATCCCTCGGGCGTGAGTTGTCCTTAGCGTAAGTTATCTTAAGTTAGTTTAAGTAGTGTGTAAGTCTAGGGAGCGATGACCTCAGTAGTTTGGTCCCTAGGAACTTACCACAAAGTTCGAAAAAAAAAAAAATTCTGTTTTCACTGCTTAATCCATGCAACTGACTGGCACATACACAATATTGCCCTGCCATAACTTACGTCAGCGGTGAAACATCGCATGAACACTTGGTATCAGTTCGACGGTTTTCCTAACAGCTTTGGTCGGTTAAGCTTGTATCCGTGTTAACTGTACATTACGTGTGCTTCATACCTAAAGGGCGTTATCTCATAACAATCGCTTTCTTTACATACGCACTTAGTATTTAGCAGATTCGTCCTAAAAACCGAATGCGGTGAACCGTCTAGAAACTTAGAGGATATATACAGAGCCGTGTAACCTACGGAAATATTTTTATCTAATAGTTATCCTCTTGTCTCTTACCTACAAGCAAACAGTATTTATAACAAAATTGAAACTGTCAATTTTAATTCAGGTGTTATTCGAAAATTGTTGATTTGTAACGAAACAGGTCGTTGCAGGAAAAATGAAGAAACTAATATAGACTTATTATATGGCGATAGAAAACGCAAGTACCTCAACAAAAAGGTAAAATAAAAAAAGCAAAAAAAACCATATCAGTCATCGCTTCAATACTTCATCGAATTTATATCAAACGTGTTCCTATTATTGATAGACAATTTTCGCATTTATCATTTTGATCATTATATACAGGGTGAAAAGTATTTAAACCGACAAACTCTGGGAGGTTGTAGGGGACATCAAAACAAATATTTTTCCCCTAATGTCATTTTTTCCTATGAGGATTTACCGAGCGAGGTGGCGCAGTGGTTAGCACACTGGACTCGCATTCGGGAGGATGACGGTTCAAACCCGTCTCCAGCCATCCTGATTTAGGTTTTCCGTGATTTCCCTAAATCGTTTCAGGCAAATGCGGGGATGGTTCCTTTGAAAGGGCCCGGCCGATTTCCTTCCCCATCCTTCCCTAACCCGAGCTTGTGATCCGTCTCTAATGAACTCGTTGTCGACGGGACGTGAAACAACACTAACCTAACCTAACCTCCTATGAGGATTACTTAAACCGGTGGAGGCGGTATTACGCTCTTCAGTTGTAGGCAACTGCTGTCCACCAGTGTAGCAGCGCATTGTCTCTGTTTCGTAATGGAGTGATACACGTGGAGTGAGTACACTGATATGGTTGGTGCGTACTACGTAGCGCACCACAACGGACGAGCTGCACAGAGGGTTTATCAACAACAATATCCTAATTGCCGTATCCCGCATCATATGACCTTTGCTGCTGTGTACCAACGTCTGCGTGAGACAGGGTCATTTAGCAGATTACCTGGACAGGGACGCCGTAGCACAGTAAGAACGCTGCAATTTGAGGAAGCTGTCCTGCAGCATGTGGAGCGGGATCCTTCAATCAGCACTCGTGCAACTGCACGTAACATGGGGACGAATCAGACGAATGTAAGAACAGTCCTTCGAGAGCAATTGTTACGTCCATTTCACTTACAACGTGTCCACAACCTGGAACCAGTTGATTATACACCCAGGGCACAGTTTTCGCAGTGGTACCTGGAACAGTGGGGAATCGATCCTGCATTTACATCCTCTGTGTTGTTTACCGATGAAGCAACGTTCAGGCGTGATAGAGTCTTCAACACGAACAATTCGCGTGGTTGGAGTGAGGATAAACCACATGCCACAGTTACTAGCGCTCATCAAGTGCGGTTCTTCGTTAATGTGTGAGTCGGTGTTGTTGGGGACTGTTTAACTGGGCCGTATCTGCTACCTAGGCCAGTAAATGGCAGGCACTATTACAATTTTGTCCCAAAGCATTGCCAGAATTGCTGGAAGACGTCTCGCTCCCTACAAGACAGCGCATGTGGTTCCAACATGACGGGGCGCCGGGACATTTCAGTCATCGTGTGCGTCGATTCCTGGACAGACGGTTGCCAGAAACGTGGATTGGCAGAGGTGGTCCTGTAGCGCGGTGTGCTCGATCCCCAGATATGTCCCTTCTGGACATTTTTGTGTGGGGAGAGGTGCGCAACCTTGTTTACGCAACTCATGTTGCACCAGAATAGGATCTGGTTGCCCGTATAGTAACAGCAGCAGGAACAATTCAGGATATTCGTGGGGTTTTTGCCCGTGTCAGACAGAATATGAACCGACGGTGTAACCTTTGTTTACGTGTCAATGGAGACATTTTTGAAAATCTAATGTAATTGAGATTTGGTTGTATTAATGTGTTGTCTCTTGGTTATAAAAAATTGAAAAAGTGTTTGTTGGTTTAATTAATTTACCACCACAGAAATCTTCCTCTACCAGTTTAAATACTCCTCATAGCAAAAAATGACATTAGGGAAAAATATTTGTTTTGATGTCCCCTACAACCTCCCAGAGTGTGTCGGTTTAAATACTATTCACCCTGTATATATATAATGTTTTATGTTTGCGCACGTTAACTGCGTTTGCATCAAAAGTAATTGCTTTGTTTACATAAAACGTAGAAGTTACGTGATCAGCTAATTTTTTATCATTTAAAAGATGGAATTCATATTTTGTAAGGACATAAAATACACAATGGACCAACACTGAATGTCGTGCGGTTTTGATTACGTGCAAAACAAACACCGTAACAAACGAAAGCTTCAAGAGAAGTCTCTTACACAATAATTTTTGTTTCTTTCCCTGCCAAAGCTACCATTACCGCCGGTAATCCCACCGTTTAGTGTGTCATTTATGTGGTGTATCAAAATTACTGAACCGTAGTTTTGGTAGATCGCAGCTCTAGTTCTACACCATTTCCAGCACTTCAATGCGACCAATCTGCCTTTTTAAGAGGGTGACATTTTGTCTTGCGGGCTTAAACATCATTAACAGCGTACCAGTTGCTCTAACCCTCTACCCGAGCGTAGGTAATTCGCGAGCGTTGTGTTCTGGAAAAGGCGTCTGTGAGAGGATAAATGAAATGAAATGTCGTGCGGCTAGGGCCTCCCGTGGAGTAGACCGGTCACCTGTGCAAGTTTTATTAATTGACGCCGCTTCGGCGACTTGCGTGTCGATGAGAGTGATATGGTGACGAAGGCAGCTCAACGCTTTTCATTCTGATGCACAGTTACATGTGATACGTCACGAACCCAATTCATGGGAATCGAAAAGCAATTTTTAAATGAAATTATGACATGAACGCTTGTTCCAGTGGTCTCTCCCAACTGAGGGACAAATAATCGTGCCGTAATATATGGAACCGAGATTCTAACACACAATCTTAAGCATAAAAAGAATTAGCATGCGTTGGCGATCCCTGTTTACTAAGGCGAAAAGTTTACAGGTGGCGAGGTGGATTTACGAGCGTCATTCGCAGAAGAACGTTTGCGCATAGACCTTGGGTAGCTCTGTCGTGACAGTGGGTCATTCGTTGTCCCTGCTCAGTAAGATGTAAGATTACCCAATACCGCTCGTACTGCCGGTCATTTCAACTGCAGAGCGAAACGAGCTGAGTCAGTATGAGCGGCGGCTACAGCTGTCTTAACCTCTTAACGACAACCGATGATTGGTTTCTTGCAGGCTGAATATGTCAGACCCCAAGGTGTTGACTGACGGTTTTTTATATTACGTGGAGAAGGCGTCATGGCTACAGACGAAATCGAGACTTTATCGAACGTGAAATATGTTTGCGTTCTCAGAAAGATTGGTTTAAACTGTAGGGGAAGACGATTGAGACACTGTACTGATAAAAACAAAGAGATAACGAAGAAAATAGAAGACCACGCGAGAAGCGCTCGCATTAAAACAAGGTGCAAGGCAGGGGTGTCATCATATTCCCTGTTCTGCGTGTGTAACGAAGATGCAGCGAAGGAAATAAAATAGATTCAAAGAGAGATTAAAATTCAAAGTGAAACAGTATCACTGGTAAAATTCGCTGCTAACCCTGTTTCTCTGTGAAAGTGAGGAAGAGCTACTGGACCTGTTGAATGGAATGAATAAACTACTGAGTGCAGAAAGTAGACACATATAAGAGGGTCACTAAATAAGTCATGGAAATTATGGTACGTCGAGTGAACGTGTGGTATCATCATAATTGCAGTAAATATATTCGAAAGCCGACTACAAATGGTTCAAATGACTCTGAGCACTATGGGACTTAACTTCTAAGGTCATCAGTCCCCTAGAACTTACAACTACTTAAACCTAACTATCCTAAGGACATCACACACATCCATGCCCGAGGCAGGATTCGAACCTGCGACCGTAGCGGTCGCGCGGTTCCACACTGAAGCGCGTAGAACCGCTCGGCAACAACGGCTTGCGAAAGTCCACTACAAAAATTACCAAAATTAGCCGACAGATTCCTACGGCATGCGAGGATGGCTCGCTACCAGCGCCTGAAATATTTAATGTGAAGTTGACCATACACAAGATGGATCCTTCCCCATTCACCCCTCAGTCCATGCGATTCCGACCTCACTCCACAACTGAGGATAACATTGTGTGGGAGGTCCTTTGCAAACAGGAGGCATGTCCTCGAAGGATTTTGGTGACAGGTGGCAGACATTGGTGGCAATACCAGTGGTATTCAACACCTTGCCCATCAAAATGGTTCAAATGGCTCTGAGTACTACGCGACCTACCTGCTGAGTTCATCAGTCGCCTAGAACTAACTAAACCTAACTAACCTAAGGACATCACACACATCCATGCCCGAGGCAGGATTCGAACCTGCGACCTTAGCGGTCGCTCGGTTCCAGACTGTAGCCCCTAGAACCACACGGCCACTCCGGCCGGCCCTTCCCCATCGTTGGCAGCGTTGCGTGTATGCATTGGTGGACTATTTCTACTCACAGTAGTTGATTTTGATTCATTATTGTACCGTTCTTACTCGTGTGCAATAAATTTACAAAGAGTTCCATTGCGTGCGTTTCATTTCAACCTTTACCGTGACCTCATGTATTGGAACCCTTTTTTACGTTGGCATTCAGAGACACACTGCCGTACTCGCTCAGAGCACATCTTGGAATTCTTATGTCATCGCATTATCTCAAGATATACAATAGTTTCCATGACGTATGGAATAATCCTCCTACACTGATGATCCAAAGCATTATAACCACCTACTTGAAAGAGAGTTGATCCACTTTGGGAACGCAGTTCAGCAGTGATTCTGCGTACCATGGCTTCGACAAGTACTTGACAGGTTTCCAGAATTTGTGGCACCACACGTCTACGCACACACTTGCCCTAATTTACGGGTGGTTGGTTTTTGGACACGGAGCTGGCGTCCGATTGGCTCCCAGTTGGATTTAATCGGATTCATATATGCCGAATTTGATGGAGAAGACATGTTTACTATCATGATCCTCCCACCATTGCAGCACAATTCTCGTCTTATGACAAGGACAGTGTCATGCTGGAAGATGCCATCGCTGTTGAGGAAGACATCAAGTATAAGGGGTTACAGGTGGTCCCTAATAACGTCCACGTAGTCCACAGCTGTCTCGGTGCCTTCATTTTCTACCGCAGGTCCCGTGGAAACCCAGGTGAATGTCCACCGTAACGTAATACTGATTCCACTGGCCTGGCGAGCTGTGTGTTTCGAGCGGCCATTCGCCTGCATGACGGCGTACCTGGTTTAACAACAAACGGGATCCTTCCGATCAGGTGACTCGATTCCATTCATCCGGTGTCCAATCCCGATGATTCCGTGCCCACTGTAATAATAGTTGACGATGTTGTCTGCTCTACATGGTAACACGCAGGGGTCCTCTGCTGCAGAACACCATGTTCAACACTTTGTACCGAACGGTGTGCTCCAAAACATTTGTACCTCCGCCAGCACTGTGCTCTTTGGTCAGATCTACCACAGATCGCCGCCTATCCTGCTTTAGAGAGCGGGCAAGCCTCCGATTTCTATGTCCTGTGATGAGGTATGGACCTCCAACTTCTTGTCGCCTACCACTTCCCATAGATGCTCACGACAGTGGCACGCGAACAGCCGAACAGCGTCGCCGTTTCCTTTACGCTCTCTCCCAAGCACTGGGTCACAACAATTTGGCTGAGCCGTGGTAAAAATTGCCGTTTTGGAGAGCGCGTAGTGTGAAGCAGTCGCCCTCCGTTTCTGGCAGTGGCGCCGCTGTGGCAATCGCAGCTTTGGTGTCTCCCTCTGGTGGGAAAGCGGAAAGGTTGCCTGTTCACGTGCATTTAAGTGGCGCTATGAGCTCGCCAGTCAGTCAGTCTGGGTCATACTCTCGTCCCCAGCTTGCTATTCTGTCTCTCATTCGCATTTGTTAGGTAGTTAGTGTCTGTCTGTCATTCGGAGTGCTAGTATGTCTGTCGTTCGGATCAACCTTTAAAGCTGGCAAAATGAGAGTCTTTCCACTCCGCCAGTAAGACAACTCAGCGAGTGGTCGCCCGGTCGGGACTTAGTTCCTGCATCTGAGCCTGCGCGTTAGGCCGCCAGTCTGCTCGAGTTTGCTCAGGCAATGGTCATTGGCGGTTGGATCGATCGGTTGGTTGGTCGCGCACTGACGCACAAGATGACTTGTCCGTCTTGAGCGTCGGCGCATGTGAGGTCGCCACGTCAGTTCAGTGGACCGCGGCGTATAGCGAGGGGTAGTGACTTCGTGGTCGACACGAGAGCATCAGGAGTCAACCCACATCAGTCTGGCCGGTGCGAGGTGCGACGCCGGGAGACTGGAGATCTGCGCGCCTTCCTGCGTCCGTTGAAGCGGCTGGCAGCGGACGGTTCGGGAGAGCGATTTGGGGGTGCTGCGCCAGGTCTTCTCGAGAAATCGCAGTTTATTAGAAGTAAAGTGATTGGTGGTATATTGTTTGATTTACTCTTGTTAAATTCTACTTGTTTTCACCAGCCGTTGTGCTTTGAGGTCGTCCCACCGTTTTTCTCCGTTTGCTCACCCGCGGGAAGGTGGTTGTTTATAAATTGGGTGGTCCGTTTTTCCCTTGTGGATTAGGAGCGGGTTAGAGCAACCTGCAGTTGGGTTGTTCGGTAATCTCTCTATCAGTCTAACGTACGTTAGTAGTTGCCTCTGTCATCTTTTTCGGATTTGGTGTGTTAACGAATTTATTGCTTGTAGTGTAACGGCCTAATACCTGATATATGTTTTGATCTTTGGAAACTTTGATATTATTCCCTGTGATCTTGAGAGGCGGTATCTGTGTATGTGTCCTGTAGAGCATCTTAACTATTGTTTGGCCAACCTTGTAGAATTTTATATAAGATTGCATTCCATGGGATTTTATTTAAATGATCATTTTAGTAAATAAAGTTGCCACCCTTTCACCGTGAGACTGTTCTTAGAAGTTAAAATCAAGTTGCACCTTCGATGTTTTGTACCATTTCCATCCCTCCTACGGGGGGTGCATAGTTTGTGTGCTTGAGTAAATTGTTAAAACTCTTAGTTTAAAGTAATCTGGTGTGTTGCAGATTTGCACCAGGTAGTCTTTCAGAGGCTGTTGTGAGCGGTCGTAACTACAGCCGTGTCAAAAGGGAGCGGCATGGTTCTCTCCCCGAAAGCTCATACAGTCAAAACTTGTTTCTTACTGACTCTGAATAAATTGTAACTTTGATATTCAGAGGGTGATTTCTGATTATAATTTTAAATCTGCTTCTTTTAAAAAATGTTTTTAGGCCCTATTAAAGTGTATAAAATTTCCATTTATTAAAAGGAATTTGGTTATGATTTCATCAGTTACTCCCTGGCAACTACATCCATGCTTACAGAGTGTGATTAAATGTGTTAATGTTCTTGATGAATCGCTTGTAAATAAAATAAATGCTTAACAATATTCTTTGATAATAAATGACGGTTCACCGGCTTTTCTCAATAACTCAGTGGACTCCCGTATTTGTGCCGCTTATCGTCACCAGAATGATTCCGCATTCGTCTCTGCTCCGCTCATGCTCTTCTCTTACCGCGTCACTCTCACTTGGCGCCGCAAGGCAGCATACAGTCTCGTGATGGACAGTGGTCAAAATGTTTTGCTTCATCAGTGTACACGAAACGCAATGACAGCACAAATGAGGTTAGTTATAAACATAGTGTCGAAAGTGAGAAATCACGTAATGGACGAAGTGAAGGAATTCAGGAACATTGGAGACAAAGCAATACATGATGGACGAAGCACTGAGAACGTAAGAGGCAGACTAGAACAGGCAACGAGGGCATTCCTCGTTAAAATAAGTCTACTCGCTTCCTAGATACGCCCTAACTTAAGAATGGAATTTCACAGAATACAGAACAGGTCTGCAGCACAGTGGCGTAGCTAGGTAGCTTCGTAGTTAAATCTCAGCGCCAGCTGGTGCTGAGATTTAACTTGACACCAGCCCCCACCCCCACCACCACCTTCTCCCACCAGCCCCACACAAGCATAAAATAATTCTTTTTTGGGAAAGAAATAGTTTGATACATTTGGTTCAGCAAACAAAGTAGAATGTTAACTATTAATATTAACCATAAGTAAAACACATTTTTATGAATGACACACTTAACAAATGAACAAAGATATTCGTAGCAATAGGAGAGTTTAACATAAGCAACTTAGAATATCTTCTTTCTAACTGTTCCTTCTGTAAAATTGGAAACTTCGTCATCAGAACCGGTATCTTTAGCTACACAACTTCGATTGAGGAAATAGGCATACTAAAGAGTCGTGTTTTACTGATATAGGACCTAGGATAGTTCGTAATTACTTGGAGTGACGCCACTGCAACACCGGAAGTTATCATCACGTTCAGTTTCAGACAAACGTCTCACATATCTTTCATCATCGTCGCAGAGTAATTCCGCAAGAATTTTCAAGGATTTTCCATAAAGAAAAAAGAAATTCCTTGTCACCTTCATAACGACAGAGTAGAAAAAAGCATATACGAAAAATATCGACGAATAAGTCCATTTATTTAGGTAGTACACATGAATCAATATTATATCACATTTCCTGTAAAGTACCTCTTATCGTCTAAGTTCGAGGAATGAAATGACAAAACTCTTGCCACAGGACCCAGCAAGCATTGTCACCACCACGGAGCTGGTGCCCAGTGCGGACCGCACCCCCTGTTGCAGCATGATACTGGACGTAATTGATTCGTGAATTAAGAGACAATCGGAACGCAAGAGAATGGAAACATTTAAGATAAGGTCTTACAGAAGTATGCTGAAAAAATAAGTAGACTGATAAGAAACGAGAAGATTCTGCAAAGAATTGGCAGGAAAAGATAAGCTCACCGAAAAAAAATTGTCACCCCCATGTGCACCCACAGTTGAATCGTCAAACCTTTACAGATGACGCAGCCATCGAGTCACGGCCTCTACTGCGCGCGCACTGCCTCGTCGTGAGCATAAAGCCTTAGCGAGCCGTGAGACATTTATGTTTTAAGCGGATATTGGTCTTAAATATGAGTAAATGTAAGGACGTGACAGAGTGGCAAAAGTGGATCATCGTGTTTGGCCGCTTCGGTGCCCGTGCGGTGTGTGAAGCTGCTGGTTTTGCTAGTATTTAGCGACGGAATGTTCAGCGTGTCTACAGGCAGCACTGTAATAGACGTGACCGCTAAACACGACATCAGAATTGTGGTCGGAGAAATATCCTGAGTGAGAGAGTTACAGGAGACGCGTTTCACGGCTGTGAATCGAAATTGCTTTCAAACCCGACAGGGATTGCTGCAGCCACGAATGAACGTCCATCGCAACCTGTTAGTGAGTGAACATTGGACGGGATTTGGATGCAATGGACATATGGAGCCGGTCACCTCGCAAGGGACCACTCACACAGGCACTTAAAGACAACAGCAAAGTTGATTGGGATGAAAGAATATGTGACTGGTTTTCTGAACACTTCACCACCCTGTTAAATCTTGAATGGCCTGCAATATCACCTGACTTGACCCCATATAAAATCTATGGGGCATGTTCTAACAAAACGCTGACATAGCATCCCCGCAATTTGGTGGAACTGCGCGATGAAATCCTAACAGAGTGACTTAACCTGGGTACGACGCACCTGCACAACTGCCGAATCTAGGGCATTATCAAGCCCAGGAGTAGAATTACACTGTATTAAAGATGGCTGTAATGAGTTCGCTTGGGGCGTCCAATGTTTCGCTCGGTGAGATTGTATGTAAATATCACTAACCCGAAGAAAAAGATCACGGGTCAAAAGTTCAACTGTCATAGAATAACTGCTACGATAATAAAGGAAGCCACAAAGGGATGAGATGAAGAGACTGGTACTGCAGTGGAATTTGTGGCGGGCCGCATGAAACTATATAGAATATTAATGGAAAAATGAAATATAATTAAAATAAGAAAAGCAATAGGGTGTCGGGAGTTAAGGGCCAGCCCTCGCTATTGTTTTATTGTAACATCGTGGCGGAGTTCTGGATTACGTGATATTCGATTATTGAATAATGTGTAACGACGCACCAGATGTTTCGGAAATGTGACGCTTCATCCTCCTGCCATATCACATAAGAAGTGATACGACCAGTTTCGCGACAGAAGATGCATCTCTGCGAAAAAAGAACTCTCTCAAACCAAGAAAAGTGTAAGCATAGTTGACAAAATGTGTGAAATCAGAATTATATATTAATACCTTCAGCTGCTGACGGGCGTTGATATATATCAACGGGGATAAGTGAAAATAATGTGTGCCCGAGATTTCCTGCTTACATGGCAGATGCTCTATCCATCTCGTGTTTTTTTTTTTTTTAATCTCATTTTGTTTGTTTTCGTTCGTTGTATCTGCTCTTGGCGGACGTCTAAAGACACCCGACTCAGTTCGTGGTTGATCCTTTAACTCAGTTCTTTTATTACAGAGGGCAGCTAACCCTCTAACCGAACACGCTGAGTTACCGTGCCGGCATCCAGCTGACCCACCGAGGATATTGCGACTGCAGGGACTATATCGTGAACGCCTCCCGCAAGACCCACATTCTCACCTTGTATGTCCACACACTACATTCGTAGTGTCCCTACCCATTACACTCATTACTCGTGGAAGACATTCTTACCAGGTCCCGTAATAGTTCGGGCTATATGTGTGCATTCACACAGAAGGGAGAAGGTCATGGCCGGTATTGCCAGAACTATATACTTATAACGAACAGACACCATATCCACATATATATTGATATATCAACGCCCGGCGGCAGCTGTAGGTATTAATATATAATTCTAATTTCGTTCTAGACGGCTACAGGTCATCACTGTCCGAAAGAACAGACACCATATCCATATAAGTAAATGTGTGAAAGGCCCCTACGGAACTGTAGAAGCCTACGTGGAGAACATTCCAGCAGCAATAACTGCCACACCTGCCGTGAAGAAGTAATATGGAATAGTCTGCAGTCTAGCCAGCATCACTTTCATCTGGTTAATTTCTTGGAACCAAACACTAGGCAGATGATTTGCGAAAATTTATGGCCATTAACGAACGGGACACAGTTTGCGGAAAGGAATTATTTTGAGTGATGAAGAGATACTTATTCGTTAAAGTCAGGTGTCTGAATGCCTATTTATGAAGCTCTAAGAAGGTTTTTTGGTGTCAACGAGATCTGCTGTGACAGCCCAGAACTAAAAGTATTATGCAGTTTCCAAACAACGTATATTTAACTCAGTTTCCTTCGTGGATCGAAAGGAAAATCTGCACCATACAAAATTACAGCATGCCGTTCCTCACGCACCGACATTGTTACGTCACAAACTCCCGTATGCACACAACACTTCGGAGCCCTCTAGCAGTAAATGGTTGCAACTTGGCCTCAGCAGGAAAGTCGACCGCACAGTAAGCATGACATGTAACACCTCAACTGATACTGACAACTGAATAAAAAATTCGAAGGCATTACGTTTCAGCCAGCTCTCGTATTTTCCAACAATATTATTTTAGATGTCGCATTAAATGGAAGTGAAACATGGACGACTAGGAATACAGACAAGAATAGAACAGTAGATTTTGACACGTGGTGACACGGAAGAATGCTGAAGATTAGATATGTTTAAAAATAAAGTATGTGTATTCCTAAGGGACCAAACTGCTGAGGTAATGTCCCCAGGCATACAGACTACTTAAACTAACTTAAGGTAAGAACAGCACACACACACACACACATCAGTGAAGTAAATGCCCGTAATACAATAACCTGTTGCCGAAGCCATAAAACTTGGAACATTGAGCGATGGAAGAATGTCATTTGGTCAGATGAGTCTTTTTGCACACTTGTTCCAACTTCCGGCATAGTTCACCTTCCAGGAATGAAACTGGCGGAGGTTCGGTGACCCATATCGTGGTACTCAAGGGGCTCCATGCTTACTCTACTAGATGACTTTACTGACAAGGATTATGCTAGCATTTTGGCTGATTAGGTTCAACCCATGGTATAATGTTTGTTCCCCAATGGTGTGCTGTCTTCCAAGACGACAATGGCCCTGTTTAGACACCTCGCATCGTCCATTTCTGGCCTTATGAGCAGGAGGATGAACTGTCGCCTATCCCCTGACCATCACAGGCACCAGAGCTCACTGTTATTGCACCTTTGTGGTCAACTTTCGATACAAGGGTGGCCGATCGCTATCCACCTCTACCATCGTTACCACCATTTTGCAGGAAGAATGATATACGATTCCCTTGAAAACCATACCTAGCCTGTATTTATCCATTCGGAGACGACTGGAAACCGTTTTGACTGCTAAAGATTTTCCTACACCATATGGGGCATGGTAATACGTTATTGATGCTTCCACATTTTTGTCCACCTCGTGTAATACAAGAAAGTGCACAGGTTGCCAGACACACTCAGGAACAATGAAATGTCAAATCGTCATAAAGTGTCAGTCTTCCTCTTCTGTGTCTGCTTAGCTTACCAAGTATGTGCTTGAGACCATGTTAAGTAACCTAGATACTAGATGACAAGCAACAGTGACTTTCAGTTTTGGAAGTGATGTGGCGGAAAATAGAAAGGTTTGAGCGTTTGGGCACATGTTGGACAACTAGAAATGGGTAGAGAATCTTAACTTAAGGCTGCCAAAAAATAAAAAATGATGGACCCTAATATACATCTGAATTCTGGATCAGAACAACAAAGTGACTGACATCTAGTTGTTTACGGGACAGCTATATATGGCAACAACATGTCAGAAAAACGAGTTCCAGAATGAAATTTTCACTCTGCAGAGGAATATGCGTTGGCATGAAACATCCTGGCAGATTAAAACTGTGCGTCGCACCCAGACTCGAACTCCAGGCCTTTGCCTTTCGGGAGCAAGTGCTCTACTGGCAGACAGTTTTGATCTGCCAACAAGTTTCATAAGGGTACGAGTTCTTTCACATCTTCTGTCTCGTGAATTGTTGTATCGTTGTGTTACCTTAGATTCCGGCTACGGACGACAATTGTCATCTGTAACATAGTTGTTATGATCTGTTCTTGTCCTATACATATTTTTTTTATGGATTGTATTACGCTGATTGCTTTGGAAAGTGTAAGCACCATTACATTCCTGTAAACCGAAGTCAGTGCTGCACGTTAACGAGGAACGTATGAACGTACTCTACTGTTGCTAATGGAGCCGTATTGTACTTACGCCTAACTGCGAAACGACAACGTTCTCTCCTCTTTCCATGCTGAACTGCCGATCACTTTGTTGTCCTGAGCTAGGTACATTCGCCACACGGTCGCACAACGAGATGTCCGCTGTCGGGGAGGCGAGGGACAGAATAACACCAAAGTGTCCTGAGCGCATGCACACCAGGAGTAGTTAAATCCTATCAACAAACATCTTTCTGAGTGATTTAAAGTGGAATGACCATATAAAATTAATCGTCGGTAAACAGATGCCAGACTGAGATTCTTTGGAAGAATCCTAAGTATATGCACTGTGAAAACAAAGGAAGTAGATTACAGTACACTTGTTCGCCCACTGCTTGAATACTGTTCACCGGTGTGAGATCCGTACCAGATAGGGTTGATAGAAGATATAGAGAAGATCCAACGGAGAGCAGCGCGCTTCGTAACAGGGTCATTTAGTAATCGCTAAAGCGTTACGGAGATTATAGATAAACTCCAGTGGTAGACTTCGCAAGAGAGACGCTCAGTAGTTCTGTACGGGCTTTTGTTGAAGTTTCGAGAACATACCTTGACCGAGAAGTCAAGCAGCATATTGCTCCCTACTACATATATCTCGCGATGAGACCATGAGGATAAAATCAGAGAGATTTGAGCCTACACAGAGACATACCGGCAATCTTACTTTCCACGAACAATACGAGACTGGAATAGAAGGGAGGACCGATAGAGGTACTCAAGGTACCCTCCTCCACACACCGTTAGGTGCCTTACATAGTATGGATGTAGATGTAGATGAACCGTCCCACTGTTAGGATGGTTAGTAGGCAAATGTTAGTAGTGCAGAGTGGTAACGTCGACGTCAGCTAACTAGAGGTGAGGAATAAGCTATGAATACTCACTTTGAACTCGGCATTGGTTCAAAATGGCTCTGAGCACTATGGGACTCAACTGCTGTGGTCATCAGTCCCCTAGAACTTAGAACTACTTAAACCTAACTAACCT
The DNA here is from genome assembly GCF_023897955.1 of Schistocerca gregaria. Classification (NCBI taxonomy): domain Eukaryota; kingdom Metazoa; phylum Arthropoda; class Insecta; order Orthoptera; family Acrididae; genus Schistocerca; species Schistocerca gregaria. The sequence goes on along the minus strand of NC_064920.1, from coordinate 535,128,965 downwards.
AAGGACATCACACACATCCATGCCCGAGGCAAGATTCGAACCTGCGACCGTAGCAGTCGCACGGTTCCGGACAACTCGGTATTGGGATCCTCTTTCATCTCATCTCTGACCACGCCGTCACCGTAAGCTCGGAGACTCGGCCCGCACTTTGCGCCACTGGACGTTTAACATAAAAGTGGTCACTTGAGTCTGGTGTTGGATACAAGCAGGGCCGGCTTAAGGCTCAAGAGACACAAGCAGCTGTTTGAGGCGCCATGCCGAGAGAGGCGCCTTAACTGCATTATTTCCGTTCAGAACCTATCACAATGCTGGGAATGGAAGATACCACTTATGGAATGAATATTTAAAAAAGGGGGCAGATCAAAACCCGAAAATTATAGAGGCATGTAATTATTAAATGCAGCGTATAAGATCTATGGCTAGATTAATAACCGATAGATTAAAACCCATAATGGAGTGCCTGCTGTCAGAAGAACAAAATGAATTCAGAACGGGAGAAGCTGTACAGACAACATAGTTATGCTACAGCAAATTATAGAAAAACAAAAGGAATTCAATTAAGAAACACATATCCTTTTCGTCGATTATGTAAAGGCTTTTGATGAAGGAAAGAGACAGCTGTTATGGGAAATTTAAATAAGAAGAGGTATACCAATACACGTTGTACAGGTAGTTCAAAAGATCTATGCTAATACAAGAATCCAAATAGTTGGAGATACTAAAGAAACAACAAAGGTTATTAATTTAGGAGTTCGACAAGGTTTCAGCCTCTCTCCACAACTTTTTAATATATACTCTGTCGACATTAAACGGCCATGGAGAATGAAACTGAAGAACGATACATATAGCTTCAACCAAAAAAATTACGGTATGAATTCGTTATTCGCAGATGACCAAGTGTTAATTTCGAATAATGAACATGGACTGCAGAGAGCTGCCTACGAACTACACCAAACATGCCAGGATATACAGGGTGGTCCATTGATAGTGATCGGGCCAAATATCTCACGAAATAACCGTCAAACGCAAACACTACAAAGAACGACACTCGTCTAACGGATTTCAACTGCGTTTTTTAAGATAGAAACCCCCATTTTTAATTATATATTCGTGTAGTACGTAAAGAAATGTGAATGTTTTAGTTGCACCACTTTTTCCACTTTGTGATAGATGGAGCTGTTATAGTCACAAACCTACGGCTCACAATTTTAGACGAACAGTTGGCAACATGTAGCTCTTTTTAAATTAAAATGCAAGACGTAGTTACGTTTGAACATTTTATTTCTGTTGTTCTAATGTGATACATGTACCTTGTGAGCTTATCATTTCTGAGAACGCATGCTGTTACAGCGTGATTACCTGTAGCCGGCCGGAGTGGTCGTGCGGTTCTGGGCGCTAGTCTGGAGCCGAGCGACCGCTACGGTCGCAGGTTCGAATCCTGCCTCGGGCATGGATGTATGTGATGTCCTTAGGTTAGTTAGGTTTAATTACTTCTAAGTTCTAGGCGACTGATGACCTCAAAAGTTAAGTCTCATAGTGCTCACAGCCGTTTTTTTGATTACCTGTAAATACCACATTAATGCAATAAATGCTCAGAATGATGTCAGTCAACCTCAGTGCATTTGGCAATGCCTGTAACGACATTCCTCTTAACAGCGAGTTGTTCGCCTTCAGTAACGTTCGCACATGCATTGACAATGCGCTGACGCATGTTGTCAGGCGTTGTCGGTGGATCACAATAGCAAATATCCTTCAACTTTCTGCACAGAAAGAAATCCGGGGACGTCAGATCCGGTGAACGTGCGGGCCATGGTATGTCGCTTCGACGACCAATCCACCTGTCATGAAATATGCTACTCAATACCGTTTCAACCGCAGGCGAGCTATGTGCCGGACATCCATCATGTTGGAAGTACATCGCCATTATGTTATGCAGCGACACATCTCGTCGTAACATCGGTAGAACATTACCTAGGAAATCAGCATACATTGCACCACTTAGATCATCATCATCATCATCATTTAAGACTGATTATGCCTTTCAGCGTCCAGTCTGGTGCATAATCCCCCTTATAAAATTCCTCCATGATTCCCTATTCAGTGCTAACACTGATGCCTCCTCTGATGTTAAGCCTATTACTTCAAAATCATTCTTAATTCTCCTTGGTCTGCCCCGACTCCTACCCTCTGCTGCTGAACCCATGAGTCTCTTGGGTAACATTGCTTCTCCCATGCGTGTAACATGACCCCACCACCTAAGCCTGTTGGCCCTGACTGCTACATCTATAGAGTTCATTCCCAGTTTTTCTTTGATTTCCTCATTGTGGACACCCTCATGCCATTGTTCCCATCTACTGGTACCTGCAATCATCCTAGCTACTTTCATATCCGTAACCTCAGCCTTGTTGATAAAGTAACCTGAATCCACCCAGCTTTCGCTCCCATTCAACAAAGTTGGTCGAAAGATTGAATGGTGCACGTACAACTTAGTCTTGGTACTGACTTCCTTCTTGCAGAAGAGAGTAGATCGTAGCTGAGCACTCACTGCATTAACTTTGCTACACCTCGCTTCCACTTTCCATCCTGTGAGAATGTGCATCCTAAGTACTTGAAACTGTCCACCTGTTCTAACTTTGTTCCTCCGATTTGACGTTTATATCTCTTTCCCACTGACATAACTTTCGTTTTGGAGATACTAATCTTCATATCATAGTCCTTACATTTCTGATCTAGCTCTGAAATATTACTTAGCAAACTTTCAATCGAATCTGCGATCACAACTAAGTCATCCGCATATGCAATACTGATTATTTTGTGTTCACATATCTTAATCTCACCCAACCAGTCTATTGTTTTCAACATATGAACCATAAATAATATGAACCATTTAGATTGCCAAGGATAAAATGGGGGCCAATTTCGTTCCTCTTATAATGCCGCACCATACCTAAACTCGTCAAAGTCGTTGATGTTCCACTTGTCGCAGCCATCGTGGATTTTTCGCTGCCCAATAGTGCATATTATGCCGGTTTATTTTACCGCTGTTGGTGAATGACGCTTCGTCACCAAATAGAACGCGTGCAAAAAATCTGTTATCGTCCCGTAATTTCTCTTGTGACCAGTGGCAGAACTGTACACGATGTTCAAAGTCGTCGCCATGTAATTCCTGGTGCATTGAAATATGGTACGGGTGCAATCGCATTCTCAACACCGACGTTTTTGAGATTCCCGATTCTGACGTAATTTGTGTGCTACTGATGTGCGGATTAGCCGCGACAGCAGCCAAGACACGTGTTTGGGCATCATCATTTGTTGCAAGTCGCGGTTGACGTTTCACATGTGGCTGAACACTTCCTGTTTCCTTAAATAAAGTAACGATGCAGCGAACGGTCCGGACACTTGGATGATGTCGTCCAGGATACCGAGCAGCATACATAGCACACGCCCGTTGGGCATTTTGATCACAACAGCCAACCAACAACACGATATCGACGTTTTCTGCAATTTGTAAACGGTCCATTTTAATACGGGTAATGTATCACGAAGCAAATACTGTCCGCACTGGAGAAATATTACTTGATATCACGTACTTATACGTTTGTGACTATTACTGCGCCATCTATCACAATGCGAAAAAAGTGGTCCAACTGAAACATTGATATTTCTTCACCAACTAAACGAATATGTAATAAAAAATGGGGGTTCCTATTTAAAAAACGCAGTTGAAATCCGTTTGACCTATGGCAGCGCCATCTAGCGGGCCAATCATAGCGCCATCTGGTTTCTCCCTTCAAGCTAGACAAGTTTCGTTCTTTGTATTTTTTTCGATTGACGCTTATTTCATGAGATATTTGGCCCGGTCACGATCAATGGACCACCCTGTTTAATATGTCAATATCAGTACAAAAAACAAAATCCGTGGCTTTCTGTGGAAAAAAAATCCAGTAACAACAAAAGTAATTGTAGACAAAAAGATTATAGAGCAAGTTGATAGATCGAAATTTCTATGAACTGCGGTGTCGTACAGGGGAGACCTAGATCAAAAAGACAAAATTGAGAAATTTAACTACTATATGGCACTCTCAAAAGAGCCCTCCAACGTAAAGTAAGAAGAGAAACATATCGAAAACTTTATAAGTTATGTCAGTGCCAACATCACTATATGTAAGTGAATCGTGGGTAATGAAAAAGAAACATAAAATAATATTACAAGCTAATGAAATGAAATTCTTCAGGTACATAGCAGGATACACCAAGCTAGACTATAAAAGAAATACAGATATCAGAAAGGAATTAAATACTTTCGATATAAAGAGTAAGGTTGACGAAAAGGACAAAAATGGATATCCCATCTGTTGCGAATGGACAAATCAAAATTACCACTACGTTTTTGGCGATATAGTCCGCAAGGCAAAAGATGTATTGGAAGACCAGCAAAGCAATGGAAGGGCCAGGTGCAGCTGCAACAGCCTGAGGGAAAGCCTAATGCATGACGGAAGAAGAAGAAGAAGAACGTATCACAGTCAATAGCTTCCGCTTGAGGCGCTAGGGTGAGAGAGGCGTCAGTGGCATCCAAATACATAATTTTCACGGATGAAACTCCATGAGGGTAAAGGGACGGGGTGCAGCGTGCGAGAGGGGGGGGGGGGGGGGAATGTTCTCGAACCGGTCCTGGACACAAATTGCAGGTGTGTTGTTGTACCAGCGTGGGTAGGAGAGCCTGAGCACCAGTACCGGGGCTGCCGTGCATCCGCTACATACGCAACTGTTGGGCACGCCAGTTTTTACATACTAATACAATGAAGCTCGTGGGAGAGGTCTCGGAACCATTCGAAATCAAGGCAGGGGTGAGATGGGGAGATGGTGTGGCACCGATTCTATTTAATTTTGTTTTGGAGAAAATAATCTGTATGTGGGACAAAGGACGCAATGCGGGGAGACACAAGGATAGAACCGTCAACATACGGTGTCTGGCCTTTGCTGATGATATAACCTTCATAACAAATAACACAGAAGACCTGAAAGAAGCCCCAAAGGCATCACACGAAATCTCAGCCAAAATAGGACTACAAGACTCGCACAAAAAATGCAGTACATAAACACAAAATCCACGAACATATACCTACTAAAACAAACTATGAGAATATTAAACGAGTAGAAAGTTTCAAATACCTGGGAGAGATTATATAGAAAACAGGACTGAACTCGACATCCACTGAAGAAAGGATCACAAAGCTACGAAAAGCATACTGACGTCCATGGAACCATTACGAGAGAAGAAGAATTTTCATCGTTTTCAACTCAAGACACTATAATATAATAGTCTTAACATGGCCCTCGTACGCTTTAGAAAGAACAGTAAGTAATCAAGGGAAGAACAAAAATCAAGGAGATTGAAAAACAGGGGAGGTAAATACTGAAACAGGTCTGAGGTGCGGTTAAGAAGAGATGACATGGGTAAAAAGATACAGAAAAAACCTGTACGAACAAACAATTACGATTACAAATAACATCAAGAGAAGAAGGGCAAAGCTCTGCGGACGCGTACATAGGATGAACGAAATCAGAGTGACTTAGAAATTTTTTCATATCGTGGCAACTAAACAGTGAAAACCAGCTGGCTAAAGGAAACCATGGAATAGCTCAAGAAGTTAAGTATCTCCACAGATGACATGATAGAAGGGCAAAAATACAGCGGGAAAGTCAGAAAACAGAAATGTCAGTGAACGCCCAAACAGAAGAAAACAGGAAAGAAGATGACAAAAGAAGAAGAAGGAATACAGTGAATACATGAGATGTTTTTGGAAAGAAAAAATAAGTAGACAGAAAGGGATGCTATGTTAATTGATTGTGTTTTAGTGCTTTCCTTAAGGGAGAATTAACGGTGATGGTCATGATGATAAAAATAATAATGAGAATAACAGCTAACCTGACTACAGACCGGTACCCTGTAACGGGGAACTCTTAGTGTTACTCGGAATCTCCAGAAAAAGCAAGTCGCAGGGATTAATTTAAGACAACCTTGGCATACAACAGGAACAAACGATTTAGAATAAACGGTGTTTTCAGATTGGCTACTTCGAATATCCGCAGTCTACACGATAAAGAAGTAGAACTAGAAAATGAACTAAATTCACAAAATATTGAAATGGCGATCATAACGGAAAACTTCTACAATAAACAGTTATGACGTGATCTACAGCGCTGTCCCTCAAAATGAAAGAGCCTTTACCGGAGTTGCTGTTCTGTGGAAGAAGAAATCAACAAACAAAATATACTCTTACACCTTCATCAACGAAAGGACCCTTGCGGTCACAATAAAGATACCACGAGTTTTTCCATCTGTAATTGAAGTATATGTCCCAGAAGAGGCACAGGGTGATGACCCTGAAGACTTATATGATATCTTGCAAGAAACCACACATAATATAGAGAAAATGATTATATGGCAATAACAGGAGATGTAAATGCAATGGTTGGTAACACCACCGTGGAAAATGATATTGGTTCTGAAGGGGAACAAAAAACCATAATTGATATAGATTGAAGGCGTTCTCATTAAATAGTGAGCTAAGAATAACGAACACAATCTTCAGGCATAAACAGATCCATAAAAATAACTGGTCGGCTAGAGTAGGTTTGGTCTTTAGTGCTAGACCAAGGGTCTTCAGAGGTCCAGATGTCTGTTCAGATACTTTCTTGCTGTTCTCAAAAATAAAACTTCTTAAAAGATGGAAGATTGCTTCCTAACAGAAATAAGACAATGCGGACGTAAAGAAGAGAGTATCAGGTTCATATATTATAAAAGACTTGAAGAATGCATAAGTTGATATACAAAAGGGGATAACATTAACCAGGAATGGAATAATATACATAAACTTGTTGTGCCTGGGATTTACAGTCATAATTTTTTTTTTGAAGGACATCATCTTTACGCGAGTGCCTGTTGTAAGTTTTTATTACACTATTGCAATTTCGGCGTTAGGCCATTATCAAGTGCTGATATTATGGCTTTAAGCTCTGTCAACGTAATGTAAGCTACCGCATTTCTTCCTGACGCGGGGATAGTGGGTTACACAGAAATGGAAAGACTTACACAAGACGTAGCATTAGGAGCTGCATCAGTCTGTTCTTCATGTTGAACATTACAACAACAAGTGTGGACGGACTCTCCTTCGTGTAGCCTGCTACCGGCGAGCGGCTACCCCTTCGCGCCGTGTGCAGATCGCGTGACCGTGCCACGAGCGGGTGGGTGCCACCTGCGGGCTATTAGCCTAGCAGCTGTGCTCAGCCAACACGCACCTCCCGCGGCTGGGTTGACTCACCGTTGCTTCCCTGCTATCTCTCTGCTAACCCCTCCACTACCGCAGCGCCCCTCATAAATTAGCAGTAACGGTTTGCAGTGGCGTCTACCATCGACTGCGGGAAAAGTATTTCATTCGCAGCTGCTCGTCAGCATAAACAAAGCGACAACTTTGGCGTGTTTATGCGCTTTCCTACCCACGAAAGTGCGTTCAATAAATAATCCAACACTTTTTTGTTCTCAACCAGTTTCGGCTGAAAATTGTGAAATTTGTTGTGGGGCATTGTAGAAAATTCACACTGCAGCCCCTTTAGTTTTACTAAGTTCCGATAGGTGGCGGCGTTCTACGTAGCCTTCAAAATGGCGTCTGTAACGAAGGTGCGTTGCAAGTAGAGAGCTGTCATTGAGTTTCTTTTGCCGGAAAACCACATCAATGCAGATATTCATAGGCGCTTGCAGAATGTCTACGGAGACTTGTCAGCGAAGAAAAGCACGGTAAGCCGTCGAACGAGGCGTCTCTCATTGTCGCAACAAGGTCGCCCCAGCAGCACGCAGCTGTGACTCCTGCAATGCTGGAATGTGCGAACACAATTCGAGGTGATCGATGGATCACAATCAGACACCTCGCTGATCAGCTGGTAGTCACACGAGTCTGTGCATCCGAGAGTAGCTCACAAAACTTCGCTGGACTGTTCTTCCTCATCCACCCAACAGCCCCGATTTTGCACTTTCCGACTTCCGTCTGTTTGGCCCAGTGAAGGATGCACTGTGCGGGAAGCAACACGTGGATCATGGGGAAGACATTGATGCAGCAAGATGTTGGCTCCTACGTCGACCAGCAGAGTGGTATCAAGCTGGCAAACAGGCCATATTGCGGCGTAAGGCAATAGCATTGAATGGAGATTATATTGAAAAATAAGGTTTTGTATCCAAAATAGTGTGGAAGGGAGAGTTTGACAGAGCACTGAAAGACTTAAGTCGGAACAAGGCGCCGGGAGTAGACAACATTCCATTAGACTACTGACAGTCTTGAGAGAGCCAGTCCTGACAAAACTCTGCCATCTGGTGAGCGAGATGTATGAGACAGGCGAAATACCAACAAACGTCAAGAAGAATATAATAATTCCAATCCCAAACAAATCAGGTGTCGGCAGGTGTGAAAATTACCGAAATATCAGTTTAATAATTCACGTCTGCAAAATACTAACGCGAATTCTTTACTGACGAACGCAAAAACTGTTAGAAGCCGACCTCGGGGAAGGTCAGTTAGGATTCCGTAGAAATGTTGGAATACTTGAGGCAATACTGACCCTACGATTTATCTTAGAAGATAGATTAAGGAACGGCAAACCTACGTTTCTAGCATATGTAGTCTCAGAGAAAGCTTTTGACAACGTTGACTGGAATATTCTCTTTCAAATTCTGAAGGTGGCAAGGGTAAAACACAGGGAGGGAAAGGCTATTTACAGTTTGTACAGAAACCAGATGTCAGTTATAAGAGTCGAGGGGCATGAAAGGGAAGCAGTGGTTGGAAAGGGAGTGAGACAGGGTTGTAGCCTACCCCTTATGTTGTTTAATCTGTATATTGAGCACGCAGTAAAGGAAACAAAAGAAAAATTCGGAGTAGGAATTAAAATCCATGGAGAAGAAATAAAAACTTTGAGGTTCGCCAATGACATTGTAATTCTGTCAGAGACAGCAGAGGACCTAGAAGAGCAGTTGAACGAAATGGAAAGTGTCTTGAAAGGAGGATATAACATGGACATCAACAAAAGCGAAACGAGCATAATGGAATGTAGTCGAACTAAGTCGGATGATGCTGAGGGAATTAGATTAGGAAATAAGCCACTTAAAGTAGTAGATGACTTTTGCTATTTAGAGGGCAAAATAACTGATGACGGTTGAAGTATGGAGTATATAAAATGTAGACTGGCAATGGTAAGGAACGCGTTTCTGAAGAAGAGATATTTGTTAACATCGACTATAGATTTAAGCGTCAGGAAGTCGTTTCTGAAAGTACTTGTATGGAGTGTAGTCATGTATGGAAGTGAAACGTGGACTATAAATAGTTTGGACAAGAAGAGAATAGAAGCTTTCGAAATGTGGTGCTACCGAAGAATGCTGAAGATTATATGGGTAGATCAATAACTAATGAGGAAGTATTGACTAGAATTATGGAAAAGAGAAATTTGTGGCACAACTTGACTAGAAGAAGGGATCAGTTGGTAGGACATGTTCTGAGACATCAAGGAAACACCAATTTAGTATTGGAGGGCAGCGTGGAAGGTAGAAATCTTAGAGGGAGACCAAGAGATGAATACACTAAACAGATTCAGAAGGATGTAGGTTACAATAGGTACTGGGAGATGAAGAAGCTTGCGCAAGATAGAGTAGCATGGAGAGCTGCATCAAACCATTCTCTGGAGTGAAGGCCACAACAAGAACAATATGGTGTATTGGAATCCTGAATAAAAACAATCTGCTTTCAGAAAAAATGTTTTGCATTACTTGTTGAACCACCCTTGTATTTACTCAGCCAAAAATAAACTGCATATTTCTGACAATGTAGCTCGACATTGTTGCCTGGCAATATTGCGGGCGACACGGTTTGGCAACAGTGTCAACCACTGTCACCGGCTTCGTTAGCGGCATAATGTTTCAGGGCCGGACGTTATTTTCATGAATCACACGTGACCGCGAAATTACGAAGCCAGCCAGTGTGAGTGAGTACGGTTCTCCTGGATTTGTTCTCCACACACGAAGAAGAGAAATAGGGCGTTGCTGCTTGTTGTTGTTGTCTTCAGTCCTGAGACTGGTTTGATGCAGCTCTCCATGCTACTCTATCCTGTGCAAGCTGCTTCATCTCCCAGTATCTAGTGCAACCTACATCCTTCTGAATCTGCTTAGTGTACTCATCTCTCGGTCTCCCTCTACGATTTTTACCCTCCACGCTGCCCTCCAATGCTAAATTTGTGATCCCTTGATGCCTCAAAACATGTCCTACCAACCGATCCCTTCTTCTAGTCAAGTTGTGCCACAAACTTCTCTTCTCCCCAATCCTATTCAATACCTCCTCATTCGTTACGTGCTCTATCCACCTTATCCTCAGTATTCTTCTGTAGCACCACATTTCGAAAGCTTCTATTCTCTTCTTGTCCAAACTAGTTATCGTCCATGTTTCGCTTCCATACATGGCTACACTCCAAACAAATACTTTCAGAAACGACTTCCTAATACATAAATCTATATTCGATGTTAACAAATTTCTCTTCTTCAGAAACGCTTTCCTTGCCATTGCCAGTCTACATTTTATATCCTCTCTACTTCGACCATCATCAGTTATTTTACTTCCTAAATAGCAAAACTCCTTTACTACTTTAAGTGTCTCATTTCCTAATCTAATTCCCTCAGCATCACCCGATTTAATTCGACTACATTCCATTATCCTCGTTTTGCTTTTGTTAATGTTCATCTTATATCCTCCTTTCAAGACACTGTCCATTCCGTTCAACTGCTCTTCCAAGTCCTTTGCCGTCTCTGACAGAATTACAATGTCATCGGCGAACCTCAAAGTTTTTACTTCGTCTCCATGAATTTTAATACCTACTCCAAATTTTTCTTTTGTTTCCTTTACTGCTTGCTCAATATACAGATTGAATAACATCGGGGAGAGGCTACAACCCTGTCTCACTCCATTCCCAACCACTGCTTCCCTTTCATGCCCCTCGACTCTTCTGACTGCCATCTGGTTTCTGTACAAATTATAAATAGCCTTTCGCTCCCTGTATTTTACCCCTGCCACCTTTAGAATTTGAAAAAGAGTATTCCAGTCAACATTGTCAAAAGCTTTCTCTAAGTCTACAAATGATAGAAACGTAGGTTTGCCTTTTCTTAATCTTTCTTCTAAGATAAGTCGTAAGGTCAGTATTGCCTCACGTGTTCCAACATTTCGACGGAATCCAAACTGATCCTCCCCGAGGTCTGCATCTACCAGTTTTTCCATTCGTCTGTAAAGAATTCGCGTTAGTATTTTGCAGCCGTGGCTTATTAAACTGATAGTTCGGTAATTTTCACATCTGTCAGCACCTGCTTTCTTTGGAATTGGAATTATTATATTCTTCTTGAAGTCTGAGGGTATTTCGCCTGTCTCATACATCTTGCTCACCAGCTGGTAGAGTTTTGTCAGGACTGGTTGTCCCAAGGCCGTCAGTAGTTCTAATGGAATGTTGTCTACTCCGGGGGCCTTGTTTCGACTCAGGTCTTTCAGTGCTCTGTCAAACTCTTCACGCAGTATCGTATCTCCCATTTCGTCTTCATCTACATCCTCTTCCATTTCCATAATATTGTCCTCAAGTACATCGCCCTTATATAAACCTTCTATATACTCCTTCCACCTTTCTGCCTTCCCTTCTTTGCTTAGAACTGGGCTGCCATCTGAGCTCTTGATATTCATACACGTGGTTCTCTTCTCTCCAAAGGTCTCTTTAATTTTCCTGTAGGCAGTATCTATCTTACCCCTAGTGAGATAAGCTTCTACATCCTTACATTTGTCCTCTAGCCATCCCTGTTTAGCCATTTTGCACTTCCGGTCGATCTCATTTTTGAGACGTTTGTATTCCTTTTTGCCTGCTTCATTTACTGCATTTTTATATTTTCTCCTTTCATCAATTAAATTCAATATTTCTTCTGTTACCCAAGGATTTCTAGCAGCCCTCGTCTTTGTACCTACTTGATCCTCTGCTGCCTTCACTACTACATCCCTCAGAGCTACCCATTCTTCTTCTACTGTATTTTTTCCCCTATTCCTGTCAATTGTTCCCTTATGCTCTCCCTGAAACTCTGTACAACCTCTGGTTCTTTCAGTTTATCCAGGTCCCATCTCCTTAATTTCCCACATTTTTGCAGTTTCTTCAGTTTTAATCTACAGGTCATAACCAATAGATTGTGGTCAGAGTCCACATCTGCCCCTGGAAATGTCTTACATCTTAAAACCTGGTTCCTAAATCTCTGTCTTACCATTATATAATCTATCTGATACCTTTTAGTATCTCCAGGGTTCTTCCACGTATACAGCCTTCTTTCATGATTCTTAAACCAAGTGTTAGCTATGATTAAGTTGTGCTCTGTGCAAAATTCTACTAGGCGGCTTCCTCTTTCATTTCTTAGCCCCAATCCATATTCACCTACTATGTTTCCTTCTCTCCCTTTTCCTACACTCGAATTCCAGTCACCCATTACTATTAAATTTTCGTCTCCCTTCACTATCTGAATAATTTCTTTTATTTCATCGTACATTTCTTCAATTTCTTCATCATCTGCAGAGCTAGTTGGCATATAAACTTGTACTACTGTAGTAGGTGTGGGCTTCGTATCTATCTTGGCCACAATAATGCGTTCACTATGCTGTTTGTAGTACCTTACCCGAATTCCTATTTTCCTATTCATTATTAAACCTACTCCTGCATTACCCCTATTTGATTTTGTGTTTATAACCCTGTAATCACCTGACCAGAAGTCTTGTTCCTCCTGCCACCGAACTTCACTAATTCCCACTATATCTAACTTTAACCTATCCATTTCCCTTTTTAAATTTTCTAACCTACCTGCCCGATTAAGGGATCTGACATTCCACGCTCCGATCCGTAGAACGCCAGTTTTTTTTCTCCTGATAACGACATCCTCTTGAGTAGTCCCCGCCCGGAGATCCGAATGGGGGACTATTTTACCTCCGGAATATTTTACCCAAGAGGATGCCACCATCATTTAATCATACAGTAAAGCTGCATGTCCTCGGGAAAAATTACGGCTGTAGTTTCCCCTTGCTTTCAGCCGTTCGCAGTACCAGCACAGCAAGCCCGTTTTGGTTAATGTTGCAAGGCCAGATCAGTCAATCATCCAGACTGTTGCCCCTGCAACTACTGAAAAGGCTGCTGCCCCTCTTCAGGAACCACACGTTTGTCTGGCCTCTCAACAGATACCCCTCCGTTGTGGTTGCACCTACGGTACGGCCATCTGTATCGCTGAGGCACGCAAGCCTCCCCACCAACGGCAAGGTCCATGGTTCATGGGGGGGGGGGGGGGGGGGCGTTGCTGCTTATCAAACTTGAACTCGTGAACTCATGGTGGATTCATAGTTTCTAGAATGCTGAAACACGGCTTTGATTCTATCGTTTAGCAGCAATTCATCCGAGAACTACTACGACCCATACGAATATCGAAGAACGTGTACCAGTTACAAGCAGACTGGCGAGCACATTTCAGTTTTGGCTACTGGTGATTCATAACCAAAGTTTGATGTACCTCCGCTTGATAATTTTCTTGGTACCAAGCGTTTGCAACACTTCGGCGAAGGTCTCAAGGAAATGATTAAACCGATTTAAAATAACAATCAAATGTTTATGGTTATATTTTATTGTTGTTCAGCAGAACAATGACAGAATTATATAAATGTGTTACACCTCCGACTAGAATAGTGTATACACAAGCCCTAATAAAAAATTACGACTGACAAATCGCTTCCTTTGAACACGGAGACACACATGATGAAGCTTCAGAAAACTTTACAAGTCTAAAGAATCAATGTAAAACATAATTATGGCTAATTACTGCGAATCTACTACGACGGTAGCAGTGGGAACATGGTCCTTCAGATTCCGGTCCTTGTGCCGGCCGGTGTGGCCGAGCGGTTCTAGGCGCTTCTGTCTCGAACCGCACGACCACTACGGTCGGATGTTCGAATCCTGCCTCGGGCATGGATGTGTGTAATGTCCTTAGGTTAGTTAGGTTTAAGTAGTTCTAAGTTCTAGGAGACTGATGACCTCAGATGTTAAGTCCCACAGTGCTCAGAGCCATTTGCGCCGGTCCTTGTATACAGAGAAATTCCGTGATGACGTTACAGACTTTCAGTGATGACGGAGAAGGGTAAATGTTTCAGTTAGACGTAATGGTTCCTAGTTCGGAAACGAGCGAGTCGAAAGTTATAATCTAAAATCGTTATGATACGTCTTTCGGTTGACTTCAACTACTACAAGCTCTTTGCTTTCCATACTTTGCTCTCTAAAATGCATACTTTTGGAGCTATGAGCTTTTGCTCAGTAGAAAAAATATGCTTCACAGTACCAAAGACGAACGAGTGCTCAAAGGTTTTAACCACTTTAGAGCCGACGTTTACATTTTCTTCTTGTTTTTATCCGTACTAACTCCTCCCAAAATATGGGAAGCAAAGAACTTGCAGTACAAGAGGTGCCCTATCAGATATATCAGAGAGATTTGTACTTATAATTTTCAACTAGGACGTTTCCGGACCAGGGTCTTCTACCTAAACTTGGTGCATTTACCATTTAGCATCATCTCTGAAAGTTTGTAACATCATGACGGACTCACCCTGCATATTACCTTCAGTGTTCCATAGAACCGGCTGTAGGCGCACGTATAAAATTTATGGAAATCATGGTTATCTCGTTCGGTCGCTTCTGCATTACTGTAGGCAACAAGCACATCGAGAGCTTCTACGTATGCGCGTCAGCCTTTCAAGTGAAATGAAACAGTATTGTCTGACCACAAAGGTTATGTGACTTTGCACTGCACCGATTTAGGGGTAACAAAGAGGAATCAAGGCGGAGAGAGAACAATTTGCATACAAGGACAGAGGTAGATATTGCCCTACAATACGAAATATTCTCCACCCTTGGTGGACAACACCGGCAGCCACTCGGCAATATGTAGGCAACTACCTGCAACAGACCGGCCCATCGACAATATTGGCCAGCCATCGAGCAATATTGTCCGTTATTGCAGCCAACTGGCAGCAGTTATGACGGTAACGCAAATGCCGTCACACATTACTAAAACGTCAGTACATATAGATAAACTGCAACATTTACACCGAGAAACTGGTTGATATCCTCTAACTTACGCAATGAATAGAGCATTCATTAGTGTTGTTAAACATAAGTGGAAGCAAGATCTTTATAAAATTATTAGAGGACAGTATCATAAAAGTTTTATAAATATTTTGTGACAATACAATACAATATTTGTTCCACACTGGGTCTCAAATCCGGATTTTCTGCATTTCGCAATCTATTACTTTAACCGTTTCCACGATGACTCTCTGGAAGTTAATTTCGTTGTCCTGTATCCAAAATAAGACTTCTTCTCAGCACCATAGAATCTTAAGAATTTAAAATTTTAAGATTTTAAAAGCAACAAAGGATTTGAAGTATTTATTATTATTATTTATTTATTTTAGATTCAGGTCAAACAATTGGTAACATTTTCGATTTCAACTTATTAACAGGCGTTCATAAGATAATCTGTTAAAAAGATATAAAATGGAGATGGTAAAATATGAGTAAGTTAACGTAAAAATCAAATTAACTTATGCGTACAATTATACACACTTAAATATGTCACGTAGTAACTCGTCAACTGAACAGGCGTGCAGAGGCACTCACAGTGGAAGGTCAGCTAGCTACGAAGATTGTATAAAGTTAAAATGTTCACAATATAAAGTTAGTTCTCGGAGAAGGAGTCATCAAAGTTAAAACTAGTAAAAAAACACTTAACTGCTGGTGTAATTACGCAGGACGCGATCTGAGAGCAACAGACGAGTAACTGGTGGAGAGAAGAGTACATCAAAAGGCCAGAACCAAACAGCTGTTAATTCAGACTATAGTTATACCAGTCCGAGCCTGCAGAAAATGACATTCCAACTAGTAAATAAAGATCATACATCCTGTAACGATTAGGTAACTAGATTAGGAAATGAGATGCTGAAAGAGGTAGACTTCTTTTGGTACAGGTGCAAAAAAAATTACTGACGATGAAAAGAGGATAGAAAATGTAGACTCACTTTAATAACAAATTTTCCCTGAAAAAGAGGAAAATGTTAATGGTTAATACAAAAAAATAAGTATGACGAAGTCTTTGTCTGAAAGTTTTTGTGGAAGCGAAACATGAACGATGAATAGCACAGGAAAAAAATCAGGCTTTTGAACTGTGTTGTTTCAGATGAAAGGTGAAGATGCAGATCGAAGAAGACAGACTGAATCAAACAGTGGAGAAAATTGCTGTGTGACAAACGATTACATCGGTAATAGAGGTAGGGTATGGGGGTGAAAACTCTAGATCTAGACGAAGACTAAAATACAGCAGGAAGATTAGGATAGATGCAGGCTGCAGAAGTCATGGAGAGGTGGAGATACCTGTATTCGATACACTGAGCTTAGGGAGCCGCATCAAACAAGACTTCTAAACCTCTTATTTATAGAGTGTGCTTGTTCTTTTACAATTAAACAAAGTACTTTATAAATGCATCTGTGGAGTAAATCAGGAAGTGATATAAAATGGAATGCTTCAATGCTGGGAAACTGTACCGTTTAGTGAAAGAGGTGAAGCACCAGAAGATGAGGGGTAAATGAAATTAAACTTCTCTGAGTGCGAAGGTATGTACTGATATCTCAATGATTACAAAGTCGAGTCAAATTTACAAAGATATTGGCCCCCTTCTGGCCAGGATACATGTTCTGCTTTTGTTGGGAAGGAAGTCTGGTGGGAAGAGAGTCGTAAAGCTATTGTATCCTCACCTGCGCAAACTGGCCCACAGTTGTTGTAAATGGTCATTCATATCCTGGGTAGTGAAACTGGAAAGACCTGACGCCTGAACTGGACCCAACAATGTTCTTTAGCTGACCGATTTGGGGACGTTGCTGGACACCGGAGTACGTCAACTCCCTGCGGCCAATTCATAAAGGCTAGTTTCATGTGTGAACGAGCATTGTCCTGTTGCCATTGTGCTGTCAGAGTTCCCTCAGTAACTACCACACGTCGTAACCGATGGCTCCCCACGCCATTACTCCAGAAATAACAAAATTATGTCTCTGCAAATCATTGGAAGACTGGGACCTCTACCCAGGTCGCCGCCATACTCGCCGACGATGGTCATCCGGAGAAGCCGAGGATCGCGGTCCATCACCGAACACAACGCGACACCATTCAGCAGCAGTCCTTCCTTCTCGATCGGGGTAACATTCCAAACGCAGCCGTTAATGCTCTGCCATTAATGAGAGAGCATTATTTGTTCTCAGCTGGCAGGCCCAAATTTGGGTCATTGTCTGGTCCGAATCCCACACAAATCTGAATACTGGACGATTGGGCCATTTAGTCAACTGGAGACCCACAATGAGACACTTTCAAATTCTGCCAGGGGCTCATTACGCACTCTCTATGATTATACATCACCTCTGTGTTCCTCAGTGGTAACTCAACATCTGTCGCTGGTCGCTCCCCTTACATAACCTACGAGGCCTCGTAATAACAGTAAACACGAACAACACCAGCCCTTGCGCCGACTACGAGCGCTTTTCGCTTGCTGTGTTACGAGATAAGTAATTTAGCTAGTATTAATTGTTTTTGCTGTGTATTCTATATTATTTACGTGCATTACTGTCTGATAGACTTAATCAATTGAAGGTTTTAGTTTTTATTTACTTCTGAATAGGAAAATCGAAGTTTCTGTTTAGACGGTTTCACTTGTACGTAAACGTTTGTTTACATTCTTAACTGCCGTTAAATACGAGGGATTATCAATTAAGTCGGAGTACAAAAAGTGGTTCAAATGGCTCTGAGCACTATGGGACTTAACATCTGAGGTCATCAGTCCCCTAGAACATAGAACTACTTAAACCTAACCAACCTAAGGACATCACACGATTCCCTGCCCGAGGCAAGATTCGAACCTGCGACCGTAGCGGTCGCGCGGTTCCGGACTGAAGCGCCTAGAACCGCTCGGCCACACCGGCCGACAAGTCAGTGTACAATACTCAGTATTTACATTTATTAGTGTCTTTTAGACTCGATACATTGGAGGTAGCAGTTTTTATACGTTTTATTAGGTCATTTTTAACGTGAACGTAAACGTTTGTTGACATTATAAATATGTGGGTTAAGTTAGTGTACCATACTCAGTATTCACATTTATTAGTGTCATTTAGACTCGATACATTGAAGATAGCAGTTTTTATACGTTTTATTAGGAAACGTAATACTGACAGTGAATTCCAACCTCATTTGTATACGTTTGACTATCGCAAAACGTAAAATACGTGGTAAATTAGTGTTACACTACAATATCTGAGTAATTCAGTATTATAATACAACTTCTGAGCCCTTACATACGGTTTAGTTAGCAGAAAGCTAAAACTCACCTCACCGTCTGCTTAAATTCCTTAGCTTGTTGTGAGCTTTAGTGATCGTGTACTGTAAGCCCGTCGGTTCCTATAAAGCAGAGTTCGTATTTGTGCTTCATATTCTGAACTCTTTTTGTTAGCTAAAGGTTTTTTTTACCTGCATCTACCAGTGTACAGTACTTAGTATTTACGTTTATTAGTGTCATTCAGACTCGATACAGTGAAGGTAGCAGTTTTTATAGTTTTACTAGGTCATTTTCGCGTGTACGTAAACGTTTGTTTACATTATAAATACAAGGGATAATCAGCAGGTGTAGCTTACCGTAGGTTACTGTTTAATTTTTAATTCGTTAATAATATTCACTAGTTTGAACCCTGCAGTTTACTGCAGGTCGCTGTTTTTTTTCCCCTCACTAGATAGTCCGTAGCAGGAAAATAAGCACCAGATCTAGCTTCTACCATAAATTTTTATTGTTTTTCATTGTTGAGTGTCCTTTCTGCCAAGTAGAGTGTAGCTTGTGTGGCAGAAGGTTTCCTTAAGTTTCTTATAGTAAATCGCATATTAGCTAGATGGGTAGGGGCTGTATCTGTTGTGTGCGGATGCAGGAGGAGTTGGCCACACCCCAGACGCAGCTGGAAGCTTTGTTAGCTACAGTCAACAGGCTCCAGAGTGCCATCTTGTTGTCCGGTGGGGATGGGTTGCCTGGGGCAGCCTCCGCTTTACTAGATGTGCAGCGGGGAGGGGGGGGGGGGTGGGGGAGGGGAGACGTCACGTCTGTCATTGAGCCGACCTCAGGTGCGACTGAGCCGGCCGGCGCACTCTCACCTCAGTGTGGATAGCGGACTGTGTCGAGGTCTTGAGCCTCAAGGCGAAGGCTGCATGGGGGAAGCAGGCTCCTGCCAAATCCCATGCACTTCGCTAATAGATTCAGTGTGATGCTGAAATGGGGGGGGGGGGGGGGGCGGCGGGAGAGGGGAAGGCTGAGCCAGATCAGAATGTCCTTCTGCCAGGATAGTGGCCGCTCCTTCAGCAAGATCCGGACAGGCATGTGGGGATAGGGGTTTGTTAGTTATTGGGAGCTCCAATGGGTCATGGACCCACTCAGGAACATAGCGGCTAGGGCGGGGAAGAAGGCCAATGTTCACTCGATGTGTTTGCCGGGGGCCTTGTGCGGGATATGGAAGAGGCTCTTCCAGCGGATATCGAGCGTGTAGGGTGCAGCCAGCTGCAGATTTTCGCACATGTCGGCACCAACGATGCCTGTCGTCGGTGTTCCGAGTAAATCCTTTCGAAGGCTGACTAAACTGGCGAAGGCGGCCTCCATCTCTCGAGGAGTGGAAGACAAGCTGACGATTTGCAGCATCATACCCAGGGTGGACCGGGGTCCTCTGGTTTGGAGTCTAATGGAGAATCTAAACCAGATACTACGTCGACTCTGTGACGTAAGTGGTTGTAGATTCCTCGACCTATGCTGTGGGGTGGAAGGTTGTAGGACGCCCCTCGGTAGATCAGGGGTGCACAACACACAGGAAGCAGCTACACGGGTAGCACAGTACTTGTGGCGTGCACATGGGATTTTTTTAGATTAGGTTTCTCCCCACGGGAAACAAACCGATGGCCTGCAAAATTACCAGTTCATGTCACTGAAGTGGGTGTACGAACTGGAAAAATTGTTAGTTCGCTTAAACAGGACATTCCAAAGGATTTAAATATGCTAAATGTCATGTTAGTATATTGTCGAAGTGTCTGTAGCAAGATCCCCGAGTGACTCCCCGAAATAAACAGTGGTAATGCCATTATTGTATTAGGTACTGAAAACTGGTCGAAACCAGACATATTTAGCAGTGAAATTTTGAAATCGAATTGGACAATGTTCAGAAAGGATAAGACATGATATGGGAGGTGGTGTGTTCATTGCAATTGAAAGCTGTTTAAACGCAGTTGATATCGATACAGGATCGGACTGTGAAATAGTCTAGATAAAGATGTCAATCAAAGAGTGACCATTGTATTAGGATGTTTTTACAGATCACCAGCAACCGCAACAAACGTCACAGAACGTTTCACGGAAAGTCTTGAGTACATAGGAAATAAGTATCCAAATTATCCATTAATTACAGGCCGAGTCTTTAATCTGGCGTCTTTTGACTTGGAAAATTACACGTTTATCACAGGGACAGAAGCAAAGACTCGCGTGAAGTTATTCTAGGAGCGCTCTCAACATACAACCTAGAGCAACTGGTTACAAAACCAACTCGAGATGGGAACATATTAGATATCTTGGCGACAAACAGATCCGATCTTTTTGAGAAAGTTTATCTAGAAGAAGGTATTAGCGACCATAATGTCGTTTTGGTTTCTATGTCAGTGGAAGTTGCAAAAGAAAGAGCATAGGGTTTTCTAGTTTGGGAAAGCAAATAAAAGTGTCATTAATATTGAGTATCTTTGGCCGGAATTTAAAGCTATTGTGGACCAAATGCTACAGAAATATGTGTCTAGCAAAACTATAGGGGAGGGAAAGGATCCGCCTTGATACAACGAACATATTAGGAAGTTGAAGCTAAAATCTTCTGGTTTATTAGGCCGCGTCAAATTTTTGCTAAAATAATCGACGTTTCGACCCCTCTGCTGGGATCTTCCTTAGGATTTTATGGTGTCCACTACTGCTAGAACACTGTCAGAGACGAGCAGAGCGTCCTCTTATAAAGGGGAGTTTCTCGCGTTCGTGCTGGAGAAGTGATAGTATTGGTTAAAACACATTTACATTTTGAGCAACAGGCCATTAAGCAGTGCTCCTTTGAAGCCTTCTTGTTGGCTCCGCTATGTGGACAATACATTTGTTATCTGGCGGCATAGCGAAAAAGAACTTCATGTGTTCCACAATTTCTTAAATGGAATTCACCCAAAAAGCAAATTTACCTTGGAGACTGAGAGTGGGGTCGGTCTCCTGTTCCTAGATCTGATAACACTCTAGATCACAGTGTGTGCAGAAAGCCGACTAACACAAGCAGATATTTAGATGCCACTTCGCACCACCACCCACCCCAGAAGCAAGCAGTACTCAACATTCTGTCTTCACGTGCTTTCCGTATAAGCGATGACGACAACTTGGAATCGGAGTTGAATTTTTTAAAGAGGACATTGAAGGCAAATGGGTATGATAGTTATTCAATCGACAGGGCGTTTAGGCGAAATATTTATAAAGCTAATAAGAATGACGAGTAACCGACTTCTCACTCCGCTAGGTTAGCGTTCGTTTCTGGGGTCATTGACCACATAAGCAGAATTCTAAAGAAAAATGGTATTCAGATATTTTTCTTTAGAGACAACAAGATAAAACATTTTCTCCGACGGAAAAAGAATGCACGTGATTGCCTCCACAATGCAGGCGTCTATCAAGTGACATGTGGCTGCGGCAAAGTGTATATAGGAAAAACGGGAAGAACTGTTAAGCAACGCATTAAGGAACACGAACGGCACATGCGGCTAAAACAAAGCACAAAATCGGCAGTAGTGGAACATCATGAGAACTGTGGTTCTGACATAGATTTTAATAACGTATTTATACTAGCTAAAGAAACAAACATTTATAGAAGGAAAGTCCGAGAAGCGGTTGAAATTCCTAAGAATGCATGTAATTTCAATAGAGAGGACGGCTATAGGTTTCCGGCATCGTGGCTCCCCACCATCAAGGAAGTGAATACGCTGCCGCGGTGTGCGAGCGACATAAACAACGCGTTGCCCGTCACCTCGACAGACAATAATATTTTGGTTAAACATTCCCCCTGTCTTTGCTCTGTCCGTTTCGAATCTAGCAAATGATGACGACCAACCAATAGCAGTAGCAGGAATTACAACCTATACCCCTTTTCCAGTGTAAGTGTGGAATAGTGCCTTTCTTTCCAATGACGATGGGCTGCCAATGGTATCCACAGGAGATAAGCCAACAACGCCCCTTCTACTGCATTAGAGCGGGAATATTAGCCTATGACTATGGCCGACCAATGGTAGCCATATGAATTTTAACCAATACTATCACTTCTCCAGCACTAACGTGTGAAAACTCCCCTTTATAAGAGAACACTCGTCTCTGATAAGACCCTGAGGAAGATCCCAGCAGAGGCGTCGAAATGTCGATCATTTTAGTAGAAATATGACGCGGCCTAATAACTTCAGTGACAACGGCCATGAAAACCTGCAGAATCTTAGGAAGTTGCTGAAAAAGCAGAGAATTTTGCACAGTCTTTTCTTAGCCACTGTCACGCTGACAATTATGAGAAATGAAAGCAGTTGTCAAAAGGTCAGTGAGAGATTCTTTTAACGAATTTGAAAGCAATATTTTATCTACAGATTCTAAATATAACCCCAAAAAATACTGGTCGTACGTAAAATCTATGAACGCTACAAATACATTCTGTTGCTGACAGTACGGGTAATGTAACGGATGATAACAAACAGAAGGCAGAAATTCTAAACCTAGCTTTCAAAAACTCGTTTACTGTAGAAAACTGCAGCACCATTCCCTCTTTCATTTATCGAATAAACGCAAGGATGACTGACATAGTGTTTAGTGTATTTGGGATTGTAAAGCAGTTAAGACCCTTACACGCCAGGAAGGCATCTGTTCCAGACGGTATCCCCGTAAGATTTTATGTTGACTATGCTACCAATATAGCACCATTCTTATCCATCATCTATCAGAGATCACTGGAACAGCGGAAAGTTCCACGGGACTAGAAGAAAGCGCAGTTCATAGCAATCTATAAAATGGGTAGAAACTCGGATGCACATAAATACCGGCCAATTTCATTGATATCGATTCGTTGTATAATCATGGAACGTATTTTGTGTTCAGACATAATGACCTTTCTAGACTCTGAGAAGCTCATCTGCAGAAACCAGCACGGTTTTAGGAAACACAGGTCATGCGAGACACAGCTGGCCCTCTTTGTGCATGATATACAACAGGCTCTAGATAAGGGCCCCCAGGTTGATGCCATATTTCTCGACTTTCGAAAGGCGTTCGACTCAGCTCCGCACTGTCGCTTGCTCCAGAAAGTGCTCGCTTACGGTCTATCCGATGACATAGGCGGTTGGATAGAAAGTTTTCTACCAGACAGGGAGTAGTATGTCGTCCTGAACGGGTTGGCATCAACAGAAACAAGAGTAACTTCAGGTGTGCCCCAGGGCAGTGTAATAGGTCCGCTGCTTTTTACGATTTACATAAACGATCTGGTTGATGGTATTGGCAGCGGCATTAGACTGTTTGATGATGATGCTATAGTCTGCACGAAGTAGTATCATACGAAAGTTGTGAACAAATCAATGAGGATTTGCAGAAAATAAATGCGTGGTGTAATGACTGATAGTTATCTCTCAATATTAGTAAGTGAAACCTACTGCGTATAACAGGGCGGAAATCCCCATTAATGTACGAGTACAAAACAAATGCTCAGTCTTTGGAAGCGGCAACATCCGTCAAGTGTCTGGGTGTGACTATTCGCAATGATCTCAAATGAAACGATCAGATTACACAAGTAACGGGTAAGGCAAACTCTAGATTGCAGTTTATTGGTAGAATCCTGAAGCGATGCAGTCCATCAACAAAGGAAGTTGCTTACAGTACGTTAGTTCATCCAGTCTTGGAGTATTGCTCGTCTGTGTGGGACCCTTACCAGTTGGGTTTCATTCAAGAGATTCACAAGGTCCAAAGAAGAGCGGCAAGATTCGTGACTGGTACATTTAGCCATCGCGAGAGCGTTACAAATATCATAGACAGTTTGACGTGGACACACTTGCAGCTAGACGACGCGCTAAACGGAAGGGGCTGCTCACTAAAATCTGAACTCCGTTGTTCGCCGAGTATGTAGAGCATATATTATTGCCACCAACTTTCAAATCGCGCAATGATCACCATTCAAAGATAAGGGAAATTAGAGCTCGTACTGAAGCGTTCAGACAGTCGTTTTTACCTCTCTCGCGATCCGCAAGTGGAACGGGGGAGGGGGAATATGACTTTGGCGTCAATTGTGCCCTCCGCCACACACCGCTTGTGGCTAGAGGAGTATATATGTGGATGTGGATGAACACTAATGCACTTTTGATTGCCGTTTTACCTGTTACAGAGAATTGCAACTCTGATAACTTCTATACTTGCAGATAGCGTGTACGTGTACGAAGTTACTTTGACGTCGACCACAGCTTCAGGGTGCTTCACTTACTTTGTCAGATAGTGTATGTGGAGTGCGTAAGGTACCACTTATTTGCAGATAAGAGCATATCTTACTTTATTTCCTGCTTTGTATTTCACGTACGTGAAGTGAATGTTTCACTGTTGCAGTACGTACGGAGTAAAGGTCCCCGCAAACCATCAAACATTTTGTCAAACCTAGCTACGCTTGCCGAATATTTGACCGCGTACGGTGAGGTTGACATGTTTGTCAAGAAAAGACCGTGTTTGACGTATTTGCGAGAAAGTTTGACTGATGGAAAGATTGACAAGATGGCGGACGTTGTTTGCGTCGACGTTTCGCCCAACATCTTGAGTTTCCACTACTATGAAAACTAAGATCAAGTATAAAAACGAAGTAGCATTACAATTCTAAAAATGATAGAGGTACCACACTCTTAACGCCATATATTACGCATGAAGTGGTTATGAATAAAATGAGAGACAGAGACATATAAGGGGAGTGGAAAGAAATAAAGGAAATCGAAGTCCTCCGGTTCTTCCAAGAACGATGTGGGCTATATATACCCACGCTGACCTGTCGTTAGAGGACCAAGTAAAAGAGAATAAATTCTCGCTTACTTGTGTCTTCTTTGTCAATACGAGGAAAAAGTAACGCTAAACAAGTTTTTCAACGCTTCACCGTGCATGCGCAGAAAGTTGCTGTAATTATCAGGTTCTAAGTGGAACATTTCCTTTAACAGGTTTCCAGTTGTATATTTCCCATTTTAAACCATTCCCTAGACAAGCGTCTTGTTTACTTCTTCTTTAAACACAGTGCCAGAGGTAAAGTTGTAAATGCTTTTTCTGCATTTTTAGCCTTTCTCACTAGTCCCAAAATACCGCATACACCAAAAGTGTCTGGTCAAAAGAAAGGGTAATTGACAAGCTTTCTTAGTACGTGTACAATCTTGTTTGACACATCCGTGGCTAGATAAGAGCGAACTAGACAGGCAAGTTTCGTTTCTTACGAGGGACTTGATAAGATTTTAAAAGTTTCACTGTCCATTCGAAGAAAGTTCATGTAATCAACGGGTTCTGTGAGTGATATTTTCCTAAGCGTAGCCAGCTCGTGTGGCCGAGCGGTTCTAGGCACTTCAGTTTGGAACCGTGCGACCGCTACCGTCGCAGGTTCGAATCCTGCCTCGGGCATGGATGTGTGTGATGTCCTTAGGTTAGTTAGGTTTAAGTACTTCTAAGTTCTAGAGGACTGCTGACCTCAGATATTAAGTCCCATAGTGCTCACAGCCATTTGAGCCTTAAGCGTATTCTCATAGGTAAATCTCTCATTTTACCCCATTACCTGAACCAGAGTCCTGTTTTCTTCTTCTTTGAACGCAATACCAAAATCAGTCTCAGGACTGTTTTATCCGCATTTATGACCGTTCTCACTATTCAAGAGTAGACACGAACACGAATAGTGTCTGCTTCAAAGTGAGATTAAACTCGCAAAAATTGTTTGAACGTGTACGGGTTTGCTTGGAAAGCTCGTGGCTAGATAAGAGCAATTTTCTCAAACACGTTTGATCGTTTCCGGGGGCCATAAGGAGCGAGCGGTAGGTTCCCACACTGTCTGGAGAGGTGGTTGGCCATCTGGAGCTTTCAAAGCCAGTGGGATGAGATGCCGAAGTAGAAATCGCTGGTGACATCAACAAAAAGACACGTAGGGAAAATACATTTATTTGGCGCGGATCAAGTAATTGTTATTAATAAATATTTGCTAACAAAAATTGCCTTTTGCAACTTAGACATTAGGAGGAGTCTACGGGTCATAACACTATCTTTCAGTAACTTTACAATGCCAGGAAACGCTGATATTAACAAATAAATGAATAACTTTGCCATAAACTGACAGGTAAGGTCTTGTACGAACTATACCGATTGTACGTTCAAGTTACAGACTGTGGGCTATAGTCGGCAGTCGTCAATAGGATACCTTTCGATCTCGTCACGCGGTAGACCATTCTCTCGTAACGTCAATAGTGTGCTTATAACCAGTGTGAATAAGTTCATTTTACGATGTTTCTTAAATAAATACACCGTAATGGCATCCCGTGAAAGAATTACTTGCTCAAAAAATCTTCTTTCCGCTTCATTATGTAAAAGGCAGACAGCAGTATTGCACTTTCCGAAGCCAACAGTGCCGCTACGGCTCTGCAATGGGACATAAAACTATGAGACTATCTTCACGTAATAGGTAGGAAGAAATCCTACCCGGCGACTCACTAAGTCGGCTCGAGGATGGACCGGCTTAATTATCGCAAAACTCGGGTGGGAAAGCGTGGCCAATTACACTGTACGAGCATCTACGGACTCACCGGCTAAACTGACACATTTTTGGTGGTTTAGTACGTGTGAGGGATTCTTGCAGGTGCCAAGTAAAATATGCCAGGAATTAATCGTGATACCTCATATTGGAGGAAATTCTACAGCAGAGTATATAACGGAAAGCCTGCCATGCAGTGTCATATGTGTACCGAACATATATCACCATCGAATATTACAGTTATTACAAAGAGTGCTCTGATCGAGCTGTTCTTACCAGCACTCGCAGTCATATAGATTTTTTATGTAGCAAACCAGTGTTTTTTTCCCAAAAGAACCATACCGGCCAGTAGTCAAAGTGAATTAGGGAAATTACGGAAAACGTAAAGAGGGTGTGAATAATCGTCCTCCCAAATGTGAGTCCAGTGTAGACTTCGGGACCATTCAATATAGAGCTCAAATATCTCGCAAGTAGGGGAAGAAAATGAACAATTCATGGTGTTGTTAACTGTTACGGGGGTGGGTGGGTGGAAGGAGGCAGAACGGAGCAGCGAGGTGGCAGTAGAAGGTATATTATTCACACGAAGTTATTCTAGGGAACCACGGGAAACATGTTCAAAATACAGGAAGTGATACATGTGTGTGGCCTCGGCAACTTAATGGCAATCCTCGTTGTAACGTGTAATCACGAAAACATCAAGGAAAAGTTTTCTACGAACAACAGAATCTTTGACACTTCCTCCAGCCAAAGCAAGGCTTTTTGGATGGAAATCCGAGGAAGATTGGATGAAGCCGCGAGAACATCCTCAGCCAGTCCACAACGTAGAACTGGGTGTCAGGAGGTCCCTTAACCGCTTAGGAACTGGGTTCCCTTGACCTGTATAGTCTTCACATCGGACAGCAGCAAGTGGTGTGTGGAGAAGAATGAACTGAGGAACACGTGTGCCAGTGTCCTCTTTGTCCATTTATCTGTTCAGTGGAGGATTTCATTCTTGCAAACGATAGTGCTCTAGACGTGACTCAATTCTGGACAAAGGTCATTTGATTTGAGAATTTCGTCGATCATATTTGTGAATGTTCCTTTTTATAAATGTGTGTACAGAATTTTGTCTCTGTGACTAACTGTTTGCGCAAAGAGAGCTAGAGAATATTATAAATCTTGTGCGACGTGCATGCGCTGTAAATTACGTAGTTTTTCTAGCCCAGTCTGTGGTAGTTTCCTGATTTGATGGACGCGCATCAATCTGTTCGTCCCAGCTGCCTCTGCACTATTGTGGCACGTTGTAAACAATGTCAATATTTGAATAATACAGAAAATAGATAACAACGTACATTAAATGTGTTCTGTCTCGGAAAACATATGTCCATAAGACATTTTTAGTTCAGAATCACTGTCATCCCTCAAAGCAAGTACCTTTCCTCCTGAATCATCATGTATACTGATGTGAGTAAACAATTAGTTGTGTGTGCTCTTATATATAGTAATGACGTATAAACACAATTTTTTCCTTGTCATGGTTGTCTCCGTTTAACCAATGTGTAACGTCTTATCGATACGCGCTTTCATAGCAGTGAGATGCGGAATTGTCATGCATTTGTGGGCCATTAGCACATGGATATTTATGTCGTGGTGTTATTGTTGGATAAATAAAACATGATTTATGTATACAGACATTTATACACTTACAGATCTAACTTGACAAGGATGGAACAGGCAATCGGCAGCGGCCTTGTAATAGGAACTAACCCGGCATTTGACTGAAGAACTTCAAGGAAACCACTGAGAACCTACATCAGGATGGCCAGAGGAAGATTGGAGCTTCCACCCTCCACCCTCCCTAACATCAGGTCGGTTTGTGTAAGACAGTTACAGTGCTGTTCTGATTATACATTTTTGTTCACAAGTAATTTCATAGCGTAAACGGCTGATGGACACAGATCATTCATTTCTCTATGCCTATCAGTGCAAGGACTACACACACTACATGTACACTACTTCATAGCCAGCTGGTACCACGATCACAACGATGATGTTTTAATCCATACTGTGTACCGTAACTTCTCATTTACTTTATAGACAACATAAGTTAGGGTCCCTGCAGAATGAGCAACTTGTTGAGCCCAAAAGAGGATAAGTTATTAGTATTATCAGGTGTAGAGCTTTGGTATGAAGTTTTCCAGAAAAGAAAAAAAGGTACTGTGGTGCAAAAGAGTATTGTGAAATAACAGAGATTGTGGCTATTACACTCCTGGAAATGGAAAAAAGAACACATTGACACCGGTGTGTCAGACCCACCATACTTGCTCCGGACACTGCGAGAGGGCTGTACAAGCAATGATCACACGCACGGCACAGCGGACACACCAGGAACCGCGGTGTTGGCCGTCGAATGGCGGTAGCTGCACAGTATTTGTGCACCGCCGCCGTCAGTGTCAGCCAGTTTGCCGTGGCATACGGAGCTCCATCGCAGTCTTTAACACTGGTAGCATGCCGCGACAGCGTGGACGTGAACCGTATGTGCAGTTGACGGACTTTGAGCGAGGGCGTATAGTGGGCATGCGGGAGGCCGGGTGGACGTACCGCCAAATTGCTCAACACGTGGGGCGTGAGGTCTCCACAGTACATCGATGTTGTAGCCAGTGGTCGGCGGAAGGTGCACGTGCCCGTCGACCTGGGACCGGACCGCAGTGACGCACGGATGCACGCCAAGACCGTAGGATCCTACGCAGTGCCGTAGGGGACCGCACCGCCACTTCCCAGCAAATTAGGGACACTGTTGCTCCTAGGGTATCGGTGAGGACCATTCGCAACCGTCTCCATGAAGCTGGGCTACGGTCCCGCACACCTTAGGCCGTCTTCCGCTCACGCCCCAACATCGTGCAGCCCGCCTCCAGTGGTGTCGCGACAGGCGTGAATGGAGGGACGAATGGAGACGTGTCGTCTTCAGCGATGAAAGTCGCTTCTGCCTTGGTGCCAATGATGATCGTATGCGTGTTTGGCGCCGTGCAGGTGAGCGCCACAATCAGGCCTGCATACGACTGAGGCACACAGGGCCAACACTCGGCATCATGGTGTGGGGAGCGATCTCCTACACTGGCCGTACACCTGTGGTGATCGTCGAGGGGACACTGAATAGTGCACGGTACATCCAAACCGTCATCGAACCCATCGTTCTACCATTCCTAGACCGGCAAGGGAACTTGCTGTTCCAACAGGACTATGCACGTCCGCATGTATCCCGTGCCACCCAACGTGCTCTAGAATGTGTAAGTCAACTACCCTGGCCAGCAAGATCTCCGGATCTGTCCCCCATTGAGCATGTTTGGGACTGGATGAAGCGTCGTCTCACGCGGTCTCCACGTCCAGCACTAACGCTGGTCTAACTGAGGCGCCAGGTGGAAATGGCATGGCAAGCCGTTCCACAGGACTACATCCAGCATCTCTACGATCGTCTCCATGGGAGAATAGCAGCCTGCATTGCTGCGAAAGGTGGATATACAGTGTACTAGTGCCGACATTGTGCATGATCTGTTGCCTGTGTCTATGTGCCTGTGGTTCTGTCAGTGTGATCATGTGATGTATCTGACCCCAGGAATATGTCAATAAAGTTTCCCCTTCCTGGGACAATGAATTCACGGTGTTCTTATTTCAATTTCCAGTAGTGTATTTGCTTGTGCAACGTTTTCATCAAACTTCTAAACTTTGTTATCTCAGTAATTCTTCACTATGAATTACGCATTTTTATCATATACTTTTAACTGTCTGTTTTAATTGTCCAATTTTCTTCCTTGGTAGAAAATGCTGTTGTGACTTTTATGTTTTTCTACTTGGTAAACATAGGTTTAGTTTAAATCTTCTTGCATGATTATGGACAGAAATACTAGTCCGTTAATTATGGAAGCTATTATTTATGTGCATAACTGACTGGTAAGTGCGTTCTCGGGATACGGTTAAAATCTCGATGACTTGAAAATATTTTTATGATGAGCCCGCGTGCTTTTTTCGGTTATTATTCTTGTGAACATCTTCTGTAATTTGAAAACTATGCATTTGTTCCCCCAAGAAGACCTACAAACCTAAGAATTAAGTGTACATACGAATAGTATTTAGCTACAAGACATAGGCTACTACACCTTGACGACTAGGCCCTAAGAACGGAACATTATGATGATATGCTGTTTGTAACTATCTTTTATCTTCACACCACCTCAACTGAGAATCAATATTCATTCCCAAACATCTTACATATCAAGGTTTTCCGTAGTTTGCCTAAATGGATTAATGTTACTGTCGGGATAGTTTCTACGAAAAGGACGCGGATTAATTACATCCCCGTCTATTCCCGATGTGAACTTATACTGCGTCTCTCGTGATCATTTGCGGGACATCAAATACAAATTTTTCCAGCCTCCTTCCTTCTATCTTTTACCAACGCGTTATTTTCCGACTTTAAGCGGTAGACTGTCTGCTGACCACAGTAAAACTATAGGCTGCGTATTTGCCAGGGAATCAGCCATCTCCTTTCCGATTTACTGCATGACCTTGACGTTAAAAGTGAGAGTTAGCGGACACTACTCAAGAAACCTTTTTTGCCACGCTTATGACAAACACGCACAGCGAAAATATGTCGAGCCCAGGATTATAGACTTCTAAAGAATTTGTAAGGTGCAAGTCGGTTGTGCTCGTTTCAAAGATACCATTCTAACTTACATATACATTTACATTTACATGACTACTCTGAAATTCGCATTTAAGCGCCTGACAGCGCATTGACCGATCCACTTTCACTCTATTTCTCTACCGCTCCACTCTCAAGCAGCGCGCTGGAAAGACGAAATTTTAAATCTTTCCGTGCCAGATATTATTTCTCTTATTTTATGACGATGATCGTTTATCTTTATGTAGTCGGGCATCAATATAATACAGTATTTTTGGATTCGGGTGAGAAAGTTACTTGTTGAAATTTCGTGAGAAGATCTCGCCTTTGTTTCTATGATTGCAACCACAATTCGTGTATCATATCCGTGAAACTCTCTCATCCCTATTTCGCAATAATACTAAGCGGGCTACCTTTTTTTTGAACTTTTTCGATGCCCTTCGTCGCCTTCAGCGAAACAGCAGGGACACTCTCGTTTGCTTGTCACAAACTTTTAATCGTCACCTCGAAAAAATAAAGCCACGTAATGAGTTGTTTGATTGTTTTCAGGTACACTTAGGGAGTCATGGGACACACTGAAATGTCCGTGTTATAGCACCGTAGCACGCCGCTAGACTGCTCAAAACAATATCGACTTTATCAATTTGTTTAGAGGTGATAATTAAAACTTTTTTTATAAGCCAGCAGGGTTGTTACCTATAATTTTCCTTCAGGCTGCCTGTCGTAAATCTGGATGGACAGGGGGCTCTTTAGAAACCGCCGTCCCGAACGCGATTCCAGTGCCCTACAAGTGCATATCTCGCTTAAGGAATTGGAAAGCAGCAACCCATATTGAATGTGTGGGTGGTAAGTGAGGGTGTTGTAGTCCCCACATTGACTTTTTGTTGGCTACATGAGCCATTGAACCATGAACCATGAACCATGAACCATGGACCTTGCCGTTGGTGGGGAGGCTTGCGTGCCTCAGCGATACAGATAGCCGTACTGTAGTACAACCACAAGGGAGGGGTATCTGTTGAGAGGCCAGACAAACTTGTGGTTCCTGAAGAGGGGCAGCAGCCTTTTCAGTAGTTGCAAGGGCAACAGTCTGGATGATTGACTGATCTGGCCTTGTAGCAATAACCAAAACAGCCTTGCTGTGCTGGTACTGCGAACGGCTGAAAGCAAGGGGAAACTACGGCCGTCATTTTTCCCGAAGGCATGCAGCTTTACTGTATGATTAAATGATGATGGCGTCCTCTTGAGTAAAATATTCCGGAGGTAAAAGAGTCCCCCATTCGGATCTCCGGGCGGGGACTACTCAAGAGGATGTCGTTATAAGGAGAAAGAAAACTGGCGTTCTACGGATCGGAGCGTGGAATGTTAGATCCCTTAATCGGGCAGGTAGGTTAGAAAATTTAAAAAGGGAAATGGATAGGTTAAAGTTAGAAATAGTGGGAATTAGTGAAGTTCGGTGGCAGGATGAACAAGACTTTTGGTCAGGCGAATACAGGGTTATAAATACAAAATCAAATAGGGATAATGCGGGAGTAGGTTTAATAATGAATAGGAAAATAGGAATGCGGGTAAGCTACTACAAACAGCATAGTGAACGCATTATTGTGGCCAAGATAGATACGAAGCCCACACCTACTACAGTAGTACAAGTTTATATGCCAACTAGCTCTGCAGATGACGAAGAAATTGAAGAAATGTATGATGAAATAAAAGAAATTATTCAGATAGTGAAGGGAGACGAAAATTTAACAGTCATGGGTGACTGTAATACAAGTGTAGGAAAAGGAAGAGAAGGAAACATAATAGGTGAATATGGATTGGGGCTAAGAAATGAAAGAGGAAGCCGCCTGGTAGAATTTTGCACAGAGTATAACTTAATCATAGCTAACACTTGGTTTAAGAATCATGAAAGAAGGTTGTATACATGGAAGAACCCTGGAGATACTAAAAGGTATCAGATAGATTATATAATGGTAAGACAGAGATTTAGGAATCAGGTTTTAAATTGTAAGACATTTCCAGGGGCAGATGTGGACTCTGATCACGACCTATTGGTTATGACCTGTAGATTAAAACTGAAGAGACTGCAAAAAGGTGGAAATTTAAGGAGATGGGACCTGGATAAACTGAAAGAACCAGAGGTTGTACAGAGTTTCAGGGAGAGCATAAGGGAACAATTGACAGGAATGGGGGAGAGAAATACAGTAGAAGAAGAATGGATAGCTTTGAGGGATGAAGTAGTGAAGGCAGCAGAGGATCAAGTAGGTAAAAAGACGAGGGCTAGTAGAAACCCTTGGGTAACAGAAGAAATATTGAATTTAATTGATGAAAGGAGAAAATATAAAAATGCAGTAAATGAAGCAGGCAAAAAGGGATAGAAAACGTCTCAAAAATGAGATCGACAGGAAATGCAAAATGGCTAAGCAGGGATGGCTAAAGGACAAATGTAAGGATGTAGAGGCTTATCTCACTAGGGGTAAGATAGATACTGCCTAAAGCAAAATTAAAGAGACCTTTGGAGATAAGAGAACCACTTGTATGAACATCAAGAGCGCAGATGGAAACCCAGTTCTAAGCAAAGAAGGGAAAGCAGAAAGGCGGAAGGAGTATACAGAGGGTCTATACAAGCGCGATGTACTTGAGGACAATATTATGGAAATGGAAGAGGATGTAGATGAAGATGAAATGAGAGATACGATACTGCGTGAAGAGTTTGACAGAGCACTGAAAGACCTGAGTCGAAACATGGCCCCGGAGTAGACAACATTCCATTGGAACTACTGGCGGCCTTGGGAGAGCCAGTCCTGACAAAACTCTACCATCTGGTGAGCAAGATGTATGAAACAGGCGAAACACCCTCAGACTTCAAGAAGAATATAATAATTCCAATCCCAAAGAAACCAGGTGTTGACAGATATGAAAATTACCGAACAATCAGTTTAATAAGCCACCTCTGCAAAATACTAACGCGAATTCTTTACAGACAAATGGTAAAACTAGTAGAAGCCGACCTCGGGGAAGATCAGTTTGGCTTCCGTAGAAATGTTGGAACACGTGAGGCTATACTGACCTTACGACTTATCTTAGAAGAAAGATTAAGGAAAGGCAAACCTACGTTTCTAGCATTTGTAGACTTAGAGAAAGCTTTTGACAATGTTGACTGGAATACTCTCTTTCAAATTCTAAAGGTGGCAGGGATAAAATACAGGGAGGGAAAGGCTATTTACAATTTGTAAAGAAACCAGATGGCAGTTATAAGAGTGGAGGGGCCTGAAAGGGAAGCAGTGGTTGGTAAGGGAGTGAGACAGGGTTGTAGCCTATCCCCGATGTTATTCAATCTGTATATTGAGCAAACAGTAAAGGAAACAAAAGAAAAATTCGGAGTATGTATTAAAGTCCATGGAGAGGAAATAAAAACTTTGAGGTTCGCCAATGACATTGTAATTCTGTCAGAGACAGCAAAGGACTTGGAAGAGCAGTTGAATGGAATGGACAGTGTCTTGAAAGGCGGATACAAGATGAACATCAACAAAAGCAAAACGAGGATAATGGAATGTAGTCGAATTAAGTCGGGTGATGCTGAGGGAATTAGATTAGGAAATGAGACACTTAAAGTAGTAATGGAGTTTAGCAATTTGGGGAGAAAAATAACTGATGATGGTCGAAGTAGAGAGGATATAAAATGTAGCCTGGCAATGGCAAGGAATGCGTTTCAGAAGAAGAGAAATTTGTTAACATCGAGTATTGATTTAAGTGTGAGGATGTCATTTCTGAAAGTATTTGTATGGAGTGTAGCCATGTGCGGAAGTGAAACATGGACGATAAATAGTTTGGACAAGAGGAGAATAGAAGCTTTCGAAATGTGGTGCTACAGAAGAATACTGAAGATCCGATGGGTAGATCACATAACTAATGAGGAAGTATTGAATAGGATTGGGGAGAAGAGAAGTTTGTGGCACAACTTGACTATAAGAAGGGATCGGTTGGTAGGACATATTCTGAGGCATCAAGGGATCACCAATTTAGTACTGGAGGGCAGCGTGGAGGGTAAAAATCGTAGAGGGAGACGAAGAGATGAATACACTACGCAGATTCAGAAGGATGTAGGTTGCACTAGGTACTAGGAGATGAAGAAGCTTGCACAGGATAGAGTAGCATGGAGAGTTGCATCAAACCAGTCTCAGGACTGAAGAGCACAACACACATGTTTGTTTATATACTAATGTTCATTTCTTAATTGCATATTCATCGGCGTTTGAAACCATCAGAAATCATTTTCCTTTCTATATCTTGCATACTCACACAGCCCGTAACAAACGGCTCCGAGATTGAGTTTATTCTTGGCGCATATTCGAAGTCAGTGCAGCAATACGATAGCAGTCTGAACCACCAACTGCAAACAACAGCAGTGCATTCGACCTGTTAGTTGTGAGTTGGTAGTGTTAAACAGTGAACGTGCGGCCATAGTGTGTCAGTACAAGTCGCAAAGAAGCATCTCTAAACCAAGCATTCCAGCCATTCCCCAGAATGTTTTCAAGAAGAGAAAACTGTGTCCAAAGTTTATCCAGCTCTCCTCGACTGCTAAACGAACGCTACTCATGGACAGTTACCACAACCAGACCGAAAGGCAAAACGCGGACAACTCTTGCCTGAAAAACAGCATCACGGTGGAAGGGACTGAGTGTTACGATAACAAACCTAACACAAAATGAAAACGTGTGGAAACTCACGTGAAGAGTCAACGCTTTGATGACATAATCGACATTCAAACCAGTTTGACGCACAAGTCGGGCACCATCCCAAAGAAGGACTTTTCTAACCGTTTCAATTTTGCTGTGAACGTTCTGTGCGTTGTATTCGAGTGGAGGGAACTGTAGAGAACACTTGAAAGATTAAAACCACCATCTTAACTTTTCCATGTTTTTAACTGATCAAATTTATTAATCCAGTCTCAATAATTTTTGGATTGACGCAGCACATAAAGTTTGCATCTCAGTTTAATTAATTTAAGGATTTCACTAACACCGATTACGGGTTTTGAACGACTCATGAGTAACATTTTAAAATAAACTTGGTTACATAGCCAGGAAAGTGCTTCTGCCTATGTATATACATGTGTGAGCTTTATCATGTACACTATAATTTACGAAAGAGCAGACCCGGTTGCAACGAAGATAATCTGATTATGAATTGACACGCCTGAAACATTTAACATGTACCCCTGCTCATCTGCATACAATATATGTGCACTCTCGCGTTAGTCTTTGATGTATTCACCTGTCACGTGTTAACAACGCACGCATTATTTGTGGATTAGCACACTGCATGAAACTCCGTGTGTGACATTTCTAGGTATCTAGACGGATAACTGAGACGGCATCTGCACGCGGATAATTTTAACCAGAAACCACAGTTCTGCGTACTTTACATTCAGAAACCTGTCTCATACTCTGAATTGCTGATACACCTAGCGTAACCCCCTGGGGCAATACAGCCGAGGTCAAAAAAATTATTTTACAGAAAGAAACATTAAGAATATTATGTGAAGTTGATAACATTTTACAGGACCCTGTTTAGCGGCCTCAAGATTATTTTACTTATGTGCCTACATATTTACTCTATAATATGTTCTTGGTTTTGAACAACAAACAATAAGAATGAATTTAGGATGAACTGTGAAATTTACTGTCACAATACTAGAAGTAAAACTAACTTGCATAAAACACTTGCAGAAAATGCAATTCTGTTCTCTGGTTCAACAGTCTTTACTTGGTGGCCGGCAGATTTAATACACCTGGCAATCTGCAGATGTTTAAAGCTGAAATAAAAGAGTACCTTATTGTCCAATACTTTATCAGAATCGGATATGCAAATTTCGGCTAAAGCTAATGCCAATATTACGAATATATAGAAACTTACAGCTTTCTGAGCACATTTACATACGTACGTACTTTGAAGTATTATATGAATATCGTAGCGTAAGAGCAAGAGTTGTCACCTTTTTCACATCATTAGCGGTAGTTGTAATTTGTTGTTGGCTTACTTATCATAAGTAGCCTACAGCGTTTACTTCGAGCAACTGGTTGAGTCGTTCCGCGTCCCTGAATGCTCGCTTTCGTGAGGAGATTTGTAGAATACGATGTATGAATGAATGAACATGTATGGTAACACACAACGCAGTCATCTTTCCAAGTAGTTACTTGAAGTTCATGTCTTGTCAGCGATCTAAACAAATCTCTGCTGCAATTAATACTAATTATGTTTGAAAAATCGATACGATTTTGGAAGAAAAATAAATTTTAAGTTCTGTCCTCGTCACGTGTCGAATCATGCCTACAGGCCTTTTCTCTCGAAAAAATGTAATGCCCCCACGTTTTCAAGGCTTCACATAAATTTATGTTTGAGAGAATGCCAAGAAACATACGGGTCGCAGGTGCTGTATATAATGCGCACCAGATCGCTAGAATCCTGCATCGCTTTACAGGAAAAGTTGCTGGGGAGGCCGGTCTATCTCCTTGAAGAACCTGTTACGCGCAGAAATAGCGCAGTCTAAGGCAGCAGCGAGAAGTTTTCTTTAGGAAGTTACTCCTCTTTTATTCGGAGCCACGGACTCAACGCAGCACCAAACGCGGCAACTTTATCGCAGCGATGACGTCAGCTGCGGCTACCGTCCTAATTTCATTCTACCTAAACAGAGTCATATGGCGCGGAATTCGATCTGAAACACAATTGACTAAAGCAGTAATGTGAGTGTATTGTTTTTGGAAATTGAACCCTGAGGGTGTGAAATAGGGGATGATTTTTTTTTAAAAAAATTTAATGCTATATCTATCAAAACTAGTAGTTCACTTCCCAGTTAGGTATAAAGAAATATGTTTTAGGAGATGAAAGTTTCTATGGAAATATCATCATAAGAACGCAAAAGGCACGATTAACAAAAAAACTTGTACTTCAGGTATCAGATTTGCTTTTTGGTCAGAAGCGCATTCGAAAAACAGCGTGAAAAATTTAGTAGATATTGGTATATGAGAAAAAAGAAGAAAAAAATCTGTGCAGGCCATACCGTCTACGCCAGCAAAGCAGCGGTTGCTGAACTAGTAATACATTAATTTTGTTGAAGTTTGGTACATCTTTTTCATTTTATAGCTATGTCCGCCCCCGGTAGCTGAGTGATGTTCTTTCGTCTGACGTGAGAACAGCGTGGTACAAGGTAGTCAATTACATCATCATCACTAATGAGCGTCTCTTTGCATCGGTTTAAGTGACACTAACCTCTACAGCAAATGCAGCCTCGTTGATAGTGTGCCTCAACGTTACACATGTGGAGATCGAATTATAAGCTGGAGGTGGACCAGGGACAAAATTGCTCAAATAACAAGAACTTCAGCAAACAACGTACCGACTAACATTTTCTTCAGAGCAGAGGAAAGCTACTACCCTCAGGCAAAAAATAACGCAGTGATTTGGTTAATGGGCAAATATACAATTTATGTTTTTAACAATATTGAGAGCGATGCACATATTGAATACAAGATGTTTATGTAAAATGAATTCGAAAAAATACTTAAATATCAGAATCACAATAAGAAATATGGTAACATGCTCCGAATTGTCTTCAACAAAATGGTTATAGGTTAGGAACTGGATTCCTAGTAGAGAAGGAATGGATTGGGTCACGTTCCCGATCCTAACCTCACTTGCAAGTCACACATGAAAAATAAATCAGTAGTACAGCAGATACAAGAATATGGCGACAAACATCTGGTGTCTCATATAAAGGAAGATCTTGAACTCCCTATGGATGCGTTTAGAAGGCTGGAACTAACAAAAATAACAAGGCAGACATGTATTTTGCGATGTCGCTGTTCTGGACTGCTCTTCTCTCCACGTAATTTACCCTGGAAGCAACACACATCAAGGATTTACTGAATGATTAATTTGAGTCTGGGAAATGATGATGAGAAACGGGCTGCAGAAGAAGAAAATGTGCTGCTGAACTGCCACACGTTGAAGGTGACAATGAAGGTGCTAAATTGTGCTACTGCTAAAGACTCATTCTTTGAATGCTGTGATTTATGACTGCAATTAACTGTCACCTTATTTATATCATTTCATTGTAGCCATTTTTGTTACTGTTTTTGTGGAATTAAAAAAAAAGCGGTCAGCGAAAAAAAGTGGTCAGCGCGACAGAGTGCCCGGGTTCGATTCCCGCCTGGGTCGGAGATTTTCTCCGCTCAGGGACTACGTGTTGTGTTGTCATCATCATCCTCATTTGATTCCCAAATGGAAAACTTGGACCAGGCTGGCGGTCTACCCGACGGGCGGCCCTCGTCAGACGCCATTTCATTTATATTTTATAGCCATGTGGTTTTGATCTACCAGGCGCACTCATCCTCATGATGCCAATTGAGGAATTACTTGACCGAGCATTAGCAGCTTCACGTCACGATAACACAGCGGTCGGGAGAGCAGTATAGTGACCGTACGCTCGTCGTGTCCCCATGTGATGACACAAGACACTTGAGGATGAGACAGTGGTAGGCCGCACCGGCGGGCCTACCGAGGACTGTTCGAACGGAGCTTTCTTCTGTTCAAGAAGAGTAAGAAGAGTAATTAGATAAGATATAGAAGTGTACTTCGATGAAATTCCCGATCGATGCGACCATTAGTTAAGGAAATGATAAATTATTATTCCAGGAGGCTGTAACACACAGGAAATGCTCGAAAAGCAACTGAAAGATCTTGCACAGGAGCGGACGTTGTCGCCGACGTTGTGTGGCAGGGTCGACAACCTAACAGGAGTCCTCTAGAGAGTGACAGGCCGCTACGGGTCTGGACCGAATGTCAAGTCAGGGGTACGAAAGTGTTGGCTGACTCATCACACACCTGCAAGCGATGCCGCAATGCGCTGTGGTCCAGTTGCTAACAGTAGAGAGTAGTGCTCCACTTGAAATGTACTGAAGCCTCAAATCACTTAATGGCTTCTTGAAATTAGCGCTTTACGGCGGTAGGTAAATAGCGAGGAATCGAAATACGGACTTCGGTAATTGCATGTGTGTTTATGGATGACAATGGAAACATGTGGAACCAAATGCGGCTTTTACGTCGGCTCCGTGGATAGACACTCTTCGAGCTGAAGGGATTCGAGCTGTAAGAATTCTGAGAGAGAAATCTTTTTCTTTTTTTTTTATTGCGTAAGACAACAGTAGGCCGCTGACTTCACGTCCACCGTGTTGTTCGTGTTTAGTGTAGTTACTAGGCCTGGTAGGGCATATAAGGGGTGTGAAGAGCGTCGGATGTTGTGTGATCATTGTGAAGGTAACGGTCGGCCGCGGTAGCCAAGCTGTTCTAGGCGCTGTAGTCCGGAACTGAGCGACTGCTACGGTCGCAGGTTTAAATCCTGCCTCGGGCATGGATGTATGTGATGTTCTTAGGTTAGTTAGGTTTAAGTAGTTCTATGTTCTAGGGGACTGATGACCTCAGATGTTAAGTCCCATAGTGCTCAGAGCCATTTGAACCATTTGAAGGTAACGAGGTTGCCGCGTACTCTTGTGAGGCAACGTTATCAATACCTGAAATAGTTTTAAAATGGCCTTATTCTGGGTTTTCATTTCGCCAGCTGGTCGAATGGGGCAACGTCCAGATTTGTAGGGCATCCGAAAATGATAGTGCCCCAATGTTGGCCTCCGTGGCAAAGTTAGGACACGCGTACCTGTCGTCAAGGTCACGTCGACCACGTCTGGTCACCTAACTCTACATCTACATGTACATCTACATCTACATTTATACTCCGCAAGCCACCCAACGGTGTGTGGCGGAGGGCACTTTACGTGCCACTGTCATTACCTCACTTTTCTGTTACAGTCGCGTATGGTTCGCGGGATCAAGGGAGGGATCGCCTTACTGTGCACCAAGCACACAGTAACCCATTCACATCTGCGCTTGCCATCCGAGAACAAGTAATAGACTCACTGCAACATTCTCATCCACACTGCACCATTGATCGGCAGGACTCCTCTAACACCACAACACAAACAAATGTGCTTAGAGTGGTAGCGTGACTGGGAAGCATGGTCTGCTGATGAGATGAATGTCGTCTCACTGTGTTCAGCAATGTATCACAGTTGTGCACTGCCCCGGCTGACCAGTATTGGAGGGTACGGCGGCGACCTGAGGAGAGGTCACATCTTTCCAGTGTTTTGTGGAGGCACAGTGTTGTTATTCCTGGCGCAATGGTGAATGGTGTCGTCGGGCACAACTTCACGTCACAGCTGGTAGTGGTGACTGATGGAAATCTGATGGTGCATCGGTGCCTCACAGAGCTCCTCCTTCCTCATCTGCTATGTCTGACCCGACAGTATCGTGGTGCCATTTTCAACAGGACAATGCTCGTCCAAACATGGCACTTGTCTCTATGGAGTGTCTGTATGATGCTGAGGCATTCTTGTGGCCAACAGGATTCCCAGGTCTGTCCCAGAAAGAACATGTGTGGGACCAGCTAGGATGTCAACTCTGTCCCAGAACCAGTATTGAGGCTGTCAAGGACCAATTACAGCAGTTGTGGGCCAGTTCGCCTCAGGAGAAGATACAATGACTTTATGACAGTCTTCCGAATAGAATCAGTGGATACATCCAGATCAGAGGGAGGCAACGTGGTACTCAACACTGGACTCATACCGCCAAGTTCTTCGTAAGTTTAACTCGATTTGGTAATCGCTGATATAATATCACGTATCCTATCAATCGGTAATTTCGTATCCTCTTTCCTTTCTGGATGCTTCATTTTTTTTCTCGGGCAGTGGATATAAACTATATGTCGAGTAGGGTAGGCAACAAACTGGGCTGTTAGTGGACGACGCTACTGTGTTCAGGAAAATGTAATCGTTATGGAAGTGTAGAGTGAATGCGGTTGACTTGGAAAGGACACTAATTTCGTGCGACAATGCGACCTTGCTTTAAATGTGAATAAATGTGCTTTTTGAGGTTCTTTGC
The DNA here is from genome assembly GCF_023897955.1 of Schistocerca gregaria. Lineage (NCBI taxonomy): Eukaryota > Metazoa > Arthropoda > Insecta > Orthoptera > Acrididae > Schistocerca > Schistocerca gregaria. The sequence continues at coordinate 535,086,331 of NC_064920.1, read as the reverse complement.
AGAAAATGTGGAAAACAATTACAAGGAGAAGGGGCAGGGTGATAGGGCATCTGTTAAGACATCAGAGAATGACTTCCATTGTACTAGAGGGAGCTACAGACGACAGAAATTGTAGAGGAATACAGTGACTGGAATACGTCCACGAAATAATTGAGGACGTAGGTTGCAAGTGCTACTCTGAGGGGAGAGGTTGGCACAGGAGATGAATTCGTGGCGGGCAGCATCAGACTAGTCAGAAGACTGATGACTCAGTTTAAAAAAAAAGTGTATTGAAGCGGATGGGCAGAAGAAACAGTCCTGTAATGTTCGAATACAGTGTTAACGGAATGCTGTTTGACTCAGTCGCGTCCATTCAATGAAATTACACTTCGAATAGATTATTAAGAGAGACTTTGCACACATTTTTAAAAGCTAATGTTGGCAGCGACCGGAAACAAACCGGTCTGAAGTTATATATCTCCCGTCAACCACCACGTCATAATTCTTCGTAGGGTGAACAGTAATATGTATATGTAGGTAGCATTAGAGTTGTTGGTTGTTGATTGAATATTTTAACATAGGTTCAGTAGTGTGTGACGTCAACGCCGTGCATACTGTTTCTTATCAGTAGTCTTTTATCGTTGGAGACTTTCGTCTTTTTTGAGTGGTTTTTACCGGTGAGTTTGCTTGGTAGCAGTTGTAAAAGTCCCCGCAGCGAACAAGCTGCTCCATTTAAACACGCTAATTTTGTTCGGGTGCCGCTCGTCAGTCTTAGAATAATCGTATAGAGTCCAGGCTAACATTTCTCTCGGCTTAGAATGTTTGACAGAGGTTTCGGTGAATGAGTTTGACCGCCCATAGGCAACTTTTTTCTGAGATGTGACGTAATTGAGAACTTTTACTACTTTCCTGCAGTTAAGACTCAGACTGACGTGCGGCGGATTGGTTTGCTTGTTTTTGCAGTGATTATTTAGGATAATTAACTTTAGTATTATCTCACGACTAACAGTGAAAAACTGTGCTTTTGGACCAAATATTTACTTATGAACATTGTGACTAATAGGCTGTTAAATAAACGTTGCACGCACTTGTTCTGTTTACGTTGCTCTGCTGCACTACATTAATTATTATTCAACTCTGATTTCATTTTAATATGAAAATGTGTAAGGCCACCATTCGGAAATGTGACTTATTTTCAATGCATATAGTTATTTGATTTAAATGACAGTCAACCTTTTTCGAAATTATTATTATTCCTACGAGATTTACCCCTTCATTTTACTTACTTATGACATCCTTTGACCTCCTAGTAAATTATAGTAATTTAAGGGTCAGTTGTTTGATAAACATGCCGGTGCACGACTCCTCTTAAGCAAGCCCAGCTAACAGTCTAGATCGTGCATTGCCCACCATTTTAAAACCGTCGATACAACCCCATTACGTTTACCGTAGCTTCTCTGTTGTTCTTCAGCTTCTACGAAGCTGTTTTACTGTTTAACGCCAATGGAACACAAAGGCTAAGGGGGGGCCTAGAGTCTTCTCAACAACATTGGGTTGGAGTGCAAACAGCGAGCAACGAAATGTGCGCCTGACTCTTCACCTAGATAAATAGAGATATTCTCGAAATATTTTGGAAGAAAGAGTACATCAACAAGGTTGCAATCCGCAACTTTGAAATCAGTAAGAGTATTTTATTTAGTTATTTACCTACAGTATACAAAGACATAAGGTTTCCCTCCGTGCACACTTAAACAGTTTGCCTTACTCAAGCGCAGCTAAAGCACTCGCCACAGCACTCAACTTCCCAAGGTCAAGCACGAGATCGTTTTCTAAATGTTTGTATAGCTTATCTGAGGCGGAACGACGATGCCAGAATGGTATTTACTTAGATGGATAAGATAAACTGCGCCGGCCGGGGTGACCGAGCGGTTCTAGGCGCTTCAGTCTGAAACCGCGCGACCGCTACGGGCGCAGGTTCGAATCCTGCCACGGGCATGGATGTGTGTGATGTCCTTAGGTTAGTTAGGTTTAAGTAGTTCTAAGTTCTAGGGGACTGATGACTTCAGTAGTTAAGTCCCATAGTGCTCAGAGCCATTTTTTGAGAAACTGCCTAAGAACCACATTCGGGCTGGCTGGGTCACCAGCCCTCGTCGTTAATCCGCGAGGAGGATTGGTTCGGGAGTACGCTACCTTCCCCAAACAACAGAATTGGCGACTTAACGCCTTTGGCTGTCCCGGCGTGTCTGCGCTTTTACAATCCATGAAGGAATAGTGAGAATGGAAGACGAAGACAGAGAGAGAGAAAGAGAGAGGGAGAGAAAGTGTGAAGTGCTCAGGCTATCAGGAAGTACATTAAAAAACAATGAAAAAAATAATAGATAGGAAATCTGTGGGATTTAAATTCAGGGTGAAAGGATATGAGCGATTATTTTCGCTAATGAGCTTATCCTATCTAATAGCCCATCCTTTGTCGCTATTACCAATACGATTCCCACACCTTTCATCCCACTCGTCTACACTGCGGATATTCCTAAATCACATCCACCAACCCACATTCTTCAATATGATAATGACACCGCTTTCCTTGCCCTCTATATTCCAGCAATCCCTCCACTTCCATATCAGTTTACCTCCTGGTGAGCCAGACGGGGTGGCCGAGTGGTTCTAGGCACTACAGTCTGGAAACGCACGACCGCTACGGTCGCAGGTTCGAATCCTGCCTCGGGAATGGATATGTGTGATGTTCTTAGGTTAGTTAGGTTTAAGTAGTTCTAAGTTCTAGGGGACTGATGACCTCAGAAGTTAAGTGCTCAGAGCCATTTTGAACCTCCTGGTGTAACCAATGTCTCCTGAAGATCAATCCTTCCAAAACCCAAGCAATAATTGTAGACGAAGCACTCACATCTTCCGCTTCCTTGAGTTTTACTTTATGATTTATAACTGTGTTATCCACCTAACTAAAACATTAAAAATTGTTGGACTAACCCTCGACTGACAATCTCATCTACTAATCATACAACAGCAGACTAAAATTACTAAAACTACAGGCCGGACTTCGGAATTATATCCTTCCATTATTCATTGTACCTACGAAACGTGATCTGACCCACCCCGTATGCATACCGGCAGCCCCAGCAAAGGTCCATAAGGCTCTCCAAATCCTCGAAAGCCATGCCCTCGCTTTCGCCATCCACCTGGATCCTCTACCATCTCATTTAATTCCAACCCCTCCTCACCCACGTGGAACACCTCTGCTTCCTTTATACTGTGCGCAAACTAGATTCCAATCACCCCATCGTTTCCCCTCTGATAACCAACTGTGGTATGCTGCCACGGCTTCACAGGCACATTCTTCCGTCCCTAAACCTACAGACACTCCTTATCTTTTCCAAACGCGACTTCAACCATCTTCCTCTCTCAGAAAATGAGACACACCTTGATATTTATCTGTCCTACCTACTTTAACTCTTCCCCACCTATCCCATTCCATATCAGGGATTCTCTGTTCTTTCCATCTGTCCCCATCCCTTTCCTCCTACAACCACTGCCCTAATCACACAACACACTACTCACTCACCAACTGGAGTTCCAACTATACACCTAAACTCCTACCTCTCATCTCCATAGTTTTTCCTATCTACAGAACATACTCTTTCCTCAGGCAATACCTCTCAATCTTTTAAATGATACTGCAGTGCCTCAGTGTTTTCATCAGAAGAATTTCACTTTCTTGCGATGTATTTTTAAAATGCATGTATTTCCATTTTAACTGTTTATCTTTAGTTTTTAATTTAATATAGAAAACAGCCGAAACTTTCTGTATATTTCTAATTGTAATTTTATTTTAATTCGCTTGCCTGATGAGCGGAAATTGTACCACAGACAGCCCAAGCCCCACCCATATAGGGCGCGAGGGATGAAATAAACATAAAGGAAAAACATTGGCAGCACTGGAACAGTGGATCTCTGTCCTACTCTTATTAGCCATCCTTATGTCCTCCCAGCAGCCATTCACTTGTAGACTGGCAGGAGGAATCTCTCCTTCCGTTCAGTGACAGTTTCCTGTCCTATTATTATTGCCAATCTTTCCCACATAGAGCTACTGGCTAGAGTAATAGCGAAAATACCTGCTCTGCATCCTGCAGTTATTGACGAGAAAGCCTCGAGCTAGTGCTCGATCAATGACAGCTACCCCTTCCCAATTCCCTTGCTTCACAGCCAAAGGAAAACATTTTGATTATCCTGCGAATTTTTGCATTTCCCGCCAATAGGAGAGGTGGAGTTAGACTACACTGGTATCCTGATCGCCCATTTTGGACTGTGACATTGTAGTTAGACTGAATCTGTACACCAAAAATGATGGAGTAGTAAGAGTGCCCTACAACGTCCCACAGCAGCGATATGCAAATGGATTGTTATAAATAAAGAATATATTATTAATTATTATTGTTATTATTATTATGTCCTCTGCAACGTAATTAACATTTTAATTCACCACGAAAATTCGAATTTAGCACGAAAGCCGGCCGCTGTGGTCGAGTGGTTCTAGGCGCTTCAGTCAGGAACCGTGCTGCTGCTACGGTCGCAGGTTCGAATCCTGCCTCGGGCTTGGATGTGTGTGATGTCGTTAGGTTAGTTAGGTTTAAGTAGTTCTAAGTCTAGGGGACTGATGACCTCAGATGTTAAGTCCCATAGTGGTCAGAGCCATTTGAACCATTTTGGCACGGAAATTTGAATTTACCCGGATTTTTTAATTTCCCACACATTTGGGTGGGGAGGGGAGGGCTGGAGAAGCCGAATCTTATGTTTTCCTACCATAACTGTGAGCGAACGCGATGACTGCAAACGTGTATGTGGAGATCGCCAGATTTGCTACCAATCAAGATGCAGATAATGTTTCACTTCTCTCAATTTTTAAGTCCACAACCTTTTGTACTGCTTGCACGTGAAGTCTGAGGGGGCGTCTGGAGCAAAGGCGCTGCGCTCCCAACGTCTACTCTGTGAGTCGTTTCGCGCTAGAAACTTTGTCTTTCAATTATAAGATTTTTTTCCAGCTTCTGCCAATAGCATTTTAGTTTTATTTCCATAGCGGATTGCAAAAAACGTAGCATGCAGTCTGGTATACGATGGTCAGCTCTGTTCCGATAATTCTGGGCTTAGGACCTCCATCATGAATGTATATGTTTTAGTCAGTGACAGGTCATTTGCATGGGAAAGTGCTGGAACTTTCACGAGTTCTCAGGACGCTTCTTTCTGCCAGTGGATGGTCCTTCCATCCCATTGTTTTTGGCGCCAGCCAGTCGCATCTGCACTTGGTGCTAAAAAACGACCTAAAGAACGTCTTTCGGAATGCTTTGCTTGCTTTCAGACCAGAGAAAAGATAAGCATCTACAGAAATAGCCCTCTCATTCCCGTCTTTCGCGAATTCATCGCACACTCCCGGAGCTAAAAAAGCACACCACGTTTTCGTAGAAGAGTTGCGCAGTAAAAATAGATCGCTCCTCTGCTCGAAAGACTCGCTACGTTTTCGTCTTATTAGAGGGTAAGTCTACTAATATTGTCCCTTAGCTGCTAAAATCTGAGCATCACCGTACCATGACGCCACAGCTGAAAGCATTTGCCGTGCCTAGCTACTGTGTCCTAAGACCGCACGTCCGCCCTCGCTGTCCACGGGCTAACAGTCGACTGTACCGTTATCCGTACCCCTGGTCTCACCACTCACCAAAAGCGGTGTTTCACAAGCAAACCTGAACCTCTACGTAAACCCATATTTTTAAGTACAGAAGAAGAAGGCTATATGGCCTTAGTCATATATTAAACGGGAGAAAGAGTCAGTAATATCGAAGGACATTTCCTAGCGATTTACGCTGATGGGGCAGAACATTGTGACCACCGACCTAATGTCGATATAAACGCGTCCAGACGATAGCAACGTCGCCTGTCGAGGAATGACTGCCACTTACAAGGGAAACTCTCCAAAGCAGCCCCTCAGATTTAGAGGTAAGAGGACTCAGTGGACAGCCAGTCAGAAAATGAATACAGATTAAGCATTAAAACAGGAAGAAGGCGTATTTAACTATGAAAAAAAAGTAAAGTAGAAACAGTGAATGAGAAAAGGACAAGAGCTGCAATAGCGTGCTGAAAGACCGGCGGCGTCGTGGATGAATGGTCACGGTGCAAATTTCTTTTTTTCCCACTTCGTTCGCAGTATTCAAACTTGTGTTGAAAGGTGGCTATACTGAGTTACAGCTCCAGAGATTGCGCCAAACCTTATTATTCCGCCGCCTCCACTGATGCAGTAGTAGTTCAGAGGCTGTCGAGGGCAGTCGTTCTGCTGGGTGAGAGAGTAGACGATCTGAACGTTGACTGAAATGTTGTACTGTTCGGTTGGTGTAATGTATAGAGGGAAGAAGATGCTATTGTCAGAATATATTTGAGGAAGGAGAAGGGCTTTTGATTTATGATGCTGGTATAATGGAATATTTTCTTCTATATATAGTATGAGGTAAAAAGGTAAGTTTTCTTCAGTATCAATCCCTCTTGCCCACAGGTACAGTCAACAAAGCATTTGGCTCGTGTTCATTTATTAGACTTGTAATTCTGATTTCTATGTGCAATTATAGTATTTCTGGTTTTTAAATTAGTTCATTGTAAATGGTGTTTAAAATATTTTGTCGCATTGAGAAAGAACCGAGCCAGATACAAGTACGTTGAGTCACACTACCACACACAGAACAGTTACACTTGTGCTTTGTTGTTTCGTATCTTTTATAGTTGCAAGGGACTTAATTAATCAGTTGTATTAATGGAAATTCCTTGTCATTCTTTATTTTAATTTTATGCAGTCAGATTCTTGCCTTTTTCATTGATCGCGTAATCATTTACAAAACATACAAAACCCGTCACTATACGAAACTTACACACAATATAACAGTTTATCACCAACGATATCATTCACACGAAATGCTTTCCGACAAACACGATTAACGAATTATTAAAACCTTCACAATGGCACAAAATTATCAAACTCGTATACGACACATCAAAAATTAAATTCTGCAGAAATACCATTAGAAGCATGAGAAGACAATTACAAATGCTCAATTACAAAATCTACACATGCAATATAGACTACAATTGCTAAACTACAAATTACCACAACAATACTACTGCCTACTATTTTTACTATCAAAAGAATTCCAAGGGACGATCCGAAACAGCGGTCGCCACGTGCATGAAAGCTTAATTAAAAAGAAAAAAACTAATATTAATGAATAAATGAAATAATTTTACTAGCTGTGTGACCGGTTACGAAGCCTCGTAACCGATTGGCCCTGCCTATTATTAGCACGCAATCTGGCTGCATAAAATTAAAATAAAGAATGAAAGGAAATTTCCGTTAACACAATTGATTAATTAAGTCCCCTGCAACTATAAAAGCTACGAAACAACAAAGAACAAATGTAACTGTTCTGTGTGTGGTAGTGTGACACAACGTACATGTATCTGGCTCGGTTCTTTCTCAATACGACAAAATATTTTAAACATCATTTACAATGAACTAATTGAAAAACCAGAAATACTATAATTGTACATAGAAACCAGAATTACAAATGTAATAAATGAACACGAGCCAGATGCTTTGTTGACTGTACCTGTGAGCAAGAGGGATTGTTATTAAAGAAAACTGTAATATCTTTTTACCTTATTATATATTGACGAAAATATTCCATTACACCAGCATCATAAATCAAAAGCCCATCTCCTTTCTCAAATCTATTATGACAATTGCATCTTCTTCCATCTATACATTACACCGACCGAACAGTACAGCATTTCAGTCAACACTCAGATCGTCTACTCTCTCACCCAACAGAAAAACGACTGCCCTCGACATGCTCTGAACTACTATTGCGCCAGTGGAGGCGGCGGAATATTAATCTTTGGAGCAATCTCTGGCACTGTGGTTCAGTGTAGCCACCTTTCAGTGTCTGTGTCGTGGTGCAAGTCCGTTTACAACAGCGAGGTGTAAGGTAGGGATCTATAATGACAGTTGATTCTGCACAGGTACTGTACTAGCATCCGAAAGGAGGTGGCTTTCCAATGGGAATCGCAAACGTTTGATGAGAAGGCGACAAGTCAACCGGGAAACACGTGTGATGAGTTATACGCGGCGTTAGTGACAGGATGTATGTCATATGACGGGTACCTCTTATCGATGCACCTAATTCGTACCCCTGGTAAATGAGTGAGTGTGCCTCCTTGCCCGATTTAGGTGTTCCTATGATTGAGAATGCGATCACTCCCAAGGAATGTTAAAAAAATAATAGTTTGTCACAAACGCAGCAACTGAAGGCAACAGTTTCACAATCACACTGTTTCTCTGTGCTCTATCAAAAAATATGTTTCTAACGTTTTTCAAGTTGTACTCCGTTTTGGAAGTTTTGACTGTTGAATTCCTTTGTTTAACATAGTTCACACCCGTTTATTTGTTGTTTTCATTTCTGTGAGCAGGAATGGTGGTAAGGGGGGGGGGTCTATGGGGGCTATAGCCCCCCCCCCCCCGCATGGAGTATCATATTACATTGGAAAAATGACTTCAGGAATCAGCGAATATATTACTCCAACAGATTCGATCATTTTTAAAATAATTATTTAGCAGTATAGGTTAAAATGTACTTCAAACACATTTTAACAAAAGAATAAGAGTGGGAAATATCTTACTACCTAAATCAATAAATATCATTTAACTTAAAATAGGCGTCTTATTATTTATTAAAACACATTTTTTACCCTGAGCTCCAAAACAGTTGCCAAAAACTACTTTAAGCAGCACCAAATTTTACCAATTTATCGGCAGAGGACCCAACTCTCCTTTTGATAAGCGATATTCCATTCGCCCAAACCCCTCCCCCCCTCCCCTTTAACGCCCCCGTTGACCGACTTCTAGAATCGCCCCTGTCTGTGAGACGTTTATTTGGTATCTCTCCTGCTGTCACTATTCATCACATTTGCATGCGGCAGTAACATATTCTTACCACATGACTAATATTATATAACCAGTGTATAGTATATGACAACTGTCAAGATTACAGAACGAGAACAAACATTTCAATGACCGGGCGGACAGTGCATAACGTTGTGAAATAAAAAATAAATTGCACAAGAGAGTTATGAACACGGCTCGACCAGTTGTTAGTCTAAGACCGCGACTACTTAATTACAATTGCACTTGTTAGGCGTGGACCGTTCACTGTCTTTGTTTTTCTTTTTCTCACTATTCAGTACACCTACTTCCTGTTTTCGTGCTTGATCTGTGTTCAGTTTTTGGCGGGCTATCCACTCGGCCATCTTACCACTAAATCTCACGGAGTTGCGACGGTGAGTTTCCTTAGCGAGCGTGATGTTGGTGTGTAGAATGCGGAACGTGCGCGATCTGTCTGAGTTTGAACGAGGGCAGACTGTGATGGTTAGAGCATTTTGGAAACTGCACAACTTGGCGGCTGTTCGAGGAGTGCGGTGTGGTGAGTAGCTTCACCAAGTGGTGGAGCCACTTCCAGACGCCGTGGGGTTGGGAGGGCACCCCTCATTATTGATGTCGGACGTTGTAGGCTGGGCAGACTGGTAAAACAGAACAGGCTGCGGACTGTGGGGCAACTAACGTCAGACTTTAATGCTGGGCAGAATACAAGCGTGTCTGAGCACACAGTGTACCGAATACTCGATGGGCCTCCGCAGCCAGCGAGACATGCACGTGCCAATGTTAACACCAAGACATCGCCAACAAAACTCAAATGGGCACGTGAACAACGGCGCTGGGCGTTGGTGACGTGCCAGAGCGTTGTATGGCCTGATGAATCTCGATACATTCTTCATCACGCCCATGGGAGGGCGAGAACTCGTCGTCTTCCAGGGGAATGGCTCTTGACAGCTGTACTGTGGGACGGAGAGGAGCTGGCGGCGGCTCCATTATGCTCTAGGGTATATCCGTTGGGTCAGCGGGGCTTGTGCAAGGCGCTATCAATGTTGCAGACAACTTACACACCTTAATGACGATCATGTTTCCCGATGGCAGAGGCATTTTTCTGCACGATAATGAGCCCTGTCACATTGCCAACAGTGTGATGGAGTGGTCTGAGGAACACAGAGGTGAGTTACAGTTGATGTGCCCCCAACTGGCCAGATTTGAACCCTATCGTTCACATCTGGCATGTGATTGAACGTGGCGTCAGAGCTCATCCCCCCCACCCCCCACCCCGCTCCACGTCCCTCCGTCCCCGGCGGAATTTACGAGCATTAGGCGATTTGCGTGTCCTGATGTGGTGCCAACTCCCTCGTGATGATCCGTGCCGAAGGTGGACGTACTGGCTATTAGGTAGGTGGTCATAATGTTCTGACTGATCAGTGTGTATCAAAGGTGCGACTTTTAGGGGTACAGATATCTATTTTGTTTACAGCGCTGACAGCTATAACTATAAAAGATGAACGATTTGGGTTTTGTATACAGCCTTCCAAGGCAATCTCCATTTAATATGACCAATGCTTCAAATGATTTTTTAAAATTAAACCATGGAGGTAGGAGTGCGGATGGATGAATGTAAGAGGATCAGTTAGGTTTTATTGTGAAAAGTAATAATACATTCAGAGGAGAAGCAAGACAGTAAATACGATTACTGCTGGATTCAGTCGCAGAAATACATTTTCAAGGATGCAGCTGGGCAGGAAGCTACTAGCACAGCTGTAATTGCAGCGACTGAGGCGAGCAGTAATCATACTTATAGTCTTGCTTCTCCTCCGAATTTGTTACTACTTTCGATAAAAGAAAACTGATCGGCTTGTCTTCACCCATACATCTACGTATCCCCATCATTTAATTAAAAAAACCAAACAAAACTAGTCATTTGAAATAGTGATCATTTGCAATGGGTATTGCTTGGCACGAGAGCTTCATGGTGTTCATAATTGTACGGAGTATAGGAACTTACTACAGACGTAATGAGCTTGTCTTTCACAGTTAATTACGCCGCTGTACTTTGTGGAACTAATAAAAATACCTCTAACACTGTAAAAGCCGTGTACGTTTTTAAATACATCGAATCGACGCAATTATTATTGCATTTTGATATTAACAAGAGATACTATTTTCATGTCGTACTGGAAAAGTTGCTTGCTTCACCGCATATTACGTGCCAATTCTCACAATCCAGGACAGTAGCACCTTCGATACGTAACGCTTGCAAGTGTTACTCCAAATCAGCAAAGATTCGATTGATTCGTCGAATTATTAACTGGATTTGCATATCAGGAAGAAAAAATGGGGAGACACAGGTCAAGGAAGCTCTGCCGCTTGCAAGACAAACTAGTACTTTTAGTACATCATTTCCTCATCTAATTCCCTCAAGATCGCTTGGTTTAGTTATACACAAATCCACAACTTTTATGTGCATTTCATAATTTCTTCTCGAGGCACTATCCATTCTTTCTTTCTATTTATGTGTTGCATCTGCCGCAATTTATAAAGTCATCGTGAAACCTTGTGGTATTTGTTTCACGTTGCTGAACTTTGATTTCCTTACCACATTTCTCGTTGGTTTCCTCTGTCGCTTGCCCTGTATGCAGAGTGAATAACGTGGGATACACACAATAACATTGCAACTCTCACTTCTCAACTACTGATTCCCTTTTCATGTCGTATGACAGTTGTAACGGCAGTCTGACTTCCGTACATTTTGTGTGCCGGACCGAGACTCGAAATCTGGACCTTTGCCTTTCGCGGGCAAGTGCTCTACCAACTGAGCTACGCAAGCACGACTCACGCCCCGTCCTCACAGCTTTACTTCTGCCAGTATCTCGTCTCCTATGTTCTAAACTTTACAGAAGCTATCCTGCGAACCTTGCAGAACTAGCACTCCTGAAAGAAAGGATATTGCGGAGACATGGCTTAGCCACAGCCTGGAGGATGTTTTCAGATTGATATTTTCATTCTGCTGCGGAATGTGTGCTGATATGAAACTTCTTGGCAGAGTAAAACTGTGTGCCGGACCGAGACTCGAACTCGGGACCTTTGCCTTTCGCGGGCAAGTGTTCTACTAACTAAGCTACCCAAGCACGACTCATGCCCCGTCCTCACATCTTTACTTCTGCCAGTATCTCGTCTCCTACGTTCTAAACTTTACAGAAGCTCTCCTGCGAACCCTGCAGAACTAGCACTCCTGAAAGAAAGGATATTGCGGAGACATGGTTTAGCCACAGCCTGGAGGATGTTTCCAGATTGATATTTTCACTCTGCTGCGAAATGTGTGCTGATATGAAACTTCCTGGCAGAGTTAAACTGTGTGCCGGACCGAGACTCGAACTCGGGACCTTTGCCTTTCGCGGGCAAGTGCTCTATCATTTTTTTTTTTTTTTAATTCTCATTTTGTTCGTTTTCGTTCGTTGTATGTCATCGGGGCGGACGTCGTAAGACAACCGTTTAAGTTCGTCTTTGATTGGTTAACTCAGTTTTTTTTTATTATTATTATTAGAGAGGGCTGCTAACCTCCTGACCGAACACGCTGAGCTACCGTGCCGGCTACCAACTGAGCTACCCAAGCACGACTCACGCCCCGTCCTTACTTCTGGCAGTATCTCGTCTCCTACCTTCCAAGCTTTACAGAAGCTCTCTTGCGAACCTTGCCACTCCTGAAAGAAAGAATCCTTCTGTACATTTTGTTTATTTGTTCTAGTCGACACTTTAAGGCGCTTTCGCTAAATCAATAAATGTGGCTTTTCCCTGCCTTCAGTCCGTCTTGTAAGATAAGCGATAGGGTTGGGATTGCTTGGCGCGTTCCCACATTTCTCCTGGCTCGCTACTGACCTTCTCCCCACTTGACTCTCGCTTGCTGTACCGCTCTTACCGCGCTTAATAACTCGCGGTCCGTGCTGGTGCCGCAGCGTGCTGCACAGAGGATGGCTGCACCTGCGACCCAGGAGCCGCAGCCGCGTGACGCACGCCGGGAGCGCGCGGTCCGTGACCCTTGGCCCCCAAATGCCACGAGCGCTGAGCGCCGGTCTTCTGCGGCTCTTTGTCCTCGCCGCGTTAATCGATCCCAGACGGCGTGTGGGAGTGACGCGCGACTTAAAGCGGCTGATGCTAGGCTGGTCTTCCAGCCAGCGCCCAGGCGTACACAGCGGCACGCACGTAAACACACACGCACACACACGCAACAAGACCGGACACGCGCCAGGCGGCGCCGGCGGAAGCAACAGCCGGCACGCGTCTCGTACGGCCTCCACTGTGGCCGGATTGCAGAGTTGACAGTGCCAACACTGACTTCTGTAGCTCCAGAAGGTGAACATTTCAGTTACCATCTACAGTTATTAATAGGCACTAAACCATTTCTCCTAGCAGGCTGTCTCAAACCATTTTGGTCAAATTGAAACTGTGACAGTGGGTCCACAACCGATTATACTGAGATTCTAATAACCCTACCACAACAAAGGTCAAAAATTAATTATGATTGTAATGTTGCTCACGCTGCTAAATATTGCATTTTCGGGCAACAACAAAGTTATATTACGTGGCAGGTCTCAGTAGAGCACAGTTAAATAAAGTCATTTCTTTTCGTGTTTCCCACCCTGGTCTCGTTGTGAACTCGTGGCTCAATCGTCGAAAATGTAGGTAGTGATGTTTCCAAGCTCGGATGCAAAGAGGCCTAGGTGTTATTCTGCGATATTCAAAAGTTTTATAGATGTGTTTCATAAACAATTCATGAAGATTAAACTGTCGCAAGTTAGGACAATGGTGATGTAAAATAGTAATCAGCACTCCGAATTTAAGTCACACTTCTTTTTTATTACATTTTTTTGCAATATCACGTAACTCGTTCCAAAACATCACTTCACAATATAAAACATACTTGAAAATATCTTCCTCACTGTTAAAATTCACATTTCATAAACTGACTACAATTTGCGTCTTTTTAACGTGACGGCTAAAGCTTGACTCTCTAATAGCCGCTTACGCGCCCAAAAATCAGTGTTACAAGCACGTCAAAGATCATAGTGACAAAAGAAAGAATAAACATAAGAATAATATCATTGCAATATATACATATCGATGTATCGAAGTACCTCTACATTAATTAAATCAAATCTGAATGCTGTCACAGAAATATGTTAACTATTTTACAGAAACACAGTAGAATATTGCTTGTATAGATAGGTTGAAGTGAGGTGCCGTAATGGTTACGTAATTCAAGTACCATTACAAGATGGAGGATCAATGGGCGAAAATGCATAATTATTGATGGACATATGCATTGCATAACAACAACGAAGATCGTAGTAATTGTTCAAAGTCCCAATGCATGCATCCCAACGCCGCATGAAGTTCTGCCATACTCTGATGGCAGATGGTTCAGATGGCTCTGAGCACTATGGGACTTAACTTGTGGGTCATCAGTTCCCTAGAACTTAGAACTACTTGAACCTAACTAACCTAAGGACATCACACACATCCATGCCCGAGGCAGGATTCGAACCTGCGACCGTAGCGGTTCTCAAAAGATATCTAATGTCACTTGTACCAGGAGAGAGGAAGCTTAGACCCTAGCAAACAAATATTCACCCTTCTTTTGGGGGGCTTCATACACCAACATCTTCATGTAACCCCAGAGGAAAAAGTTCAGAAGTTTGAGACCCGACGATCGGGCCGGCCATGGTACAGGACCTTCCCTTCCAGTCCAGTGATGAGGCCACATGTTGTTCAGGTACCTGCAGACGTTAACATTGAAATGGGCTGGTGCATCATTGAGTCGAAACCACGTCCTTTAGCGGGCAACAGGGGATGCAGTCTCCGAGATCTGTCTCAGCATATCCCGCAGGGACACCAGGTAACGCGAACCAGTCAAATGGGGAGGCACAAAATTAGGCCTTATTAGGTTCAAAATGGTTCAAATGGCTCTGAGCACTATGGGTCTTTACTTCTGAGGTCATCAGTCCCCTAGAACTTAGAACTACTTCAACCTAACTAACCTAAGGACATCACACACGTCCATGCCCGAGGCAGGATTCGAACCTGCTACCGTAGCGGTCGCGCGGTTCCAGACAGTCGCGCCTAGAACCGCTCGGCCACCCAGGCCGGCCCCTATTAGGTGACCTTGGACAGTGCCGACCTTTATGTTAACAGTTAATCGTTCCTGATGGCCGCTGATGAGGGTGGCGTGGGAATTTTCCTCACTTCAGACACGGCTGCTGCAGCTCTTGAGAACACCATCAGTATGAGGCCTCATCCGTGAACAAACTGTACGAAGTGTAGCAGTGCAGCATTGTGGTGGATAACCTATTGACAGAAGTGAAAGCGGAGCTCAAAATCCGGTGGTTCCAGTGCTTACACACGCTCTTTATGTTCCATCAGTATTCTCCACACCGTATCCTTCGAAGTGTGTGTATCATGGGCAACTTGATGCATGCTTGTTGCTGAGTGGTCAGCAACACGGTCCAACAACATCTTCTGAAAGTGGTGTTCAGAGATGCCCTTTGCGGTATTACTGGCCGGCTCTCTGTGGTGTGAATGACCCCGTCCCTTGTAAGTTGAGAGAGGCTTAAAGTAGTAAATGAGTTTTGCTATTTGAGGAGCAAAATAACTGATGATGGTCGAAGTAGAGAGGATATAAAATGTAGACTGGCAATGGTAAGGAACGCGTTTGTGAAGAAGAGAAATTTGTTAACATCGAGTATAGATTTAAGTGTAAGGAAGTCGGTTCTGAAAGTATTTGTATGGAGCGTAGCCATGTATGGAAGTGAAACGTGGACGATAAATAGTTTAGACAAGAAGAGAATAGATGCTTTTGAAATGTGGTGCTACAGAAGAATGCTGAAGATTAGATGGGTAGATCACGTAACTAATGAGGAGGTATTGAGTAGAATAGGGGAGAAGAGGAGTTTGTGGCACAACTAGACAAGAAGAAGGGACCGGTTGGTAGGACATGATCCGAGGTATCAAGGGATCACAAATTTAGCATTGGAGGGCAGCGTGGAGGGTATAAATGGTAGAGGGAGACCAAGAAATGAATACACTAAGCAGATACAGAAGGATGTAGGTTGCAGTAGGTACTGGGAGATGAAGAAGCTTGCACAGGATAGAGTAGCGTGGAGAGCTGCGTCAAACCAGTCTCAGGACTGAAGACCACAACAATAACAACGACTGTTGGACAGCAGTGTGAGTAGGAACAGCGTAAAGGAACTGCGGCAACGAGGGCATGCTATAACATCGTTGGTGATCACAGAGCAGTAGCAGCAGTCATGGAAAATTTTCCACACTGTTGCCTGCCTAGAATGATGATCCATGTGATGTTCGGATGGTGCTTCCTGTTTACCAGTCATTACAAGGTAGACGATAAGTCCCCGCACCCTCTGGTATCGAATGCTGATTTATTTGAATTATTTTAGCACAAATATCTACTTACATACTTATTAAGTGTCCAGTGAATGGTATGTTCCCTTTTCGCTGTAAACACATTTCCATGCATCTCCATGTTCTTGACATATTTCTGAGCAGGTCCGGTATTACAGTGCGAAATGCATCCTCAACAAAATTGCGCAATTCTTCTTTTATTGTATAACGACGTGCAGATGCATGCGCCTTAATGACTTCCCATTACTCTTGTGTGGTGACGTCAGGACTTCTTGGTGACCAATTCAAGGTGTTGCTGACGAACTTCGACCTATCAACCGTCCTGGAAAACATTTAGGAACTGGCGCACTACAAGAGCGTAGTGAACATAATCTCCGTCTTGCTGCAACTACACTCCTGGAAATGGAAAAAGAACACATTGACACCGGTGTGTCAGACCCACCATACTTGCTCCGGACACTGCGAGAGGGCTGTACAAGCAATGATCACACGCACGGCACAGCGGACACACCAGGAACCGCGGTGTTGGCCGTCGAATGGCGCTAGCTGCGCAGCATTTGTGCATCGCCGCCGTCAGTATCAGCCAGTTTGCCGTGGCATATGGAGCTCCATCGCAGTCTTTAACACTGGTAGCATGCCGCGACAGCGTGGACGTGAACCGTATGTGCAGTTGACGGACTTTGAGCGAGGGCGTATAGTGGGCATGCTGGGAGGTCGGGTGGACGTACCGCCTAATTGCTCAACACGTGGGGCGTGAGGTCTCCACAGTACATCGATGTTGTCGCCAGTGGTCGGCGGAAGGTGCACGTGCCCGTCGACCTGGGACCGGACGGCAGCGACAAACGGATGCACGCCAAGACCGTGGGATCCTACGCAGTGCCGTAGGGGACCGCACCGCCACTTCCCAGCAAATTAGGGACCCTGTTGCTCCTGGGGTATCGGCGAGGACCATTCGCAACCGTCTCCATGAAGCTGGGCTACGGTCCCGCACACCGTTAGGCCGTCTTCCGCTCACGCCCCAACATCGTGCAGCCCGCCTGCAGTGGTGTCGCGACAGGCGTGAATGGAAGGACGAATGGAGACGTGTCGTCTTCAGCGATGAGAGTCGCTTCTGCCTTGGTGCCAATGATGGTGGTATGCGTGTTTGGCGCCGTGCAGGTGCGCGCCACAATCAGGACTGCATACGACCGAGGCACACAGGGCCAACACCCGGCGTGATGGTGTGGGGAGCGATCTCCTACACTGGCCGTACACCTCTGGGGATCGTCGAGGGGACACTGAATAGTGCACGGTACATCCAAACCGTCATCGAACCCATCGTTCTACCATTCCTAGACCGGCAAGGGAACTTGCTGTTCCAACAGGACAATGCACGTCCGCATGTATCCCGTGCCACCCAACATGCTCTAGAAGGTGTAAGTCAACTACCCTGGCCAGCAAGATCTCCGGATCTGTCCCCCATTGAGCATGTTTGAGACTGGATGAAGCGTCGTCTCACGCGGTCTGCACCTCCAGCACGAACGCTGGTCCAACTGATACGCCAGGTAGAAATGGCATGGCAAGCCGTTCCACAGGACTACATCCAGCATCTCTACGATCGTCTCCATGGGAGAATAGCAGCCTACATTGCTGCGAAAGGTGGATATACACTGTACTAGTGCCGACATTGTGCATGCTCTGTTGCCTGTGTCTATGTGCCTGTGGTTCTGTCAGTGTGATCATGTGATGTATCTGACCCCAGGAGGCAACAGAGCATGCACAATGTCGGCACTAGTACAGTGTATATCCACCTTTCGCAGCAATGCAGGCTGCTATTCTCCCATGGAGACGATCGTAGAGATGCTGGATGTAGTCCTGTGGAACGGCTTGCCATGCCATTTCCACCTGGCGCCTCAGTTGGACCAGCGTTCGTGCTGGACGTGCAGACCGCGTGAGACGACGCTTCATCCAGTCCCAAACATGCTCAATGGGGGACAGATCCGGAGATCTTGCTGGCCAGGGTAGTTGACTTACACCTTCTAGAGCACGTTGGGTGGCATGGGATACATGCGGACGTGCATTGTCCTGTTGGGACAGCAAGTTCCCTTGCCGGTCTAGGAATGGTAGAACGATGGGTTCGATGACGGTTTGGATGTACCGTGCACTATTCAGTGTGCCCTCGACGATCCCCAGAGGTGTACGGCCAGTGTAGGAGATCGCTCCCCACACTATGATGCCGGGTGTTGGCCCTGTGTGGCTCGGTCATATGCAGTCCTGATTGTGGCGCTCACCTGCACGGCGCCAAACACGCATACGACCATCATTGGCACCAAGGCAGAAGCGACTCTCATCGCTGAAGACGACACGTCTCCATTCGTCCCTCCATTCACGCCTGTCGCGACACCACTGGAGGCGGGCAGCACGATGTTGGGGCGTGAGCGGAAGATGGCCTAACGGTGTGCGGGACCGTAGCCTAGCTTCATGGAGACGGTTGCGAATGGTCCTCGCCGATACCCCAGGAGCAACAGTGTCCCTAACTTGCTGGTAAGTGGCGGTGTGGTCCCCTACGGCACTGCATAGGATCCTACGGTCTTGGCGTGCATCCGTGCGTCGCTGCCGTCCGGTCCCAGGTCGACGGGCACGTGCACCTTCCGCCGACCACTGGCGACAACATCGATGTACTGTGGAGACCTCACGCCCCATGTGTTGAGCAATTCGGCGGTACGTCCACCCTGCCTCCCACATGCCCACTATACGCCCTCGCTCTAAGTCCGTCAACTGCACATACGGTTCACGTCCACGCTGTCGCTTCATGCTACCAGTGTTAAAGACTGCGATGGAGCTCCGTATGCCATGGCAAACTGGCTGACACTGACGGCAGCGGTGCACAAATGCTGCGCAGCTAGCGCCATTCGACGGCCAACACCGCGGTTCCTGGTGTGTCCGCTGTGCCGTGCGTGTGATCATTGCTTGTACAGCCCTCTCGCAGTGTCCGGAGCAAGTATGGTGGGCATGACACACCGGTGTCAATGTGTTCTTTTTTCCATTTCCAGGAGTGTAGTTCTAAGTTCTAGGGGACTGACGACCTCAGATATTATGTCTCATAGTGCTCAGAGCCATTTGAACCAACATAGCTACCAACTTGTGTACCATTTGATACTAAACGAGTTACAGGCGCGCGGGGACCTATAGATCAAATTTCTGGCCACAAAATTGGGAAATTGGAATGGGCAGATACGTTTAGCGGTAGGGAAGGCGAACAACCGATTTTAGCTTACTGGGGCAATTCTGAGCAAGTACAGTCACCTAGAAAGGAAACTACGAAGTGAACTATTATACGACCCTTTCTTGAGTGACTGGGATCCCCACCTGGACGGATTCCAGGACGAAGTCGAAGCAATTGAAACAGTACGAGAGTGATATGGAAGAGCTCAGTGAACTTGAATGTCGTGACTGAAAGACGATGAAACCATCACTAGGCGGCACTGTGTTGTCTGGCCACTCATTATCCCAGAACGTGGGGATTGGAGGGTTTCTCACTTTGTTAAGCTGGACAGGCAGCGATATGTGACGGACCTGATAACAGAATACAATGCTAGTGCAGGCGGAAGTGTGTCAGTGCTCAGTGATGAATACGGCGCTCTGTAGCATACGATCTATGTGTTCCCATGCTGATCCGAAGAGGTCAACGTCAATTACGAGAGCGTTAGGAACGGAGTAGATTGGCCCGTCGATTAGTGGAAACGCGTCAACTACTCGGTGAATTATGTTTCTTGTTACACCACTGTAATTAAAGGCTGTTCGAAACATGACTCACGCCACCGTTGTAGGCCAATGGAGGCACTGTGACGCTCCTGGGGACATTCTCCTAAACTTCCTTGGAACCTCTGGTAGCAATCAAAAGCGCCATAACAGTTGTGGATTTTGTGGATATTACTGCATTCCCTCATTCTTGATTTATTTCCCGAAAGCGATGACATCTTCCAGCACGACAGCTGTCCCTGTAACGAGGCTACAATCGTGCCACAGTGGTTTGAGAAGCGTATAGTAAACTCACGTTCATGTCTTGGCCACAAAGTTCGCCTGACCTGATCCCGATGGAACGCATCTGGGACGCTATAGGCGACAGCATCGCGACCGCTAACTGTCGGGGCGTAGCTTATTTGTTTACTGTTTTCGTTTGTTTAGTTAACCTGATTTGATTACGACCATCAGGCCCTCTCTTACATCGGGGTTCACATGTACAGTAGCTTCTGTACACCATATTTACCTAGAAATAACAACTTATACATAACAATAAATATTAAAATTATTTGAGTGTCTAAAGTGCCAGAGTGAATGAACTGTACTGATTACGAATTAAAAAAGTTAATACATGGCAGTACCTGCTGCCACTAATAGTGATAACAGAAACAGCAATAGTAATAGTAATAATAATCGCGAACCCACCCGGTTGGCCGTACGGTCTAACGCACGGCTTTCCGTGCGGGAAGGAGCGCCTGGTCCCCGGCACGAATCGGCCCGGCGGATTTGTGTCGAGGTCCGGCGAACCGGTCAGTCTGTGGATGGTTTTTAGGCCGTTTTTCATCTGCGTCGGCGAATGCAGGCTCGTTACTCTTATTCTGCCTCAGTTACACTATGTCCGCGATTGCTGCACAAACAAGTTCTCCACGTGCGCGTACACCACAATTACTCTACCACAAAAAACATAGGGGTTACACTCGTCTGGTGTGAGACGTTCCCTGCGGGGTGCACCGGGGGCCGAACCGCACAATAATCCTGGGTTCGGTGTGGAGCGGCGGAGGGGTGAAGTGGACTGCGGTAGTCGTCGTAGGGTTGTGGACCACTGCGGCTGCAGCGGGGACGGAGCCAGTCCGTCTTTTTTAGGTCCCCGGTTAACATACAATGAAATACAATACAACAATACTCGCAATAATAATTACAATTATAAAAACAGTGATAGTGGCAGATATAAGAATACTTTATAGATGTACGAAACACTTTTCGATATTTTCTGATATAGCGAGTTCTGGAGAAGGGAAATTTAAGGAGACTGCATCGGTTAGGAATACTCGAAAACGAGGAAGATCAGGCTGTAAAGAGGGATGCACAGGTACAGGGGTAACGAGTGCTTATTGTTGCTTTGTAGATAGATCATTAACTGTACCCAGTACCCAGTACAACCACCTCTGGCCGTAATAACGGCCTTCATACGCGTGGGCACTGAATCAAACAGAGCTTGGATGGCGTGTACAGGTACAGCTGCCCATGCAGCTTCTACAAAATACCACAGTTCATCAAGAGTAGTGACTGGCGTATTTTGACGAGCCAGTTGATCGGCCACCATGGACCAGACGTTTTCAGTTGGTGAGAGATCTGGAGAATGTGCTGGCCAGGGCAGCAGTCGAACATTTTCTGTATCCAGAAAGGCCCGCACAGGACCTGCAACATGCGGCCGTGCATTATCCTGCTGAAATGTAGGGTTTCGCAGGGGTCGAATGAAGTGTAGAGCCATGGGTTGTAACACATCTGAAATGTAATGTCCACTGTTCAAAGTGCCGTCAATGCGAACAAGAGGTGACCGAGACGTGTAACCAATGGTACCCCGTACCATCACGCCAGGTGATACGCCAGTATGGCGATGACGAATACACGCTTCCAATGTGCGTCACCGCGATGTCACCAAACACGGATGCGACCATCATGATGCTGTAAACAGAACCTGGATTCATCCGAAAAAGTGATGTTTTGCCATTCGTGCACCCAGGTTCGTCGTTGAGTACACGATCGCAGGCGCTCCTGTCTGTGATGTAACGTGAAGGGTAACCGCAGCCATGGTCTCCGAGCTGATAGTTCAGGCTGCTGCAAACGTCGTCCAACTGTTCGTGCAGATGGTTGTTGTCTTGCAAACGCCCCCATCTGTTGATTCAGGGATCGAGACGTGGCTGCACGATCCGTTCAGCCATGCGGATAAGATGCCTGTCATATCGACTGCTAGTGATACGATGCCGTTGGGATCCAGCACGGCGTTCCGTATTACCCTCGTGAAACCACCAATTCCATATTCTGCTAACAGTCATTGGATCTCGAAACGCGAGCAGCAATGTCACGATACGATAAACCGGAATCGCGATAGGTTACAATCCGACCTTTATCAAAGTCGCAAACGTGATGGTACGCATTTCTCCTCCTTACACGAGGCATCACAACGTTTCACCAGGCAACGCCGCTCAACTGGTGTTTGAGTATGAAAAATCGGTTGGAAACTTTCCTCATGTCAGCACGTTGTAGATGTCGCCACCGGCGCCAACCTTGTGTGAATGCTCTGAAGAGCTAATAGTTGGCATATCACAGTATCTTCTTCGTGTCGGGTAAATTTCGCGACTGTAGCAAGTCATCTTCGTAGTGTAAGAATTTTAATGGTCAGTAGTGTAACTTCAGGAAAGTGGCTGAACGATAGAGTGGTACAGAAACTATTTTGCTCTGATGTCAACGAGTGTTTCTGCCACGTTGTTCAGACAAGGGTATTACGGTCGAGGAATGACACGAAGCACAGTGGTCATGGTTAAAGTAGAGAAGACACACAGCCAGGACAGCTATGCATTGTGGTTGTAAAATGTGATCGAAACGTCGAACGTCACGGATATAAGGAACATAAGCATTCACAACCATTTTAAGGCACCGTGAAAGTTCGGAGGAAGACCTTGCAGGATAACATCACTGTAATCAATAACTGGAAATATAAGTGTTTGTACAAATTTCTTTGTCATTACAAGAGGGAAGAGCTTTTTATATTTTTGTAGGACATGGAGAGATGCTGATGCCTTTTTGCACATTACAGTTAAGTGCTCACTCAGATTCAGATTTTCGTCTGTTATTACTCTATGACTGAAGAAGAGAAGCTAATATTTGCCCCATTTAGTGTTAAAAATGGTAGGGACTCCTGTATTTTTGACTAATGAGCCTAAAATGACCAACCAGTTATTATCCTTGGGTTTCGGATGGACTGAGCTTTAACCTTATAGCCTGCACCCATTTTGATAGCCCACAAAGGTCGGTATTGAGATTCTCGACAGCTGTCTTCAGGTTTATTGAAAAAAAATGTATGTGAAATCTTATGGGACTTAACTGCTAAGGTCATCAGTCCTCAAGCTTAGACACTACTTAACCTAAATTATCCTAAGGACAAACACACACACCCATGCCTGAGGGAGGACTCGAACCTCCACCGGGACGAGCCGTCAGGTTTATTGGTTTTGGACATATGTACAGCTGGAGGTCATCAGCGTACGAGTGGAATTTGCAGTAGGACGAAACTTATCACACATCATTTAGGTACAATGAAAAGAGTGTAGAATATAGTGCCGAACCCTGGGCGGTGACTGATACTTCCTCCCTCTATTGTGAGTATACGGTGCCGGACGTGACGCATTGAGGGGAGACGTCAGGCATGACCGAAGCCATTGCTCTGCACTTGTTGAGAAAGTTAGGCTGCTATGTTTGTCATGTAAAATGCCATAGTCGACAGCGTCATACGCTATTCTGAAGTCGAAGAAGCACATGATAGCTGTCTCTTGGGCGTTCATGGCAAGCTTCAGGCAATCTGTTACATTTATTAAAATAGACGTGCTGCGATGTTTACTGAAGCCTGACTGGTATTCGTCTAGTAGGTTGTTTGTAGTTAGGTGGTTTGTTAGCTGATCGTGGACTATATAGTCTAAGGCCCCTGACAGAACAGGAATAGGTCGGGAATCAGAGAGTGCTGAAGCAACGTCGTTGTTAGTTAATTAGTCTTTGTTTCTAGTCCTCAGGGAAAACACTCCAGGTTAAGGAGTGGTTGAAGATGTCTGTTGTAATGGGCAGTACTGGGTCAATAACAAGTTTCACATCTGGACCGTGATGCCATCGTTAGCAGTAGATGATGATCTACTATCCATGATGGTTTTTTTTGACAGTACTACAAGTAACATGCTTTGTATAGAATTTTTGGTGGCTGTAGTCGTTTTCCCGCATGAAGTAATTAATGAGTCTCTGTTCGTATGCGATTCAGTTGTTGTTGTAGGTGATGAGAAGAACCGGGTCAGTTCATCGGCTGGAACAATGGGAAAAGCTCTAGCTATTGCTTTGCCTATAACAAGACTAAGCAGCACGGGAATTGCATGACCTGTGCTTAGACATCTGTTGACACATACCTCCGAAAATCTACTAAGATTTGTCGATCCCATGCCCAAACAAAAAATGTATTTACCTTAATAGAGTTCAAAAGTCATATATATATATATATATATATATATATATATATATATATATATATATATATATATATATATATATATCAGTTCATGACATTCAGTCTTACAAATTTACAGTCTCTGATGGACACACGTCCAGATCATCCGCTCTAAAAACTCCACCATCTCTCTCCCCAAATCCACCACTGCTGGGGTCTCACCTCCAACTGTGCAACGCTACGAACTGTTCACATCCAACTACCCAATATATTTATATATATTGGGTAGTTGGATGTGAACAGTTCGTAGCGTTGCACAGTTGGAGGTGAGACGCCAGCAGTGGTGGATTTGGGGAGAGAGATGGCGGAGTTTTTAGAGCGGATGATCTGGACGTGTGTCCATCAGAGACTGTAAATTTGTAAGACTGAATGTCAACTACCCAATACTACAATGGCGAATATTCCAACAATGCCAACCAGCCACAGACTGCACACAGCACAGCCAGTGATTTTCATACAGAGTGCTAGGTGACGTTACCAACATAAAAACCTAAACAGCCTACTTACAAATGCACGTTGCTACGCAGCTGTTCATAGATGGCGTACCTTTACCAGGGAACGTCAGTATACCTCCTGTGCAGAAGAGAGAAAATGACAACTATTATAGAAGCCATGTAATTCAGTAGGTACGGTCATTTGAGGTTATTTGTTCCGTACCCTCAGGGAGAATGTATCTCACAGAACATCCTCGTTGTCGCTCAGTACGTGATATCTTAGTGACATTGAAAACATCGAGGCAACCAACTCACAAATTACTGTCTACAATTTGTAAAACAATGAAACACAAAATTGAATTTTATGAAAAATTATAGTGAACAGCATGTATTCCTTACATATTACTGATCATCTCCCACGACTCAAATTCGACCTGGCTATTCTAAAGCTATGTTTTTCGAACTTGAGACACAAACGCACGTAATATTACCATTAATATCGTTACTGAAAGTTGCAGATTTGAAAATGAGAGTGAAAGATGGTGGCATTCTCAATAAACACTACGCACGGCTTGCATAGTGACGCATTAGCCTTCGTTGCACTTTCTGGAAGCATCAGAAATGAAAGTTTATAGCCGTGCAAGGTTGCTCTTTGGCTGAGCACTGTTTGTTACATAGCAAGGATCTCAGCAAAAACAAGATCATAATTCTAAGCTTTGTTTTCTCAAGCACGACTTACGCACAAGATAAGGTGCATACCACATCTACTGGCGGTATGTTATAGGGGATGACGTCCGCCGTCTCTCGCTAAGGAAAAGTATCCAGAATGGCAATCCAGTATATTTTAACGTTCCATGCTAAGACAGGTCCCTGTTTGATTTTCAGTCGTCTCGGTCTAGCCCTTTTTAACATTTCTCGCTGTTTCTGTAAGCATATAAACAAAGTGAAATCACTTACTGCATTCTTCTTAGAATATTTTAAACTTCCAAACAGTTCGTAGCTTTTAGTACTTCCTGTTGCTAAACTAACATTTATCCTCAGGTTTTTAAGATCTTCCAATTAATGCCTGAGGCATGCTTTTTGTGAAGACCGTTGTGGCACTGTTTTCAAATCTTCTGTGGTCGCTAATATAAAACCTTATAGTGGCTGCTCCACAGATAATGACCTGAAACGGTTTCGAAAACGTTGGCTTATCAAAATGAACTCACTGTACAGATCAAGAAGTTAGCTTTCCGTGACTGCATCTTCTCGTCTTTGAAGAACTAGATTTGAAACAAAAAAAATCAAAACACTGCTCGAATACACGATGAAGTGTGGTAAGTAGCAGACAAGTGATGAAACTCTTTACACTTAGCAGGAGGCATTTAACTGGTTAAATCATGAGTCCTTATTTAACAACAACGAGAGAAACATAGCTGTAGAAAGTAATTACATCCATAATCATCCGATGCTACGACGACGACTACTTTCAGTATAAAAGGGTTGAATGGAACAAATGCAAGACCCTATAGAAATTACGACATGGATTTTTATCCGAATTTTCGTAGTCAAAGAAGAAAGGCAAATGCACACATGGAGTTTCAAGCGTAACTGCTTGAAAGTAAGCATAGCAATTAAAAAAACTTAATTACTGATTTGAGGTAAAGTCAGACTTTTTCATGAACAGCTGCTCCTACTTATGTTTATGAATTGTCAAAAAATTCACATGGTTCAGACCATTTTGCGCATAAAAGGTTGCATGTGTGCAGAAACACGGAAATTATTTCCTTCGGGTTGAAAAATAAAATAAATATTAAATTGTAACATATTGAAATTTAACTGATTACCTTTGGTAATTACCAGTAATTCAATATCGATCGATATTTACATATATTATTTTTCATACTTTCTGAACAAAACAAAAATCTGAAAAAATATCGCATGATGTTTTATGAAATTACTTACCTAAAAGAAAAGAATGAAATACGTCAAAGAAACGTTTGATGTTTATAATGAATTGTAACATCATTGAAAGGCACGTCAAATGCTTCTCTAACCTATTTCATTTCATACTTTTGGGAAAGTAGTTATTCAAAAATTGCTGCTAATTTTCTTTTGGGAATGAAGACTGATGATTTGCACTACTTCGTGGATTTTGTTGCAGTAAAATATACATGTAAGTTGATCGACTACGTTGAAAATTGTAGTGGGGCTTCAGTTAGGAAACTCAAAAGCCTCGGTCACCAGATGGACTGGAATTTTTTACAACCAAACCGTCCGTCCGTTAGTAAATACAAATTTGATTCAGTTACAAATTATGTAAATGTATGCAAGTAACTGCTCTCCAAAAATTTTTCGATAGCTTGCAATTTTTTTTCCAAATATGCATATTCTTCTTGTTGGTGTGAATGCAAAGCATGACGTAAAATTGGGTGTAAATCAAGTTAATGAATGGCATATTTGTTTGTAAGCCCATCTTCGGAAGCAGCTGTTATAACATTATTATTGGTTTCTCCATCTTCACTTACACCCACTTTCTGTCTCTTTCTGTCTGTCTCGCCCTCCGTGCATCCATCCTCCCTCACCCTACACACACACACATACACACACACACACACGCGCGCGCGCGCACACACAACACACACAAAAAAATATAAAAAAAGTCTCACGGGGTGTCAACACCCACAGCCTGCACGAAAAACAAATGAACAAACATAAATACTGTGATATTGTGCTGCAGGCAGAACACGTGTAGCTACATTTCTATTTGCAAAGTGACGTAAATTAGAAATAACGCAAAAAAAGCGCAAGAAAAAGAGTTTCCAAAACCGGCTGATATTTGCCAAGTGTGAATGCAACTTCACCCTCCGCTAACAAAGGAGGAAATAGCAGTGATTTTCAGAATATGAGACCAAGAGACAGAAACAGAGTAAGTAAAACACACGCCTAATTTATACAGAAATAATGTTTTTAATCTATGCCAACCAAGATGTACAGATATCTTGTTGTTGTGGTCTTCAGTCCAAAGAACGGTTTGATGCAGCTCTCAGTGCAACTCTATCCTGTCTAAGCGTCTTCATTTCCCAGTATCTACTGGAACCTACATCCTTCTGAATTTGCTTAGTGTATTCATCTCTGGGTCTCCCTCTACGATTTTTACCCTCCACGCTGCCCTCCAGTACTAAAATGATGATCTCTTGATGCCTCAGAACATGTTGTACCAGCCGATCCCTTCTTCTAGTCAAGTTGTACCACAAATTACTCTTCTGAACACTTCTATTCAATACCTCCTCATTAGTTATGTGATCTACCCATCTAATCTTCAGCATTCTTCTGTAGCACCACATTTCGAAAGCTTCTATTCTCTTCTTGTCTAAATGATTTACCATCCAAGTTTCACTACCATACATGGCTGCACTCCATACAAACACTGTCAGAAACGACTGCCTAACACTTAAAACTATACTCGATGTTAACAAATTTCTCTTCTTCAGAAACGCTTCCCTTGCCACTGCCAGTCAAAATTTTATATCCTCTCTACTTCGACATCATCAGTTATTTTACTCTCCAAATAGCAAAACTCATCTACCACTTTAAGTGTCTCATTTCCTAATCTAATTCCCTCAGCATCACACGACTTAATTCGACTACATTCCATTATCCTATTTTGCTTTTGTTGATGTTAATCTTATATCCTCCTTTCAAGACACTGTCCATTCCGTGCAACTGCTCTTTCAGGTCTTTTGCTGTCAGTGACAGAATTACAATGTCATTGGCAAACCTCAAAGCTTTTATTTCTTCTCCATGGATTTTAATTCCTACTCCGGATTTTTCTTTCGTTTCCTTTACTGCTTGCTCAATGTACAGATTGAATAACATCGGGGAGAGGCTACAACCCTGTCTCACTCCCTTGCCAAATACTGATTCCCTTTCATGCCCCTCGACTCTTATAACTGCCATCTGGTTTCTGTACAAATTGTAAATAGCCTTTCGCCCCCTGTATTTTATCCCTGCCCCCTTAAGAATTTGAAAGAGAGTATTCCAGTCAACATCAAAAGCTCTCTCTTAGTCTACAAATGCTAGAAACGTAGGTTTGCCTTTCCTTTATCTTCTAAGATGAGTCCTAGGGACAGTATTGCCTCACGTGTTCCAACATTTCTACGGAATCCAAACTGATCTTCCCTGAGGTCGGCTTCTACCAGTTTTTGCATTCGTCTGTAAATAATTTGGGTTAGTATTTTGTAGCCGTAACTTATTAAACTGATAGTTAGGTAATTTTCACATCTGTCAACACCTGCTTTCTTTAGAATTGGAATTTTTATATTCTTCTTGATGTCTGAGGGTATTTCGGCTGTCTCATACATCTTGCTCACCAGATGGTAGAGTTTTGTCAGGGCTGGCTCTCCCAAGGCTATTAGTAGTTCTAATGGAATGTTGCCTACTCCAGGGGCCTTGTTTCGACTTAGGTCTTTCAGTGCTCTGTCAGACTTTTCACGCTGTATCATACCTCCCATTTCATCTGCATCTACATCCTCTTCCATTTCCATAATATTGTCCTCAAGTACATCGCCCTTATGTAGACCCTCTATATACTCCTTCCATCTTTCTGCTTTCCGTTATTAGCTTAGAACTGGGTTTCCATCTGAGATCCTGATATTCATAAGAGTGGTTTTCTTTCCTCCAAAGGTCTCTTTAATTTTCCTGTAGGCAGTATCTATCTTGTCCCTAGTGACATATGCCTCTTTACCCATACATTTGTCCTTAGCCATTTTGCTCTTCCGGTTGATCTAATTTTTGAGACGTTTGTATTCCTTTTTGCCTGCTTCATTTACTGCATTTTCTATTTTCTCCTTTGATCAAGGAAATTAAATATTTCTTCTGTTACCCAAGGATTTCTACTAGCCCTCGTCTTTTTACCTACTTGATACTCTGCTGCCTTCACTATTTCATCTCTCAAAGCTGCCCATTCTTCTTCTGCTGTATTTCTTTCCCCCATTCTTGTCAGTCGTTCCCTAATGCTCTCCCTGAAACTCTCCACAACCTCTAGTTCTGTCAGTTTATCCAGGGCAGATCTCCTTAAATTCCTACCATGTGTACAACTATCGTTCACGATTCTTGAACCAAGTATTAGCGATGATTAAGTTATGCTATGCGCAAAATTCTACCAGTCGGCTTCCTCTTTCATTCCTTAGTCCCATTTCAGATTCGCCTACTACGTTTCCTCCTCTTCCTTTTCCTACCAACGAATTCCAGTCACCCATGACTATTAAATTTTCGTCTGCCTTCACTGTCTGAATAATTTCGTCATCTGCAGAGCTAGTTGTCATATAAAATTGTACTTCTGTGGCAGACGTAGGCTTCGTGTCTATCTTGGCCACAATAATGCGTTCAATAGGCTGTTTGTAATAGGTTACCCGCACTCCTATTTTTTGTTCATTATGAAACCTACTCCAGCATTACCCCTAGTTGATTTTGTATTTTTAACCCTGTATTCACCTGACCAGAAGTCTGGTTCCTCCTTATCTTACGTATCTTATTTAATCATATTTCCAGTACGAGCACAGAGGATGCTGTATACATAAAAGCCGAAAGCATCTGGTGTAAAATTACCTTTAATTTACTTCTTTAAGCTTAAGGAGGTACAACAAGTAATAGTTGATAATGCATACCAGTTTGCGAGGGCAGCTTCTCAGAGGATGTGTGTTTTGCGACTCGTCCGATGTGCCCCGTCACGACTTTCCCTCTAGTGCCGGTCTCTTCATCTGGAAGCAGCAGTTACAGCTAACGTACTCAATTATTTGCCCTATATATTCCATGGATTTATCCTCAACGGCTCTGTCTAGTGCCATGGAAGCTATTCCTTACGTGTTAACGCAACTCTTACCATCCTACCACTTCTCCTTGTTGCATATGCTCCTTTCCTCGCTGATAAGAATGTCCTCCTTTCTTATCTCATCAGTCTACCTAATTTTTGGCTAATCTGCTACCTGTATTCTCCTTGGTTCGTCCTCATGAGCTATTTTACTTCCAAGCCAACTAGGCCAATTAGGACTGTCGTTAATACCATTTCACTTTTCCGGTAATACTTTTCTTTGTTTCCTGTTAATCCATATACTGTCCTGAAAAGAGCAACGTGCTATAAATAATTAAAAACAAAATAAAGTCGCTTTATAAAAATGGTGCAAATGGCTCTGAGCACTATGGGACTAAACACCTGAGTTCATCAGTCCCCTAGAACTTAGAACAACTAAAGCTAAATATCCTAAGAACATCACACACATCCATGCCCGTGGCCGGATTCGAACCTGCGACCGTATTGGTCGCACGGTTCCAGACTGAAGCGCCTAGAACCGCTCGTCCACAACGGCCGGTAAGTCGCTTTATAGCAAAAAATTCATGTTTAATAGAATGTTAGATGGTATACATCTTTAGTTATCTGCATTTATTAACAACCTAACAGTAGTAAACAAAATACAGTATACTGAACACATCACAAAAAGAACACTAAAATATACACCGTACAAAAACATACGAAAAATGAAAACTCTATCTAGCAACCACGACGAGAAAGAAAAACACAACAGAGTACAACACACGTATTACTATAAATTCCATCTAAAACTAATACATCTCACAGATAGCAATTAAAAAAGAAATAAACGCAACTATTAAAAGAAATCTCTCAAACACAACATCAGTACGAACATAGACAATCGCTATAAACAAAACCTGATTGAAAAAGCAGGAAGCTTCCTGACAGATGAAGAGAAACAAGAAAATGTTACTGTATATGTTGGGCTACAATGAGAACTGCTGAAGAAGAAAATAAAAAAAAAAAACATTAAAAAGAGTAAGACATGTACGTTCAAAAAGAAAACAATACTATTAAGAAATTAAAAGTAAAACTGCACTCTAGTAATATTAAAATCACCAGAGCTGATAAAGGGAACACCACAGTGCTGATCAATAAAGAATAATATACAGAAAAAAACGAAAGGATTCATCTTTAACAATATCACAAAAGTGAAATATGATGCTGTGGCATACTTCCAGGCATGTGTAAATAACAATCTCAAAGACATCAACATCTACTCCTAGACAAACAAATGCATCATACCACACACAAGAACCCAAAAGCACCAACACTCAGAAGCCAACCTAAAATTCACAAACCACTCATTCCAGTGAGGCAACACATGAACTAAATTACATGCAATACTGTGAAATGAAGAACAAACGAACAGCCTGAAACACAAATGAACTTTGTAACGTAAATAAACGACTTACACATTCCAGAAACAGCACCACTCAATTTTTTTCATAGAGAACATATACATCTCTATAGCCATCACAGGGACACTGAAACTAATTGAAGAAAATCTACTCACATACAAGTAATTACCTGCAGGCATTATCAGAGAAATAACTGAAAGCCTTATAGTAACCAGATCTCAAAATTTATTCCAATTTGATAACGAGTTTTACTTACAAAAAGATAGCCTTCCAATAGGATACCCAATATCAGGAACTTTGATAAAATATTCGTTAACCACACAGAAAATACAATCTCTGATAGAATCATCACAAAGAAAGGGTACAAAACTGTTTACTCGTGCAGATTTTCATGTGACAGAATCCGTGTGGTAGATGAACCAACAGGGAAAGTAGATAAAATTGGTACAGATGTAACACTATACGCTACACATTCATTTCACCGTGGAAAAAGAAATGCAAAAGCAAATAAATTTCATTGATATAACAATGAAGGGAGACAGCTATAAGCAAATATTTAGAATATTCAGAAAGTCAACAGCAACAGATACCATTAGACACACCACATCAAGCCTTCCACAAAATCAAAAATAGCAGCCCTAAAATTCATGTTACTTAGACTGAATAATATTCCATTCAGCGACAAAAACTATGAAAAAGAATTGGCAACGATACATTCATAGCCTAAAAAAGTTGTTATAACAAACAATATTTCAGACTCAACTACAAAATCAAGAATGGTAACAGTAGCACTAGTGACATAACTAGCAGAAAATATGGTACACTTTAAACATAGAAACACAAATCAACACTCACAATAGCATCTATACTAAAGAAACAAGGATTAGATATTGCTTACAGAACAAGACATCTACTCCAGTCACATTTATTAACAGCAGTAGACATACAATATAAATACAAAAGAGCTGGTACACCAGCTAGAATGTCAATAATGCAAATCAGTGTACTTGGTAACGAAAGTCAGAAATTTCGAAACTAGTTTTAAAGAACATATAAGGATTTGGATTTACGAAAATAGCCATTCCACCTTTGCAAAACGCCTAATGAAACAGGGACATGAACCATCTAACATGGAACAGGACATGAAAATTATTAGTGAAAAATTGACAACAAATGATTCCCGACATTCCAGGAAGTCTATCATATAGGAGCAGCCCTCGCAATGAATAAGACGTGACCAAGTTATTACAAGCAATAACATACTGACCATGTTAGCCACTAAAACAGTAGCAAAGAGAGATGTAAGATATCTCTCTCTCTCTCTCTCTCTCTCTCTCTCTCTCACACACACACACACACACACACACACACGCACGCACAAACACACACACACACACGCACGCACGCACGCACGCACACACACACACACACACACACACACACACACACACACACACACACACGCATGCACATACATATCAAATGAAAAATACTAAACTAGACATAGACAACACAACACAAACAAAAGACGAAGGATAAAACAACAGCTACAAACATTAAAACACTGTCAATACACGCGTTCAATTCACAAAGAAAAGTGAAAGTGTTGAGATAAATGTGGTGGAAAAACGACGAAAATCAACTATATGAACGATACGGACCGACTAAATACATCTCCAGGACGATATACATGGATTTGTAACATCAGAAATCGTAAGTAACACGAAATGATAATTTAACCTAACGAAACTTGAGCTTTAAAATTTGTATCTAATTTTAAACATAAGAGAGCAACAAGAGAAAATTTATTATAGTAAAATATTTGTAATTGCTGTATAACACATTTATTATATACGTGAAACAAACATATATTATAATCCACTGAAGGTGCTTCACAAATAAAAGACACGAAACGCGTATGCCAGCAAACAAACTGCCTTTCATTTAGTTGCAAACACGGTTTACATTTCCTTGTAATAATTCAAGTGTCCATTCTTAACACTCGGCATTATGCAATAAAGTTTTCTCTTGCTCAAGATGCTACACTCTGTATCATAAAATTTAGTGAGTCGTGTTCAGGAATGAAACCCTCAAGACTGAGAAGGGAGGACTGAAAAACAAACGACTGAAAGAAGAAAGGAATAGTTTTCTTGCACAAGATAAATCCAGAGAACTGATTGGAGGGGGGGGGGGGGGGGGGGGGGAGAAAAGATTATTTGCAAAAGGCAACATATCCGACAATCTCCACGGCACAACCGACATAAAATAGTTTTTCAAAAATTTTATATGCGAACAATCTGGATGGACTGCATACGTTTACAAGACAGAAAAAGACCAGTGACGGATCTCGTAGATGGGATAGAGAAAGCAAGCTTTATATCTAATATCACATATGGTTTTCGAATAACACTGTCAAACTTTGATCTGGTTATCCCGATACAGATCTATTTTCACATAATCCTTGTATCCCAAAATACTAATGAAGGTTTGAAACTTCCTGGCATATTAAAACTGTGTGCCCGACCGAGACTCGAACTCGGGACCTTTGCCTTCCGCGGGCAAGAGCTCTACCATCAGAGCTACCGAAGCACGACTCACGGCCGGTACTCACAGCTTTACTTCTGCCAGTATCTCGTCTCCTACCTTCCAAACTTTACAGAAGCTCTTCTGCGAACCTTGCAGAACTGGCACTCCTGAAAGAAAGGATACTGCAGAGACATGGCTTAGCCACAGCCTGGGGAATGTTTCCAGAATGAGATTTTCACTCTGCAGCGGAGTGTGCGCTGATATTAAACTTCCTGGCAGATTAAAACTGTATGTTCGTCCGAGATTCGAACTCGGGTTCTTTGCCTTTCGCGGGCAAGAGCTCTACCATATTTTTTTATTTTTTTTATTAGCATAAAACCAATGAGGAACAATAAGAAAACTTCCTGGCTGCCTTACGACAGGTCTAGTCATGGGGGAAGACTCGTCAGAGAGGTCCACCATATGAGCGTCTAGGGGAGTGATTCCAGTTGTGGTTTCCCGTTGCCTTCCTCTAATGAGGACGAAATGATAATGAGGACAACACAACGCCCGGTCCCTGAGCGGAGAAAATCTCCGACCCTGCGGGGAATTGAATTTGCGACACTTAGCATGACATTCCGCCGCGCTGACCACTCTTTTTTTTTTTTTTTAGATCCCCTGCTTACATGGGAGACGCTGTATCCATATCTTTTTTTAACTTTGCCTTTCACGGCAAGTGCCCTACTAACTTTTTTTAATTTTTTCTCTCTTTTTTTTAAATTTTTCTCTATCAAACGTTTGTTTTTAAATGGAAAAAGGCGTCGTTCAGTTACGACAAACAAAAGTAGAATGTACACCCGTAGCAACAACAGAACAAGAGTTCCTTCTAAACTGTGAAATAGAATTCGAAACTAATAGTATGATGATAGATAATTAAGAAAGAAAAATGTAACCAAATCCCGCACGCCATTCCCTGTGCATGGCTCATCTGCGTACAGATTCCATGTTCCAATTTGATAAAACATTTCGCATCGTGTGGAGCTCCATGGCGGCGGTCATCCTCTGCCCGGTACTCCCCAACTGTGAGGGGGGTCATCGAAGACACTGCGCAAATAGTTCGCAAATAGTTGTCGGTATCTGGGTGTACACTCAAGTGTGCTATGACTGTCCTGGAGAAAATGTCAGTAATCAAGTACCATTTTCTCATCATCTCGAAAGAGGTAGTATATGGACATGCCTTTAAACCATGTGAGAGCGTGAGTCTTCGCAGGTGGGAAATAAGTATCCTCTGGACAAAGAAGGAGCCGTGGCTCAATTGTGCGAGGCGCGATACGTAGGTAGCAGGCGAGGATCTTCTGCACTAGCAGCCATACCTCTAACGCCGATCCACATGTTAAACGGTGTTCGTCAGTATCCACGAGGTGGCAACGTGGGCAAAGGGGGGAATCCGACATCCCAATAGCGTGCAGCCTTTGTCGTGTTACAACCTTCCCGTTCACCACCTGGTACCACGCTGCTCGTACCCGCGTCGGGAGAAACGGCTTCTGGACTGCTCTCCACACTGT
This sequence comes from Schistocerca gregaria, assembly GCF_023897955.1. Classification (NCBI taxonomy): domain Eukaryota; kingdom Metazoa; phylum Arthropoda; class Insecta; order Orthoptera; family Acrididae; genus Schistocerca; species Schistocerca gregaria. The sequence continues at coordinate 535,049,971 of NC_064920.1, read as the reverse complement.
AGGCCATAGGGTGGTCGGGCTTTTCCTCTCAATCGTATTGCGAGGGATGGACGTTAGCAGCAGCCGGTAAATGTCTCTCGCCTTGGGAGTGCGAGTGTTGGGGAGGTCTGGATGCACGTAACTATATACAAGAATAAATGCCGAGAGGTGCGAGAGTGAGGGTGTAATGTGCGCAATCGTGACAGGTGGCAGAAGAGACGCCGGCAGCAATTCCTCTAACAGACGTCCCGTAAGGGAAGCATCTTTGTGGGTCCACAATTTCATCATTGTGCAGAAGTATAACTCTGTAGCTTTCGCTCGTACATTTATAAGTCCCAGTCCGCCATCACGCGGGGGCAGGGTGAGTGTTTCGTAGCGGACTTTGAATAGGTGTCCGGCGTTAAGGTACTATCCAAACGCTGCTTGCAGTCTGTGTGCCATCGCTGTAGATATCGGTAGGACCTGAGCCATGTGGATCATCATAGTCGCCACGTGAAGGTTGAGGTATTCCACACGCTGTAGGAAGTCCATCCGTCGAAGCACGTTCCGGCGAACTTCTGTGCGTATTGCCTGTAGTAATCGTTCACAGTTCATGGCAGCCGTGCGGCGCACATCCTGTGTAAATGTTATGCCCAGGAACCGGATCTTGTTGACTAGTGGGAGTGGGGCTAAAGCGTCCTCCTGTAGACCTCTTTCAATGGGCGTCGCTGTCGACTTGGCCACATTCATGAGGCTGCCCGCTGCCAATCCATAGCGATTGATCCATTGTATCACCGAGCGTACCTCGTCACCAGATCGGACAAGTAACAGAAGGTCATCAGCATATATCCTGCAGTGAAATGTGTCATCCCTCAATGACATGCCCGAGAGCCTGTTTTTCAACCCTCCGACAAGTGGTTCGAGTGCGATCGCGGAAAGGATCATGGAGAGTGGGCATCCTTGGCGAACTGACCGTCGGATCGGAAAGGGACCCGAAATCCGTCCATTCAGCAGTACACGGGATGCAGCTCCACGGAAAAGGCGCTAAGAGATGTCGAGAAAATCAGGCGGGAAGCCCATGCGGCCCATAACGGACAGGAGGAACTTGTGGTGAACTCTGTCGAAGGCGTGGTCGAAAGCAATGGAGATCAGAGCAGCTGGAAGGCGACAGGATATGGTCATAGCTATTAAGTCCCTGCATTCGCTGGTTGCCGTTTGCATGTTGGCCACTCCGCCCTGTGTCGTTTGCTCCATGGAGAGGAGTTGGGGCAGAACCTTCTTTAAGCGGCTGGCGAGTAGTCGGGCGAAGATTTTATAGTCCGTGTTGAGCATTGTAATGGGCCTGTAGTCCTCGACCGTCCGACCTCGGGAAGGTTTGTGTATCGGTATGAGGAGACCTTCCACGAATCCAGGTGGCACGTGGGAACCGGGGGTCATTAGTTCTTGGTACAGGGTGATCCATCGGGGCATCATTAGATCGCAGAAAGTCCGATAAAACTCGAGCGGCAGTCCGTCTGGCCCAGGAGATTTGTTGAGTGCTCCCTTGTTAAGCGCGTCCTCGATTTCGTCCCTCGTAAGTCCAGCTAGCAGCGTCGTCGCTGCTGCATCGTCGAGGGTGTGCGACACGTGGTGCAGTATATCGTGCCCATCCGCTTCCTCTGTATTCACCTCGTCGTAAAACCGGCGATAGTGATCTACAAAGGCTTCTGTAACCGCCGCCTGAGTCATTAAGACCCTACCACCTGGCAATGTGAGGTCCGTGATCAGCTGCTGTCGGTTTCGGCGGCTGTCGAGCACGATGTGATGCGTAGACGGGTTTTCTCCTTCCGCTCGGTCTTGACGTCGCGATCGCACGACGACCCCCTACAAACGTTTCCTCGTAAGCGACAATATTTTACCTTTAATCCGGCGGCTTTCCATTTGTCGGTTTGGAGATGGTGGTCGGCTGGCGAGTTCGCGGAGCATCGTGTAATAAAAGTCCAATGTGTGACGATGCCACGCTGCGATATCTTTTCCGAACTGTGTTAGCACACGCCGAAACGCTGGTTTAGCACATTCCACCCACCATGCTAGAGTCGAAGGGTATCGGGGAAGACGACGTTCGCAATCCATCCATGTGTTGGCGATAATCTGACGGCATTCCGGGTCTTGAAGATGTGCCACATTCAGCTTCCAGGGTCCTCGGCTGCGCCATATCCGCTGCTGCTGTAAAGTGAGTGTGCATATGAAAGCGCTATGATCGGAGAAGGCAAGCGGCCAAAGTTCGGCGTCCAATACTCCCGGCGCTAGAGCTCGTGAGACATAAATGCGGTCTAGGCGACTGGCTGAGTGACTAGTAACATATGTCGGCCCGGGACGGTCACCGTGTAGTGTCTCCCACGTTTCGGTGAGAAGCATATCACGAACCAGGAGCCGAGGTTCTTGACAAGTCGAGAAATGAGGGATTTGGTCTTTGGGGTGGAGCACACAGTTAAAGTAGCCGCCGAAGATATATTGATCGAAGCGACTGATAAAGAGAGGGGCGATGTCCTCGGAGTAGAACAGCGATCGTTCGCGGCGTTGGTCAGTTCCTGATGGTGCATAAATGTTAATGATGCGCGTGCCCAGTGCTGTGATCGCCAGCCCCCTTCCTGACGGAAGGTAAGTTACTTCTTCGATGGCAATTCCGTCACGCACTAGTATTGCCGTACCGCTGCCATTTCGGTCCGCCGGTGACATATATGTCACATAACCGTAGGAAGCAGGGAGGGCCGCTATATACACTTCTTGCAACAGGGCAATGTCAACGTCCGAAGAACGAAGCATCTCACGCAGCAGCTGGACCTTGACTGCCGTTCGTATCGTGTTGAGGTTAATCGTGGCGATACGATAAGTCTGTTGCCGACCCGCTGGTGCTAAGTTATCCATTAAGACTGGAATTACGCTTCGGACTGTATTATCACCTCCGCATTCCCCCAAACCTCACCTGCAGTCCTATCTAGAGAGCCGTTCCGTCACAAAGGCAGCCGTAGGCACAATAAGCGAGTCTACGGCTATGCTGTCGTCATGTATCTTGTTATCCGTCGACGGGGGCGGCTGCATCGGAGTTGAATCCGTAGCTTGTGGAACTGGTGTGTCGTCATCGCACTGTATTGGAGGATGGAGCCGCGACCCAACAGTGGATGTCGGCTGTCGTGGTGAAGTGGTAGCTGTCGTGAGGGCTGGTGCATAAGTCACGGGAAGCAGCGTCGGCTGCGAAGGCGGGTCCTCAGCAGCCGGCGGCAGTTGAGTGATTCGACGTTGGATACATTCGGATCTGAGGTGTCTCTCCTTCCCACAACCAGAGCAGGTCCTCGGTTGCCCGTCGTAGATGATGATGGCACGGCAGCCACTGATATTGAGATATGAAGGTACATGTCTTTTAAGTTCTATTCGGACCTGACGGACTCCGTTCAGTACAGGATATGTCTGGAATTGCGTCCATTTTTCCACAATATGATCATGCACCGTGCCGTAGGGGCGCAGCGCTGTCACGACGTCCTCCACCGGTAGTTCGAAAGGAAGTTCGAAAAGTCTGATCGTGCGAAGTCCCATGCCAGAATAATCGACGTGCACAGTCCCCACATTGCCATCAGCATGGCAGAAACGAAGGCCCTGTTTCGTTTCCCGAAGGATCCGTTCACATGTTCCGTCGTTGATGATCTTGACATATACGATACTGCTCACAATGGACAAGTGAATGCCGAGAATGTCGGTCGCCGGGATTTTAACTTCTTCTCGTTGAAATCTTTCGACTTCGAGTGCTTGGGGCCGTGCAAATTCGTTGCGGAACGTAGATTTGAGGGTCGATTTTCTGCACTGATGCGCCATAGTGATCTATATGCTGAGTACGGCACGCGCGAAACGGCCGAGTACGATGTAAACAACACGAGCGCTCGCTCGGCGGCAGGAACACAAACAGCGCGTCCTCACTGCAGCACAGCCAAAGGCCAACTACCATCTGAGCTACCGAAGCACGACTCACGCCCGATACTCACAGCTTTACTTCTGCCAGTATCTCATCTCCTACCTTCCAAACTTTACAGAAGCTCTTCTGCGAACCTTGCAGAACTAGCACTCCTGAAAGAAAGGATACTGCGGAGACATGGCTTAGCCACAGCCTGGGCTAGTTCGGTGGCTCATATGGTAGAGCTCTTGCCCGCGAAAGGCAAAGGTCTTGAGTTCGAATCTCGGTCGGGCATACAGTTTTAATCTGCCAGGAAGTTTCATATCAGCGCACACTCCGCTGCAGAGTGAAAATCTCATTCTAATGGTAGGTTTGTCTCAGGCGATACAGTATTGTATGTCGATGAACTGCCCATATAGCAAAACATTGAGCTTCACTAGAGACACGTATATCTAGAGATCCTGTGACAGCCATCGTACATAAGAACTAAAATGTTTCAGAAACACCGCTAATACTATACCATACATTTGTTATAAATACACAAAGGGGAAATGCCAAACTAATTTTGCCGCGGAGATATACTCGTATATAACGTCTTGTTTGGGTGTAAAACACTGAACGGAAATAACTAAATTTGTAAATACCCTTGTGAACTACCGTGTTTTCAAAGGACGCGGTTGATTCACAGAGACCAAAAAAATTGCAGACCCGTACATAAGAATTTACGCAACGATTGAGAACGTTCTGTGTTTCACAAATGTTGTAGTCAAAATACCTAAGGTGACTGGAGCATTTATAAGTATTGGTAATGACAGTTGCAAAAATATGTGCTTCTGTATGGATTTAATTTCCTGTACGAAAAAGAACGTTAAATAAATTATTAGGAAAGTTGATTTCTATCGTTGAATCAGTTTCTGAGAAACGAAAGACATGCATTCCAGTAATCTTTAACACCTTGGTGAACATACCCGTGAATATTGTAGAGTCGAGTCGCGTCACGAAACATACTTTTGTGCCAGACTCTGCAGAAGTGCTCTAGATGTCACTGCAGATGTAACTGTAGAAGCCAAACGCAATGAGGATAATAGTTGACGCAAGTGAGGACTTTGAATAAAATGCTCAAAGCGATATGAATAAATACAAAACGTACATTGAAGAAGTGCAAGTTGGTCACACGGGAAAACTGCACACTCTTTACTACTTGTGCTGAGCGCCACGCCACTGACGCTTTCGATGTTGTCGAAAGGTTCACCAGTACCGTAGCCAGCGTTCTACCACTCGTGACGAAGCGTTGGTCTGTGAACTTCCGCAGATAATTTATTCTAAGTGACAGAATGCAGTTTCATGAGAAAGAATCCGTCATGCAGTTTTAGCTACATGTTCCTCGAACGTAGTTTAAGAAAGTCTTACATTCTGGTGGCATATACACTCCTGGAAATGGAAAAAAAAACACATTGACACCGGTGGGTCAGACCCACCATACTTGCTCCGGACACTGCGAGAGGGCTGTACAAGCAATGATCACACGCACGGCACAGCGGACACACCAGGAACCGCGGTGTTGGCCGTCGAATGGCGCTAGCTGCGCAGCATTTGTGCACCGCCGCCGTCAGTGTCAGCCAGTTTCCCGTGGCATACGGAGCTCCATCGCAGTCTTTAACACTGGTAGCATGCCGCGACAGCGTGGAAGTGATCCGTATGTGCAGTTCACGGACTTTGAGCGAGGGCGTATAGTGGGCATGCGGGAGGCCGAGTGGACGTACCGCCGAATTGCTCAACACGTGGGGCGTGAGGTCTCCACAGTACATCGATGTTGTCGCCAGTGGTCGGCGGAAGGTGCACGTACCCGTCGACCTGGGACCGGACTGCAGCGACGCACGGATGCACGCCAAGACCGTAGGATCCTACGCAGTGCCGTAGGGGACCGCACCGCCACTTCTCAGCAAATTAGGGACACTGTTGCTCCTGGGGTATCGGCGAGGACCATTCGCAACCGTCTCCATGAAGCTGGGCTACGGTCCCGCACACCGTTAGGCCGTCTTCCGCTCACGCCCCAACATCGTGCAGCCCGCCTCCAGTGGTGTCGCGACAGGCGTGAATGGAAGGACGAATGGAGACGTGTCGTCTTCAGCGATGAGAGTCGCTTCTGCCTTGGTGCCAATGATGGTCGTATGCGTGTTTGGCGCCGTGCAGGTAAGCGCCACAATCAGGACTGCATACGACCGAGGCACACAGGGCCAACACCCGGCATCATGGTGTGGGGAGCGATCTCCTACACTGGCCGTACACCTCTGGTGATCGTCGAGGGGACACTGAATAGTGCACGGTACATCCAAACCGTCATCGAACCCATCGTTCTACCATTCCTAGACCGGCAAGGGAACTTGCTGTTCCAACAGGACAATGCACGTCCGCATGTATCCCGTGCCACCCAACGTGCTCTAGAAGGTGTAAGTCAACTACCCTGGCCAGCAAGATCTCCGGATCTGTCCCCCATTGAGCATGTTTGGGACTGGATGAAGCGTCGTCTCACGCGGTCTACACGTCCAGCACGAACGCTGGTCCAACTGAGGCGCCAGGTGGAAATGGCATGGCAAGCCGTTCCACAGGACTACATCCAGCATCTCTACGATCGTCTCCATGGGAGAATAGCAGCCTGCATTGCTGCGAAAGGTGGATATACACTGTACTAGTGCCGACATTGTGCATGCTCTGTTGCCTGTGTCTATGTGCCTGTGGTTCTGTCAGAGTGATCATGTGATGTATCTGACCCCAGGAATGTGTCAATAAAGTTTCCCCTTCCTGGGACAATGCATTCACGGTGTTCTTATTTCAATTTCCAGGAGTGTATTTTACGTTGCCTGAATAAATACACGTTCGGATGTAATTTTAGGTAGACTGATTTTTAAAACTACATCTTTCGCTCTAGTGGCTCCCAGTAGTACTCATCCTTGCTTCACACACGAGGCCTATACTTCTCATTTGGTTCTTGGAACCATATGTAGAGTCTGTATGCCAGTGGTCTGTCCATTGATGTTTCAACATCGATCGCGCAGCCGGGTGTTGCACTGTTAACTGATTGCAACGTCGAGACTGGGTGACTTTCTCCTTTTATAGACAGCGTTCTTTCGGAAGAAAGCTCATATTTGTACTGACTCTCATCACAGTTCCATATAGGACCCCTTTCGTTATTTTCTCTCGTGGTATGTGCACTGAATTCAGCAATAAAAGTTTGAGCTCTTTGAATCATCTATTCTTCGTCGTCCCTATCCTTTTGTGCTTGGGGCATAGTTATACGGCCTGACGTTATCCTATACTCTTTCAAATCAGTGATAAAATCCCGGTGTCGCTGTAAAGTTTGTGCACCCGAGATTTCTGCCTACGTCCAATGCCCGATATCGTAAATGCCAATAATGAACGGAAGAACAGCATTCTTGCGATTCATCAAACTTCGCCATTACACGCTGCCTGATGATATTGATCTGCAGTGTACGACTTCATTTGAAAACTGTATTACCTTTTCTTTTCTTTGCCACATAGACCAGTGCGCTTTTATTATTACTTTTAGCTTTCAAATTAGGGTATCTTTTCAGGAGTTTGTCATAAGTATTGAAACCTCTGATGTTATAATCATCCTATAAACCGAAGTGTTAAAAATCGTACAATAGCCATATACACATATACAGGGGATGGCAGTATCGTGCATACCAGGAATAAAAGGGAAGTGCGTTGGCGAAGTTGTCATTTGTACTCAGGTAATATATGTGAAAATGTTTCTAACGTGATTAAGGCCACACGACGGGAATTAATAGACTCTGAATGTGGAATGATAGTTGGAACTAGACGAAATCGTAAGGGAATTCAATATTCCATGATCCACAGCGTCAGGCATTTCAGGCATTAGCTCTCATCACGAAGTACTTAGTAGCCGACGGCCTTCACTTAACGACCGAGAACAGCGACGTTTGGGTAAATTTGTGCCAACAGACAAGCAACACTACGTGAAATAACTGTACAAATCAATGTGGGACGTACTAAGAACGGATCCGTTCGGATGACAGCAGACGACCCATGCGAGTGACTTTGCTTACAGCATAGCATCGTCTTCAGCGCCTCTCCTGGGCTTATGGCCACATCGGTTGGACTATAATTGGAAAACCATGGCCTGGCCGGACGAGTTCCGATTTCAATTGGTATGGTGTAGACCCCACGAAGCCAAGTTGTCAACAGGGCACCGTACAAACCGGTGACACATCCGGAATGATGTGGGCTGTGTGTACCTGGACTGGACTGGACACACTGGTCGAACTTAACCGACCATTAAGTGGAAATTGCTATGTGCGGCCTCTTGGAGACCATCTGCAGCCTTTCATGGACTTCACGGTTTCAAACAATGATGGACTTTGTGTAGGTGACAATGCGCCATGTCACTAGCCCACAATTGCTCGCGATTGGTTTGAAGAGCATTCCAGACAATTGGAGCGACTGGTTTGGCTACTCAGATGCCCGACATGAATCTCACTGAACGTTTATGGGACATAACTGAGAGGCCAGTTCGTGCACAGTATCCTGTACCAGCAACACTTTCGCCATTATGGACGGCTATAGAGGCAGCATGGCCCAATATTTCTGCAGGGGACTTCCACCGACTTGAAACTTCATGGCAGATTAAAACAGTGTGCTGCACCGAGACTCGAACCTTTGCCTTTCGCTGGCAAATGCTCTACCATCTGTACTACCCACGCACGACTCACGATCCCTCCTCACGGCATTAAATCTGCCAGTACCTAGTCTCCTACTTTCCAAACTTCATAGAAACGCTCCTGCAGACCCTGCACAACTAGCACTCCTGGAAGAAAGGAATGCTAGTTCTACAAGGTCTGCAGGACGGCTTCTGTGAAGTTTGGCAGGTAGGAGATGAGATACAGGCGGAGGTAAAGCTGTGAGGAGGGATCGTGAGTCGTGCTTGAGTAGCTCAGATTGTAGAGCACTTGCCCGCGAAAGACAAAGCTCCCGGTCCGGCACACAATTTTAATCTGCCACCAAGTTTCACATCAGTCCACACTCCGCTGCGGAGTGAAAATTTCATTCTTCCAGAGACTTGTTGAATCAATGCCACGTCGAGCTTCTGCACTGTGCCGGGAAAAGGGAGGTTCGACACGACGTTAGGAGGTACCGGTATCCTATGACTTTCATCATTCAGTGTATGTTCTCTAGCGTTTTTCCATCTTATCACGACAAGGTTAGAATTCACTTTCACTGCTTCCATCTCCTCCTCTCGAACTTTCCATATCACTACCCCTTACAGTGAGGTGTTAGTCATTATCATCGCTATAACTATGTATTAGTGTTACAACAGTATCCTTTTCTAACCGGTGATAATATTTTTTTCACTATAATAGATACCAGAAAAATGTGAACGATTCATCCTCTATACCAATAACACCAAGAACAGTTCGTCGTAACTTAATCTCAGCCAGTCGCACTACACTAGCAGGCTGGATTAATCGACGATCTATCTGACACATCACTACACAAATAACTTCACAAAATACAACTCCACACACACACACACACACACACACACACACACACACACACACAAACTGCACCGTCCCTACTGGTCCCGGCTGACGTAGCGGCAGGTAAAGTTCGAATTTGGCATAGCATACCTTGCAGTCTATAATGGATGACTGCAGATAAACGAATATCGCCGGTGCAATAAAGGATCTTTAAATGTTCCGTCACAAAGCTGTGGTGTAAATGTGTTTATTCGAGCCCAAATTCTTTCTCTGCCAGCCAGTTACCAAAAATTGACTTATTTATTTTTATTCATTCACCCTCTTAGGAGTTCCTTCTTCACAATGTAGGTGCGGAGTGTGTGGTACTCAGACAGTTACAAAAGCCTTTCCGCACTTTCCCGCCAGTGTCCCGTGTTGCGAAAGACAGTGGCAATGTTTTACGTGAAGGCGGCGGTACTTTAAAGGCACATGGAAAAAGTCCACCTCAGGACGTGCACGCACTATCAACCTTTCTGTTTTACTGTTGTGTAAAACAAACGTCTTTCCACATGACGTGTGTGAGATGAATCTACAACGTTTGTCAGCTGGCTTGACTCAAGGACGTAAAGTTTCCGTGCCCATTGTTAGGTTGTCTGAGACAAGTTATAGACGGAGGTAGTAAGACAAGCGGTGAAACTGCAAATTTACTTTTCTGATGACGTTATCTCGATTCAGAAGACGATGATTGGCTAATTTAGACTTTGAAATTTACTCATTTTCGGACATACAGCTGAGAAAAGGTTATAATTTAGCTGGCATGTAGATTTAAAATGAGTTCTTGTACCACATCCAAGCAGACTGTTAAGCCGTGCTGATATTGCCACACTTGTGTATTCACATACCTTCTGATAGAAAAGCTTTAAGAAACCTTAGGTTGTGTCATCTTCTTCTTTATTCTGAACTGTTTCATTTGAACTGATGCGATAATTCTTATGCTTGGCGGCCACAGCGTGATCGAACATTATTCTGCAGAAACGCGACACCGAGGTCGCTATACTGAATGTTTCACAGATCAGCAAGTATTGTCCTCTATCCTTCAATAAAGTGTACTAACGACATTCACTATTTTTGCCGTGGTTTTCAGTCCGAAGAGTGGTTTGATGCAGCCTTAACGCTAGTCTACCCTGTGCAAGCTTCTCCGTCTCTGCATAACCACCGCATCCTAAAGCTGTTTGAACTGGCTTACTGAATTCAAGCCTTCATCTCTACCATTTTAACCCCCAGACTTACTTCCATTACCAAACTGACGACCCATTTATGCCTTAGCATCTGTCCTAGCCCGCATCTCGTGGTCGTGCGGTAGCGTTCTTGCTTCCCACGCCCGGGTTCCCAGGTTCGATTCCCGGCGGGGATCAGGAATTTTCTCTGCCTCGTGATGGCTGGGTGTTGTGTGATGTCCTTAGGTTAGTTAGGTTTAAGTAGTTCTAAGTTCTAGGGGACTGATGACCATAGATGTTAAGTCCCACAGTGCTCAGACCCATTTGAACCATGTGTCCTATCAACTGATCCCTTCCTTTAGTCAAGTTATGCTTCAAACTCTTTTTTTCCAATTACACTCATCACCCCCTCATTAGTTACTCGATCTACTCATCTAGCTTTCAACAGTCTTCTACACATCTCAAAAGTTTCTAAACACTTCTTGTATGAAATGCTTATTGCCTAACTTTCATTTTCGCACAAGGCTACACTCCGAAGTAATACCTTCATAAATTACTTCCCACCACATAAATTTTCTCTCGATGTTCAGAAATTTCATGAATGGTTCTCTTGGTAAAGCTAGACTGCATATTATGTCCTCTCTACTTCGGCCATCGTCAGTTATTTTGCAGCCTAAATAGCAAAAGTCATCGACTACTTTTAGTGTCTCCTGTGCTAATCTAATTCTATCAGTAACACCGATTATCGTCCATTACCCTTGTTCTGCTTTTGTTGATATTCGTCTCACATCGTCTTTCCAAGGTGTTATACACTCCGTTCAATTGCTCTGCAAGTCTTTTGCCGACTACGACGGTATTGCAAATTTAATTGGCAACCTCGATGTTTATTTCTTCTCCGTTAATTTTAATTCTCTTTCCATATTTTTCCTTGGTTCTTCTTTGTTGACTAATGAACATACAGATTGAATTACTTCGGAGGTAGACTACAAACCTGTCTCACACCCTTCTAAACCACAGCTTGTCGCCGGCCAGGGTGGCCGAGCGGTTCTAGGCGCTACAGTCTGGAACCGGCGCGACCGCTACGGTCGCAGTTTCGAATCCTGCCTCGGGCATGGCTCTGTGTGATGTCCTTAGGTTAGTTAGGTTTAAGTAGGTCTAAGTTCTAGGAGACTGATGACCTTAGAAGTCCCATAGTGCTCAGAGCCATTTGAACCATTTGAACCACAGCTTGTCTTTCATGCCCTTCGACTCTTTATAATTGCAGTCTGGTTCCTGACAAAGTTGTAAATAAACTTGCGCTACCTGTACTTTACCTCTGATACCTTCGGAATTTCAGAGCGTATTGTAGTCAACATTATAAAAAGCTTTTTCTTAAATCTGCGAATGCTAAGATAAGACGAAGGTTCGGCATGGTCTCACGTGCTCCGTCGTTTCTCCAGAGTCGAAATCGATCTTGGCCGCGGACGGCTTCTTCAAGTTTTTCTACATTTTTCTGTAAATAAATATTCACTTAGCGTTTCAAGAAAAACAGTAGTTTCTACATATGATTGTACATCCAACAGGTTGCACATAACTGTTAGGTACATAGACCTAGGTTTCGACAGCTGCTATGGGTGAATTCATCACAATAAAGACATCAATAGTATCGTCACCCTTAGTGTAGAAACCTAGGTCAATATACCTAACAGTTATGTGAAACCGATTGGCTGTACAATCCTGTGTGGTAACTAGTATATGGTTGCTGAGTAACAGCGATGTTTAAAACTGTAAAAATAGTAGTTGTAACATTGCAGGCAAACACAATTTACGTGTTAAGCTATGACTAGTGTTCTGGGTGTGGGAGGTAGGAAGCTGAGGATGGAGGGCAGAAGTATGAGGGAAGGTATGTCACCAGTTTGTAGTCATGCACTTTCCTCCCTCATAAGCCTGGAAAATGAAGAACGAGCAGGTAATTCCCGATTCTCTCTGACGCACTATATCATATAAAACAACTGCTGTGGAGTTCACAAACTTATACCGACCCTACCGCAGATCGCCTTATGAATAACTAGCGACCCAATGTGCGCACATGTCCATGGCTGTTTATTTTGCACAAAGTGCGTTAACGCTACACGAAAACTGGTATGAGTTACTAATACTACTAACGCAAGAAACGCATATAGACAGAATCTATGTAACCCTCTGCACACCTGCATTGCTAGAGTGGAAATTGATTCATAGTCATCCTCTATGGGAGCTATAGAGTTCTTCCGACGAAGGAAACTCTCACCAGGATGAATGCAGCACGCCTTTCTGTTTACAGACTATATCTCCTCAGCATTTCCTGTCCAGTTCTCTCGTAAGAGGAGACAAAGTCACTTCACTGAGCTCGCGTTTATCTAGTAGAGCTATTTTGAATTTATTGAGTGAGTATTCATTTACAGTTGTTACAAGGGCTATTATGTAAAAAAGATCAACAGTTGGAACTGTCACCTGTCTACCACACTGAGGAGCCTGTCCCAAGTGTAAGATTTACATCTACATCATACTCCGCAAGCCAGCTAATGGTGTGTGGCGGTGGGTACTTTCGGTACCACTACTTGATCCTTCCAACCGTGTCCCATTCGCGAATAGTGCTTGGGAAGAATGTTTGTCGGTAAGCCTCTGTATTGGCTCTACTTTCTCGAATTTTCTCCTCGTGGTTAATACGCGAGATGTATGTGGGGGGAAGTAATATGTTGTCTGACTCCTCCTGAAAACTGCTGTCCCGAAATTTCAATAGTAAATCTCTCTGTGATGTACAACGTCTCTCTTGTAACGTCTGCCAGTGGAGTTTGTTTAGCAACTCTGTAACGATCTCTCGGCAGCTAAAAAATCCCGTGACGAAACGCGCCGCTCTTCTTTGGATCTTCTCTCCTATATCAGTCTTACCTGATAGGGATCCCAGACAGATGAACGATACTCAAGAATCGCGCGAACAAGCGTCTTATAAGCCACTTCTTTCGTGGATAAGTTACATTTCAATATTATTTCGATGAATCTGAGTCTTGTGTCTGCTTTTCCTACTATCTACTTTATATGGTCATTCCACTTAAGGCCACTCTGGATAGTTACGCCTAGACATTTTACGACAGACGTTGTCTCCAGCTGTTTGTCATCAATAGTGTAGCTGTACAGTAGTGGATTTCTTTTCCTATGCATGCGCAATATGTCACATTTATTTACGTTCAGGATCAACTGTCAGAGTGTGCACCATTCATCTATTTTCTACATGTCATTCTGCAAATTCTTACTATCTTGAGACGTTGCTACTTTGGTATAAACAACTACATCATCTGCGAATAGCATTAAAGAGCATCCGACGCTTTCCACTGGATCATTTATATACATAGTGAAAAGTAACGGTCCTATCACACTTCCCTGTGGTACTCCGGATAATACCTTCACCTCTGTCGATTTAGTTCCGTTAAGAGCGACGTCTTGAGTTCTATCTGAATGCAGTCGCAGGTCTGCTCCGATACTCCGTAATCTCGTTTTTTTTTTTTCATTAAATGGCAATACGGGGCGCTGTCAAATGCTTTACTGAAGTCAAGGAACGCGGCATCAGCCTGAGAGCCGTTGTCCACTACGCTGTGGATCTCATAGAGGAACAGAGAGAGCTGAGTTTCGCAGGATCTCTGTTTGCGGAATCCATGTTGATTTTTATAGAGGAGCTGTTCATTTTCCATAAACGTCACAATTCTACAACAGATTGACGTCAACGATATACGTCTATAATTGTGTGGATCCGCCTTACGGTCTTTCTTAAAAACGGGAAAGACCTGAGCTTTTTTCCAGTCGTTAGGTACCTTTCGTTGCTCAAGTGATCTACGATAAATTACTGCTAGAAAGGATGCAAGTTCTTTCACATAATCTTTATCGAATCTCATAGGTATCTCATGTGGTCCTAAAGCCTTTCCAATACTTAGAGATTGTAGATGATTTTCAGTTCCGCGATCGGTTATCTCAGTATCTGCCATTTCGACGTTAGCACGACGATTGAAAGGAGGGACAGTGTTACGATTTTCCGTGGTTAAACAACTTCGGAAGACCGAATTCTATATTTCGGCCTTCTCTCTGTTATCTTCCGTTTCTGTGCCGGTGTGGTCGCTGAGAGAATGAATGGATGATTTTGACCCACTTGCTGGTTTTACATACGTCTAAAATCTCTTAGGGTTTTTACTCAGGTCGGTTGACAACGATTTACTTCCGAAATTATTGAACGATTCTCTCATTGCTCTCCTTACGTCATTTTCGCTTCGTTCAGGTTTTGTTTGCCAGCTAGGTTTTTACTTCTCTTGAACCTGAGATGAAGTGCTTTTGTTTACGTAGCGCTTTTCTAACACATCTACTAAACCATGGTGGATCTTTACCATCACTTAAAACCTCACTCGCAGTATACTTGTCTACGGAATATTGAACGATGCCTTTGAATGTTTTCCATCTGTTCTCCACATCTTCGTCCTCATCACTTAATATTTTATGCTGTCTGCTGAGGTATTCTGAAATTTGTATCCTGTCACCATTGCTCAGCAAATATATCTTCCTAGCTTTCTTAACATTCCTTGTAGGACCCGTCGCCATAAATGCTGTCATAGCCTTATGATCACTGATACCTTGCTCTAAGTTAACTGATTATATAAGTTCAGGTCTGTTTGTTTACAGGAGGTCTAAGACGTTACCCTCACGAGTTGGTTCTCTAACTGTCTGCTCAAGCTAATTTTCGGACAAGACATTCAGAACAACGCCACACGATTCCATGTCTCTGGCACCTGTTTTGATGGCATAACACTCGCAATCTATACCTGGCATGTTAAAGTCACCCCGTATTACAACGGCATGATCAGGAAAATTACTAATGATATTCTGCAAGCTCTGTCTGAAGCGCTCTACAATTGCAGATCCTGATCCAGGTGGTCTATAAAAGCATCCGATCACCATTTTTTACCGTTCTTTGATACTCAGTTTCACCCAGATTAATTCACATTCGTAATACGTGATAATCTCGCTACATTTTATCGAGTTTTTTACTGCAATAAACACGTCACTACCATTGACGACTAACCTATCCTTACGATAAACATTCCAGTCTGAACTTAGGATTTCCTTGTCATTGACGTGTGGCTTCAACCAGGTTTCTCTTCCCAATACTATCTGTGTATTATAACTTTCAATAAGCGATACTGATTCTGGGACCTTTCCTTGGATGCTCCTGCAGTTTAATAAAATCAAATTAATCTTTTCTATCTCTGATCCGCGAGGACCAAGATTCTCCGAGGTCGCTGTGGCTGATTCAACAGACAAACCGGGGTCATATAACATAAAAAAAAAGCCCCATGTGCACGCCACACGTACTCCGCTACTCTAGTAACCGCTTCCTGGGTGTAGTGCACGCCTGACCTATTAAGGGGAACCCTACAATCCTGCATCCGACGGAGGTCGAGAAATTCGCATCCGCTACCGTCACAGAGTCGTCTGAGCCTCTGATTTAGACCTTCCACTCCGTTCCAGACCAGAGGACCGCGATCAAACCTGGGCACGATGCTACAAACAGACAGTTTAGCCTGCACCCCGCGTGCGTTGCTGTTTGCCTTCACCAAATCAGCCAGCCAAGGATGGCCTCAGAACCCAAGCGACAGCCATTATTCGTGCCGACATGTGCAACTACATGCTGCCGGTTGCACCCAGTACACTCGATGGCCGCCGGCAGGGCCTCCTCCACCTCAGGGATGAGACCTCCTGGCAAACGTACCGAATGCACACTGGAGTTCTTTCTCGTCTTGCCTGCCATCTCCCTGAGGACCTTCATCGCCCGCCTAACATTGGAGCTCCCAATGACTGGCAGAGCCACCCTCTGTACTTGTCCGGACTGGGCGGGAAAATCGACCGCTGGCCCAACAGGAGAGGCATCCCGTGCTGGCTCAGAATTATCACCAACACTAGGGAGCACCTCGTACCTGTTGCTAAGACGTAGGGAGCCAGCCGCACAGCCTGCTCCCTCTTTCGCCTTCCGCCCAGTGACGCGCGAACCCACCACTGCCTGCAACCCACTCTGGAGTGGGGACGAACCGGTCAGACGCTGCGTATAGGAAACCGCAGTGACGTCCGGGTCACCAGAGGACTCCAATGACACCAAAGGTGTCGCAGGTCTCGTCACTGGCGCCCCGACGTCACCGCAACTTCGAGCATTAGCTAGAAGCTTGTCGACGGTAGCCAACGCAGCCTCCAGCTGTTTACGGACACAAGCCAACTCAACTTGTGTCCACTCACAACAATCACAGCCCTAGCCATATCGTACTGTGTGTGAAATAGATAAAACGTCTCAAATGGCGCTACTGAGTTTGAAAATATACCAAAGGAGAAGAAAGCAACACTGAAAGTTGGTGTGCAAATTTCTCACTGAACTCTGAGACTGCAAGCTATTAAACAGAAATAAATTTTTCTACACGGAAAATTTACATTAGGTAACCCCCCTACACAAGGATATTTACAAGACTTATGCAAGAAACAAAAACTACGATTAATTTTCTAACCACTGGTCTGCACAGTAAAATACACATGTACAGTTCACTTCTTTGCAGAAGCCCGTGAAAAACAAACCAAGACTAAATTAATTTACAGTTTATCACATAAGCGCTGCAGCTGGTCCGCTGCACGTCCTCTCGGCTCGGCGGCTGCCGCTACCATGGTGTCAATAAGTATTCGACAATGTCAGTGGCTGAAGTACTTTTTACAGCTTGAGGGTGCTGAATGCGGCACCATATCCTCGGTTCTCTCAATGTCTGAAGAAGCACACAGCGTTAAACTGGCTCCCTCTGTAACACAAATGTATCACCTAGATGTTCTGGAACTTCAGATACTTCAACACAAGTCAAGCAATGCATTTCAGCAGATTACTGTTCGAGATATAAATATGATCAATTCTATTCCATCAGACGTATTGACACCCACCTTCCAAGGTGTACTGTGGATGTGGGGTAAGTGGCTCCACTCGGTGCAGCCCTCTAGAAATGCCAGCAATTCTAAATGTAGGAGATTTATGCAGTGTACCAGTGACACAGTTAATTATGCAAGAAGTGCAGTGGTTTTACGCTGATTCATTAAAATTCAGCGACAGTGACTACAATATGGTTGCACAGATCTAAAATTTGCAGTCAACGCCAGAAAGGAACAAGATGACACGTTCACTAGCCCAATCCCTCTCCCATCAACACTACATAGGTCACTGAAAACATAACACTAACAAATGAAACACTTATCAGCCGTTGTTTAATGATTTAAAATTGAAGTAAGCACTGGAAAAAACAATTTTTTGCCAATTTTTAAACTATTAATAATCTTCAAAATAAACAAGATGTTTCATCAAAGTACCAGGATTCCCAAAGTGATCCATCAGAGAAAAAGTTTGGTAGTCCCTGGTTTATGGAAACGTATTTTACACGAAAGTTCACTTAACAATTGTAAATAAGTACTCACCCAATAGACTGAAAACAACTCCACTTTACAAACAAGAGCTCAGTGTAGTTATTTTGTCTAGTTATGTAAGAGAATTGGACAGGAAATGCTGCGAAGACACGGTCTGTCAGTAAACTGAAAAGCGAGCAGCACTTGTGGTGGAAGAAGTCGTCATTCCTGGAAGAACGCTGCTACTTCCGCACAGGATAATAACTGTCAATCAATTTCCCTTCTATAGTTCAATTCTTTTATCTTGGGGGCTCGCGCATGCCCGCCCAGACGCCGGAGATGGCTGCGTTGCCAGTTGCAAAAGACACACGCGCCAAGAGAAGCAGCGCCATGGTAAAGTATAGATCGCAAACTTGCGTTTAGGGGGAAGCGCGCAGTTTATGAAGTAAAGCCACCACAGCCGCATTAACCCTTTCGCTGCTGCAGAGACGTGCTCCCCGCATTCCGCGCTGTGCACGATTTTGTCATCACTGCACTGCTCGCCTGTGTAGACACATGGTGTTCCGACTGCTTTGACACACTTATCATTCGATTTCACAAAAACGATTTGGCCCCAAAATTATAGAAACCGAAGACTTATTATGATTATAATGAAGAGACAAAATACTAGAAATTTCTAAAAATTACATTCAAACGAATAAAATTAATTAAGTATGACACTTCGATATTGTTTTTAAATAAAGAAACTATTAAGCACCAAACAAGGTTTGAGCTCTGAACCTTCTGCTTACCAATCAAACAGCTTAACCATTACGCTAACGCAGCTCATCATTCAACAGAATCCTGGAGGACTATAAACCGTCACGCAAAATACCGACAGACACTGTTGATATGACTATGAATTACTCACGTTTCGTCGGAGTAAAATAGGAAATAAACAATTACCGCTCTTCTTTATTGCGAAAAAGCGGTTCGTGCGAATGATACAAACACCTTTCCTTGCTGTCGATATAATTAGCAGGCTTATTGCTGGTTTGGTTTAATTAATTACTAGAATATGAAGTAGTTGGAATAAAGAATACTTTTTCCAAACTTTCTATAAATGGAAATCTGCTATCAAGACATTGCTTTCGTTCAATTACTTTATTTATGACTGAGCGTTTCTAAAACTGAAGACACTCGTCCGTGCTCTGCGCTGCAGTCGAGTTCTGGCAACGTCGTTCTCTGTTCATTGGCTGACTGTGTTTTGTGACGTCAGATGCGCAGAACGAACCTAAACTCGGCCGCCGTGCACTATAGCAGTGTTGAACAGTGTGCAAGGATTTACGTACAATCCGTCCATGTGCTTTTCTTGAGTTCGTATGATTAGCAGCTCATATTTTTTGTACAATGTAGTGTGAACGCTCTATATGGAAAACTAATGCCTCGCCCTGGGAGTCTGCACACTGCATCATCTACATCTACATCTACATGGGTACTCTGCAGTTCACACTTAAGTGCTTGGCAGAGGGTTCATCGAACCATTTTGATACTACTTCTCCACCATTCCACTCTCGAATGGCGCGTGGGAAAAAGGACCAATTCAATCTTTTCGTTCGAGCTGTGATTTCCCTTATTTTATTATGATGATCATTTCTCCCTACGTAGGTGGGTGTCATCAAAATGTTTTCGCATTTTTCGCACCCTTTTGATGTCCCCCGTCAATCCTCCCTGGTACGGATCCCACACCGCGCAGCAATATTCCAGCAGAGGACGGACTAGTGTAATGTAGGCTGTCTCTTTGGTGGGTTTGTCGCATCTTCTAAGTGTTCTGCGAACAAAGCGCAGTCTTTGTTACGCCTTCCCCACAATTATCTATCTGGTCTTTCCAATTTAAGTTTCTCGTAAATGTAGTTCCTAGGTATTTAGTCGAATTGATAGCCCTTAGATTTGTGCGATTTATCGTATACCCAAAATTTATCGGATTTCTTTTAGTACACATGTGGATGACCTCGCACTTTTATTTGTTTTAGTGCTAATTGCCACTTTTCGAACCATACAGAAATTCTCTCTAGATCATTTTCTAAATGGAATTGATCGTCTGATGATTCGTAAGGCGAGCTTCGGAAGGGCCGCATTAACTTTGTGAAAGACACTGTCGTTGCTGTTTGTGACGTAGTGCGATAGAGGGAAAGGGGAGTTGCCTGCATTGGGGAATTGCCTTTATTTTGCAGACCTACAAAAGAGGGAAGTGTATGACTACGATCTAACAACCTACCTCCCATCACATTTCTAACCTCCAGCCCACGCATTTCCACACTGTTACAAGCCCGAACACTATTTACCTCTTATACGGTTCCACTACACTTAGATGTGGTACACACATGTATTATTTATTCTTAACCCACTTCACTTAACGATAAACATTAAGTTTTATACCATTAAAACAATATTTTAATAATATGCGATTCCTTAATCCCCTGCAACACGGAAACAATTAGTCCTACAGAAAAAATGAATAGGATCTATTTTGTAGGAAATTCATTTAGTTTAATTTTGTTCTGGGAAATCTTTTCTCTAGAAGCCATGATTTCAGATATGTCTCAGAGAAACCTAAGAAAGTGACCTTTACACGCACCCTTCTTCCACCGATAATCTCATTTCTCTTACTCCCAATTATTTACGTCTTTTTAAATTTATTCTCAATCCGTATACTGATTTCGTTAGACTGTTCATTCCATTCCAAAGGTGCTGTATTCTTTTTCACTGTCGCTTAGGACAGCAACGTCATCTGTCAATCTTAAATGCCTCTGAGCACTATGGGACTTAATATCTGAGGTCATCAGTCCCCTAGAACTTACAACTACTTAAGCCTAACTAACCTAAGGACATCACAGACATCCATGCCCGAGGCAGGATTCGAACCTGCGACCGTAGCGGTCGCGCGGTTCCAGGCTGCAGCGCCTAGAACCGCTCGGCCACCAGCTGTCAATCTTATCATTGATATTGTAGCGACTGGTCTGTAGGAGATGAATGGGATGAATTAAACTGGGGGAATCACTGCTTATCACCGTTCCTCTATCAGAGAGGTAGCACCATTCACCTGACAAGTACTATCCATGGGCAGTGCAGACGTCGGGCTTCTTCTCTTTGTAGATATTTCACCTCCTAGTTATTTTTTTGTGGTAAGTTCCTATGGGACCAAACTGCTGAGGTCATGGTCCCTAGGCTTACACACCACTTAATCTAACTTACATCAACTTACGCTAAGGACAACACACACAGCCATGACCAAGGAAAGACTGGAACATCCGACCGGGGGAGCCGCACGAACCGTGGCAAGACGCCCGAGACCGCGCGGATACCCCGAGCGGCTACTAGTTATTGGTTTAATTGAAAGAAAATGGGACAGTGGAAAAGCTACAGATAAACGACAGCCAGGAAATGCGATTAAATTTGTATAAATATTCCAGGAAGAGACAAAAATTCGAGGTAGCCTGTCACGGTGTTCTGTGGCATGCATCCACAATTCTGACGTCCCGGGAAGCCGCCTTACGAGCTGACAAGAAATTAATCTGAAAACACTTCAAAACACAGTGACATATCTAAACGTAGAATATGTCCAGTCCCTAGAGAGCAGCAGGATGTTAAACTGAAACGAATCAAGAAATTGTGAGATGCTAGACATAAGTTCAGCATTACGTGCGCAGAGATAGGGGTCGAGCAACAGAGCGCAGCAAACGCTGTCGTATTATTGTACTCACAATATTCCTCATACTGGATCTGAGAGTTTCGCCCAGTCTGGCATATCAAACTCTACACATTCAATCTTGTACACGCCGGAATTAGTTTTTTTTCTCTTTTTGCCATGCTTGGTTTTATGTCTTCATCTGTGCACCATTTACCCTTCATTCCGATGTGCCGCACCTACATTTTCTGGAAAGAATTTGGCGTTTTGCACTAATCAAATTTGTTTTAAAATTATGATACAAAGTGACAGCATGCAACTATGGTTTAGTATATGACAGTCAACTGACTGTTCCGTTAGGACAGGTTACTCGCTAACTGTGGAATATGGTAGATTAAACAACTTTTGTACTGTAATTAG
Organism: Schistocerca gregaria; assembly: GCF_023897955.1. Classification (NCBI taxonomy): domain Eukaryota; kingdom Metazoa; phylum Arthropoda; class Insecta; order Orthoptera; family Acrididae; genus Schistocerca; species Schistocerca gregaria. The sequence continues at coordinate 535,027,861 of NC_064920.1, read as the reverse complement.
ATCGATTTTTTTAGTTTTGTTGATACAGTGTTAGAATACCATTGGAGTCATGGACTGTGCGGCTGGTCCCGACGGAGGTTCGAGCCCTCCCTCGGGCATGCGTGTGTGTGTTTGTCCTTAGGATAATTTAGGTTAAATAGTGTGTAAGCTTAGGGACTGCTGACCTTAGCAGATAAGTCCCATAAGATTTAAAAAAAAATACCATTGGAATTTACACTCGAGCGCCAAGGAATCTGGTATAGGCATGCGTATTCAATTACAGAGATACGTAAACAGGCAGAATACTGCGCTGTGGTCAGCAACGCCTATATAAGACAACAAGTCTCTGATGCAGTTATTAGATCGGTTACTGCTGCTACAATGTCAGGTTATCAAGATTTAAATGAGTGTGAACATGGTGCTGCAGTCGATGCACGAGGGATGCGACACAGTGTCTCCGAGATAACGATCAAGTAGGGATTTTCCCTTATGACCATTTCACAAGGGTTCCATGAATATCAGGAATACGGCAAAACATCACATCTCCGACGTCGCTTCGGACGGAAAAAAATACTGCTAGAACGCGACCAACGACGCCTGAACAGAATCGTTCGACGACACAATTGCAAAACTTCCTCAAATTTCTGCAGATTTCAGTGCTGGGATATCAACAAGTGTCAGCGTGCGAACTATTCAATGAGACATCATCGATAAGGGCTCTCGGAGACGAAGGCCCACTGGTTTCAAATTGAATCGAGCGGATGATCGTGTACGGGTATCGAGAGAACCTCGTGAATCCATGGAGCCTGCATGTCAGCAGGGGACTATTCAAGCTGATGGAGGCTCTGTAATGGTGTGGAGCGTGTGGAGCGTGTGCATTTGGAGTGATATGTGACCCCTGATACGTCTAGATACGCCTTGACCCATGACATGTACGTAAGCATCCTGTTTGATCACCTGCGTTCATTCATGTCCATTGCGCATTCCGACGGACTTGGGCAATTCCAGCAGGACAGTGCGACGCCCCAAACGTCCGGAATTGCAACAGAGTGGCTCCAGAAACATCCTTCTGAGTTCAAAAACTTCCGCTGACCACCAAACTCCCTAGGCATGAACATTATTGAGCAAATCTGGGATGTGTTTGCAACATTCTGTCCAGAAGAGATCTCCACCCCCGCATAGGTTTACGGATTTATGGACAGCCCTGCAGGATTCATGGTGTCAACTACTTCAGACATTAGTCGAATAATCTGGTGTAGCAGTTTCTTTGGCTCTTCAGATCTGAAGGTGGGGGACATTGACCGATACTGGCCATTTTGAAATAAACGTGGCGATCGACAGGGGGCGCCTAATCTCTATCAATGACGATCGCGAGTAACAACTAGTTCTACATTACTTATTACGAATCTGTCAAAATTATAAATTTTTGCTTGAGTGTACACTATTAGCTCACTTTGCTGTGTATATTTTTTTGTCAAAAGATGTGGATTTCGGTCAGAGATTTTACTTTTGAGAATGTGTTATTTAGAGACTCCTTGATTAAACTAGTTGCTTTCCTGTCCAGTGCTAATTAGTGCAGTACACTAAAAAGCGTGGTGCGGCCGTAACTGCACTAGTGTGCGAAATTTATGGACAAAGTAGCTTTCGCACAATGTGTCACTGCTAAGTATCACAGCTGATGAAACTTGGACCGTATGTACAAGAAACTACTACGTTATATTACAGAAGTTATGGTACTTGGAAATGACGAATCATGCATATGTTACTTTCGTCTTTAAATGTACTACAGCAGTGTGTTTATATTCTACGTACTGACACGTTCCACATCTAAGCTACTTACTCCACCATGCAGAGCTAGAAAACACATACGGGAGCAAATACAGGTTACGAGCCACTGACCGTATTCTCCCTGTCGAGTTTTCACAGTTTTTGAGTACTCTGGTAAACATCCATGAATGTTATGTCGTCCTACAGCGGCTGCGAAACTTACGAGCTAGGCGAGTGATGGTCCCTCCTTCACGCCTGGTTGGCGCCTGGCGTGCAACCGTGACAAAGGAGCATGAGTCACTCGCGGAAGCCTATGAGAGCGGGCAGCCTTCTGCAGCGTGCGCGCGCCCACACACACACACACACACACACACACACACAGTTTTTCCCTCCGGTTCACTTGTGACTGTCTGCCGCGGCGGCCAGTTAACGGCTCTTCCCGGAACCACAGTGCGTACGCCCTGCTTGAGTCACGCCAGCGAAAACTTCCCAGCAAGGGCGCTGTGAGTACTAAGCTGGAAAATGTGCCATTCAAAGAACACATAGTTCGCCCCAGTACAATGTACTTCCTGTTTTCAGATACTTATGTACAGCTTATACACAAACCAAATAAGACGATAGACGTGAAATGTACCAGAATTATCAGAGGCACTTGAACAAAATTTCTGTGCAGGTCCCTGTAGTAAATCTTACTTTCAGATAGTGGACAAACACACGGAAACGCCACAAACACCGCACATCACCAAGACTAATACAGTGTAGGAAAACCGTTGGCTTTCAGAACAGATACCAGTCGTCTGGAAATAGATAAATACAGGTCCCGTATGGTTTTCAAGGAAATCTTATACTATTCTTCTTGCAAAGTAGTTTGCAAGTTCAGGTGACGATCATGGAGGTTGTTACGAATTACGGATCCTTCCGTCCTAAGTAAACCACAAAGGCTCAATAATATTGCGGTCCGGTGACCTATTCACGCAGCTCGCATCATCTAGCATTGGTTTTGTGAGCACCAGTAGGAAATCACTCCGGATCAGTCACATAATCCTTGACAATAATGCGACCATGCAGAGTAACCATGAGGCCCATGGGATATCACGGTATGGCTGTCAAATTTATCACCATCGAATCCCCACCATCTTTCACTCTTGAGATGGACTCCTGATATTTTTAAAAACGGCGAGAATTTGATATATTAATGTTTAAAAGAAATCTTTATCCACTCTAGGTACGTCGAAATGTATCGATATATCGGCAGAAAAAATATCGACCAACCTGCCTATAAAATATCAGCTGCACATTGTAAATATACTGCCAGTTCTAGAGCTTGAAATATTGTTTTATTATTAGATATTCTGGACACCAACAAGCTAGCAGCCAGCTCATCTCCTTTAGAGCCAGAACTGAAAAGAAAACGATGCGCGTTCACACTTGGCGAAAACCACTTTGCTGACAATCATAACTGCATTTAAGTGGCACAATGAAAGATGACTGATGGGTCCATCGTTCGGTTTCGCCACACTCGTGTTTGTACGGACCACTTCAGGTCGACTTCCCCTCTCCCCAATTCTGCGAACGAAAGCGACCTAGGGATTGTAGTCTCAAAACTGCGTGGTGAAGCTAAACTTTGCAGTTTCCGTTGGTAGCGCCGAGTGCCGATTACGTCAGCATTTCCCCTCTCAAGTCTCCGCCCACCGCAACGACCAATCTTTTCATTTAGATTTTTGTTCATCATTTTCAGCAACTGTTTTTGAAGAATGTAAATATGAAGAAGTGGCACACTAACAGCTTTATAAACTGTTCTCTTAATGCAACTGGTGTACTGGTCTTTCACGTCCCCCCCTCCCCCCCCCCTCTCCAACCAGTGCAATCACAGTTCTTCTTTTGTGCCACATATATTTGCTTCACACAGTCGAAGAGAAAGAGTGGACACGATTGGAGCAGAAAAAGAGGTAAGACTCCTTTTCACAGTGAAAGTAAATTCATGTCCTACTACAGTTTAAAAAGAATAGCTTCAAGTATTTTCCGAGAACTGTGAAAAGAAGTAACGTAACATAAAAATATCGACGCTCTATATAGTCGAATTGATATCAATATATCGGAAGTAAAAATATCAACAAATTATTTCCAAATTTAAGGAAAAATATCAAAATGACGATGTATTGATATTTTATCAACAGCCTTATCTCGGGGCGTAGACACAGCGAGAAGTTTGAAACAATGTGATACAAGACTCATCCGACAAGATCAGTTTCTTTGATTGCTGCATACTCCAGAATTCATGGCTTCGGCGCTAAATTTTCCTGTTACGGCCATTTGCATCACTAAATGTGGTTTCGGAATTCCAGCTTGTCCTGCAGTTCGCTGTTTATGGAGAGTAATTCGTGTTGGTTCGGTGACCAAAGGGTTCGCAAGTGCGACATTCAGCTCTGTAGTGACTCTTGCAGCTGTCGTCCCCTCAGTTCTCGTCGCAATGCTCTTCAGTGACCGTCTGTCGCCATCACTCAACACGCACTTTCGTCGGTGTTGTGACTCACCGGAAGATGCTTTTCCAACTTCCCTGTATGCGGCATAAATCTTCGACGCGATGCCTCTTGAAACACCAAACACTTCGGCTACCTTGAATACTGAAGCATCGACCATACGGGTGCCACCATTTGCCTACGTTCATATTCACTTAGCTCCAACATGATGCTCTCACAACTACACAAAACACTCTTCTGACCACGACTGACACTTGCGACCTACTGAACGAAGCGGACGTCTGCCGTTCCTGGTCAGATACAACAGCGCCACCTGCAGGCTTGGCTAGGATCTCCATTTGTATTCGAACACGCGTTTCTCGGTGTTCCCATATTTTTGTTCAAACCCTGTATATGTACAAAATGCGTTCTTTTACCGTTATTGATGAAAGAGACTTGTATAACAGCAGATCCTTCGTCGGCAAATTCTAAAATCCTAGTCATTGTTCACATTGTTGTCAGCTCATTACACCCGTTGGAAAATGTCCAAAGTCCTAGTCGCTAGCTTCAAAACACGCATGAAATTGTTTGAAAGCTTTCCAAACTGTGTGCAAAGTTTCACAGGTTTTCGGAGATATAACTCGCATCCGTAGTTGACGTCACCGAAATGAGTCATGGAACCTTTCACCAAGGAGGACATTAAGCAAATCACAGTGTCTCCCAAATGCTGAGTCCCCGGCATGGATGGATTCCCCGTCGAGTGCTACCAACGGTTTTGGCACGGACTCGGGGATATTCCGGTGGAAATTTTGAACGACTTATTAAACGGTAGGCAACTACCTCTAAGTTCACTAAGAGAGCGACAAATTTAGTTCCTAAAGTTGGAAAACTGGCGGCAGTAAACAACTACAAACCCGTGACTTTCTGCAATGTGTACTTCAAAGTACATAGTCGCCTCTTCAGCAGCAGATAAGACGGACAACTAATAGGCTTTTAGAAACACGTAAATATTCTGCAGTACTAGGACATCAGCTCCATGACATTTTGGGAATTAACTGGGATGTTGTACGTGAGGTCAGCCTTGCATTTTTAAATTTCGATGGCGCATGTGATACGTTGCAAAATAATCATTCATCAACCTCAACTTAATAGGTCGGGTATCATGTTGTTGTTGTTGTGGTCTTCAGTCCTGAGACTGGTTTGATGCAGCTCTCCATGCTACTCTATCCTGTGCAAGCTCCTTCATCTCCCAGTACTTACTGCAACCTACATCCTTCTGAATCTGCCTAGTGTATTCATCTCTTGGTCTCCCTCTACGATTTTTACCCTCCACGCTGCCCTCCAATGCTAAATTTGTGATCCCTTCATGCCTCAAAACATGTGCTACCAACCGGTCCCTTCCTTTTGTCAGGTTGTGCCACAACCTCCTCTTCTCCCCAATTCTATTCAATACCTCCTCATTAGTTATGTGATCTACCCATCTAATCTTCAGCATTCTTCTGTAGCACCACATTTCGAAAGCTTCTATTCTCTTCTTGTCCAAACTAGTTATCGTCCATGTTTCACTTCCATACATGACTACACTCCATACAAATACACTCCTGGAAATTGAAATAAGAACACCATGAATTCATTGTCCCAGGAAGGGGAAACTTTATTGACACATTCCTGGGGTCAGATACATCACATGATCACACTGACAGAACCACAGGCACATAGACACAGGCAACAGAGCATGCACAATGTCGGCACTAGTACAGTGTACATCCACCTTTCGCAGCAATGCAGGCTGCTATTCTCCCATGGAGATGATCGTAGAGATGCTGGATGTAGTCCTGTGGAACGGCTTGCCATGCCATTTCCACCTGGCGCCTCAGTTGGACCAGCGTTCGTGCTGGACGTGCAGACCGCGTGAGACGACGCTTCATCCAGTCCCAAACATGCTCAATGGGGGACAGATCCGGAGATCTTGCTGGCCAGGGTAGTTGACTTACACCTTCTAGAGCACGTTGGGTGGCACGGGATACACGGGGACGTGCAATGTCCTGTTGGAACAGCAAGTTCCCTTGCCGGTCTAGGAATGGTAGAACGATGGGTTCGATGACGGTTTGGATGTACCGTGCACTATTCAGTGTCCCCTCGACGATCACCAGAGGTGTACGGCCAGTGTAGGAGATCGCTCCCCACACCATGATGCCGGGTGTTGGCCCTGTGTGCCTCGGTCGTATGCAGTTCTGATTGTGGCGCTCACCTGCACGGCGCCAAACACGCATACGACCATCATTGGCACCAAGGCAGAAGCGACTCTCATCGCTGAAGACGACACGTCTCCATTCGTCCCTCCATTCACGCCTGTCGCGACACCACTGGAGGCGGGCTGCACGATGTTGGGGCGTGAGCGGAAGACGGCCTAACGGTGTGCGGGACCGTAGCCCAGCTTCATGGAGACGGTTGCGAATGGTCCTCGCCGATACCCCAGGAGCAACAGTGTCCCTAATTTGCTGGGAAGTGGCGGTGCGGTCCCCTACGGCACTGCGTAGGATCCTACGGTCTTGGCGTGCATCCGTGCGTCGCTGCGGTCCGGTCCCAGGTCGACGGGCACGTGCACCTTCCGCCGACCACTGGCGACAACATCGATGTACTGTGGAGACCTCACGCCCCACGTGTTGAGCAATTCGGCGGTACGTCCACCCGGCCTCCCGCATGCCCACTATACGCCCTCGCTCAAAGTCCGTCAACTGCACATACGGTTCACGTCCACGTTGTCGCGGCATGCTACCAGTGTTAAAGACTGCGATGGAGCTCCGTATGCCACGGCAAACTGGCTGACACTGACGGCGGCGTTGCACAAATGCTGCGCAGCTAGCGCCATTCGACGGCCAACACCGCGGTTCGTGGTGTGTCCGCTGTGCCGTGCGTGTGATCATTACTTGTACAGCCCTCTCGCAGTGTCTGGAGCAAGTATGCTGGGTCTGACACACCTGTGTCAATGTGTTCTTTTTTTCCATTTCCAGGAGTGTACTTTCAGAAACGACTTCCTGGGAAAAATAAAACAGATAGTTAGGTTTAAGTAGTTTAAGTTGTAGGGGACTGATGACCTCAGATGTTAAGTCCCACCATAGTGCTAAGAGCCATTTGAACCATTTAAAGCCGAGGGTGCCGACGCATGATTCTATCCCTTTGCACCGTTACAAAGGAATATGGCTCAATCTAACTGAAAGTCAAAGCGAACTTGATTAAAATAACTCTTAGAAGGCACGAAATGAAATCAATGGAGGAGCTACAAGCAGAATTTTACTATATTAATTAGATGTCTTTGATCAAAACTATATCACACTGTGGCGAACCATCCTCCACTGACACTTACTCTGAGCGACACAGTTAAAGGATCGCTTTTTGCAATCCCGTAATTGTCTCCCATTGCGTCGCAAAAGTTTGAAATTTGACTTAGAGGTGCTTACGATGTTCCTTTGTAACGGTGCAAAGGCAGAGCACCCTGCGTCGGCACCCTGGGGTTCAAATGGCTCTGAATACTACGGGACTTAACATTTGAGGTCATCAGTCCCCTAGAACTTAGAACTACTTAAATCTAACTAACCTAAGGACATCACACACATCCTCACCCGAGGCAGATTCGAACCTGCGACCGTAGCAGTCGCGTAGTTCCGGACTGCAGCGCCTAGAACCGCTCGGCCACAGCGGCCGGCGCACCCTCGGGCTCAGAGATGCTTCAAGTATCAAAGAGTCGACACATGCAAGAAAAGGCCACAGCTCAGAGGCTCATGTAAGCCGTGAGGTCGATTAATGACGTAACATTAGCATCAAATTTCACCGCAATTCTGCCCAACGCCACCACGGACGTGTCATACGATTGGAAGGTCATCACACTCCCCCTTAACCCCCTGTTACCCACATTTCACTACTTCTTTCGACGCCTCTGCGAAGGAGGTCAGAACCGCGACGCTTAGCATTGAAATCATGAAGGATTCTTATGGATGGCAGAGGAAAGCGTTTCAGGTTGCAACGGGACATCCTCCTCTGGAATTAATTTTCCTCAACATTACTAGTCCATAACAGTAATATTTTTCGAATTTTGTACTGGTCAGTATTATCTCGGCTGTTTTTCTGAAAAATTTCATATAATTTTATACACAGTTTGCTATATTTCAAGTTAAAATTTGTGAAATGGAATTACTTTATTTTCGATGTTACAATCGATATGTACTTACTCTGAATGTAGTTTTAAAATTATTTTTTTTAGAAACATTTGAAATTATCAATTATTTGCCATCCCTAAAAGTTCTACTGTTAATTACGCCGTCTAGTAATGTTTATTATGTTTGCGCCTGGATTCATTTATGAAATAACAGTCGAAACTAATAGAAATTTATTTCAAGAAAAATTGTTATCCCTTTGAAATATTGTTATTACTGCAGAGTGAAAGAGTAGTAAGCGTGCCTCTGATGTAATCGGACGTATTTTTGGTATTTTGAGCGAACAATGTAATTTCGGCTTTGTTAATGTGAAAAGTCAGAAGACTGTGTGATATAGTGAAATGTGACAAAATAACGTAAAAACAGAAATTCTGCAACGACACTTTTCGATATTATTTAGATCAATTCAAGCATGAGGACCTGAAATATGAGAATTTAAGCTTCAAGAATGTCCACTAGACATGAAGAGCTGGAGCCAACTCTGCAAGAAAAGTTTATTGCAATCTCCGAACAATAGATCCAACAAAGCAGATTACAATGCTCCCCCCCCCCCCCCCCCCCCCTGTCGCTCAGAATCGACACGAAAACTCCTCAGGAGGTGGCGTAGAAAGGGTCAATCAAACTTCACTTTCCGTAGGGGAGTTCATCTGTACACATTTCGCACTAGAAAACGACAGTCTGCAGTCCAATGTACAGCAGGTCGACGTTCTCGATAAATTTTGCCACTGTTACACCGCTCGGACGGTTCTGTGGTTTTCTGAGGACACCATGGGGTTGCAGCACCACTGAACGCATGTCACCCTCTCAAGTGCAGCTAGTTTCGTTTTGGTATACTCATCCCTGATGCAATCACTAGGGACAGTACAAAACCATTTGACAAAATCTGAACGTTATCCAGACCAAAGAAGTGTGTTTATGCTTTTTGATTCCTTCTTTTTCGCGCCGTCCGGTGGCTTGTATACAGCGGGTGTGACATTGAAACATGCGGCCAACGCTCCCAATCAATCTAAGCCCCGCCCCCGTCCCTCCGCACCCCCTCCCAGGGCCGGAGACATAACCGCTGCTACTCGTGCACCTTTGCTGGGCACCTTAAAAAGTCTCTTTACAGAGACATCCCTCTCTCCGATCTCTACCTGCTGGCCAGATAAGCAATCCTTTTCGATAGCCTCGTGATTTCACATTCAGCCAACAGGTGCTAGTGTGGGGTGGGTTGCCTATCCCGCCTGTGGGTTGTTACTGGTGAATGAGTACCTCCATCCATATAGCGACATTTTTAAGGCGCCCAGCAAATGTGCTCAAGTGACACCAAAGGTGTTGCCGAACGTGAAGGTCTAGAGACCTATTGCCACGTCAGTGTCACACAACTCTGTGCGCACACCACTGGAGGGGGGGGGGGGGGGGGCAAAAAGGAGTGATGACAAAAGCACCCTTTTCGTAGAGTGGTTTCGAACTGTCTCCAGGGGTTGCAAACCGTACACCAGAGCAAAACTTGCGGTCACACTACATCCAAAAGGGGGCAGTTTACGTTCGAGTTCGCAGGCCTGTAATGTCCATAGAAAAAGACTGAGTCTTCCTGGTGGTGTCTGCAAAGGGGAAATTTGTCGAGAACGTCGTCCTGTTGTACATCGTACTGGAAACTATCTTTTTTGAGCACGAAATGTATGAAAAAGATCGCCCCTGGGAAGGGGTGGTTTCATTAATGCCTCTATGCTACCTTCTGCAGCCTTTTCGTGTCGGTTTTGAGCGTCGGTGGGTCCGAAATGTTTTCCTCGACCACCTATTAGAAACCTGGATGATTACAATACTGGGCGTCGCGGTTCTGAGCTTCATAACAGAGGCGTCAAACGAAGGTGTCAAATGTATACAAGACGGGATGTGACGATATTCCCATCGTGTGACACGCCCGCAGTTGCGTTGGTGAAAAGGCTTGTCAATGGCCATCAGGAACGCACGTTACAGCTCACATGAGCATCTGAGCTCTGATCCTTTAATCGCACGTATCGACACCGTCTTATTCGTCGCCGAATCGCAGGGCGCCACGTTTTTGTACCGGTAAAAAGGAAGAACGTACGCATCTTCGTGATATAAGTTGAAACTTCTGCGTTGCTACTGGAGTCAATGACGGATTGCCAAAACGTGATCCTTTAATTGCGTTAAGCAATGTATCTTCACGAGCTCCTAGCATCCGCTAGCTGACGTATCTGGGAGGACGACATTTTCATGGACTCTTCATTACAGCTGCCAACGGCCTCGCCGCAATGGTACATCTACATCTACATCCGTACTCCTCAAGCCACCTGACGGTGTGTGGCGGAGGGTACCCTGAGTACCTCTATCGGTTCTCCCTTCTATTCCAGTCTCGTATTGTACGTGGAAAGAAGGATTGTCGGTATGCTTCTGTGTGGGCTCTAATCTCTCTGATTTTATCCTCATGGTCTCTTCGCGAGATATACGTAGGAGGGAGCAATATACTGCTTGACTCTTCGGTGAAGGTATGTTCTCGAAACTTTAACAAAAGCCCGTACCGAGCTACTGAGCGTCTCTCCTGCAGAGTCTTCCACTGGAGTTTATCTATCATCTCCGTAACGCTTTCGCAATTACTAAATGATCCTGTAACGAAGCGCGCTGCTCTCCGTTGGATCTTCTCTATCTCTTCTATCAACCCTACCTGGTGCGGATCCCACACTGCTGAGCAGTATTCAAGCATTGGGCGAACAAGCGTACTGTAACCTACTTCCTTTGTTGTCGGATTGCATTTCCTTAGGATTCTTCCAATGAATCTCAGTCTGGCATCTGCTTTACCGACGATCAACTTCATATGATCATTCCATTTTAAATCACTCCTAATGCGTACTCCCAGATAATTTATGGAATTAACTGCTTCCAGTTGCTGACCTGCTATTTTGTAGCTAAATGATAAGGGACCTATCTTTCTATGTATTCGCATCACATTACACTTCGCTACATTGAGATTCAATTGCCATTCCGTGCACCATGCGTCAATTCGCTGCAGATCCTCCTGCATTTCAGTACAATTTTCCATTGTTGCAACCTTTCGATACACCACAGCATCATCTGCAAAAAGCCTCAGTGAACTTCCGATGTCATCCACCAGGTCATTTATGTATATTGTGAATAGCAACGGTCCTATGACACTCCCCTGCGGCACACCTGAAATCACTCTTACTTCGGAAGACTTCTCTCCATTGAGAATGACGTGCTGCGTTCTGTTATCTAGGAACTCCTCAATCCAATCACACAATTGATCTGATAGTCCGTATGCTCTTACTTTGTTCATTAAACGACTGTGGGGAACTGTGTCAAACGCCTTGCGGAAGTCAAGAAACACGGCATCTACCTGTGAACCCGTGTCTAAGGCCCTCTGAGTCTCGTGGACGAATAGCGCGAGCTGGGTTTCACACGATCGTCTTTTTCGAAACCCATGCTGATTCCTACAGATTAGATTTCTAGTCTCCAGAAAAGACATTATACTCGAACATAATACGTGTTCCAAAATTCTACAACTGATCGACGTTAGAGATATAGGTCTATAGTTCTGCACATCTGTTCGACGTCCCTTCTTGAGAACGGGGATGACCTGTGCCCTTTTCCAATCCTTTGGAACGCTTCGCTCTTCTAGAGACCTACGGTACACCGCTGCAAGAAGGGGGGCAAGTTCCTTCGCGTACTCTGTGTAAAATCGAACTGGTATCCCATCAGGACCAGCGGCCTTTCCTCTTTTGAGCGATTTTAATTGTTTCTCTATCCCTCTGTCGTCTACTTCGATATCTACCATTTTGTCAACTGTGCGACAATCTAGAGAAGTAAGCACAGTGCAGTCTTCCTCTGTGAAACAGCTTTGGAAGAAGACATTTAGTAATTCGGCCTTTAGTCTGTCATCCTCTGTTTCAGTACCATTTTGGTCACAGAGTGTCTGGACATTTTGTTTTGATCCACCTACCGCTTTGACATAGGACCAAAATTTCTTAGGATTTTCTGCCAAGTCAGTACATAGAACTTTACTTTCGAATTCATTGAAAGCCTCTCGCATAGCCCTCCTCACACTACATTTCGCTTCGCGTAATTTTTGTTTGTCTGCAAGGCTTTGGCTATGTTTATGTTTGCTGTGAAGTTCCCTTTGCTTCCGCAGCAGTTTTCTAACTCGGTTGTTGTACCACGGTGGCTCTTTTCCATCTCTTACGATCTTGCTTGGCACATACTCATCTAACGCATATTGTACCATGGTTTTGAACCGGTAACACCGGTTCCCGTCAAATCACCGAAGTTAAGCGCTGTTGTGCTGGGCTAGCACTTGGATGGGTGACCATCCGGTCTGCCGAGCGCTGTTGGCAAGCGGGATGCACTCAGCCCTTGTGAGGCAAACTAAGGAGGTTCTTGATTGAGAAGTAGCGGCTCCGGTCTCGGAAACTGACATACGGCGTCGAGAGCGGTGTGCTGACCACATGCCCCTCCACATCCACATCCAATGACGCCTATGAGCTGAGGATGACACGGCGTCCGGTCAGTACCGTTGGGCGTTCATGGTGTGTTCGGCGGGAGTTCATTATAGCTACTTCTCCCTTACACTACGCAGGTTTACAGCTCCGTCTGTCTGTTAGAAGGCAGCCACGTGAGAAGACTGTAGCGAACTACAAGACGACCTGCAGATGATTGATGAATCGTGCAAGGACTGACTGTTGACCCTGAACGTAAAGAAAAATAGCATATCACTCATACGGTACATAGGATTAGAATAAATTATTCATGACAAATAGCTAGAAACTACAACAGCCACAAAATACTTAAGAGGGAGCATCCGGAGCGACTGCAAGTAGAATAACCACATGAAACAAATTGGAAGAGAAGCAGATACCACACAAAAATTCATAGGAATAATGGAAAGGGAATTTACTTCATTTTCAAAATAAGTGGCTTATAAAAGAACTTCTTCCATCGATTCCTATGACTTGCTCATCAGTCTGGAACCATTAACACTTTGGATTAATAGAAGAAATACACAAGCTCCAAAGAACAGCTGCGAGTTCGTCAGGTGATCATTTAGTTGGCTCTAGATCGATACGGAGGTGCTTATCGAAGTCCAGTGGCAGACTCTACAAGATAGTCGTGTTGCATCACGGACAGGTTCACTGTTGAAATTCCATGGGAGCACGTTACTCCTTCCCACATATGAGACTGTTATGACAAGGCGTCAGTAGCAACTAATAAGCTAACTGCAACACGTTTCAACAGTTTCGTTCTTTACAAATAATATACGTCTTCAAGCCCTTCAAAAATCATTAGCAGATTTTTGATCATACCAACTTCCAACGACAATAACTGGCACAATACAGTACGTCCATCTTTACATAACAAGATCTCAACATGAACTTCCTTCTACAACGTACAATACTACACATCACATTTTATTCACACTGTTATTCTCTTCTTTAAAAAAAATTGTCACTGAATCAGCAACAAAAGTACAATCCTCGGTGTCGTCTCTCTTCATCATCCTTCGGCCAGTAGACGAAAGTTGCCGGCATTGCCCGTTAATTGCTGTACTACAGCGACGGGCGGAGAACGCCGTCCACTGTGCGTTACTTCCCGCGCCATGCTTGAAACAGAAAAACCACACCAACAAGTTTGTTTTCCTACCTCATTATATCACCATTAGGGAAAGTATCATCTCAACATCTACTAGTTCGCCTTCCGTAATGTTCGCTTGACAATGCGCTGACGCATGTTGTCAAGCGTTGTCGGTGGATTACGATAGCAAATATCCAACTTTCCCCACACAAAGAAATCCGGGGACGTCAGATCCGGTGAACGTGCGGGCCATTGCATTGTATGGTGATCCGACGACCAATCCACCTGTCATGAAATATGCTATTCAATGCCACTTCAACCGCACACGAGCTACGTGCCGAACAGCTACCATGTTGGAAGTATACCACCATTCAGCCATGCAGTGAAACGTAGTAACATCGGTAGAACATTATGTAGAAAATCAGCATACATTGCACCATTTAGATTGCCATCAATAAAATGGGGGCCAATTTCCTTCCTCCCATAATGCCGCACCATGCATTAACCCGCCAAGGTCGCTGATGTTCCACTTGTCGCAGCCATTGTGGATTTTCCGTTGCCCAATAGTGCATATTATTCAGATCTACGTTACCGCTGTTGGTGAATGACGCTTCGTCGCTAAATAGAACGCGTGCAAGAAATCTGTCATCGTCCCATAATTTCTCTTGTGCCCAGTGGCAAAACTGTACACGACGTTCTAAGCTGTCGCCATGTAATTCCTGGTGCCTAGAAATATCGTAATGGTGCAATCGATGTTAATGTAGCATTCTCAACATCAACGTTTTTGAGATTCCCGATTCTCGCACAATTTGTCTGCTACTGATGTACGGATTAGCCGCGACAGCAGCTAAAACACCTACTTGGCCATCATCATTTGTAGCAGGTCGTGGCTGACGTTTCACATGTGGCTGAACACTTCCTGTTTCCTTAAATAACGCAACTATCCGGCGAACGGTCCGCACTCTTGAATGATGTCGTCCACGATACCGAGCAACATACGTAGCACACGCCCGTAGGGTATTTTGATCACAATAGCCATACATCAACACGAGAGCGACCTTTTGCGCAATTGGTAAACGCTCCATTTTAACACGGGTAATGTATCACGAAGCAAATACCGTCCGCACTGGCAGAATGTTACGTGATACCACGTACTTATCCGTTTCTGACTATTACAGCGCCATCTATCACAAAGCGAAAAAAGTGGTCCAACTAAGACATTCATATTTATTTACGTACTACACGAATATGCAACAAAAATGGGGGTTCCTATTTTAAAAAAAACCGCAGTTGATATCCGTTTGACGTATGGCTGCGCCATCTAGCGGTCCAACCATAGCGCCATCTGGTTTCAATCTTCAAGCTAGACGAATTTCGTTCTTTGTAGTTTTTTCGTTTGATGCTTATTTCGTGAGATATTTGGCCCGGTCACAATCAATGGACTACCCTGTATATTATAAAAATGGACGTATGTGTGAAAGTGTGTTTATATGCATGTATATTCCATATCTCCTCCTAAACCAACCAAATTCGGTACACATATCCCTTACTGACAGACAATAGCCGCTATTGGGAAAGAACTACCTAACTCTTATATTTCAGGAGATATAATATCGCAAACAATGAGGCCACGTCATGCATGACGTTTAAGTTTATTACTTCGTGCTACTTACTCTACTAACAATACCCACATATTCCGCTAACCTCACCTACAAAAGTATATCATGATACCACCTGTAGTTCATGAGATATAATGAAATAAATACTGAGATGCGTAAAAATCTGCCGCATTTTGTGTGACGCTTAAATTTATTTTATCTTTACGAATAACTCTATACATAGCGCATTACACAAACAGTTTGACATACACGCTATGTGATCAAAAGTATCGGGACACCTGGCTGAAAATGACTTACAAGTTCGTGCGCCCACCATCGGTTATACTGCAATTCAATATGGTGTTGGCCCAGCCTTAGCCTTGATGACAGCTTCCACTCTCGCAGGCATACTTTCAATCAGGTGCTGGAATGTTTCTTGGGGAATGGCAGCCGATTCTTCATGGAGTGCTGCACTGAGGAGAGTTATCGATGTCTGTAGGGTAGCCCTTCACGAAGTCGGCGTTCCAAAATATCCCAAAGCTGTTATATAGGATTCAGGCCAGGACCCTGTGCAGGCCAGTCCATTACAGGGATGTTATTGTCTTGTAACCACTCCGCCACAGGTGGTGCATTATGAACAGGTGCTCGATAGCGTTGAAAGATGCAATCGCCATCCCCGCTCTTCAACAGCGGGATACAAGAAGGTGCTTAAAACATCAATTTAGGCCTGTGCTGTGGTAGTACCACGCTAAACAACAAAGGGTGCAAGCCCTCTCCATGAGAAACACGACCACATCGTAACACCACTGCTTCCGAGTTTTACTGTTTGCACTACACACACTGGCAGAAGACGTTCTCCGGGCATTCGCCATCCCCACACCCTGCCATCGGATCGCCACATTGAGTACCGTGATTCGCCACTCCACACAATGTTTTTCCGCTGTTCAATAGTCCAATGTTTACGCTCTTTACACCAAGCGAGGAGTCGTTTGGCATTCACCGGGGTGATGTGTGGCTTAAGGGCAGTCGCTCAACCATGAAATCCTAGCTTTCTTACCTCCTGCCTAACTGTCGTAGTGCCGGCCGGAGTGGCCGTGCGGTTCTCTACTGTCTGGAACCAAGTGACCGCTACGGTCGCAGGTTCGAATCCTGCCTTGGGCATGGATATGTATGATGTCCTTAGGTTAGTTAGGTTTAATTGGTTCTAGGTTCTAGGCGACTGATGACCTCAGAAATTAAGTCGCATAGTGCTCAGAGCCATTTTAACCATTTTTAACTGTCATAGAACTTGCAGTGGATCCTGATGCAGTTGGAATTCCTGTGTGATGGTCTGGATAGATGTCTGCCTATTACACATTAAGACCCTCTTCAACTGTCGGCGGTCTCTTGTCAGTCAACAGACGAGGTCGGCCTGTACGCTTTTGAGCTGTATGTGATGCTTCACGTTTGCACTTCGCTATCGTATAAGAAGCAGTGGATGTTTAGGAGTGCGAAAATCTCGCGTACATGCGTATGACACAAGTGACAGCTATTCACCTGACCACATTCGAAGTCCGTGAGTTCCGCGGAGCGCCCCATTTTGCTCTCTCACCATGTCTAGTGACTACTGAGGTTCCTGATATGGAGTACCTGGCAGTAGGTGGAACCACAATGCGCCTAAAAAGAAAAAAGTATGTATATTTTTGGATATGTCCGGATACTTTTGATCATATAGTGTAGATCAGGAGATATGGCGTCATAAACACTGAGATGTTGGAAAAATTCCGCATCATGCATTAAGTTTTAATATGTTTATTCTTTTTTACTTATATACTCCTATAATCGAGCCAACTGAAGGGAAGTCCTGACATTTGGCAGCAATTCTGACAGCTTTCAACTTCAAATCGCTATCAGCTGCAGGCGAAAATAATAGCCTTCTATAGAGCTATGAAGAGGCGCTGCCATAGAGCCGTTTACAAAACTGCGTTGTAGAAACTGAAACGTCCCCTTTGAACAATTAT
Organism: Schistocerca gregaria; assembly: GCF_023897955.1. Lineage (NCBI taxonomy): Eukaryota > Metazoa > Arthropoda > Insecta > Orthoptera > Acrididae > Schistocerca > Schistocerca gregaria. The sequence goes on along the minus strand of NC_064920.1, from coordinate 535,010,258 downwards.
ACATGACTGTGCTTAAACTGACAAACAATTTTTTTTAGCGCAATACAATCTGACTTTCAAAAATCCCTACAAAAAATGGCCCTGACTAACATTAACCTACACATTTCACAAATCGCTTACCTCACAAAAATCTTGGTTACTCGAACTACTGCAATACAGCGAGCGCCACTACTGCCAGCTAAATAAAAGATTCAAACTATGGAAGGCACTAACTACTGATAGGGACAGTTAGCAAATGAAAGATTTTAATAGAGAACAAACAATGTATTTACCTTAATAGTCATAATATATATATAGCAGTTCATGACATCCAGTGTTACAAATTTCTAAACTCCGCCATCTCTCTCCCCACGTCCACCACTGCGGGCGGCTCACCTGCAACTGCGCAACGCTACGCGCTGTTAGCATCCAGCTGCCGCTGCCCAACACTACAATGTCAGACAACAATGCAAACTAGCCACAGACTGCGCACAGCACAGCCAGTGAGTTTTCATACAGAGCGCTATGTGGCGTTACCAATATGAAAACCTAAACAGCCTACTTACAAAACGAGAAGCAGTTGTGGCCAGGATAGAGAAACTGTATTGGAACAGCTCGCAGCGAGTCTGCTGCAGGAGAAATAAAAGGTTTCGTTTCCAATAAAAGGTTGGCAAAATGAAAACCCCGGTATTGCCGGTCTTTTGAGCGAGCGAGGAAATAATTAAGGAGATATGAAAAGATACGCACTAAATGTACTAACGTGAAGAATTGGAACAAACTACTGTTTGGGCTGAAGACTACGACAGCAACCGATTTCTTATTGTGTCTCCTAAAAAAGACCACTGCGCATTACACGGGACTGGAACGGTTGCGCAGAACCGCTGCAAACAGCTTCCGCTGCGGGCGTCGGTACCGGCTGATAAGCGCGTTGCCAATTACCGTGACTCAGACGCCACACGTGCAGTCATTAAGACGCTGATGCACTGCTATCGGCTGATGAGCGGTTGCCTAAACAAATGCGTTTGCCGACTGCGAAGTTACACGTCACGAAGCCATCGGCAAAATATCCCTACCATTCTTCCCGATTAGCGTCGGCTGCCGTTTTCCACCTTCGACACTCACTGCGCAATAGAAAGTCGTTTCTGATGACGTCATGCTGTGCCACTTGTAAGAATGAGAAACCTATGCCAGTGAGTGTACAGGTTCGGATTATAGTGACCACACGTTATCGTTTCGGGATACTGCTGCTTGCGCTGTCACGTGAATATCGTATTTCTGGGTTCAGAAGTGTGATACTCAACGTCAACCAGGATCAGCGGCCCTACGAACAGAGCCCGCTTAGACAGGCGCATGTTATCACAAGTATCCGGACACCCCTATGAATCAAATATTGACCACTAGATGTGACGAGAGGCGGAGCCCTCGTTATAAAAGGAGGCAGGGGGTACCGTGCTGTCAGCAGGGCAGCACTAACAGCAGAATGGGTCGGTCAAGAGAGCTTAGTGACTTCGAACGTGGATGTTGGATGTCTCCTGTGTCATAAATTCATCAGGGACGTTACAATTCATGTAAAGCTGCCCAAGTCGACGGTTAGTAACGTAACTGTGAAGCCGAAATGCGAAGGAACAACTCCAGCCTCATCGAGACCAGAGAGACGTCATGTACTGATGGCCGGGAAACGTCGAGCGTTTCGGAAGGTAGTTTTAAAAAATCGAATGAGAGCAGTGGAAGGAATCTCCAAAGCGCTACCAGCAGTGCAGCTAACACAATGACTGTGCGTAAGGAGTAAAAGCGCATGGGGTTCAATGGCCGAGCAGCTCATCATTAGCCACCCATTTCTGTAGTGAGTGCTAAGTGACACATGAGGCGGTGCAGAGAGCGACGCCACTGACAATGTATGACTGGATACGAATGATTTGGAATGACGAATGACCTTACACCCTGTGGTAATTCGATGGAAGTTTTCGGGTTTGACTAATGCCTGAGGAAGGCTACCTGTCATCACGAATGGCGCCAACAGGAAAGTACAGTTGATGTTACAGTATGGGAATGTTCTTCACGGTTATGGTGTGGTCCCCTTTTTGCATTTAAAGATACGCTAAATGCAGAGGGATATGAACACATTCTGCAAATTTGTATTCTGCGTACGGTAGAACTAAATTTCGGAGACGATGAGTGTTTGTATCGGGGTGACAAAGCACACTGTCACAAAGCAACATGTGCGAGTTAACGGTCTATGTAGAATAAGATGCCTAAAATACACTGGCTTGCCCAGTGTTCCGATCAGTACCAAATGGATCTCTTTTAGGATTAGCTAGATTGTTTACTGCGTCCCAAATGTTGGCTCTTCTGACAGAATGGGCTGACGTTGCTCCATAGACATTCAGACACCTCACTAAAAGGGTCTGCTTTATAAAGGCGAAGGGTGGACACAGCCAATATTAACGTCCATTAACAAATGTACCGATACTACTGACCAGATACTGTATTGTTAGGTAGGCCGTGCGCAGTCACTGCACTTACCTTAGGAAATTGCCTTGTTTCTTGTAAGATATGTATGCTCAAGGATGCTGCAACAAGGAATAAAGCACCACGGACTGTCAGCACAATGAACAATTTTGCAGCTTCCCTCGAAGCGCTGGCGGAAACACGTACGATGACAGTGGTTATGTGCCCAACTATAACACTGCAGACATTAGCAGCACAGTGTCGTCTTTCAAGCCGAGTCTCGATTCACGAGAGACGTATCCGTGCATGGAAGTGCTGAGGATGACAAACGTTGCAAGATTGCATTCATCATCGTCAGACGGGTTCAGTGCGTGACGCGACGTTACGGGGTGTCATTGGATACACCTCACGGCCACCTCTACCCTATACTTTTAACGTTGTAAAGTTGGTATCAGTGCCATATCTTCGAGGTCTACGTGACGTTACCCTTCACCAAGCTGACGCAAGACCGCATGTTTCCTGTGCTTTCCTGACCTACCTTGATATAAAGTGTGTCGGCCGTTATTTGAAGCAGCACGCATTAGTCCGCCCCCGGTAGCTTAGTGGTGCCGGCACGGTAGCTCAGCGTATTCGTCAGAGGGCTGCTCACCTCTGTAATAAAAGAAATGAGTCAAGGAATCAACGATCAACCTGAACGGATGCCTTGTAACGTCCGCCCAGACCAAACGCAGCGAACTGTAACGAATAAAAAGAAAAAAAAAATAGTGGTCAGCGTGACAGAATGATAATCCTAAGGACCTGGATTCGATTCCCGAATGGGTCGGTGATTTCCTCCACTCAGGGACTAGGTATTGTGTTGTCCTAATCATCATCATTTTCATCCTCATCGACGCGCAAGACGCCAAAGTGGTGTCAAATCGAAAGACTTGCACCCGGCGAACGGTGTACGCGACGGGAGGCCCTAGTCACGCGACATTTACATTTTATTTAGCACGCACTAGTGTGCATAAGGCCGCCGTTGAAAGTTACTATTTAATTATTCTGATTTATTAAAATTACGACCGTGAATGCATCGGACTACAAAATTTCAAGTACACGCAGTAATTCGATCTAATACTTTATTTTTACGTGAACGTACTGATAATTTGGAAGTAGAAAGACATAAAACATTCACGTCAGTTGGAAAGCTTACTGATAATTTGAAATTACAAAGAAATAAAACATTCACGACAACTGGAAGGCTTACTTACATTTGCTAACAACGCAATATATTGTGTCACTGAATCATATAAATACTTGCCATCATAATAAATATCGTAATCACTCACACAATCATATGTGCGAAGCGTACTGCTAATCATGGACTAACGAACATAAATATCTATACAAAAGAGACTGTGCAATTAATAAGTCTATTAATTTACTGCAATGGCGAAGACATAAGTTCGTTAAGAACTTCATAGTGCCAGTCTCCTATTAACAATAAATTTTTTTTATTATGGTGGGCTGTAAAGCAATAGTCAATAAAAGAACCAAATTGTCTCCATCGTAGTTAAGTGCAGATCGTGATCGGACAGAGTTAGCGAGAAACTGCTCTTCAAAAATAAGTAGAACTTTGCTGGATTGTTGCTGTAGACGTCGTGGTCCAGTGGCAGATGAACAATTTCCGTGTCCTCCTTGGTTCCTTCTATTACAGTGTTATGTTAACTATTTCATAGTGACCAACCTCTTCTTGCAGCATACCCACACACAGCCACTTTATACGTATTTCTGCATATGCTTTTCCTTGATCCCCACAAACACACGCAGCAGTAATTAGAGCTAACATCACAATGACGGCACCCTCCCACGGACTACTGTTACGACAAATATAGTCTCTGACTAACTATTGCAGTTGTCTTACAGCATGATAAAATGTTTTACACATTTTTATACACGTTCTAATGCTCTTGTGTTGTTTGTTTTAGAAAATAGGTAGGAAAAATGATGTCTAGAATTACTAGTTTGCTCAGACAGAAATATGACAACATATATGCAAATAGTTCTTCATGTTAGCAACAGATGTTACTTGTTACACTGCAGTCTGGTACTGCGCGACCGCGACGATCGCAGGTTCGAATCCTGCTTCGGGCATGGATGTGTGTGATGTCCTTAGAGTAGTTAGGTTTAAGTAGTTCTAAGTTCTAGGGGATGAAGCCCCATAGTGCTCAGAGCCATTTGAACCATTTTTACTTGTTACATTAGCAGAACACTTACGCATATTTCAAAATATTGTAATTGCATTACTGACTGAAAGTTACAAACACACGAATGAATATTATGCTGAATCTTTATGTTTAGTAACTTAGTATCTTTAAATGATGGTTACTGTCTTGTTTTAACTCTGTCGTTACACGTACCCATATCTGTCGTCCAAGCTCAGTTCGACTTGATGCCCAGATGATGCATGACAGTGTTTGCTATCACAGGTGACAGTTTGCTGAAAGTCACACCCTTTCGATCCCCAAATCAACTACAAATTCATCCATTTTACTACCTTACTGTATAAGTAAAATTACAGTTATTGGTATCCTTCCTGGTGTTGTTGTTTTAATGCCCTCGGTGTATATGGATTTCGGTCTGAGAAAGCTTTACTCCAGTCTTAGAAGTCTTCTCTACGGCACTCCATTCTACATTAATCATGGAAAGCGCACAGAAGTAGAAACTACCAGCATACCGTACGAAAATCTGTCTTACATCAAGTGTTGAAAATGGCATTTGTTAGCATTGATACACAAATTAACCCACCAGATTACCAGAAAATACCCAGGCAGACTATGTGCATCTTGACTCAGGGTTCGGTAGACATGAATGTATGTGTACGTGTACGCTACTCGCCACAGAAGGTTGTGCTACCGTGGCCGTGGATACGTGATGCTTACACCAAATCTCGATGGACAGTGGAGTGAACTTCTGTTCAAACGATTGTAAAAACATCACAAAACCATCGTGTTCAATGTATTTTTAGTCTGTAATTTGCTGTCAGGCGCACAGAAGACTTTTATTAAAAATCTTTTTTCTCGTACAGATGTGCCACTCCAGCGCAAATAACACCATAATTTCTGCTAGAACAACTAAATGATTAATAAATTGCGAAAACATGTTCCTTTCATGAATCCCTGGCCACTTTTTTGTCTAGATGAAGAGTGATTATAAACATCGTTAAAGAGTCAAAAGTTATTTCAGATGAAAAAGTTACGCATCTCTCTCAGTACTTTTTGTAACTTATTTTTTTATGTTCTAGTTTTGTCATAGCTGTTCTGCTGGGTGGGCCTAGATTTCACTCTTTGTTGTAACTGAGTGATATTCTTTGGAAGCTCTTTTCAAACAGTCGCTAAAAATCTTTAAAATAATTTATTTACCTTCCTAGTCTATTCTTTTGTTTTGAAATAAACACTTATTTCATTGCTGCCTACCAGATAACTAGCTAAGATTCACGCAGCAGTGTGAGAAATAAACACGATGGCATCCGTAATGAGAATTTAATGCATACAGAATAAGTACAGTCAAAACTATCATAACGTGAAGTTTATGTGCAAAGCGAGAGCAGCCCATATTTATGTGAGTTTCGTCTCCATATCAGCGTAAAACAAGTCAGCGTAAATGAATTGGAAATACAAACAGCGTGGTCAACATCTTAAAATCGAATATTCTCTACATTTTTCGCAGTGGTCTTGAATCTAGTTTCCGTACTAAATTTACTCTTTTGAGCACTTTAGTCTCAGCCTGAGAAAACACAGTGTCAGGTTTTATACACGTTTAAAAAAATTAAAATTAGAACAGTTAGGTTTCTGCGTCCTTAACATACGAGTCATGTCCAGACTTAGTAGTACAACTAGCGACCGGCCCGGCTTCGCCCGCGTAGCACTAACAAAGAGAACACGGCGTGCAGGAGTTTCAGAACCAGGTGTACAGAACACCTCAGAGCACTGGAAGGCAATAGCTCACACTCAACATTCGCAGACCACCTGATAGCGCACAATCACCACCCAACACACATTGAAACTGACTTACATACCCTAAAAACTAGTACAATCTTTTACCAAAAATTAACTACAGAAGAAAACTATCACATCCAAAAATCAATAGTCGAAGGAAACAAAGTATTAAATGAATTCACATCACTGTGCAATTTACCACTATTGAAGAACTATCCAAATAACACCCACACCAAAACTACTTATGAGAAAGAAAAACTACGCATTCCTTCTCTCTCTCCCTGTCCCGCCCCCTCTACCCCAGTCGTGAACACACACACACACACACACACACACACACACACACACACACACACACACACACACAATATACACACACTCATACCAAACAACACAAACGCCAAATACACTTCAAACTTGCGCGCCTCACCCAGCCAAACACTGTACGAAACAAGTGAATACTACACAGCCACAACAACACGTAATGGCAGCGAAAACTTTAACTATGATTCGAAAAATCGAACTAAGTACAGTGTCAAGCGACCATAGGTCACAAAATCAGCCTTTTCACCTCGCCAACAACATATGAGACAGTAACACCAAAACCGTAAGTTACGCACAAAAACATGATATGCACTCATTTTCGTAAATGCGCAATAGAAAGAAAAAAAAACACGTTTTGCTGTTTGCAGATGAGAAATTGTAGATTCTGTAGCGGAGTAGCTACGAACATAAATGTCCAATAGCATCATGTAAGGTATGTAAACTAATACATACGTCCAGTCTTTTGCCAGTTAAGCTATAGCTATAACTATAGACATAATGTTATAAACAACACACAGTGCATCAAGTCGTTAATACGTATCTCAAATGTGAACTATGAACAAACGATGTATAATATTTTAGAATAATTATTCATTCACTATTGTAAATATTATGTTTCGCTAAATGTTAATATGTAACATCAATTTCACAGTAAGAAAATAAAGAATAACCCACTGAAGATAGTTCAAAAAGTGCTGAAACATGTCTGGGTGAAACAAAACAGAAAAGGTGTCTTTTATACGGCGGAATTGCTCGTCCTATTTATGTGCCTGTTACTTCACAATATCGTCAGACGAAATGATGATACAGTGGTTAGGCTCGCGGCTTCTTAATTTTTTACTTGTGTTTTTGTTTTACATTTACATATCCATGTCTGTAGAACATTATACATGAATGTTTTCCAATATATATTTATATAACGTTATCCTTAGTCGTTTACTAATCGTATGCCAGACGAATGAATTAAAAATAAAGAAGTAGAAAAAATGAGAGAAGTATTTGAAATTGTTTTCAGTGAAATTCCTGTAATGTATTTTGAGTCATAATCAATAACAAGTGCCGTTTTTGGGAAAAATGATCCGTTACACATGGTTTGCTGAGAAATTACTGCCGACGCTATATATCTTCACCACTGTTAACGACCTGTCTTTCCCGAGTGAGATTCACGCAAAGAAGTGTCACTGTGGCAAAGCTGTCTTCGCACGGTGCTCTTTGTGTTCAGAATATCTGTGGTTAGGTCAGTATCATCCATGGGAATGCACCAAATCTTCCTGAAGAATAAATATATAAATAAAATATAGGAATTGAAATAAGAATGAACGATCATAATATGAGAATTTAAGAAGGTTGTTGCCGCTCAGTATACCATACACACATACGTTTTGTAATAATACTTATTGTGAAATTCAGTGACAACTTTACAATCAATGTAACGTCCTTGTATCCCGTAATTTGATAAGAAACTTCCGTGTAGAAACGTCCTACGGACATGGATAGATTAATGAAAACAATACAAACAATAATCGAGTTTCGAAGACAGGACACAAAATTAACAAAACGAGACGCTAACCACTGAGCCACCAACGCGTCCGGGTATTTTCTTCGGGAAAAGGCACATAAAACACTGTGAAAATAACTAGAAAACCTTGTCTGCCGTTTTGTCAGAAATGGTCGTGTATCTACGGATAAACAGAAACACGTGTTCGCTTATTTTGATTCCTCTTCCACTGTGCAAAGGTCCTGGGAAATCGAATGATGGCGCCTGTCATGTTCTCCTCCTAAGTATCTACGGCTGGACGAACTGTCTGGCGTAGATATGATAAATTATATACACATAGCTGCCTTGTGAATTACTCTATACTTTAGAGAAAAAACCGTATCAAGATCCATACAATAACTAGCATTCAGATTAGCCTTCAGATATACACAGATAAACGAAATGGGGGTGACTTTACAGTATGTGTGGATAGGAAATATGTACAGTCATGCTCAAAATAATCCGAACGACCTGAACTGCATTTCGCCTGATTCGCATGCAACCCGCATAACGCAGCCGGCTAGCAGGTTCTCTAATCGCTCCTCGATACAGTCATGTGACCATTGAAAATGGTTCCAACAAGTCACAACTAGAAAACACTGCTTTGAATCGCAATAACTCAAGATGTACGGTACTACAAATATCAGGGAACACCTCATCACAGATACGACTGTCCATAAGGCTTGTAAGCTCACATTTATTACAGTAAATGGCATACATGAAATGTTACCACTCTCATTATTACGTCAGATAGGTAATACACGTAGTAAGTTCGTCGTATTCATGATTTCCTCTTCAAAGTAACATACCGTACTTATTATTTTACACAAAATGACATTAAAAAGTTAAGTTATTCACGAGCAGCTGATTCAGAATATGTAAGAACTTCAAATGACGCGACGAAACGTCTCGTTCTGCATATGGATTCAAACTCAGGTCATACAGACTAAGCAAAGATTTCGTGACTGACGGGAACTAACAGTCATTCCTGACTACGCATACAGAGAGTGATGTACCTCGATTTTAGACAGTTTCAGTTGGCAAATATAAACATTAAATTACGTAACATAAACATTTTTAACGGACGGGAATTCCTACCCAGCACCTATCGCCCCTGTTAACGAACTACGAGAGATGTGAAAATATTGCCTCTTCACAAGTAACTTACTTGAAATGCCATGAGGTAAAGCTTTGTGTTGGTCAGGGGTGCGAACCCAGAATCTATCAGATTGTTATCGAAGCACAATCAACTGTGCATATCGGATTTTCTCGGCAGTGGCTAGATGTTTTAACTGAAATTACGAGACGAAACATTAATTTTTTCCTTCCTATAACTCTAACCCGACACCTATCGCTGCTATATTCTAGAGAAAACGAACGTTAAATGTGGGTTTGTTGCACCAGCAGCGACATGTGAGAATGTTTGAACTAGAAATAATATGACGAAGGGTTCAGTGCTGATTGGGAATCGAACCCCACACATCGTTGTTGACTATACACAAAGAGACTTCAGCTACCGAATTTTTCTCCACCAGTATCCTTGAACTTACAGTGATCTCACAAATAGTTCTGTGTCTCACTGGGAGTCAAAAACGTCAGATATCGTTTGCAACGAATGAAAATACATTAAAAATCAAAATTATCATCCATCAGGAGATAGGTGTTCTCATGCTATAGCTTGATAATACATAGTGAAAACTTTAGTGCTGGGACAGGATTCGAACCCATTCACACGGAATATGTGGAGATGTTGAAGTATCTGCTGTTATGAACAAACAACAAATTGTAGTCGAGCTGTATTGTCGTGAAGGGATCAAATTCCGCGTTAAGGACGGTCTGAGTTGCATTCCCAGTTCAGAACCAATTCTATCGACATACTGGTGGAGAAACATTCGGTAGCTGAAGTCTCTTTGTGTGTAGCCAACAACGATATGTGTGTGGTTCGATTCCCAGTCAGCACTGAACCCTTCATCATATTATTTCTAGTTCAAACATTCTCACATGTCGCTGCTGGTGTAACAAACCCACATCTAACGTTCGTTTTCTCTAGAATATAACAGCGATAGGTGTCGGGTTAGAGTTCTAGGAAGGAAAAAATTAATGTTTCGTCTCGTAATTTCAGTTAAAACATCTAGCTGCTGCCGAGAAAATCCGATATGCACAGTTGATTGTGCTTCGATAACAATCTGATTAGGTTCTGGGTTCGAATCCCTGTCCAACACAAAGCTGTACCTCATGGAATATCACGTAAGTTACTTGTGAAGAGGCAATATTTTCACATCTCTCGTAGTTCGTTAACAGGGGCAATAGGTGCTGGGTAGGAATTCCCGTCCGTTAAAAATGTTTATGTTACGTAATTTAAAGCTGATACTTGCCAACTGAAACTGTCTAAAATCGAGGTATATCACTTTCTGTATGCGTACTCAGGAATGACTGTTAGTTTCCGTCAGTCACGAAATCTTTGCTTAGTCTGTATGACCTGGGTTTGAATCCATATGCAGAACGAGACGTTTCGTCGCGTCATTTGAAGTTCATACATATTCTGAATCAGATGCTCGTGAATAACCTAACTTTTTAATGTCATATTGTGTAAAATAATAAGTACGGTATGTTACTTTGAAGAGGAAATCATGAATACGATGAACGTACTACGTGCATTACCTATCTGACGTAATAATAAGAATGGTAACATTTCAGGTATGTCATGTATTGTAATAAATGTGATCTTACAAGCCTTAAGGACAGTTTTATCTGTGATAAGGTATTCCCTGACATTTGTAGTATCGTGGTGTTACTTTACATCTTGAGTTATTGCGATATAGAGCAGTGTTCTCTAGTGGTGACTTGTCGGAACCATTTTCAATAGTCACATGACTGTACCGAGCTGCGATTAGAGGACCTACTGGACAGCTGCGTTATGTGGGTTTCATGCGAATCAGGCTAAGTGCAATTCAGGTCGTTCGGATACTTTTGATAACTACTGTACATATGTACAGATTTTCATCAAGCTTCGCTACTCTCTCTCCAGTTGCTGCTGCTGTTTACTGCTCTGCCCGCCAGATTCCGCCTTCTCTGTAACCGGCGAGCTTGTAAAACTAAACATAGCTTCGAGATGTCACTGTAAACGCCAGTTAAAAATGGAACTGTAATTAAATTTACTGCACATTCATTATTACTATAATTACAAATTTTATACTGGTTGATTTGCCCATCTATTAGTAAAAATCGTAGCAAAATCCGTACAATCGTCCTGAGATTAGGTTTCACATACAGACGAAAGAACGCAGTGGGGCGCATTAATTTAATATGTACAGAAGTGCATCCTACGAACTATAATTTATCTCTACCTACACCACTTCCCTATCCAACTCCCTGCGACCCTTCTACTCCCGACACCGAGGCCCTGCTCGCCCACCAGACTCCACCTTCTGTCTTCCCACTGTCCACCGTACATTTACTCACACCCTTCCATGCTATAGAACACATTTTCTTCTCTCCGATGTTTCTTTTCACCCAGTGCAGCTCCTTGAGCTTTTTAATAAAAATGCAGTGCTGCTATTTAATAAACGTCCCCGACATTTTTTCTATGAGTTTTAAGTTCCCTGTTTTTTTTTCTTTTTATTTCTACCTGTTACCCTTGCATGATTTTAATTTGAAACGAGGGCAAAGAACTTTGTATTTGTTTTATGTAAATAGCATAACAAAACCATCTTCTCACTGATTTTAAAGACTTTTTAAATCGGATATTTAATTTCTCGTTGTCAGATCTCTTATTTATAATTTAAAGGCCTTTTGTCTGAAGAGCGGTATATTGTACCGCTGGCAGCCCATTCCCCGCCCGTATGGCCTAGGACGATGTCAAACAGGGGCGCCGACTTATTAAAAATATTGGGGGGGGGGGGGGAGGATGCGGGGGTCTTCCCTCGAGAAATTTTCTAAATTTTAAATGAAAAATAGCGAGTTTTAAAGTTTTTTAAAGCATTTTAGAGTCATAAGATCATTGAATATATAGCTCTGAAAAGACTGAAATTATATTTGAATAAATCCTAAACTATCATTAAAAGAATAAAACATAAAATATTGCTGCCGCATAGTAATAGCACTTTCATTAACAAGTGAAATAGCTTACTTAAGCTTACTTTGAATAAGGCTCAGGGTTCATAAAAACAACATCTTGAAGTTAAGCCTAATATTTTCAGTCAAAAAGTATGTAAATAGTGAGTTATAATCGGGTCTTACATCCTAAAAATATTTAAGTGTTTGAAAATAACTATTGCAGTAGTAACACAGTAATACTGCATTAAACCAGTACTAATATTTCTAAACTGAAAATTTAACATTATGTATGTATTTAATTGTCTATTTTATAAAAACTTTTAATATTGCTCTAAATGCCATTATTGGGCTAGAGTGTCTTTAGAAAGGTGCAAATGTCTTCCATCTGACTGGATTACTGCATATGAAGTTGCTGATGATTGGTCAGATACGCAATTCATCCAAAACATCTCGGTGGGCATGGGGAACAGCCAAGTTGTTCAATCGCTTCTGTCCCATTGTTGATCGGAGATCAAGGGCGCTGTTGCTGTCGTGATTGGAACTACTTGGAGAAGCTTAATGCGCTTCACATAACATCTTTCCAACTGCAAGCTCTCGTGTGATGTACTTTCTTACATCACGCATATTCTTAAGACCAGTTATTTTTTATTAGCGATATCGGCTAACATATTCAAGTGGAAGCGCAGTCCCTCGATGACTAGGTCATTTTTGAAAAACTCAGTTGATTTTTCCAAGTTTGCTTCATCTCTGTTTACTAAAGGCAAGCAATCTTGTTCAACTACAGTGACCTGTATGACTCCAGTTGAAGCAAACCGCTCAGTAATGCAAGATTGCACAGTTTCATAAACTTCAATGTAATTATATTTGTAGTATTCCTTTGGGGTTTTGAAAGCTTGCAGTGAGTTGGCTTCATTGTTTTCATACTTATTTGGTGTACTTTGATTCCGAGGAAGCGAAAGATCATCAACCTGTGAAAGTTTTTCTTTTAAACACAATTCCCAAAAGTGCTAAAACTATCACGCCTTCCATTCAGTATACAAATCAAGCCCTCATATATTTTTTCCAAATGTTCAATACTTAGATGAGGGCATTGAATTTTTTCATTGACATCCTCTACTGGGTTCATTGCATGGCAATAAAGATGTAAAAAGAAATAAGTCTTGAATTGTAACATTGACTCAAGGTAGCTGCACATTTGTAACCTGCCTCTGTTTTTTCCTCTGCAGAAAATGTTTCGAAAAACTCCAAGTTCTTCAAGGTTTTTCAATATTCTCAAGACACTAGATGTTCGCATAATCCATCAAGTCTGGCAAAGAGGTCGTAGACCAGCTTGGTCGTTGGCGATCTCACAACGTATGGTTATGAAAAGCCTCATCCTTTTGTTGGATTACCTTATGGTGCTTATTAAGTCCTTGGCTAAAGCCATATAATCCCTCATAGACGTAAGATGGCGGAGACTGTCTACAACTGCCAAGTCTAAACTGTGAGCAGTGCAGTGCACATAACGTGCTTTTAGTTGTATATCCAAAACAAACTTTTTTTTTAGTCCTTTGAACTTAGGTCTCATATTCGAGGCGCTATCACAGCACTGTCCTCCTAAGTTATCCATTGACAAATCAAGACGAGCAAATACGTCTTTTAAAATACTAAACCTAGTTTGTGATTCTCTGTTGGGGGTCTCATATAAGCCAACAAAGTCTTCACTGATGATTAAGGAATCATCGACAGTACGAATACAAAAAGACACTTGTTTGTGAATCGAAGAATCACTTGTTTCGTCAACCATAATAGAAAAATGTTCAGTCTTCTTGATTGAAGCCAATACCTTTCTCAACACAAACTTTCCTAGTAGATCAATAATCACGTTTTGAACATTGTGGGACATCCACTTATACCCTGAACCCCCTAACCAATCTTTAAACTCAGGTACCGTATGTCATTCTTTCGGAGTTCCAACAATTGAAAAAAAATTGAGTTTACATCTTCGTGCCCTCTAATTGCTAGTCCTTGTCGACATAGAAATTACATGGCAGTAAAAACTGTCTTAAGAGCCTAACGGCCTTTCTTCATATAACGGTGTAACTGTTCATTCAGTTGGGAGGCCACACTTCGGTTGGTGATAGAATTTTGTATCAGAACACCTTCTTTATGCGTAAACGTATTTTCATCAAGACAGAATTTTTCCAAAGCCTTTTCCCAGTAAGAAAACCCTACGGAAGTAAATGCATCTTCTTTTTTTCAAGAAAATTGTAATAGATTTTTAGCATCTGCCTCTTTGAAGGTTTTGAAAAAAAAAACTTTTTCGGTAGATGCTTGATATTCTAGCCATGTATATTTTATCAACGAAGACTTCTGAAATGATCTTCCCTTACCGGATTGTCCAGGTTTCGGCTGTGAATGGTTCTCGCATGAAGACGACACAAGCATTCGACGACATAATTGTTGGAGGTTGACTTGCAGTATCATCAACTTCCAAGCGTGCCTTTTTGGTAAGAAATTTATTCATTTCAATCTTAATTCACTGTACACTAAGAGACCAAAGTAAATAAAATATAGTCATATAAAATAGTCCACTAGACACTAAAGTCAGAGCACTAAACACGCCTGCAGCATGCACTGAACGAAACCATCCACACTGAATGACTGCGGCAGCAGACTGGGCTTTATATAGGCGCAGCGCCCTATGTCTCGAAGCGTCAAGGTGATGTGAGACGGAGGGTTCCAGGCGCCTCTGCTCCAGGCCTTTCGATGTCGCCACAGCCGCAGCGCGGGCCAGCCGGCGTCAGACTTTACCTGAAGGTTCGCACACGGGACAAATTTTAAGTATGCCAGCACCACCATAACACTATCATGATTCACACCACTAGTTTTCAGTTAACCTGCTTACTACCGTAATAATTATTTGTTTTAACTTATTACTGAATGTACACTACTGGCCATTAAAATTGCTACGTGCTACAGACGCGAAATTTCACCGACACGAAGAAGATGCTGTGATATGCAAATGATTAGCTTTTCAGATCATTCACACAAGGTTGGCGCCGGTGGCGACACCTACAACGTGCTGACATGAGGAAAGTTTCCAACCGATTTCTCATACACAAACAGCAGTTGACCGGCGTTGCCTAGTGAAACGTTGTTGTGATGCCTCGTGTAAGGAGGAGAAATGCGTACCATCACGTTTCCGACCTTGATAAAGGTCGGATTGTAGGCTATCGCGACTGCGATTTATCGTGTCGCGATATTGCTGCTCGCGTTGGACGAGATCCAATGACTGTTAGCAGAATATGGAATCGGTGGGTTCAGGAGGGTAACACGAAGCGCCGTGCTGGATCCCAACGGCCTCGTATCACTAGCAGTCAAGATGACAGGCATCTTTTCCGCATGGCTGTAAGGGATCGTTCAGCCACGTCTCGAGCCCTGAGTCAACAAATGTGGACGTTTGCAAGACAACAACCATCTGCACGAACAGTTGGACGACGTTTGCAGCAGCATGGACTATCAGCTCGGAGACCATGGCTGCGGTTACCCTTGACGCTGCATCACGGACATGAGAGCCTGGGTGCAAGAATGGCAAAACGTCATTTTTTCGGATGAATCCAGGTTCTGTTTACAGCATCATGATGGTCGCATCCGTGTTTGGCGACATCGCGGTGAACTCACATTGGAAGCGTGTATTCGTCAGAGCCATACTGGCGTATCACCCGGCGTGATGGTATGGGGTGCCATTGGTTACACGTCTCGGTCATCTCTTATTCGCGTTGACGCCACTTTGAACAGTGGACGTTACACTTCAGATGTGTTACGACCCGTGGCTCTACACTTCATTTGATTTCCCTACATTTCAGCAGGATAATGCACGACCGCATGTTGCAAGTCCTGTACGAGCCTTTCTGGATACAGAAAATGTTCGACTGCTGCCCTGGCCAGCAGGTTCTCCAGATCTCTCACCAATTGAAGACGTCTGGTCAATGGTGGCCGATCAACTGGCTCGTCACAATACGCCAGCCACTACTCTTGATGAACTGTGGTATTGTGTTGAAGCTGCATGGGTAGCTGCATCTGTACACGCTATCCAAGCTCTGTTAGACTGAATGCCCAGGCGTATCAAGGCCGTTATTACGGCCAGAGGTGGTTGTTGTGAGTACTGATTTCTCAGGATCTGTGCACCCAAACTGCGTGAAAATGTAATCACATGTCTGTTCTAGTATAATATATTTATCCAATTTATACCCGTTTATCATCTGCATTTCTTCTTTGTGTAGCAATTTTAATGGCCAGTAGTGTATTTTAAAAGGTAACTATCATCAAACAAGGAAAATAAAAAAATCCAACAGCATTTTGTGATTTTACAAAGCATATTATAACTAATAGTTTTCTTAAAATATTTAGGAGACTACACACTGCGAAACGAATTTTTAAGGGGGCTCAGGCCTCATTAAGTCGGTGATGACCAGAAGAAGAAGAAGAAGAAGAACTTTTTGTTATGCGTCGATCTGACCTTCTCGCCTATGAGGTGGGCATAATGTTGGACGCAGCTAGACACTATGTCATAGTCTATGTGCCAGAGATCTAATCATCGACGTCCTTGCCAAATAAACATAGCTATTTATGTGTATCAGCAATGCGTTTCCCGTCTTTAAGCCATTTATGCTTACAAAACATTTTTGCACGTGATAACGCGTTCGAATTAGTGTTTATTTTAACTGGATTATAGTCTGGAATAAGTTTATTTTTACACACACTTGATTTTGATATGTTTATTGCGCAGTGTGTGTTTCCAGTTCAAGACTGACCTATTTTATGTCTGCTAGTACAGTGACAAAACCCGAATATAGTCTGCAATCCTCCGACACAGGAACATCGCATCTGTGCCAGTTTTGCTATTATCTACTGTGTTTTCTGATTAGTGACGCTAACAGATGTATTTTTCACACTGCTGTGTGGTTCATAGCCAGCTGTAAGTATAACATAACTAGTGATGTGAAGTATTTTGAAAATGACAAAGGAGGCGAAAATAGTTAATTCCTGTCAGTCAAATAAAGAGTTTATTTGCAGTGACCAACTTTCTTTAAAGACTTTAGCTTTCCATTTTAGAGTTATCTGGCAGATGTAGTATATAATAGTAGCACACTTAGCATGGAATTAAGAAAAACATGACTGACTAGTCAAGAAATGTTTTTTCCAACTGTCATTTGCACCTTTTCTACAACTTTAAGCGCTTCATTTAGCGCAGATAACTATCTGTCTTAATAATCGCTTCCGAGCGGCACGGAAACTCGTCCCGGTTCCTGCATTGTTCGAGGGATATCTTGCACGAGGCAATTATTCTCGTGACATCCAGTAGATATTTACATTGGCAAGGTATCAACTAAGGAAAGTTCTCGGGAAGTCGTGCGGCGTGTGTCGCTTCGTAGCAGTGCCAGATAACAACCCGACTGTAACGAGGCGAAGCCCGATAGCAGGAAACAATGCTCGTTTTTTTGTCCCCTTTGTTTGTGATATGCGACTAGCGGAAAAACGTTCGTAGTGTGTCTTAAATGTCCTCTGAGCGACCTTATATAGATTTATCAAGTCAACCTGTTACAACCTACGCGCTGTCTTGTTACTTTTATTTTATTTCTGCTTCGAAATCTGTCGAACTCTGAACCAAGCAAAAACAGTTAGCCACGATTTCTTTTTCGGTTGGCAGTATTTACTTTTCTTTTCAGTCTTTCGTTATGTTGTGTTCTACGTCCCTCACTGAAGATTCTCCCGCATTTGCATTGACTTCACTGAGGGTTTTTGGAAGAACAGTGTAAGTAATCACACAATATTCTATTTAATACGGCCTACTTTGCAAATTACAAACCAGTCTTCTAATGCTATTGTTTCAAAGATGTTACTAATGTCTTCTACTGTACTCTGAAACACAGAATCTAGAATCGTCAAAGAAATCGGAACTAAGAAAAAAATTAAATAGTAATGAATTTGAAAAACTTGACGTAT
Source organism: Schistocerca gregaria (assembly GCF_023897955.1). Classification (NCBI taxonomy): domain Eukaryota; kingdom Metazoa; phylum Arthropoda; class Insecta; order Orthoptera; family Acrididae; genus Schistocerca; species Schistocerca gregaria. The sequence goes on along the minus strand of NC_064920.1, from coordinate 534,991,949 downwards.
TTTGAATTTCCACTTAAACCTGCTGTTCCGTTCGTTCTGTGTGACCCGAAATGATTATAAATTTCGTTTCTTATTAATTAAACATCAAAATAAATTTATGAAATTTTGTGACTTTGTCGGAATATGCAAGAGGAGTACGTGGTTAAAAAAGTTTTAAAATATTTTAAGTCATATGGTCATAAAACTTAAGAGCTACATACGTATTGTTCGGGTCAATGGGACCCGACATTTATATGATTATTCTAAAGTCAAATATTATCTGTTTGTCTCATATTTTTTAATAGTAATGATTTTCATTGTTCATATTTATCTTCAAAATTCAATAAGCCAACAAAGGCACTGCATTTACAACAATGGACTTGCCATTATGACTTTTCATGTTTTCTAATTATCCATTGTTTCTTCTTAGTTCGTGTTCTCTATCGTTTGTGATCTGTCTGAATTGTGATATCATGGTGATTACATCATTGACTGCCGCTGAGTTGGAAGAATTAGTGAATGGTTCCACAGACGAGGGATCACTTTCCAAGTTCAAGATCATGTCAGTAATGTATCTGAAAGCGAGTGTTCTGATTGCATTGACAACAGTCCACAACCTGTTCAAAGTTGTGTACAGACTTCTGTTTCTAAAAACGGGAACGTAGGATGGCAGCTGCAACCACCAGCTTACCTGCTTCGAACGTCGTCGGGAGTACCCCGGAGTTACCAGGTATGCAAGCAGCAGAATAAGTGACGTAGAAAGTTCATTTGAAGTATTATTTTCTACAGCATCTCAGAATGAAATAATAGAGATATTAAATATTGAGGGGCAACGAGTTTATGGTAAAAATGAACAAACAAACATTGATGATTCTCTTTTTCACGCACATTTAGGATTACTATCCTATGCGGGTGTATATCGTTCATATGGGGAATTTACAAAAAGTTTGGAAGATAAGGATACTGGGCGGAACGTATTTCTAGCAACCATGTCCTTAGAAACATTCTTGAAAATACCATACGTCTTTCGATTTAATGAGAAATCCACAAGAGAGAAAAGACGACGTACTGATAAACTCGCCGCAATTCATAGTATCTGGGAGAAGTGGTTCGAAGCCCTTCCTAAACTGTATAATCCAGGGGAAAACGTGACCGTCGACGAGTAGCTGGTAGCATCTACAGGCCACTGACCACTCACGCAGGACATCCCATGCAAACCGGCAAAATTGGGGATGAAGATACCGACTCTGTGAGGCAGAAAATCTTCATGTGTACTGAAAGCCCAAATTTATACAGGAAAGGAGCGTGGAGCAGCGCCAGAAAAAGAATCAGGGAATGAGAGTAGTTGTTTTGATTTGCGAGATCAGGGTGTAACATGTGACAGTTATTTTACGTAATACAATATGGGACAGCTGCTCATGAAAAGGAAACTGACAATGTTAGGAACCATACGTAAAAATAAGCCAGAGCTTCCACAAAGTATGACCAACAAGGAGATTCATAGATCTTCATTTTACTTCACAAATGACACTACGACGATGAGTTCTATTGCTAAGAGAAGTAAGAGTGTTGTACTAACGAGCATTCTCCACCATGGTGGGGAAATAAGTGACAGGGCTGAAAAGAAGCAATAAATGATTTTAGTTTACAATTCAACCAACGGGGCTGTAGACGCAGTCCATCAGCTGACAGGGACATTTGCATGTAAACAAAGAACCATTAGATGGCCCATCATAGTTTTCTACAATATTCTTTATGTTGCTGCTTATAATGCGTATATCTTGTGGACTTCGATTGACCCTAACTGGAACGCAAAGAAAATTGACTAGCAGGAGAACATTTTTGGAGGAACTTGGAAAGTCACATTGCATAAACGAAGTATCTTCCAAGAACAAAAGATTCTTTGAGAATGGTCAGGAGCATCCAAGGCCCTGAAGGAATGGCAGATGTGGCTAAATCAGTAACAACAAGAAACTCTACTAAATGTGCACACTGTAAGTTCTGTCCTCCAGTCAATGACTATAAAACAGATATATTGGGTGGAAAGTGTAATAAACATGTATGCAAAACACACGTCACTTACTTGTGTCCAAACTGCAGTGAAATAGAAGGAAAGAATGTGATATGGCCAGGTGGTCAGATGGTAGTTGAGAATGACTTTTTGGTGGAAATGTCTGTTGTTCCTAATATATCCTGCATGAATATTAAAATAATAAATTTTCTGTAGTGAAGCTCTGTGTATTATTAGTAATATTAGTATTATTACTATCACTGTGATCATCGGCCGGCCGCGGTGGCCGAGCGGTTCTAGGCGCTTCAGTCCTGAACCACATCCATACCCGAGGCAGGATTCGAACCTGCGACCGTAGCAGTCGCGCGGTTCCCGACTAAAGCGCCTAGAACCACATGGCCACCGCAGCTTGAGGCTAAGGGTTGTGAGACAGTTTTGTAATGGCCTTTTCTTTAGCCTGGAACTGTCATGTTTGTTTTCTATCCAAGAAGGAATTAACCTACTTAAGAGATTAACCTACTTACCTTTGTTGATGATGTAGGCGAACAGGAAGGATCATACAACAAACACAAGAAGAGACCAAATGCGACTAGATAAGTGAAATTCTTTAGGCTTCAAAGATATGCTTGTATTTGAGGAAGAAATTTTACATTGAAATCGGAGTGTAGCGGCACCACCGTTTAGGATAGGGAAAGTTAGTTTTGTATAATATTATGAGCACAAGTTAGAGCCAGGTGCAGGCCGGATTGCAGTGAGTTACACATATCAGCAGTTGCGAAGGCAAATAGAGGCCACACGGGCGTAGCATTGCTGGAGAGGATACACACAGCAGTTTTCATGGTGCAAGTCACAGGCAGAAGGGAGCCACTGGCCAACTTCAGCGTTATGCATACGTGAAGCTAAGTGGCACGTTAGGAAAATAGAGACGCACAGCTGAGTATAAATAGGTGCCGTTTTCTAACAAACGGCTCTCCTGAACAGTGGGGCGTGTCACACCACGAGCTACACACAGCAGCAGATGGGGCGCCAACATTCCAATTCACGGCGGACCTTAGGTTCGACCTTCTGAGGCCAACACAGGTCCGTAGCCAGCCAGTGGGGGGCCACTGTTTGACTCACTACTTCAGGCAATCGTCCTGGCTTCCACCACATACTGGAGGGATCCCGAGGCAAGGGCTGAAGATTCGGACGCCAGATCATGGGCTCTTGTTGGCGCCGCATCCTAAGCCATGTCAGCAAGGGAACGCGGCATGGACCATCTTGCAGTTGCCAGCGGGCCGTCGGCGGCTCATAGGAGCGGCGCGGAGGCAACAAGGATGGAGACAGCTGAGTCGGCAGGGATGCAGACCGCCAAGTCAACTGTGGCATCCTGACGCCGTCAAAATTCCGCAGGTGTCCAAGGCCGGCACAACACTGCATTGTGCTGCACGGGCCACTGGGGTGCTTCCCCAACATTTCACGGCCCTGTGACGCAGACCAAGAGGAACGAGGGCACTGAAGATGGAAACAAAAAATCACTTGGAAAGCTCTCGACGAGTTTTAATACGGCACCTCCTGGCTCCACCCATCCCCTACATTTGGTGTCTTCCCACAACACTTGGTCATCCTGGTACATTCGGTGGCAGAAGTCGCCACTACATTTGGTGTCAGAATAGTGGACGTTGTCTGTTCAGTACGACGTTCAAGTCCACCGCCTGCATTACGGTCACAAGATGTGGTCAGTTATAACCAGTTTTCTTCTGAGTATTGGACGTTTTCTTGCCTTTTTTGATTTTTCTAATATGGCTCCTGACAAGACACATTGTAAATGTTTTACCTGGGAATAGTAGTTTTTGTTGTCAGTGTAAGTGTTACTGTATTTGGGGCAGTAAGTTTTTTTTTCGTGGCATTTAATTACTTTTGTATTGGTTTGTGATGATATGGAATTGAATGAAGTCAGGTTGTTCTTGTGCTTAAATGTTTTGTTTTGGGACTAACTGGGAACAAAAGCAACACAACTACAGAGTCAAGAATGCAAGGAGTGTGGATTTTGATGGAAAATGTAGCACAATTGATAGTGGACAATACGCAGTTGAGAAATGAATTAACATCTAGAAATGAGCAGGAAACCACACCTCATCAGTCGTTGTTGTCTAGGGCGCAGGAGATTGATGCAGCTGCCACGAGTTTGATTATTCCATTTTCTGGCAAGGCATCTGAGAATGAGCGTTCGTTCGTGAAGGACTTGGAAAGTTCAGCTATGATGAATGGTTAGTCTGATGAGCAGTTGTTACATGTAGCCAAGATTAGATTAACAAGACATATGTAAGGTGATCTGAGGTCTTAAGGTAAGCATGACCGTTTGAACAGGAGGGGCTTTTACAAGGGTACAAAAAACCGAATAGTGCTCCGCACTTTAGGGAAAGGTTGAGTACTATGACAAATAGACAGGGGGAGATGGTAGAGAAATTTGCGGACAGAATAAGAGAAATTACTGAGTATACTTACGAGTTGGGACAGAGCGATGAAGCGAATAGTTTTCTGTTGCAGGAGGCTGAGCAAAGGGCACTTGATGTATTTTTGAGGGGATTACCGATTTATATGTCACGGAAATTGCGTGAAGGGCTCCGAAAGATTTGTATTCGACCATTCGGCTGGCAATTCAGTGTGAGGAAATAGACGTGACAACAGGGATAGGCGAGAGGCAATGTAGCCAGTCACCGAGGAATAGAAGAAGGGGTGGAAGTCAGCAGCGGGGAGGCTGGAGAAGTGGAGACACGAGAGGTGGACAAGCGTTAAACGGCAGAGGGGGTCCAAGACCCACCTAAGGGAGTTCCCGTTTAATTTCAATGCTACGAATACGTATGCACAGGTGGAATGTTCAGTGTCAGGATCCATAGGGACTAAAAAGTTTAAGATTTTGTTGGACACAGGAGCGCAAGTGTCAGTGGCTACTAAGAGTACAATGGGACGAGGGAAGTTAGACCCAGCACGTTACTGGTTGCGTGGAGTGGAGGATAAGGAGGTCACACGTTTGGGGTCAGTGACAGTCGACGTCCGAATAGAGAAAGTCCGATTTAATGCATGCACGTGTCTAGTCCCATGGGTAACCGAGGGCTACGACATGATCCTATGAGTAGATTTCTTGCATCAAAAACATGCCAAAATTGACCTTGGACAACGAACTGTGGAACTTGGTGAAATGTTATTTCAGCTGGGGGAAACAGTTCTCAATGCAGAGCTATTGTGAGGGGTGTTCAACGTAATGAACAAACCAATTGAACTGCGTAAATTAGCATTAATGCTTAATTCGTATGAGTGTGTGTCTAGTGGCACAGGGAAGTCGCTTTGGGTAACTGTGCAGTCGCATCTACCTGTGGGTATGGTATGTGTTACTGAACCATTGGAGGATAATGATGTTTTTTGTTTAGTGGGTTGTTTTGTGAAACGCAGTGTTGTACGCGTGCAGGAGGGGAACGACGGGCGAGTAGTTCCCGTGAACGTGGCTAATTTTAGCACTGTTGACGCGAATTTGAGGAAAGGAGTTTTAGTAGCAAATCTGGATGTGCCAGATGATGAAGACTGTTGTTCGAGAGGTAGGCGAAGCGATCAACCACTAACTGACGATAGAAGTGCACGACAAAATTAAGCATTTGAAGGGAAAAGAAAGAGAGTATATGGAAGAATTATTGTGGGAGTTTAAGGATTTGTTTTTTTTTTCCACAAGGGCCGTTACAAGCGACTCCATTAGTTCAAAAATGGTTCAAATGGCTCTGAGTACTATGTGACTTAACATCTGTGGTCATCAGTCCCCTAGAACTTAGAACTACTGAAACCTAACTAACCTAAGGACATCACATACATGCATGCCAGAGGCAGGATTCGAACCTGCGACCGTAGTGGTCGCGCGGTTCTGGACTGAGCGCCTAGAACCGCTCGTCCACCGCGGCCGACGACTCCATTATTTCAACATAAGATACCAACAGGGAATGAAGTACCGGTTTACCGTAAACCATACAGAATACCGAGGTATTTGCAGCCGATTGTGGAGGATTTCATTGGTCAGCAGATTGAAGATGGTATTTTAGAGCACAGTAATAGTTGCTGGGGAGCGGGCATTGTCGTTGTGCCTAAAAAATCTACGGATGGAACTTAGAAATAGAGGTTCTGTTGTGACTACAGATGCCGCAATAATAATACAGTAACGGACGCATACCCCATTACAAACAAATGTGAAAAGAAGTTGCAAGGTCGTGTAGCTAGGAACAAACATTCAATTGAAATTTAAATGCGTTGAACTCGAGAAAATCTTGTCAGTACTGTGTTTAACAATCTGTCTGTTACATCATTACCCTACTGCACAGAAATAATCTTAAGTGAAATTAACTTAAGTAGAAATATTGTCAAAAACTAGTTACAAGTTAAAAAAGTATGGAAATAGAAGCTACTGCAAACAATAACAGTTTCCATTTTCAAGGCCTTAAAGGAACTCAGCTATTTTTCAAATATCACATGTCCCACAGTAGAAGAACCTCTTCCGTTTCAAGGTACAAGACGGTGCACGAGTGAAGAAGAATGCGTTAACTGTCCACGCGTTATATAACGAGCTTAAAAAAATAGAATTTTGCTCAGCAGAAAAATTATGTAACTGAAGAATTAACAATATATTTCAAACAGCTTTAGTATATTATACAGCTCTTAAATGTTTAGAACTCAATATATTTACAAATGCTGCACAAAAGCACAATCTCATGTCTCACAACGGCAAAAAGCAGTAGAAAATGTCTGAAACTGTGGTGATCTTTAGTGCGCATTCTTTCATGTGGTTCTAAAACCAGTCACTAGACCGAAGTACCGACCAAAAAGCATAGCGTGTTCCGAGACGCACTATCCCTCAAAGTATAACACTCTCTCCTACTTGAGACTTGCCAGTGACATCTCACTTCGCCGCCCTCGATTACTATCAAATATAATATTATATAACAACGTAAGTTCAGTTGAGAATAAATTGTTGTTTACTAGGTTTGAAAATACGCGGAGAATATTTTCAGTTTGTTTATGAAATCCGCATAGAAATCGGACCTGTATTAGAAGGGAGTAGATACAGTCACCGCACAATAAATTTGGGGTACATTCTAATTTTTTTCCTCAAGAAATGTAGGAAAGAATTCAATTTAGTTTATTGTGTGAAGAAATATGCATATAAGCAAGAGAAAGATAGGCACTTCAAAGTACAACTATGTTGCAAGTATCTTAATTAATAACCAAAATTTAACCTTGCAACAATGTTGATTTTTATGCTTTCCTTGAGAATTCACCACTAATAAAAGTTTTGAATTTATTCTAATTGAATTTCTTAGCTACAGCACATAGGCAGAACGCTCACTAGAATAATCATCTCTCCTTGTGGAAATTGTTTTGTCATAAATTGAGCTCCTTAACAAGGGTTTCTCCCATTTTTACATCTATTTACAATTTTTAAGTAAACAATTTCCAGTCTTCAGCAAAAAAAAAAATCTAGTGTATACTGTAGGCCATCATAAGCAGAGTATGCTCTAAAAAGTACAGGATAATTTATGCATCAATCAAAAAGTTATGATCAAATCATTTTGTAAATGTGCAGACTCAGAAGGTCAGGTTCGAAGTTTAAAAAAATGCTTTGCTGTACCTTAGGATAACTTCTTCGAACTAAAATTGTGCAAATGATTCGTATACTACTGCCTCTTATTGTTTCCTTCCTTCATTTAGTACTTTCAGCCTCGTTCAGCTTTCATTGCTCCATTAGTGGATCAGTTTGCCTTTTTTTCTGGAAGAGTTTATTCTCTGGATGTTTTCATTCTTCAAATTTTTCGTCATGTTTTACTTCTCATGTATTTTGGGCCTTTCATTAACTTTTAATCTGACATCACTGAAAGTAGTTACATGTCCCTATTTGCGCTGCCGGCCGCTGTGGCCGAGCGGTTCTTGGAGCTTCAGTACGGAACCGCGCTGTTCCTACGGTCGCAGGTTTGAATTCTGCCTCGGGCATGGATGTCTGTGATGTCCTTAGGTTATTTAGGTTTAAGTAGTTCTAAGTATAGGGGACTGATGACCTCAGATGTTAAGTCTCATAGTGCTTGGAGCCATTTGAACGCTATTTGCACTACGCTTCTTCCAGAACACCTAGTCTTTGGGTATCTCTTCCAAATTTTTGAATGGAATGATTCATTAGCATTTTGCGCGAAATTACGTACATATCTCGTTGTTTCCTTAAAAATTAGATATAGCCTATATTACAAGTAACATTTGCACAATTTACAGCAGATACCGTGAGACTGACATGAGTTTTCACTTTTTGGGTCGTAGATATTGTGTGCCTACGATTATCAATACCACTGTAAATTGTTATGTCTCTTTTCTTGAAAGCGAGCTTTCTAGTCTTTATAAGATGGACTGATCTTTCTCATTTGTAAATCAAAAAGAATCATCCCAGGTGTGGCACTAAAATATTTACAGTAACTAGTCTGCGCGCTCAATAACACTACACAATTCAAGCAACAAACATTTCTAAGGCGAGCAACTGAAGGCCTGAACTATGCCTATTAAGTATAAGATCGCTATCATAGCGCCGTTCTATGGCACAGAAGTATGATAAATACTTGTCAAAGTAAAACGGCTAGTCATAAAACTATTGGTTAGGAACTAATTTATGAGTGGGCGCGAAATGTTCAAACGTCACCCGTGCACCCCAGATATATTTTTCTCTGTAACTCGGCAACCAATGACGATTTCGTGTTGAAATATCACACCCAATGATTTGACAAACGTCATGGGACAGCGACTGGCACTTATACAGACCGCCGCAGTATCGCTTATGCAAGATATAAAAGGGCAGTACATTGGCGGAGCTGTCACACGTAATCAGGTGATTCATGTCAAATATATGTGTGATGTCTGTTCTTTCGGACAAGACCGAAACACCACATACATAATTAAGGTGAGGACAGCGCAGATGCACACCACGCACGAACTCATACGGGAATCGGCGACATGCCGCGTGTAATGAGGATAATTGTCAAGGAGTATTACATCAGTAGTGTGTGGATACGTTGAGAATTTAGGTCTGACGGGAGGCGTGCTAGGATAGTCTGTACAGTGGCGATGTCAACTGTGCCCGGATGGCGCAGTGGTCAGCGCATCTGCCTAGTGACAGGAGACCCGGCTTCGAATCTCAGGCCGGCACAAATTCTCGACTTTCCCCACTGATTTAATCAATACCCATTGCCAGATAATGTAACTAATTCCTTCGTATCATCTTGAAACGCTTCCAACGTGATGATGGCCACACGACGGGCATTTACAGAATTTGAACACGGAGTGATAGTTGTAACTAGAGGCATGGGACATTCAGTTTCAGAAATCGTTAAGGAATTTAGTATTCCGAGGTCCACAGTGTCGACAGTGTGTAGAGAATAACAAATTTCAGGCAATACCTTTCACCACGGACAATATAGTGGTTCACGGCCTTCACTTCATGACCGAGAACAGCGACGTTTGCGTAGAATTGTTAGTGCTAACAGACAAGCAACACTGTATGAAATAAGCACAGAACGACGAACGTATCCTGTAGGACAGTGCTACGAAATTTAGCTTTTATTGGCTATTGCAGGAAACGACCGACGCGAGTGTACTTGCTAACAGCACCACCTCGCCTGCAGCTCCTTTCCTGGGCTCGTAATCACGACAGATGGATCGTGAACGAACAGAAAACCGTGGTCTGGTCAGATGAGTCCAGATTTCAGTTAGTAAGAGCTGATCGTAGGGTTCGAGTGTGGCGCAGACACCACGAAGCCATGGGCTCAATTTGTCAACAAGGCACGGTGCAAGCCAGTGGTAGCACCATAACGGCGTGAGCTGTGTTTACGTACAGTGGACTGGGTCCTCTGGTCCAACAGAGCTGAGTAATAATTGGAAATGCGTATGTTCGACTACTTGGAGACCCTCTGCAGCCATTTTTGGGCTTCGTGTTCCCGAACAACGATGGAATTTTTATGGATAACCATGCGCCGTGTCACGGAGCCCCAGTTGTTTGCGATTGGTTTGAAGAATATTCTGGACAATTCGAGCAAATTATTTGGCCATCCAGGTAGCCCGACATGAATTCCATCGAACATTTACGGGACAGAATCGAAAGGTCAGTTCGTACACGAAAGCTTGCATCAGCAATACTTTCTGAATTACAAGCGGCTATAGATGCAACATCGCTCAATACTTTTGCAGGGTACTTGAAACGACTTGTTGAGTCCGTGCCACGTCGAGATGATGCACTGTGCTGACAAAAAGGCGGTCTGGAACGATATTAGGATGAATTCCACGAGTTTTGTACTCCATTGTATGTGAAGCTAAAAGAAAGAAGCATTTTTTGCGTCGAATTTTGGAAACTGCATTTTTTGAGCCCAGATAATTGCATCTACCCCTTGAATTTCTAGGCTGTTTTGAATATAGTTTGCTGTCGTTCCGGAGCAGTGGCGACTCTGGTGTGGGCGGAAGCTGTGTCATTATGAGGCGCCAAAGTGGCCTCTCGAATCTTCTAGAAGAGTAGTATGTAGATACATTTCCGGTGAAAAGAAAAGTGAGATGTATTTTGAGAAAAAGGACACACCTTTTGTCCAGAGAAGTGGACTAGTTCCTGTCGTTCAAGCGAGGGAGACACAAAATAGTGCATCAGTAATATTGAACTGTTTGCAAGATAAATATTGGTGTACTAGAAGCTGTAGAAAGCGCTAAGATGCCGGGGAAACATCAATTCGGAAATATTTTTTTAAAAAAAATTAGTAAAGAGAAATTCTTACTGAACCTTCACAAAAAAACACATGGTGCCCAACTCTTCTTTTTTTTTAAAAAAATGTCGTACCATTATAACACCCTTGATTATATAGGAACCCTAATCTTATATTAATGGCAAATAGCGCTCATACACCTATGTCAAATTTAAAGACCAGACAGTTACAACGACATCAATTAAAGTTTCTTTTGTAACTAGATAACTACTTGATATTAAAATTTAAATTTCCAAACCCATCTTGAAATGAATATATTAAAAACTTCAACAAAATTAATATGATAAATTGACATCAATTCAAATTTCAAAACTATCTTTCCATAAAATCAGTTTAGCAACACAACTTAAAACACAATAACAATTAAGCAGGACCCCTACTCTCAACATTTCCGCACACCAATTCCACGTGTGGCACAATTTAAGATGTACTGAAGTACTGTACGGAAGTACCAGATAATTTCTAAACAAGCTTAGGGGAGAGCGCCTTCAAATAAACTCAAAATAAGGAGACACGAATTGTTCACTTACAGAAGGTGATTATTTAACTGAGAGATTGATCTGCAGCATTAAAATTCATCCACAATTGCTGTACAGTGACGCAGGCTTGCGATCATGTTTCATTTCACGCTTCTGTCCTGCGTACACTTATTGGTGTACATTATACACATCATTAAATTGGCATGATGAAACCTGAAACATAAATCAGTTACCATCTATCCAACACAAGCACACAATACAAGGACAGACTCGATGACAACCTCTATAGCACGAACACATGAAATAACATGTCATTTGCTACCGAATGGAGTTAATGGCGTGAGCAAGTACTCGTCCATAAATGCAACGAGGTTGTAGCGAAAGTTTATTGAAGGCTGTGGAGACCTTCCAGCTTTGATCTGACAGAGATTCTCTGCCGGACAACGGATACAGGAACCGAAAGCGAAGACACCGTTCATCGTCAACTAGTCGATGAACTCCAGTACAGCTCAAACACTGAACACTTGACTCCAGAAGAGTTGGTCCTTTTCGAATCAACGGCCCCTAACCTAAATGAGGCTGCGCTATCACTCCAGGTCCAGACAAGGCGTATCCCGATACAAACTCGTCGGAAGATTACAAAATAACTTTTGAAGCGGTTGCGTGTACTGCACAAATACAGTCAATAAAATTCTCATCATAGTTTATCCAAGTGAGAATAAGCATTCGTCACGGTTTTGTTAACAATTCTGGCTGTGTTACCTCAGAAAATTGACGCATCTGACGTCGCAGACAGGGAAGAGCTCCTTGGTCTAAAGCTTGCGACGAGGTTTGACTGGGTGTAGACCATGCCAGTGTAGACCATGTCGCTGATGGCGATCGAACGTTATTGGCAACTTATGTAGATATGGTAGTTTAATTGATGCTGTGAACGGAAATACTTCGAGTCGCCTTGGAACTGAATAGTGAATAATGTTTGACGTTTATGGTGACAATACGTCCAGGCTTACACGCGAGTAGATAATAACGAACGCGCCCTAGACCGGTCACAGCGTCATTGCTCCTTCGCTGCTGTGAAGCTAAGTACGGCTATGCTAGCCAGGGCGAATTTTTCAGTGCTTGGTAGATAATCGTTGACATAAGAGGAGAACGAGGCCAAGCGGTATTTCAATATCATGGCGTCTAATACGCCCAGCGTGGCGACGTATTTTACCAGGCTTCGTTAAATGCGTGTGATTAATGCTCACATCTGTTTTTAATTTCCCTTGCGTTTCACGAATTCGTGGAGAGTGCATTGGAAAGACAACTACTCAAAATTAGTGGCTCCCGTGAAGGCTCCCTGGATTCTGGTGTTGCACACACATCGCTTTGATCGAAATATTGTACTTACGAGTACGTCTACCAACATAATTAGAGGACGCTGGGCATCAACAAAATGTATTGGTTTCACCAGATGCGTTTGGTACTTCTTTACTGACCAATCAAACGTTTCCCTGGCTCATTATTCAATTTAAAGTATACACATGTGTTAAGAGAAGGAACACAACGCTGGAGGAACTCGTGCGGTGAAAGATAGGCAGGTTCGGTTACAGCTCCCAGACTCGTCCAATAAAACAGGTGAGCGCAAGTCACATATTTATTATGCATACCTGCAGCTCTGATAACCAGTACTGTAGAGACCACATCGGTACAGACGAGTTGTATTTGTATCTTCACACAAGTTGTAGAAACCATTGCACAATTTTTAAATAGGTGGGTGGTTACATCCTGCTTTCATGGCTACTATTTTCTGTTGCCACCTTAAAAGAAGGTTTCTTATACGAAGCATGTCGCTTTTACAAGACAGCTATAATGGAAACCTACAGATTTGTTAGGTTTTCGTTACCTGGCTGGACCTAACGACCGGGTACTCAGCATGTGTTCCAGACATCCTCTTCCATACAAAGGAACCTAAATAACGCTCACCGTCATCTTGATGAAAATTAATCACCATAGACCGAGATGAGTTAAATCAAAATAATAATAATAAAAAAAGAAACAGGATTACTGACGTCTTGACGGTTAAAGAGTTTCATCAAAATGGGACAAAGAATGTGGGGTCATCTACTGGTTATCGTTTGGAATGAATTATACATATGAGTAAATAAATTTTCCTATATAGCTTTCTGCATAGTACAGTTACATCTTAACCACAACAGGATTTTTATTCGTTTTTACTGTTATTCACATACAGCTGTATTCCTGAAGATGTGGCTCTAACGTCGCAAAATTAGTTGGATCAGAATTAAAGATTTGTAGTACAGCTGAAGCTGTCTTATTCATCATGGTTGAATGCTACGTCCGTGGGTACCCACAATATTAAATCTGGTGCAAAATCAAAATAGCCACACAATGCTTCCTTGTCTAATGAATAACTTGGTAGAATTTCTGTCTTTCTGGCTATATCTCTCTCTCCGTCTCGCCTTCTAACTTCATATGCAGAGTGAAGAGACGAATGAAAATGTACTTGAAAATGTGATTCGAATCCAAGTCTTCTCTTTACTAGGCAGACGCGGTAACCACTACACTGCCGCGGCACAGTAGTTTCGCAAATCTCCACAAACTATCCTAGCTCACCTCCCTCCCGAATTCGAATTCCATTCACGCCTCAAACCCACTTGGTATTCTCGCTATACTCGACAAGCATTGCAGAAGCTCTCCATTGATTTAACGTCCCGTTCATAATGGCATGACAAAGCACAAAGGGCGCTTACCCTTCTCCAAATGGCTTGTTCACTAAGTAAGTGAGCAGGTGCAGATTGTGCCTGATGAGGATGGACAAGGTGTGGGGATGTTTAGGGTGTTTAGGGTTCTACATGGGCCGTAAGCAGTTTACTTGTTGTACGGGTTACAGTTGGATACGCCCAGGAACGTTAGCAAGGCCGCCAGCCCGGTCCTGGCGGGGCCCAGAGGTGACCACTGGAGTAATGTGAGTCTCCCGGTTTCGAAACTAGGTCCACAAAGAAGTCAGCTGGAAAAAAACACCCAACATGAGTGCCGGTGAGAAGAAGAAAGAAGTTTCGGCTTGAGCCGACGTTCTTCGGTTGTGGGCAGCAGACAACGTGTTGGCTGTACACAGCGAGTGCATAGAGGGCACCTGTCTTAGGCAACTACGTTGCTTTGCATGTAGGGCATAACCATATCCATACTAATATTTTCTGTGCGAAAGTGTGCCTTTTCCGAGGCTTAACTGTTGAACTTGTGGTATGTGGTATGTTAACCGGGGACCTAGAAACGATGGAGGGGCTCCTAAGAATTAGGGAAATATGTGTGCATCCGCAGAGAAGAAGAAGGTCATGGCCGGTGCTGCTAGAATTATACACTCATATGGATATAACGTCTGTTCTTTCGGACATGCCATCAATGGTGTCTGTTCTTTCTGACACGTCCGAAAGAACAGACACCATATCCATATAAGTATATGTTGTAGCCGAGGCGGTATAAGGGGAACCAGCCCGCATTCGCCGAGACAGATGGAAAACCGCCTGAACACCATACACAGACTGGTCGTCTCGCGGGTTCTCGACAACAAGTCCGCCGGGCGGATTCGTGCCGGGGACCAGACGCTGTTTCCCGCTCCGGAAAGCAGTGCGTTAGACCGATCGGCTAACCGGGCGGGCTACCGTTGAACTTATTTCGGTGAAGTAGCTTGAGCCCTGAGAAAGAGCATAGGATACTTCAAATAAATAAGTAAATAAAGGAAAGAAAAGAAAAAAATCGAGCCGTAAGAGTATAAATTAGCGACTGGTACATCTTTTGTCACGTCGGAGAATATTAAATATGCTGAAAAATTATTAAATGTGCTGAATAATGTGCATGCTTCATAATCTATTTTCCTTCAGTATCACGATGCATAACGTGCGCTCCCGCCCACGCGTATCCGGATGCACGGTTCGGCACCACTGATGCTCGTGCTGCTTTGTAGTGCATTGGGGCAGTTGAAAGGGGTGGAGTTGGGGACGGGAGGAGGGCACATCATGAACTCAGCGTACCCAAACATGCAGACACGTGAGGTTAGCTGATGCTATTGCTCATTCAATAACTTATTTATTCTCCATCACTCACCTTAACAAAACTACTGACACGCTAGCACAGCTGCAGGTAACAGCTAGTGAATTATAACTCAACAACACAAGATAATACACTGCTGCCCATCAAAACCACCAAATGATGAAGTAGGAATTCAACTAACCTGAAACAATCATGAAGTATGCTACATGTTATGAGAGTGATTCCCAACCAGCAGGTAATTAACACCATAGGGGTAAAATTAAGTTTTCTGGGAAGGGGTAAAACCAAAGAAGTTCGACAGTGTTTCGATCCTGAAACTAAATTATTTTTTCAAATGTGACCACTGTTTTGTAATACTGTACTATTGATTACATAAGTTAGCAATAATTACTTTTTTTCTCAAATACTGGCATTAATACGTGGCGCAATGTAGTGGAAGACACAGCTTGTGAAACGAATGTATGACGAATGTCTTCCTCACCTATCCTCAACATACCTACTTTCTTCTTCGTACTCTACATCTACTACATATGTTCAAACTTCACACTAAAATGCCTGCTTCGAGGTGTAGTTAGTTACCACAGTGGACCGGAAATTCCTTCTGCCTTCACTTCGACCAGTTACATGAATTAATTGATAGCGCGTCAAGTCATGGTCTGGGACGCCATTTCTTTTCATAGCAGGACGCTTTTGGATGCCATCAAGTCATCCGCAGCACAGCGGTACGTCGACGATATTATCCGACCTGCTTCGTTGCCCTTCATACCAAGCCATCCTGGATTTACATTTTAGCAAGATAATGCCCACCCGCACACGGCGAGATTATCTACTCATTGTCTCCGTGGTTTCCAACCCTACCTTGCCCACGGAGTTCGCCGAATCTATCCCTAGTTGAGAATGTTTGGAGCATTAATGGCTGGGCCATCCAACCTGCTCGATATTTTGACGATCTTACGCTGTGGTCCAACTTTTTGCCTCAAAACTCAGTACTGGCAATGTAGGGCCACCACATCGGACCACGTATGCAACAGTCTTATTATTAAACCATATATAACAGTATTTTATGAGCCCTAAATGTAGCTATTGTGAGGGCGTGATAAGCTGATCACTGGCCGCCAAGATGTCATGTATATACGTGAAATGTTGGTTAAAGCCGGCATCATTTGGAACACATCGTGCTGTCTACTGTCTGTTTCAGATTGCTGTTACCCTCGGCGACCCCGAAGTTCTGACACACTAATTGTCTGACGAAGTGTTATGTTGTCGGTATGAGGGGATGATTAATTGATCCATAACAGTAACTGTACTTTTATTTAAATACATTATGTAATATGGGATGATATTTATTAATAGTTTTGTATGTCATTTTTCTTCTACTCACTGCATCGTATTACAACAGCTTTAATTTAATTTCACATTCCTTGCTACAAATAAGTACTACATCTGAAGAAGACCATCTCTATAGTCCGCATTCAGAAATCCGTGTCAAAATTTATTCCATGGCAGCTGATCAGTAGCAGTCGTGATTTCCAGCGAGTTGTCAGTACTGGAGGACAAATGATAAAAGATTCTCTCTCTCACGTCCTCTAAGTCTGCAACTGACACACTAATTACCCCTCTGCTCCTGAGATAAGTTCCCAACCTTACTAAGATCACAGCGAAATTCGCTGCTTCCATTTAAATTAAGAGCATCTTAAAACGTTACTGTCTCTGTAAGCACTTCTGTTTGTGGTGAGGAAATCTGCACTCTTAGGAAGCTCTTAACGTTAGGTGACGATTTGGGTTCGGCTGTCAGTTGCTGTCTGCGTACTGCTAAAAAATGCGGCTGAGAACCACACGTCGCACGAGAACTCGATCCGAAACCACGTGTTTGACAACCACTGTTATAACGCGCCAAATCGACAGAATTTGGCAGTATGTCCCTCATGAGGACATCCAAAAACTCTATGAGTCAACTCCAAGCCGAATAACTGCTTGGATGAAGGCCAAACGCGGACCAACACGTTATTACTCGCTCAAATTGTGAAGCTCTTTCTTTTTAATTTATTCTGAAATTGTAAATGTTTCTTTGTCAGTATACGTACATCACGTCTACCAATTTCCATCCAATTTGGATAATTCCTTCGTGGTGCGTCGTTTATTTTCCTCTTAGTGTGTATACACTATGAAGCGCCAAAGAAACTGGTATAGTAATGCGTATTCAAATACAGAGATATGTAAACAGGCACAATACGGCCCGGCGATCGGCAACGCCTATGTAATACAAGTATCTGGCGCAGTTTTTAGATCGGTTACTGCTGCTACAATGGGAGGTTATCAAGATTCAAGTGAGTTTGAACATGTTGTCATAGTCGGAGCATGAGCGATGGGACACAGAGTGTCCGAGGTAGCGTTGAAGTGGGGATTTTCCCGTACGACCATTTCACGAGTGTACCGTGTATATCACGAATCCGGTAAAACATCAAATCACGGACATCCCTGCAAGAACGGGACCCACGACGACTGAAGAGAATCGTTCAGCGTGGCAGAAGTGCAACCCTTCCGCAAACTGCTGCAGATTTCAACACTAGGTCATCAATAAGGTCAGCGTGCGAACCACTCAACGAAAACATTATCGATATGGGCTTTCGGAGACGAAGGCCCACTCTTGTATCCTTTATGGCTGCAAGACACAAACTTTATGCCTTACCTACACCCGTCAACACTGACATTGGACTGTGGATGACTGAAAACATATTGCCTTGTTTCAAATTGTACCGAGCGGATGGACGTGTACGGTAATGGAGACAAACTAATGTACCGACGGATCCTGCATGTCAGCAGGAGACTGTTCAAGGCGGCGGAGGCTCTGTAATGGTGTGGGGCGTGTACAGTTGCAGTGACATGGGACCCCTGACACGTCTAGATTCGGTTCTGACAGGTGACATGAACGTAAGCATCGTGTCTGATCACCTGCATCCATTCATGTCCATTCTGCTTTCTGACGGATTTGGACAATTCCAGCAGGGCAATGCGACACCCTACACGTCCATAATTGCTACAGAGTGGCTCCAGGAACACTCTTTCGCGTGTAAACACATCCTCCGGCCACCAAACTCTCCAGACATGAACATTATTGAGCATATCTGGGATGCCTTGCAACTGCTGTTCAGAAGAGATCCCTTCGTACTCTTACGGATTTACGGACGGCCCTACAGGATTCACCGTGACAGTTCCCTCCAACACTTCTTCAGACATTAGTCGAGTGCATGTCATGTTGTGTTTTAAAAGGGTAAATATTGGGAATAACGGCTGGACTGGCTGGAGCAGAGAGTGAGGGTTGTCGTATGCCGGCTCAGCCGTTGAACCCTTGCGCCGGCCTGTGGAGTGAGGCCAGACGCTGCTCGCGTGTGGCGGCCACGACCCGCAACAGGTTCGCCGGCCGCCGGTATTTCGGGAACGCCATTTGGCTGCCTGACGCCTACACGCGAGCACACTGGGGCGGCGAATCGTTGCTGTGAGGGAGCGGCGCTGGCCTGCCGCTTCAACAGCTATAAGGGGCAGCCAAATGAAGACCGAACGCCCACCACGACGAGACCATGGAAGGGTTCCATTCAAAAGTCATCACACACGCCTTAAGACATTTATCCCAGTCGGAGACGAGACGATCAATTCCTTTTTCGTAGAACACGATGGGTCGCTAACGGATCCACAACCGCACTCTGTGCCTTCCTCGTCACCAAAGATTTGAAAGTCACACAGTGAAAGATCCGGGCTGTACGGAGGATTATTGCAGTGCTTCTCAACGAAACAGCTGAAGCTTAGCATTCGTCAGCTTGGCTGTGTAGGGGCTGGCGTTATCGTGCAACTGGTTGCTTCCTGTGTTCGTCAAGTTCCTCGAACGTGTAACCACAATCAATGCCGTGCACTATGAAGACACTTTGCAGAAACTGCGAGAAATCATATAGTCAAAACGTCCAGGAATGTTGCCGGACGGCATCATCCAGTTCCACGATAATACCCGCCCCCACACTCCCAATCGTACGAAGGCTATTCTTCCGCGAATTGGTTCCCAAACACTAAAAGATTCTCCGTACAGCGCGAATATTTCACCGCGTGACTGTCACATCTTTGGCGACCTGAAGAAAGACAAGCTTGGACGTTGGTTTCAGTCGAACGGCCGACGGCGTTCTATGAAACAGGAATTGATCATCTCGTCTCCCAATGGGATAAAGGTCTTAACGCTTGTGAAACCATTCTATGGTTCCGTCGTGGCGGGTGTTCAGTTTTCAGAATGGATCTGCGAGTCTCGTGGAAACTTGTGGTCACTACCTGATCTAAAGTACCCGGATGTACACTCCTGGAAATTGAAATAAGAACACCGTGAATTCATTGTCCCAGGAAGGGGAAACTTTATTGACACATTCCTGGGGTCAGATACATCACATGATCACACTGACAGAACCACAGGCACATAGACACAGACAACAGAGCATGCACAATGTCGGCACTAGTACAGTGTATATCCACCTTTCGCAGCAATGCAGGCTGCTATTCTCCCATGGAGACGATCGTAGAGATGCTGGATGTAGTCCTGTGGAACGGCTTGCCATGCCATTTCCACCTGGCGCCTCAGTTGGACCAGCGTTCGTGCTGGACGTACAGACCGCGTGAGACGACGCTTCATCCAGTCCCAAACATGCTCAATGAGGGAGATCTTGCTGGCCAGGGTAGTTGACTTACACCTTCTAGAGCACGTTGGGTGGCACGGGATACATGCGGACGTGCATTGTCCTGTTGGAACAGCAAGTTCCCTTGCCGGTCTAGGAATGGTAGAACGATGGGTTCGACGACGGTTTGGATGTACCGTGCACTATTCAGTGTCCCCTCGACGATCACCAGAGGTGTACGGCCAGTGTAGGAGATCGCTCCCCACACCATGATGCCGGGTGTTGGCACTGTGTGCCTCGGTCGTATGCAGTCCTGATTGTGGCGCTCACCTGCACGGCGCCAAACACGCATACGACCATCATTGGCACCAAGGCAGAAGCGACTCTCATCGCTGAAGACGACACGTCTCCATTCGTCCCTCCATTCACGCCTGTCGCGACACCACTGGAGGCGGGTTGCACGATGTTGGGGCGTGAGCGGAAGACGGCCTAACGGTGTGCGGGACCGTAGCCCAGCTTCATGGAGACGGTTGCGAATGGTCCTCGCCGATACCCCAGGGGCAACAGTGTCCCTAATTTGCTGGGAAGTGGCGGTGCGGTCCCCTACGGCACTGCGTAGGATCCTACGGTTTTGGCGTGCATCCGTGCGTCGCTGCGGTCCGGTCCCAGGTCGACGGGCACGTGCACCTTCCGCCGACCACTGGCGACAACATCGATGTACTGTGGAGACCTCACGCCCCATGTGTTGAGCAATTCGGCGGTACGTCCACCCGGCCTCCCGCAAGCCCACTATACGCCCTCGCTCAAAGTCTGTCAACTGCACATATGGTTCACTTCCACGCTGTCGCGGCATGCTACCAGTGTTAAAGACTGCGATGGAGCTCCGTATGCCACGGCGAACTGGCTGACACTGACGACGGCGGTGCACAAATGCTGCGCAGCTAGCGCCATTCGACGGCCAACACCGCGGTTCCTGGTGTGTCCGCTGTGCCGTTCGTGTGATCATTGCTTGTACAGCCCTCTCGCAGTGTCCGGAGAAAGTATGGTGGGTCTGACACACCGGTGTCAATGTGTTCTTTTTTCCATTTCCAGGAGTGTATATTAATGAATTAATATGGCGGGTGTCCAGCCTTCGCCTTTATAACGGCTTGAACACTTCTGGTATCTCTTTCAATGTGATATCTAGAACGTCTGTGGAGAAATAGCAGCACATCCTTTCTCAAGAGCCGAAGCCAAAGGTGTAGTGATTTTGGACGCTGGTGCCTGAAGCGAAGTCGACGTTCTAATCAATACAACAGGTTTTCCATTCGGCAGAGATCTGGACTCTGGGCAGGGTAGTCAATTTCACAAATGTTATTGTCCACAAAACATTGCCTCAGAGATGCTGCTGTATGATACCGCGTATTTTCATGCTGATACAATTATCGTCTCCGAATTGTTTGTCTGCTGTACGCAGTACACAATACTGCAATACGATTTCGTATCCTTCCGCATTTAGCGTTTTCTTAAGTGCAATAGGGGATCCACCCGTTAACCATGAATAACACCCTCATATTGTGACATCATCTTCTTTGTATTTCATAGTTGGCACTTCACATGATGGCGAATAACATTCTTTAGGCATTCGCCAAACTCTCTCTCTCTTCCATTGGGCTAGCAAAGGGTGTAACATGAGTCATGTCTCTGAATTTTTCATTTACAGACAAACGCTGTGCAGTGGTGTCACTCTTTGCAACATATCAAGCGTCTCTCAGCACTGAATATAGAAATGTACGGCTTACGAAGTGGTGCTCGATCGTTGTATTCCATTCTACGTAACTCCCTACTCACATTCTGCTATATGAATTTCTGCTAGCACTCCGAAACCCTCAAATGATTCCATTCGCTATTTCATGTGATTTTTTATAACCACCCTCAGTAAAGCTCAACACTCCCTATCTATTAGCATGTGAGGTCTCACTGGTATTGCTTTAGCTGCGGTTGTTCCTTCGCGTTCCCACTTCACACTTGTATCACTAACAGTGGACTTGGCAGCTTTAAAAGGTTTAAATTTCTTACTCAGGCGACTTACAATGCCTAGTCAACGTTCGAAGTCACTGGACCCTCCTGGTCTATCCGCTCTGCTGTTACTGATTCTCTACTGACAACACAACACTTCCGGCTTCCTTTCACTCTAGCGGGCATCTAGTGGACAATTACGCTTTACGTAGGGATGGTTGAAACGGACTCGAATTTATTGATGACAGCAATTCCCGGTCATTATAAACCGATTATTATTGAGAAGACTTCTCACTCGTCCCTGTTCCTTGTCATACAGCTTATTTTTACGACCCCTGTTTTTACGCTGCGTTATATGGGTGCAGGTAGTGCACCATTACTTGTACAAACATTGGGTATGAGACTGTTGTTTACTTACAGTGTTAAACGGCCTCAGAGTGCCATTATCAAGTGTTTTAAGTGTTATAATCCATCTTAGCTAATTTATGACAGTTAAAACTCTTGATAATGGCACTTTGAAGCCGAAATCATGTTTGTGTAAGTGTAAATTTAACACTGTAAATAAACAACAGTCTAATGGCGCTACTGACTTAAAAAATATATTATGACTGTGGCCCCGCATTATGAAAAAATTCTTGAATCGGCCAATTTCACTCACCGTATAGTCATGGACTCGTTCCACCACAACATCTCCTTTCTGTCATCCTTTCAGCTGTCCATGACGACCAGTCTTACAACACCGATTCCATACAACCAGCTGATACATGCTTCACTGACATGATTTACGTCGGCGGTGGACGGTAACTACGTAAACAGCACTCGAAAGCGGCCCGTGTGATCATTTAAGGAGGTGGGTAATATATCCTTCCCTCAGAGTTTATTTGCGCTAATGAGGAACGCGTCTTTACCAGAACTGCCCATAAGTTTTATTCCGAGAGAAAAATGCTTGCGGCTCACACATCGAAAACCTTTCTCATTCTGATTTGCAAAGTACGGGCGTAGCTTCGATCTGTTCTACGGCACGCTGAGCACATAATATGTACTGAGAGTAAATGAAACTAAAGTAATAGCCAAACAGAGATTACCGACGAATTTAGCATCAACGTTGGAGTCTACGAAGTAGAAGCAGTGACAGTATGCTTCAATATTGGTTGGAAGCAAAATAGCACATAACAGACGTAGACAGCAGACATGTCTTTAAGGTCGCTCTTCCGCAGGCAGTGACGATCGCACTCACCGTGATCAAAATAAAGCAGCACTATGTGAATTTACAAAACAGTTTGCATCGTCTTAGTAGACGTAGTAATAAGGTTTCCGATGTGCGTATTTACCCATTTTATTACTGACTTATTTCCTATCAAAGGAATAAACAACACATAATGGACACAGTTTTACGAAATGTTCATTTGGCTCAACGTACAATGTGATCATGTTGCATGAGCCACAGTTGAAAATAAATCGACAAGACATTTATTATGAACAGAATTTACTTAACAAAAACACAAGGTTACTAAACGGAAAATCCAAATGAACGCGCACAATAGTACTGTATCTGGTGTGAACAATTAGGCCCCAAAGAGCATGTTAAAAACAGTTAAGAAACGAAAGCAACTTTTACTTCTTTTACTGTTAAACTCTACAGGCATATTGTTAATGTCTGTTAGAAAGTTTAATCAATTTCTGAATAATTTGTGTTGTAGCAATGAAAATGAAGAGGGAATCTCAGAGCCCCCACGCCTTCCTAATGCTGGTTCTGGGAGTAATCTTACAACATGTTCCTACGAAATTTCACCATCATCTACTAAAGGACATACAAAATTCCACTTGCTTCTTCCTTTTCCTAGAAATTTCAGAGTCGAGTCTCCATATTTTACATAAGCAATCCTTCCCGTGAAATGTTTTCTTGTTTAATTTTGTTCCAGATTTGACCAGAATATAGTGCTTCCTGTACCTCTGTGCCTACATCAAATGAAACATCGTCTGCTTCATTTTCGTCTGCGTGCCTTGGCAATGAGAAGGCATTCAGACGCGTGTTACTGTCACTATCCTCACACAGATAACTTCGACCGGAGTCACTCTCTGACGTAGAGTCATCTATAATTGTCTTCGAAGTATTCCCTCCTCCTGCATTTGACTTAAATAGTTCCCTTTTGCAAGCTGACGACTCCTTCTTTCTTTCTCCTCGTAAGGTACGCTGTGTTTCGCTTTTCAGGTGTGCCAGTCAACACTCTTGATGCACTACGCTTTTGTTTCGTTTCTGTACCCCCACTGTTCCGTGGAAGTGCTTCCGGTAATGATCGTAGTGACTTATAGGGGACGAGTTTAGTTCAATCGGTAGCTGAGTATAAATATCATTTTGTCCTGGTGCCAGTTCATCGTTTCCTGTATGCAGCCTCTGTATTCAAAGTAGGTTGCGGTCTACCTGTCACATACTACGTGAGGAATTAATCATCTTGGAATCTGTTCCCATGTACAGGCCATATCCAAGTTGCTCGAAGTCCAGATTGAATATTCACAGGTGTGAATGCTGATGGATAAGCTCGACCTGTAATTTATAAAACATTGTAAATGGTTATAAATTTTCCACGATGTGACTGCAGCCATTCTGCAAATGCAGTGTTGTACAAAGGTTTGTATGGACCGAAACCAGTTTTATCTAGAGGCTGCAGCTTGTGACTACTATGTGGTGACAACGTTAAGTAAGATTGTACCATTATTAGTAGTGTGTTATAAATGTGATACTGGCCACCATGATACGATTTTCGTGGTTGTCTAGCATTAGCAGCATTTTCCCATTTTCATTTGGCTTCAAATGGGAAATGAAGTATTCGAAGTATTTCCGAAAAACACTGCCATTGGACCAGCTACTTGTATGCGCACAACCTATAGATCCACGTTATGCAACCTTCAACATACGTTCCGTAAAGTTCACACTGGAAATATGAACATAGGTGGCACACTTTTACCTAATGCATTAATACATGCAATCATTGTAACATAACTGTCACGCTCATCATCCTTTAGCTGCTAATATTTTTCCTGGCACATGCACAGTGGAGTTACCACTCTCATCAACAATAAATATTCTTTCTGGTGTTAATATTACTTAGTCCATTAGTGATCATAAGTTTCCTATTAAAACTTACTTATTAAAACTTGTCGAACGAGCTAGGCTCGTTGCTTCAGACTTTTTTAAGCTTAGCCGTTCATAGGGTTTCATGAAGTGGATGTACCATGGTTAACCAGCTTCTCCGTTTTTGTCCCAAGATGGAGGCACGTTTTATTCTGCCATGTACCAAATTGGAACGCCAATTTTCGTAATTCAGTTCGGGACAGTCCACAGTGCATTTTGGAGGGAGTTATGAGGTAAACAAAAAACTATTTTTCCCCCGCAGGAGTAAATACCTGTTAAACTGTACCATTTCTGTAGGACGCATATTTAGAATTTTGTGGATATCCCTGTAGAGTGTCTCTTGAAAGACGAAAATCTTTCGCTGCTTTTCTCATTGATAGTCTAGTCTCCACAACAGGTGTATCTTCTTCCAGAGTTTCTAGACACGGTGGTGGTCTTGTATTACCCATCTTCCTCCTTGGCATCCATCAAAATTAATACTGCAGTTATTAAAACACGTTCTTTTATCTATCTACCAATGCTCAAGGTACAGCACAACCGATTGGCAGAAGGTAAAATTTTCCTCCCACTTTAATAAATGGTTTACGTAATTGCAGGAATATTGTAGCATGGTTATTAAGATAGATGTCTGTCATAAATGATAACCATTAAAGTTGAATTTATTTCTACATACATAGCTGTACTAACATTAAATTAAGAACAAAATCTTACTTTTAGGTGACAAAATGGTGATTTTTGTAGGAAATTGAAACGGTTGCTCCTTGTTACTGGCTTTACTCACATCAGTGCAGCCGACCTTTGGTTTGAAAAAGAATCAAGTCAGAGGGCAAGACAAGAGATTTATTATTGGCACAAGATAAATGCCGTTTCAAGGCAGCACAGTCCTCTCCTCTGTAAATAACGCATCAAATAAAAGAGCAGCTCAAACAGTTTTTTTCATAAGCGTTCAATGTGAGCACTATTCATCACACAAGACTGACGAAAGAACGTGTTACAAGAGTGAGAGGATCTTTCACCTGTCGCCCCAAGAAATCATTTCGGAAGGCTAGTCGTGAATTACCAGTTCCAGTGAAGTCTATGTAAAGACTTTTAAGAAGATGCTTACGACTACGTCCTTATCATTTACGGATGTAACAAGGTCTGAAGTCTATAGGTTACGGTTTACGTGCCAATTCCGCAAACGAAATTTCCTGGACAATGACATGTTCATCGCCATTTGAATACACATAATGTGAGCATCTGGGCCAAGAAAATCCCCACGAGATGGTTTAATTACAGTGACATTCCCCCAAAATTCAATGTTTTTGGGTCACATGTTAGCGGAAAGTTTATGGGCCGCTCTTTTCGGTGAAGCAACTGTAACTGGTGTTACTTATCTTGCTGCGCTGGACCTGTGGCTCTTTCGTCGGTTGGAACCATAGAGCTTTAGTTGGCAGCAAGATGGTGAGCCACCTCACTGGCATAGCCCGATACGCGACTGGTTAAACGACATTGTATCTGACCGCTTCATTGGCCTTAAGGGACCGGATGACAGAGCTTGATTCGCGTGGCCTTCACGTTCATCCGATCTAGCTCCACGCAGTTTTTGCCATCGGGAGTTCATAAAGGATCATGCGTATGTGCTCCGCTACCAGTTGAACTACCCATTTAAGAAACAGGACTGAAGCGGTTGTCGCAACAGGTACTCCAAACTCCAGATCTTGCCTATCGACTCGATATTTTTTGTTGACAAATGGTGTTCATATTGAATACTTGTAAGACAAACTATTTGAGTTCCTCTTTCATTTGATGTCTTATTTTAACTGTAAGTTAAATGTAATAAATGCTACAAGGTATTAAAACCCTGAATGATATATGTCAGTGATGCGCTGTGTCATATAAATCGAGCGCTTGTGTAAGAGAACGCTAGGAAATGAAACAGGAGCTGAAAAAGAAAGCCCCGACTAATAATAGTAATTTAAGATATGAGAACCGTTTTATATTTGTAATTTAAAACATTAAAATAGTTTATGAACTCGACAAACAAATATTTAAAAAAATCACAGTTGTTGTAGTCACTATTGAACACGCTTTAAAACAAATCGAAATTGATCTAGTTTAAACAAGATTTTCACTGCAGTCACAAAAACAAAATTTATCCCATATTACATGTACAGCCAGCAGAGCTGTGTTGTCTCAAATGTAGGCCTTAATTTGAAAACGTAATTTCTGAGACTACGTCTGGGGCGCAGCGCTGTATGGAAGCGAAACACGGACTATGAAAAAAGAAGAATCTCAGCGTTTATGATATGGTGCAAGAAGATGCTGAAAACTAAGTGATCTCACAGGAAACGTGGAGGTTCTCTACAGAATCGACGGGGAAAAGAATATAGTTCGAATAAATAAACGTAACTGTGAACCTCGTATGTAAAATTGGACGACGTGACGGAGTTTAATATTAGAGTGCTGCAGAGCCCAGTGTTTGACAGGTCACGGCTCGCCTGTTGACGGGCGGTGGGGGGGGGGGGGGGGGGGGGGGACCAAGCCGCTCCTGTGCGGCCCCACACGACTCGTCTCGGTCACGTACTCGCCCCGTGTCTGTTGTCCGGTTTCCGGACACGCGGATAACCGAGCATGACCGGTCACCGCCGACGTCTCACCTCGCCTCTCCCCTGCTCGCTGCACTGTACTGTACAAATCCAACGCCTCTCTCTCTCTCTCTCTCTCTCTCTCTCTCTCACACACACACACACACACACACACACGCACACGCACACACGCACACACACACACACAATGTACTTATCTATCTATCTCTCTCTTTTAATACAAAAGCAATGGGTACGTGACAGAGCTAAATTCATAAAGCACTTGCAAAGTAAAATGATATTTCAATACAATTGCGGATAGAAGACGAGTCTTATTTCCAAACAGAAGATATATTTTTCCTTTCATTAACAGGAAACATTAAACAAGCGCCGTCCCTGCAATCTAGAAGACAACCACGTTCATAAAGAAAGCATACAAAGAACGTTAAACATTTACAGACTAACTTGTCATACTTTTCACTTGTTTGCAACAGAAACAAAATTATAGATATTGTTGATCAGCAGTAAATCACCAACGCGTTCTGGATTTAATTGGCTGCGGTGATTTGTTAGTAACATGCCGGCTTTACTGAAGCATCTTTCACTAGGTGTGCTTGTTGCTGGGATATATGAAATACGTCCTGCAACTGCAGCCACTCCTAGCAGATCTGTTTCATGTCTCCTCCACCACTTTAAGATGTCATCATTATCTCCTGGGTGCATTAAAATATAGGGATCTACTTTATCTTCTGCGGATGATCTGTTGTTCCTCCATTCCTTGAAACGATCTCTCTTTCTGGGTGGTGATGGCACAGTGCTTGAAGGATCTATGATAATAAACAAAAGGGACAAGTAATACAGAGCGGATGTGGAAATCATCGAAACGTTCCCGTAAAAGCGAGGTGTTGTACGTTAATGAAATATTATACGAATTATAACATTCCCGTTTCTCTATAATACGCTATCCACTAACCATGCAAAAACGATTATGTTAATGATTGCATGTTGTACCTGCGTAGGTAGCACACATTTGTCGCACATTGCTAAGAATTTCCTGCTTTTTATTTATTTCAAGTATATTAAGATCACGGAAAGACGGTCAAAGAAACGTAGTAATTTTATGTCTGGAAGTGATCACAATCCTCTCACAAATGAAAGTCAAGTCTCGATTTTAATCCTTTGTACCTCCTATTAAAAAATACATATCTGTTAGTACACATCAATTACGCGTATCATAGTGAAACAGTGCTTTTATTTGTGGTAATTACTCGCCTGACAGTCAGTGTCATTGAGGCTGCAAATTTGTTGCAGTTTGTGAAACTAAAGAAGAACTAACTGGACTGTCGGTTCCTTTTCGCCTTGTAATTCATGTGTGACCTCTTTAAATGGTCTCAGAAAATGCTCAGTTTTTCCTGCAAGCTCATTATCATATCCTTGCAATCTGTAAGAGGAGTCCTTTTGCCTTAACAAAGCAGCATCTTCGTTATACTGAGTGTGTAAGGATTCCAGCATCGTGTACAAGCTGTTCCATCGTGTGCAGACCTGTTGTTTCAACGATGATTTCAAAGACGAGCAGAGGCCACTTTTCTTAATGTCCTTACAATTCGTTTTGCAGTATTTATTGTTGATGCGATGTTAGGGTCATGATTTAACAAGAAGTTATCTTCCTCGAAAGTATGGCTAAGTGCTGTGTTTATACAATGAGCAGCACTACGAATCCTTCCGTGATTTTTCAAAGCCTTTATTACATTGACACCCTGGTCGGAGACAAAAACAAAACTGTACAATATGTCCGGCGATATGTCCCAATCAATTATCCTCTCTTCAATTTCTTTCATAATATTTACTCCCGTCTTCTTAACGTCCCGGAATTTTGTTGTAAATAAAACCAATCTGTGTTAATGTAATGTGTTTTAAGCGTCAAATAATGCACCTGATTATGCGAATCAGTCCACATATCAACTGTCGCAGCACATGTTTTATTAATAACTTCCGTGCTTATAGTACAGGGATGTGGCATGACATCTGCCACGTTAACTTCTCCATAATGCGCCCCTATATTTATTAATTCTTGGCCTAGTTCTCTGAAACCTTAATCGGAAACAGCATTAAAAGGTCTCAAATCTTTAGCACACATTGCAACACACTTTGCTGTAATATTGTTTTTTTAAATTCCTGCCCGAATCTCTGAAGGAGCTGTATCTTTGTGAGGTTACTTGCAACTGTGTTTCTTTAAATGAGTGGTTCCAGACTGGAAACACAATAATGTGGAGCAGTGCATGCATGATACGTACCCAGTAGACGCACCGTTTTCGTCTACAACCAACAGAAATGTGCTCCATTCTTGGCTTTTTAGACCGTAGCGTTTCTTCAATGTGTAGCCTAAACATTGGTCTCAATCTTACGTCTTACTGCACTGTCTTCCTCGCGCTGCTTGATTACACAGAGAGACACACCACAAATGAGAAGCCCGTACTGGCTGCAGTCTCACCCAGATAATGACACGTGTAACGTGTTTGAAGTTACGTGCTACGTACTCGGTCACGCCTTCTATGCTCTGTCACAAGAACTAGTGCAGGCAGCCTATCTAGTTAGGGTGTGCTCGCCCCATCTCGTATTTTGTGCTCGCTTACTTTGTCATGCAGGACTTTATTTAATATACACTCCTCGAAATGGAAAAAAGAACACATTGACACCGGTGTGTCAGACCCACCATACTTACTCCGGACACTGCGAGAGGGCTGTACAAGCAATGATCACACGCACGGCACAGCGGACACACCAGGAACCGCGGTGTTGGCCGTCGAATGGCGCTAGCTGCGCAGCATTTGTACACCGCCGCCGTCAGTGTCAGCCAGTTTGCCGTAGCATACGGAGCTCCATCGCAGTCTTTAACACTGGTAGCATGCCGCGACAGCGTGGACGTGAACCGTATGTGCAGTTGAGGGACTTTGAGCGAGGGTGTATAGTGGGCTTGCGGGAGGCCGGGTGGACGTACCGCCGAATTGCTCAACACGTGGGGCGTGAGGTCTCCACAGTACATCGATGTTGTCGCCAGTGGTCGGCGGAAGGTGCACGTGCCCGTCGACCTGGGACCGGGCCGCAGCGACGCACGGATGCACGCCAAGACCGTAGGATCCTACGCAGTGCCTTAGGGGACCGCACCGCCACTTCCCAGCAAATTAGGGACACTGTTGCTCCTGGGGTATCGGCGAGGACCATTCGCAACCGTCTCCATGAAGCTGTGCTACGGTCCCGCACACCGTTTGGCCGTCTTCCGCTCACGCCACAACATCGTGCAGCCCGCCTCCAGTGGTGTCGCGACAGGCGTGAATGGAGGGACGAATGGAGACGTGTGGTCTTCAGCGATGAGAGTCGCTTCTGCCTTGGTGCCAATGATGGTCGTATGCGTGTTTGGCGCCGTGCAGGTGAGCGCCACAATCAGGACTGCATACGACCGAGGCACACAGGGCCAACACCCGGCATCATGGTGTGGGGAGCGATCTCCTACACTGGCCGTACACCTCTGGTGATCGTCGAGGGGACACTGAATAGTGCACGGTACATCCAAACCGTCATCGAACCCATCGTCCTACCATTCCTAGACCGGCAAGGGAACTTGCTGTTGCAACAGGACAATGCACGTCCGCATGTATCCCGTGCCACCCAACGTGCTCTAGAAGGTGTAAGTCAACTACCCTGGCCAGCAAGATCTCCGGATCTGTCCCCCATTGAGCATGTTTGGGACTGGATGAAGCGTCGTCTCACGCGGTCTGCACGTTCAGCACGAACGCTGGTCCAACTGAGGCGCCAGGTGGAAATGGCATGGCAAGCCGTTCCACAGGATTACATCCAACATCTCTACGATCGTCTCCATGGG
This sequence comes from Schistocerca gregaria, assembly GCF_023897955.1. Lineage (NCBI taxonomy): Eukaryota > Metazoa > Arthropoda > Insecta > Orthoptera > Acrididae > Schistocerca > Schistocerca gregaria. The sequence continues at coordinate 534,960,405 of NC_064920.1, read as the reverse complement.
AGAATAGCAGCCTGCATTGCTGCGAAAGGTGGATATACACTGTACTAGTGCCGACATTGTGCATGCTCTGTTGTCTGTGTCTATGTGCCTGTGGTTCTGTCAGTGTGATCATGTGATGTATCTGACTCCAGGAATGTGTCAATAAAGTTTCCCCTTCCTGGGACAATGAATTCACGGTGTTCTTATTTCAATTTCCAGGAGTGTATGTTCATAGAGGCAGTCGACGTCAGCCAGACAAGCCTGAGTTTCAGACCGCTGCTGATACTCCACAGTTTTGCGGGCTGCCTGTAACTAAGGAGTTGACTGTTAATGCAACGCCCTGTCTAGTAGCTGAGGGTATCGAAATCATCCAGCGGTGTTCACGAAGTGAGATCCTTAACTATTTAATTGTAAACAACCTACTGAACAATCGAACAGATCCCGCTTGAACACTTCAATAATGAGACTTAGTTGCGTGTATCCGGATCGGCCGACGTTCAGGTGGGGCTTCAGGGAGATTTTCCTCACCTGTAATGTGAATGACGGGATCAAACCTTTTGCCTTCAAAACTAAAATAAAACGAAAACATCAAAAGCAGAAAAGAGAAAAAAACAGACAATAAATTCAACGAAACCTATGGCTCTCTCGTCAGTCCACCCGCTCCCTTCCGGAGCGAGTACGAATTATTTCTCTATCCATACCAGTAGGTGGCAGTTCTCCGATTCTGATGTCGTTTTCAGCAATTCTCCACTCAAAATTGAGACACTCCTATGGAAACGTCTTGGTTATCGACTGTCTCACAAAGAAGCGTTGCAGACCGTGGCCTTGCAGGAGACCGAAGACGGATGCCCGATTGGCGGCAGCGGCACAGTGCAGCTATCGACTCATGTACCATGCCTGGAGAGCAAGCTAGAAACACCTGAAGCGTTTCCTCCAGGTTAAAAGAGCAACACCAGGTCGATTCCTCTGCTCCATGGATATCATAGTCGATTTTGCTGCTTGTGGCCAACGATAGCAGGGCAGAGAAAGGATGAATACTGAAGTCCTCATCAGATTTCATCTTACTAAAGTGTGATGTCTGGGTACGTTGGTACGATAAAAGCTGTTACCGGTTTGTTTAACTTGTAATGATTTTTCTTGAAGAGAATGTCTCAGCTCCGCTACCTACTGTTGAGACTAAGAGCTCTATTGCTTGTAAACGACATCCTCTTACTTGTTATTACCCACTGATATTTATTACAGGTGCGTTATATTGTTGTACAACTGCTCGCTGTATTAAGTTTTCATAGATATGTTTTCAGGTCTAGTTCTTTTTAATGATGATTTTTAATGTTGACACTTCTTCAATGTTTGTTTAATCCCGGTATTTTTTTCATTAAAAACTTGTACTCTTCTCAAGTTTGCAAGTGCATCTACAAGTCAGGTTGACACACAGTTTCGGCGGTCGATGTGGCAAACATCTTCAGCAAAGACAAGACAGTGCTGAGCTTCAACGAACGTGTGCTGTTGGCCTGACAACCGTATAAATATTGTGTCCGCTTTATTTGAAGAACCGGGAATGTTTACGAAGTTACAGTAGAAAAACTTTTTTGTAGAAAAACTTTTCTGTAGAAAAACTTTTCCGCCTCTGATTTAGACTTACGATGATCACGTCTTGTAATATTTCTTTTTTAAATTTGTGAAAGAACTGTAAACATTTGTATCAACAGGAACATCTAATCGACTCTGTTACACAGAAATAAATTCAAGTAAATGCCCTTTTAACGTCATGTTATCAAATCGAAAGTTAAGGTATCACACTGTCCTACCGACTCGCGAAATACGTTGGTGAAGTTGTAACCTCCCTCTCACTTATCGACCTTATGACAGTGAAAAATTAAACCGCGTGCACCTAATGGAAATTTGGGGAAAGCAATCGTCACCGAAGTTAATTTGTCGGTAAAGAGGGAGGAAAGGGTTACATCTAAATGAAAGGAAAAATGCAAATGAAATTGGTGGAAATTAATTTTGAGAAAAGAGTAAAATTAATAAAAAAAGTAAATGTGCGGTCGTTACGTTAACAATTAATTGGCTTTAATTAGACATTTGAGATTTGGGGAAAATTACGGTCGCCAATCCTATGGACTAGAATTAAATGATTCTGAACAATAAACAATAGTAAAATTTTGCAAGTACCAAGCTGAGCTGCAGTCACAAAACTCGCACTCTTAATTTCTGCTTCTGTAATCTAAATATTGTAGCCAGCTATGAATACTTTAACTGAACTTTGAAATTAAAGCAGTGAAATGGAATGATATTACCTTAACGCTGACGCTTGAATTTCAACGACACTCAGGTTCATTCCAGAAAAGGAAGGGACCCTGCTTGGTAATGCAATTGGGACAATGAGCAACAAAGGTTGCTAAGTTGCTGTATTTTTGTGATGCAACAGTTAGAAAAGCTGAGGTCTGCCATACAGTTCTAAAACTTTACGTGCTTATAGTCTTCCTTGTTGGTTGATTGAAGTTTTGCAGTCGTCGATCGGGGAGGTGGCGACAGTCACGCAGAAGGCGGATGTTGGCACGCCTTCTTCTCGACACTGTCACCAGGCGAAACGGGCTCTTGATGTGCGCCAGCTAATGCTTCCCGTCCGCGACACCGTGTCAGAAACAATCACAGCAAGTCGAGCGCAATTACATGCTGCCAAACGTGGCAGAGCCAACACTACCAAAGATTCTACACAGTTTGGTTAGTTTTCCCTAGGCCAGAGTCAGCGTAAAAATACAAATAATATTTACAAAACAAACCAATTATATATATATATATATATATATATATATATATATATATATATGTGTGTGTGTGTGTGTGTGTGTGTGTGTGTGTGTGTGTGTATAAAGACACAGAAATGTCATATCTTCATGTAACAAAATAAGGAAAAAATATATAGTACAATAGATGGAAATAGGAGGATATGCATTTCCGGCGTTACACGTGCCCCACATTGTCTGAGGATGTTCGTGTAACCTAAGCAGACTCAGAAAATGTCCCAAAAAGGAAAAAAAATAGCAGCGGAAATGCATATGCTCAAAATATCAAGAAAATTTTGCATTAGGCTAATTAACCATAAACCAATTTTTAGACCATAATAATTAAGTGGAGACACTCCTAACCTTATTCCACTCTGTCATCTTACACAAAAGAAAACAGGTTCACAATATACTAAAATTCATAGAAAACATAGAAAATGGTTTAGCTATTCTAAAATCAGCAAAATTCCTAACAGTATCAAGAAATGAAATATTATTTACAAAATTAATCTCAGTACATGGTCATAAAAACAGGTAGATCAAAATACGCAAATTAATAATTAATTACATAGAATACACATTTTATATAACCTTTTCATAATTAATATTCTTGTCATGAGAGTACGCTTAATGATAAACAAGGACATAGACTGTTACACCATAATATTCTAATTATCTTAAAAGGATATTGTGATTTACACAGTCAAATGCCTTTGACAGATCGCAAAATATATCTGTTGCCTGCAATTTTTTGTCTAATGACTTAAGCACATTTTCACTACAAGTGTAGATAGTAGATAGTCTTCTCAATATCAGAACCCTTTAGAAATCCGAACTGCGACTTTGACAGTATGTTATTTGAGATAAGATGGTTATAGAGCCGATTGTACATTACTTTTGCTAAAAATTTTGAGAATGCTGTCAAAAGTGAAATTGGAAGGAAATTTTATGCTATTTCTTTATCTCCTTTCTTAAACAGTGGCTTAACTTCAGCATATTTCAACCATTCAGGAAATATTCCACTAATAAACGACTGGTTACACAGATAGCTTAATATGTTACTTACCTCAGAAACACATTCTTTAATTAGCTTTGTTTATATTTTATCATACCCACTAGATGTTTTTGATTTTAAAGATATTATGATGGACATTATTTCTGCTGGGGTAGTGAGGTTCAAATTCATATTATGGAAGTTATTTGAAATTTCTGGTCTGAGGTATTCCATAGCAGCATCTACATAACCCGACAACCCCATTTTTTCAGTAACAGATATAAAATGTTTGTTGAAAAGTTCTGCTACACTATACACATCTCTGACCAATGAATCATTTACTCTTAATGCTATTTGTCTCTCTTCATGTCTGGTTCTACTGGTATCCTCCTTCACTATATCCCACAATGTCTTTATTTTGCTATCTGATATGACTATCTTTTACTTGTAATATATTTGCTTTTATATTCGTATTGCAGTCTTTAATATTTTGCAGTATTTCTTGTAATGTGCTATAGCGTCAATATCAGAACTGTTTTGGTTTGACAGATACAGTTTTCTTTTTGTGTTACAAGATACCCCTGTTCCGTGAGTAATCCATGACTTCTTTGTAGACTTTGCTCTAACCTTGGTTAGTTTTGGGGGAAAACAGTGTTCAAATAAGGTAAGCACTTTATTAGCAAAAGTGTTATATTTTTCATTCATGCCATGAGCACTGTAAACATCAGTCCATTGAATGTCTCTGAGGAGTGTTCTAAAATAAACAATTTTTGGCTTATTGAATACCCTCTTCTGCTCAGATTTAACAGATTTTATATCCTGTTCAGTATTAACATTTAACAGAAGGAACTGCATGTCATGGTCTGAGAGGTCATTGACTATTGGTTTTGTAATATAATTTTGTTCATTGGACTTTCGTATAAAGATTTTAACAATGGCTGTTTGTGAGCAATTGGCTACCTAGTGGTAGTTGAATGATAGTGTTACTAACTCAGATAAATTCTTATTGGAAGAGTCTTTAAGGAAATCTTCATTGAAATCACCAGCAACCACTATTTCTTTGTTTCTGGTTGTTAAATGGGCCAGTACAGCTTCAAGGTGGTTTATGACCACATTAAAGTTACCTGCAAGTACTTGATGTACACTTAATATTACGAAGGATTTTTTGTGAAATTCTACTTCTGTTGCACAAGCTTCCATATGCTGTTCTAAGCAAAATTTATGAATGTCTATGTTCTTAAATTTATGACAGTTCCTGATGAATGTGGCAACTGCTCTTTTTTCCATTTCTGCTCTACAAAAGTGAGATGCTAACCTAAACCCTGTAAAACTTAAACGTTCTACACCAGTGGTCACATGATCTTCAGAAAGACAGATTATGTCAGCTGGGTTTGAGGAATCTAATTCATCTATGCAGATAATTAATTCATTAATTTTATTTCTCACTCCTCGAATATACTGATGCAATGAAGACAGCCGACATTTTACATAGTCTGAGTTAAAATTGGGTAGAGTTCAAATATCTGCTGATTGTTGAAAATTCTTAACCAATCTAAAAACATACTGCTCCTAGTAGCAATAATTATTTGTCTGTAAATGCACTAAATACTGATGTGAAGTTGTTCACTACACTGTCCTCAGTCACCAAATAAAATAGCAGCATCTACACCTCTAACACTCTGTGTGTGATACTATACATATGCTATATATGCTGGCACTGACAATGACGACAATGTCGTCGTAGATCGGCAGATTACAATATTATGTCTATAACAACGTTTTAACGAGAAAGCAGATACTACATTATTTTTGAAACTGAGAGAATGATCTGATTTGACAGTCTTTGTCGGAGGATTTTTTCTTGTCTGAAAGTCGCCTCGTTGCAGGATGTGAAGATAGTGTGGTGGCGAGGACACCCGATTCAGAAATTTGGTGATTCTACGATGAAATAATGTTTCCAGGTCCGTTACATATTTATCGCAGGTAATGTTAGGACTGCTGTACTGTCGCACTAGTCTTTATCAGGCCAACCTCAAAATGTTCAAGAATGGTTCAAATGACTCTGAGCATGATGGGACATAAAATCCGGTGTCATCAGTCCCCTAGAACTTCAAACTACTTAAACCTAACTAAACTAAAGACATCACACACATCCAAGCCCGAGGCAGGATTCCAACCTACGAACGTAGCAGTCGCGCGGTTCCGGACTGAAGCTCCTAGAACCGTTCGGTCACATTGACCGGATCCAAATGTTCAAACTTGATATATAAATACGTTGTTCACCAGTCACTCACCGACTGGCGTTCGTTGCACAGGTGTAAGCTGTCTTGGTTAATCCACGCATAAAGCAGAGATCACTGTTCACAGTTTACTAAACATTAATCACTGTATTTCTGCAGGTCACTCAACACTGCACATACCGATTTAAATGTGTTATCCGTTCTCATACGCATGTGATTTGCAGAGCATCTATGTAGATGCAGATGTAGAAAACCAACACAGCATCAACGCCGAAGCCAACAATTAGCATTTTCCTTGTCACCGCTCTACCACTCAGTTATTCAGTCTCAATAATCGAACAAAGGCGGTCTTATGGCAAAAATATAAAGGGTGATTCTTATTAACGTTTAAAAAACCACTGTGACGTAGATGAAGCTGCGGCAAGTAATTCAATATAACACACGTAGGGCTGCAAAAGTCAAGAAATACCCGAAACGTGAATCACAAATGTTGAGCATCAGACATCAGATCCAAAATACAAAGGATATTTCGATCCTGTGTCTGAAGGGATGATTGAGCGATGCAATACCTTCATTCAAGGAATCAGTGCAAATTTCGATCACCTTTTGTAAACGTCATCTGTTGTAATTGTAGAAGTTACAAAATTACTGCCCTCGCTGCAACCAAGCAAAAGCTTTTCTTATTTTGTGTTTCTTTCCTTTTCTCCCTTCTGTTTTTGTTTATCGACATTATGAAGTAAAGAAAGCGGAGGTCACTGATTGGTAACGATGCAATTCGATGGCTTCTACTCATTTACTTGTGACGCAATACGGTAGGTTTTTGTTGAACTGTACACTGCAATAATCCAGTGGAGATCACGAGACCGTAAATAGATTAATAGCTCAGTGTGAACACGTAATTGTCTCACCCAGTGAAAAACAAATACTCCCTGCTGGACGCGTACTCGAATGCGGAGGCCCCCCACCCCACGTAGGCGCGGAGCCACAGCGACGTGAATACTTGGCTTTGGTTGGGATTATCACGTGCGACAGACTAATAGGCTCAACCGCTGCATGCGCGGCGACATACGCCATCTGGTGACGTCAACTGTTCAACACCGGGGCCAACGAGATATACGGACCTTGCAACGGTCTCGTGACGCCTCACTAGTAGGCTTGTCCGCCACACTTCAGGAACGCTCAACTCCGGAGCAGGGCTCACGGGAAATCAGTACTTAAAGTCTTAAGTTTTTTGTGTGGTATCGAGAGCTTGTACACATTTAAACGCGCAGTCACAAATTATTAAACTCATCTGAAATAGTTACCCTTTCCCGCCGGAGACGACTGCTGCCACTCGTAAGACATCGAGTGTGACGTGCTGAACGAGGTCCACGAGAAAGTCAGGCTGAGGCGCAGTGAGTAACTATTTCAGATGAGTTTAATAATTCTTGACTGCGCTTTTAGCCGGCAGGGATGGCCGAGTGGTTCTAGGCGCTACAGTCTGGAACCGCGCGACCGCTACGGTCGCAGGTTCGAATCCTGCCTCGGGCATGGATGTGCGTGATGTCCTTAGGTTAGTTACATTTAAGTAGTTCTAAGTTCTAGGGGACCGATGGCCTCAGAAGTTAAATCCCATAGTGCTCAGAGCCATTTCAATCATTTCACTGGGCTTTTAAATGTGTACGAACTCTCGATAGCACACGACAAAGTTGAGACCTTTAAAGGATACAATTTCAATTACACATCGATTTCCCGTGGGCGCTGCACGGAACCGATGGTTCGCCAACTTTAGCGGACAAGACGACTAGAGTGACGTCACAAGGTTGTTGCGGGGCCTGTACATTTCGTTGGTCGCGTTCAACACTTGACATCCACTTCTTGGGTACATTTGATGCCCCATGTGTCTTATGTTAAGTTACTTGTATCAGCATTATCCATGTCGCTTCAGAGGTTCTTAAACCTTAATAAGAATCATTCTGCACACATATACGGTGAAACATTTAAGTTCTTCTAATAGGGAATCCGTTGAATTTGTAGCTAAATATAATGAATAAAACAAAGTAATAAAAATAATTTGGGCTTCCTTGAGCCTTTAAAATTTCAGTTGAAGGACACTGAACATCTCTCAACATGGAACTCACAGAAGTTGGCATGGTCGTTCTTAAGCTCCAAAGGACACAAGTGGCCGCTTGCGATATTGGGTGGCGGTATCCTCATCCTATCGCTTTACGCAGAGGCCTACACACAGCGAGCTGTCTGACACGTTGCGCTGCCCTGCTGGTAGATGTCATCCTACCGAGGAAAAGCAGACTGCAAGTAGCTGTGGACGTGATCCCAAACGGTAGTTATGTTGATTCATTGTGTCTTTCAGAATGATGAGATCACCAAGGAAATGCCACGAAAACATTCCCAAGGTCATAACGCTCCCTCCTGAGGCCCGGACCCTTCCGAGTATTGTTGCACGCTGTTTTCTTCCAGACGATTCACGTCGATCGAGCATAAAGCGAGATTCATCTACAAAAGGCGATCTGTCGCTTCTCGGTGGCAGCAGTCAGCAGGGGTGCACGAACCAGGCGCCTGCTGCTAAGCCCATAGGCAGCAAAGTTTGCTCGACGGTCGTTGAGGAGACTTAGTCGGTAGACCCTTGTTACGTCTGGGCGGTCAGTGGCTCAGCTGTTGTATATCCATCCGGCCAGTCACCGGTCACCCCTGTCATCTATGGACCATGGTGCACTTCAGCTGCCCGGGCGCCGAATTTGGATAGCGCAATTGTGCCAGCCACGGTATAATTTAGCCACAGCGCCACGCGAATTGTTTACGAACTTTGCTGTTTCGGAAATGGTTCCGCCCATGATACGAAAGGCAATGATCATGCCATTTTGTACGTCAGATAATCTGCATTAAGACAATGACTGCACTGTTTGCCGCGTCCCCCAGCACTCTTTATGCACCCTACACCGCTAGTGCTGCCACCTGCCGACTGTGTGTGTTTACTGAACGTTGACATCGAACATAGGAGGTGGTCACATTACTGTGACTGGACAGTATATGGCTAGTGATGAAATTAACATCAAAATTCAAGACAACAAGTTAAAAAAGGGTGAAGGAATTCTGCTACCTTGGAAGCAAACTGACATACAATATGTGACCAAAAGTACCCAGACACCCTCAAAAACATACGTTTATCATATTAGGCGCGTTGTGTTGCCACCGACTGCCAGGTACTCCGTATCAGCGACCTCAACAGTCATTAGCCAGCAGAATGGGGCGCTCCGCGGAACTCTCGGACTTCGAACGTCGTTAGGTGACTGGGTGTCACTTGTGTCATACTTATGTATGCGAAATTTCCACACGCCTAGGTCCACTCTTTCCGATGTGATACTGAAGTGGAAACGTCAAGGGGCACGTACAACACAAAAGCCTACAGGCCGACATCGTCTGTTGGCTGATCGAGACCGCCGACAGTTGAAGAGGATCGTTATGTGTAACAGGCAGACATCTATCCAGACCATCAAACAGGAGTTCCAAAATGCTTCAGGATACACTGCAAGTACTATGACAATTGGGCGGGGGGTGAGGAAACTTGTATTTCATGGTCTAGCGGCTGCTCATAAGCCAGAGATCACGCCGGTAAAAGCCAAACGACTCCTCGTTTGGTGTAAGGAGCATTAACAATGGAGGAACGAACAGTGAAAAACGTTGTGTGTCGTGACGAATCACGGTACTCAATGTGGCGATCCGATGGCTGGATGTGGGTATGGCCAATGCCCGGTGAACGTCACCTGCCAGCGTGTGTGGTGCAACCAGTACGAGTAAAATTCGGAGGCGGTGGTGTTATGGTGTGGTCGTGTTTTTGATGGAGGTGGCTTACACCCCTTGTTGTTTTGCGTGCCACTATCGCAGCACAGACCTACATTGATGTTTTAAGCACCTTCTTGCTTTCCATTGTCGAATGGCAATGGCGACTGCATCTTTCAACACGATCGAGCACCTGTTCATAACGCACGGCCTGTGGCGGAGTGGTTACACGAGAATAACATCCCTGTAATGGATTGGCCTGTACAGTACTGACCTGAACCCTATAGAACTGCTTTGGGGTGTTTTGGAACGCTGACTTCGATCCAGGCCTTACCGACCGACATCGGTATCTCTCCTCAGTGCAGCCTCCCGTGAAGAATGGGCTGCAATTCCCCAAGAAACCTTCCAGCAGCTGATTGAACATATGCCTGCGACAACGGAAGTTGTCATCAAGGCCAAGGGTAGGGCAACACGTTACTGAATTCCAGCACTACCGATGGAGGGCGACACGAACTTGTAAGTCATTTTCACCGAGGTGTCCGGATACTTTTGATCACATAGTGTGTGACCCTCAAACAAGGAGGGCATAAAAAAATCAGACTAACGGAGGTAGTTAGGGCATTCATGTCCACAAGGAGACTATTGGTATTTAACATCGGCCTTGAACTGAGGAAGAAATTTCTGTGAACTTATGTATGGAGAAGACCGTTTGAAATGAAGCATTTTGCAATGTAGTTAGTTGAAAATTTGGTTGACTGATAACGTAAGAAATCTCCTGATGGCGTTACGCGAGATCCTTCTGGCATTACACTCAGTGACTTCCCGATTTTTCTCCCATGAAGAAACCACTGCGTGGCAGGAATTTCCAGAACAACGAGGAGCTGTTTTTCGACGTGTAACGTTTGCAGGACAGCCATAACTCACACAACTACAACAAAGACCTCTAAAATTCATTCCTCACTAGTAAAAGTAAGTCGTAAGAAAAAGTGGATACGTACAGAAGAACTGACACAAAAACCCTGATTTATAGTGACAAATGATAATTAATACTTGATGACTATCCTGTTATTGACAGTTATGTAACAACTAGTTACGAAGTTCGTACTGTGGACATGAAAAAATAAAACGACAACTTGAACAGCACGAAGGAAAGTACAGCAGTGGACCACAGCACATAAAATGGAGAGTGCCATTCAAATAACAAGAAAAATCTGTACTAAAATAATCTTTAACCTGGAACACGAAACTGAAACACAGCAAAACAGTGGTCAAATCAGAAATATTTTACGCAGCAGAAACTCTTAAATTGACTTCGAACGGAGAGCTCGAAAAGTAAGAAAAAAATGAAAGAAGAATCCTAAGAACTGCCAAAAACCAGCAATGAGTCACGATTTTTGTTAATATCTAATACAGAATTATATCTTAAAATTAAAAAGGTAACAGTTGCACTGAGAAAAAGGCGATTAAAATAGTATGGACACACAAGCAGAAAGCGTAATGACAATTAGAAATACAAAGTCACAGATTAGATTAGATTAGATCAGATTAATACTTGTTCCATAGATCATGAATACGACACTTCGTAATGATGTGGAACGTGTCAGGTTAATAAAAGATGTCTGTACAAGATATTACATCACACAAAATATTGCATGACACTAATGTTTAAGTTGGTTTTTTTTCCTTAATTTATATCTAAAAATTCAGCCAATGAGTAGAAGGAGTTGTCATCTAGAAATTCTTTTAATTTATTTTTAAATGTTAGGTGGCTATCTGTCAGGCTTTTGACGCTGTTTGGTAGGTGACCAATGACTTTTGTGGCAGCATTATTTACCCGTTTCTGTGCCAAAGTCAGATTTAACCCTGCATAGTGAAGATCATCCTTTCTCCTGGTGTTATAGCTATGCACACTGCTATTACTTTTGAACTGCGTTGGATTATTAACAACAAATTTCATAAGTGAATATATATACTGTGAGGTTACTGTGAGGATCCCTAGATCCTTAAATAGATGTCTGCAGGATGACCGTGGGTGGGCTCCACCAATTATTCTGATTACACGTTTCTGAGCAATGAATACTTTTCTACTCAACCATGAATTACCCCAGAATATGATGCCATACGAAAGCAGTGAATGAAAGTAGGCATAGTAAGCTTATTTACTGAGATTCTTATCACCAAAATTTGCAATAACCCTATAGCATACGTAGCTGAACTCAGACGTTTCAGCAGACCATCAATGTGTTGCTTCTAGTTTAGCCTCTCATCAATGGACACACCTAAAAATTTTGAAAATTCTACCTTAGCTACAGACTTCTGTTCAAAGTCTATATTTATTACTGGAGTTGTGCCATTTACTGTACGGAACTGTATATACTGTGTTTTATCAAAATTGAAAGAGAGTCCGTTTGCTGAGAAACACTTTGCAGTTTTGTTTAAAACATCGTTTACAATTACACCACTTAGTGCTTGGATTTTGGATGTTACTACAAGGCTGAGAGTAATTGGAAGAGATATCGATAATGTATGAATCGACTTGGACGTAATAGTAAACAGAGTACTTCTTAGAGAAGCAATAGAAAAGGCGGGCTTTCAGGGCAGAATAAAATGAAGAACTGGAAGACAGTGGACACGAGAAGAGAAGAGGCAAAAGTCTCGAAGAATGAGGAAGTGTGATCGCAAAGGAATATGTAATTGAGTACAAAGAAGCAAAAACGATGTTGACTTATCGCACCCTCCTAAAAGGTTGTTCGAAAATAAAACTAAGCTGAACGTGACTGTCATTTAACAAATTTCTGCACGTATTTTCGTGAGACCGATCAATAATTATCATTTTAATACATTAGTACCATTTAAAAGGAAAGAAATACTCTTAAATAAAAAAATAACTGTTCACATACTCTCGATAATGATCTCACTCCTTAGCTTCTGGCTGCTGTTCAGTAGCTTCATTAGAAACATTTTTTTAAATGTATTTTTAAATCAACCTTAGATGTGGATCCTTTCTTTCTTTTTACGTTAAAGCTTCCCAAGATTCAGTTAGTACATAAAACATATTGGCTGAAAACACTGCTACAAACAAAATTTAAGCTTTATTACATAATGAAAATGCAATTGAAATTCACCCACCAGCCGATCGAGATGTTCCTTTCTATATACTGTCATCAATGACTGTCCATTTGATGAATGATACTATACTACACTATACCGGCATCTAGCGAGACTCCAATACATTATTACGAATGTACTCGCCAACGTAAATGCTACTTGCGTTATTTTTTAATTTCTTTTTACAACCTTGCAACTACCATTTAATTCACTTTTATATCAGAAAAATACACACGAAATGTTTCTCTTAAAGTAGTAAGCACACTTCCACTAGTTTCTTAACCAGAAAGTTCGCGTAAAAGTCTAGCAGGCATTTTCTGTTCGCCACCTTCTCTCAAGTTAGAATATCACCCGTTGAAAGTTTCAGTCTCGTAGAAACAATTTAAAAAAAAAAGTTGGCGTTCTTACTTCTCTTGGTGGAACATATTTCCTTGTAATTCTTAAGGTACTGTATTGTCGAACGCAAATTAATTAGAGGCTTACGTCTTCGCTGCGTGTTCAAGCGACAACAGTCGCTCACATAGACGTGAGTGGGGCACTCAGCTAATTGAAAAAAAACGCTGCCCACCCAGGAAACTAGGCTGTCGGGCTGTTGTGACACCTACTCAATCAATATAAGTGCCGATAAACAGCTCTACCGTTGTCCTACATAACAACCGGGACGCTGATACGTCGAGCACGAAGACACTAAGGCCACAATTACTTTGACATGGTGGAAGAGTGTCTCACACAAGCCGCCTGCTAACACTGAAAATTCTATGCTTTAGATTCAAAACTATGCAAGTGGTTAGAATCCTGTACTGAGTACTGTAAGACTTATTGACATAAATAAGTTACTCCTTGTAACAACCACTTGAATACATAGAAACCATTCAAATTTACCACCGCCCTTCTCATTGAATGAGTTAAGTCGTTACCCATCTACAAAACTAAATTAAGCGTTCAAAATAATTCGCCCCGTTTGTTTGCACTGGCCACACCAACATTCACGAAAGGTAGTGGGAGTAATCCACTAAATTACAGGCCCATATCATTAACGTCGATATGCAGCAGGATTTTGGAACATATATTGTGTGTTCGAACATTATGAATTACCTCGAAGAAAACGGTATATTGACACACAGTCAACATGCGTTTAGAAAACATCGTTCCTGTGAAATACAACTAGCCCTTTATTCACATAAAGTGTCGAGTGCTATTGACAAGGGATTTCAGTTCGATTCCGTATTTCTGGATTTCCGGAAGTCTTTCGACACTGTACAACACAAGCCGCTCGTAGTAAAATTGCCTATATCGTCTCAGTTATGTGACTGGATTTGTGATTTCCTGTCAGAGAGGTCACAGATCGTAGTAATTGCCGGAAAGTCATCTAGTAAAACAGAAATGATTTCTGGCGTTCCCCAAGGTAGTGTTATAGGCCCTCTGCTGTTCCTTATCTATATTAACAATTTGGGAGACAATATCAGCAGCCGTCTTCGGTTGTTTGCAGATGACGCTGTCGTTTATCGACTAATAAAGTTATCAGAAGACCAAACAAACTGCAAAACGATTTAGAAAAGATATCTGAATGGTGCGAAAGGTGGCAGTTGACCCTAAATAACGAAAAGTATGAGCTCATCCACAAGAGTGCTAAAAGGAACTCGTCAAACTTCGGTTACACGATAGATCAATACAATCTAAAAGCCGTAAATTCAACTAAATACCTAGGTATAACAATTACGAACAACTTAAACTGGAAGGAACACATAGAGAATGTTGTGAGGAAGGCTAACCAAAGATTGCGTTTTATTGGCAGGGCACTTAGAAAATGTAACAGACCTACTAAGGAGACTGTTTACACTACGTTTGACCGTCCTCATTTAGAATTCTGGTGCGCGGTGTGGGATCCTTAGCAGATACGACTCACGGAGTACATCGAAAAAGTTAAAAGAAAGGCAGCACGTTTTGTATTATCATGAAATAGGGGAGAGAATATCACTGAACTGATACAGGATTTGGTTCAAAAATGGTTCAAATGGCCCTGAGCACCATGGGATTTAACATCTGAGGTCATCAGTCCCCTAGAACTTAGAACTACTTAAATCTAACAAACCTAAGGATATCACACACATCCATGCCCGAGGCAGGATTCGAACCTACGACCGTTGCGGTCGCTGATGTTAGGCGCAGAAGACTCGTGCGAAATTGGTGTTCTAACTCATCATAAAAGTGGATTCAGGTGTGGACTATGGAGAGGCCAGTCCATCTCACAGGAATGCTAGTGTCTACAAACCATTGCCTCACTGATGTTGCTTTATGGCAAGGTGCACTGCCGAGCTGATACCGAAAATCCGAAAATCATCATCTCTGGACTGTACACAATGCTATAAAACATGTTCATATCCTTTCACATTTAGCGTTTTCTGCGGAGAAACCATGAAAAACATTCCTACGCCATTACAATATCCTCTTCACTGTTGGCACTACATATGATAGCAGGTAACGTTCGGGAGTCAACCGCCAAACCCACGCCCTACCATCAAATTGCCACAGGGTACAGCGTAATTCTTCACTCCAAACCACTCGTTTCCAGTCAACCATTGGACACTGGCGTCGCTGTTTTCACCGCCTCAAACGTCGCTTAGCACTGACAACAGAAAATAAAACATCTATAGCCGGCCTTACGATCTTATTTATTGCGTAGCTAACAATTTCGGCGCTTCAACCCCCTCCCCCCTTTTTCAACCTCTATTTGATGTTGAAGGGGTTATCACGAGCCATATATACGAAGCATCACTGACCAACAGTTTATGGTAGGAGAGACGACATCGCAGTTACAGATAGTCTGCGTAAACAGTTATGCTGGCCACTGATGCATTGCATATATGAGTCGTGATAGCCCCTTCAGCATCAACTAAGGCCTGAAGATGGCGCATTGAAACAATGAAACTGGAAGCTACGCAATAAACAAGATTATAATGAAGGCTGTAGCGTTTCATTTTCTTACAACAGTGAACGGCCGTGGTGCCCCAGACCTCCAGTCAAAAGAATGGACATACAAAAGAAATATGTTCCTTATGACCATCTGCTCGACCATTGTTCCCCGTTCTTTTGAATTCCCTAGACGTAGTTAACGTGCTAGCTGATTCTATTGGCAGCACTTTGGAATTCAGTTCCTTCCGATGATTTCATGTGATATTTAGCCACCACGTTCCCCATTGCTCGACGGTACCTGCCTATCGGTACATGAGATCTTCTTGGTCTGGTCGTAATTGTGATAGTTCCTCCCATTTACACGTACCAACCATATCACAAAAATTGGACTTAGAGAGCTGTAGAAGTTTTGAAATGTCCCTCATTGATTTGTTAGATTTGTACTCGGGTGACATCCAATGAGTAGTCCAAGTTCGAAGTCACTGAGCTCTCCCGAGCGACCCATTCTGCATTTACTACATCACGACAGACAACACGATACTCTCTGCCTCCTTTTACGAGGGCTGTTCAATAAAGAATGATCATATTTTTTTTTGACAACGTACCTTTACTCATCCCCATGATTTTGATGGTTCTTCTCAAAGTATTCTCCCATGAATACAATGCACTTGTCCCAGCGTTTCTGCGTCTTCTAATATATGGTGAAAACCATTTTTTGTGAGGTCCTTCAAAATCGCCTCCGCAGCCATCACCACTGCTTCTGATGATTGATAATGCCTCCCACGAAGGCGTTTCTTCGTGTTAGAGAACAGAAAAAAAGTAACATGGGGCTAATTCCGGACTGTATGGAGGTTGTTGGATGCACTTCGCGTTGGTTTCTGCAAGACATTCAGCGACACCACTGGCAATATGCGGCCGAGCATTATCGTGGTGCAGCATCCCTCTTGCTTCACGGAAATGTGGTCCTTTGCCCCTGATATGGACTTGCAGCGCTTTCAGGATATCCCTGTAGTACTGTCCAGTTACTGATGTGCATGCACGTACAACATGCTGATAAACGATTCCATGACTATCAAAGAATGAGATGACCATAACTTTCCCAGCAGAAGCAACCACTTTTGCTTTCTTGGGGGTTGTTGATGAAGGAGATTTCCGCACTGAGCTTTGCTGTTTGCTCTCAGGATCAAAATGATGTACCCAAGTTTCATCAGCAGTGATTAAATTTGAAAGAAACTCTAGACGTTCCTCTAACATCAACTTTAACAACATGCAGACCTGCACGCGAATGTCCTTTTGTTTGGGAATCAACAGTCTTGGAACCCATCGCGCACAAACACGTTAATGTGTAATTTTTCTGTTACCAACGTGTGGTTGGCACCCAAAGAAATGTTGAGTATTTCAGGAAGTGATCTTAAGGTTATTCGTCAATCATCTCTCACAATGACAGGAGCAGTGTTGGTGTTTCCTTCCGTAAGAGCAGTAACTTGAGCACCGGGTCCAACTTCCTTTGAAACTAATTGTCTCCCCTCTTTAAACATTTTAAACCACCTTCGAGCTGTGCTGTGAGGAAGAACAGACTCTCCATAGGCCTCCTGTAACATTGTATAGGCCTCAAATGAAGATTTGTTGAGACGAAAGCAGAACTTCAAAGCTCCATATTGTTCCTCGCACGTTACCTCCATTGCACCGATAGGCGATACTGAACATGTCTTACCTTCCCTGCCTCTCACAGGTGGGAACCAGGAATCCCAACAATGAAACCTGTACAGCGTGTTTGTTGCACATTAAGCTAACAGAATCTCATAAGATTAAATTTTAACGCAAGAGATTATGACCATAAAAATTATGATCGTTCTTTATTGAAAAGCTCTCGTGTTTTGGTGTGTGCGCCTCTCTTGACTTCTGGTGAGAAGTTCCGCATTACGTAGGGGTTCTGGATATTTTTGATCAGACATTGCATATTCTTTGAAGTGTGCACTCCGTAGGGATTTTGACGGATACGTACTGACGACCCATGAATCACACATTTTTCCTCGAATCCCTCTGTGTGAACAGTTTCATCGAGAATATTAGGCATACGTCTGTGGCTTGAAACACCGAGTTTCTAGGAACTTTCTATCCACAATGATAATTTTTTTTCTGTATAGTTGATACCTGTCGCGAACTTTTCTCTGTACTTTTCAGCTAACCCAGCCACAAAATCGTGCTGCACTGCTCATTAATTAAACGTCTTCAAGTTTCCGTAAAGAATAATTCTAAATCGTCGGCAAACTGTCAAGAACTGTCGCTGGATCGGTAATCTTCGTCGTCCAGTTTCAGCTATGTAACTCTTTGAACTAAATTCAACTCCTTACACACTTGATTGAGGTGATTTCATTGACTGCAGTTTGACTACAAATTGCGATTTTCACACCCACGCCACCTCATGACGCGCGCGAGTTCATTGCGTTGGTTGTACTTACACAGTTTCTCGTGCGACGCGTTTCTTAAAAGTAGCAACATTTGGGCAAATGTCATCGCCTGTATCCACTTGCAAGTTTGATAATTCTTGCAACTCGTAGTATGATGGACAGACAGATGAAACTGATACGCATGAAAAAAGCAAGTAAACTATTAATTATTTAAAAAATAATCGCCATAACTGTCAATACATTTATCCGACTATGGGACAAGATGGTCAATACCTTCACGGAAAAATGTTTACCAGTGCTTACGGAATCCTGATTGTATCCAGGTGTGTACCTTTCCGTTCAAAGCAAACCTACGGTCATAAATGCCTTTCTTCAGGACTCTAAGAATACGGAAATTGCATGGGGAGAGGTCGGAAATTGTGCGGAGGATGTATAAGGGCTTCCCACTGAAACTTCTGCAGCCTAGTCGAAATAACAGGTACGCCAGCTCCACTGTAAGGGCCTGCTGCTCATTGACTTTCTGGAACACAGCGACACAGTTAATGCACAGTGGTAAGTAGAAGTCGTGCAAAAATTGAGTGGAGCCATCAAGTCCCAACTGAAAGAACGTTTACGCACGGCATCATTCTTTTGCAGGATAATGCTCGTCCAGGTTCTGTCTTGTTTTCGTTTGACTGCCCCTTATATTTCTTGTGATTATGTTGCTGTGAACTGTGTAATCGGTATGAAATACCCACAGTGTCTAAGTCACAGCGATCTTGCGTTAGAACTTATGTGTCGCAAAGAGCTTTGCCTACATTGGCAACAATTCCATTTCTAAACTACTGGCCATTAACATTGTTACACCATGAAGATGACGTGCTACAGACGCGAAATTTAACCAACAGAAAGAAGATGCTGTGATATGCAAATGATTAGCTTTTCAGAGCTTTCACACAAGGTTGGCGCCGGTAGTGACACCTATGACGTGCTGACATGAAGAAAGTTTCCAACCGATTTCCCATACACAAACAGCAGTTGACCGGTGTTGCCTGGTAAAACGTTGTTGTGATGCCTCTTGTAAGGACGAGAAATGCGTACCATCACGTTTCCGACTTTGATAAAGGTAGAATTGTAGCCTATCGCGATTGCGGTTTATCGTATCGCGATATTGCTGCTCGCGTTGGACGAGATCCAATGACTGTTAGCAGAATATGGAATCGGTGGATTCAGGAGCGTAATACGGAACGCCGTGCTGGATCCCAACGGCCCAATATCATTAGCAGTCGAGATGATAGGCATCTTATCCGCATGGCTGTAACGTATAGTGGAGCCACGTCCCGATCCCTGAGTCAACAGATGCGGACGTTTTCAAGACACCAACCATCTGCAATACAGCAGCATGGACTATCAGCTCGGAGACCATGGCTTCGGTTACCCTTGACGCTGCATCACAGACAGGAGCGCCTGCGATGGTGTACTCAACGACGAACCTGGGTGCAGGAATGGCAAATCGTTATTTTTTTAGGATGAATCCAGGTTCTGTTTACATCATCATCATGGTTTCATCCGTGTTTGGCGACATTGTGGTGAAAGCACATTGGAAGCGTGTATTCGTCATTGCCACACTGGCGTATCACCCGGCGTGATGGTATGGGGTGCCATTGGTTACACGTCTCTGTCACCTCTTGTTCGCATTGAAGGCCCTTTGAGCAGTGGACGTTACATTTCAGGTGTGTTATTACCCGTGGCTCTACCCTTCATTCGATCACTGCGAAACCATACATTTCAGCAGGATAATGCACGACCGCATGTGTCAGGTCTGTACAGGCCATTCTGGATACAGAAAATGTTCGACTGCTCCCATGACCAGCACATTCTCCAGATATCTCACCAATTGAAAACGTCTGGTCAATGGTGGCCGAGCAACTGGCTCGTCACAATACCCCAGTCACTACTCTTGATGAACTATGGTATCGTGTTGCAGCTGCATGGGCAGCTGTACCTGTACACGCCATCCAAGCTCTGTCTGACTGAATGCCCAGGTGTATCAATGCCGTTACTACGGCCAGAGGTGGTTGTTCTGGGTACTGATTTCTCAGGATCTATGCACCCAAATTCCATGAAAATGTAATCACATGTCAGTTCTAGTATACTATATTTGTCCAATGAATACCCACTTATCATCTGCATTTCTTGTTGGTGTAGCAATTTTAATGGGCAGTAGTGTATTTCTTAAACGTTTAATATTGTAAGATGTCATGGTCTCCTGACCTTCATTGCTTACATATTTCGCCCTCACAATCCTATTCCGCACATCAAGAAGCTTAATTCGAACCCAAACTCGATAAGATAAAGTCAATGTCGTATGAATTCATGTAAACGATATGCAAATGACAAGTAAGTGCACCTTGGTTGAAATACTCGGGGAACGCATACACACGCACATTCAAGACACGACGGTCACAGGAGCTTTTAGTTCAGGAGAGGCATACCGCACACCGGGAGACCGGTCCCTTCAGAGGACAATTCAGCCTATCTACATTGGATGGCGACCCCGTTGGAGCGGACAGCATTTGCCTGAGTGAAAGGGGAGAACGACCCCGTGTTCGGCTTAAAAGCAAATTCCGCTACATTGTGTGGGACCGCCCAGCCTAGGCATTCTTCACAAACATAGCACACGGTTTCAGAGGTTTTCACAGATAGACAGCAAACGCCAAACGCCGATGCTGTAGATTTCCGTATTGGTCGCCTTAATCAAAACGTCATTCCCCAGTTTTAGAAGAGCAATGCTGATTGACAGACGATATTCGTGATGCTTTGAGCTGAAGGAGTAATGAAAGAGGCCGAAATATATACCCTTCACGTCAGGCGTGGAGAGGGGCCTTTCCATTGTCGCTCTTGGAGCGAGAACACGTAACGAGAGCGTGTGCGCTCGTACGTGTACTCAAAGTGTGAGGAACAAGTCTCTCCTCAGTATTTCACTGGGAGAGCACCTCTGTCGAGAGCGAATCGCTGTGCGACTCTATATTGAGTCCTTTCGATTAAGCGTTGTCACTGTGTTGGCTGCCACAATTATTGTGCGGTGTGAATGGGCAGAATTATAGTTAAAAGCCTGCGAGTGAATTTTTGAGTGGCATCGCGGTGGACTGGTTATCTGAACGGTGTACTATGCCAATAGTGAGACTAGGGGCCAATAGGAGTCCTTGACTTCATCAAGGCATAGGGAGAGTTTGATTGGCGAAGGTCAATCCAGATAGAACGAGAGTTATCTTATTTGTCAGCAGCGAGCAGCGCAGACAGCAGTCTTCGCAGGTTATAGTATTGTGCGCTACAGCTCTTGTGTGTCCCATATTTCCTCGACAACAGTACACTTCACTGCATTTCACACGTGACAGCCTCGACCGTACCTAGCAACATTCTAACGGATAGTCATTCAAGTTGAGCAGGTGTGGCTCTCAGCCATTCTGCCAAGTCAATAACATTCTTAAACTTCGTATAGACATTTCACTTGCGAATCCTATCCCTAAGAGGTAACTTCACATTCCGAAAAGAACCCGAAAATAACTTGTTCAGTTCATAACTAAAAGTCCCATTGTGATTTCTCAGAATTTTTGCAAAATAAATAATAATTTTCGTTAGTTTCATGTTTTTCTTACACTAACTAGCACTACTCCCGTACTCAAGTACCCCCCCCCCACCCCAAAAGTTACGTAAGAAATTTTATTAATTTTTGTGTCATTTCCTTACAAGGGGGACAACTCCAGAAGATGTTTATTGTTGAAAGTTTGTCAGGCATTTCTGTTTAGAACGGTAGGAGCGTCTGTCTGACTTCTGTAGTAGTGTGGGGGTGGAAATTGCATCTTGCAGGAGTGACAGGCTAAAGGGTACATCTCAGATTAATCCGTTGCCCACAATGACAGAATAGCATCCACACACCCACAATATTTGTTTTAGGTGATTATGGGATTGAATGAACTTTCAGTTGATTTAGTTGCCGATTTATGACCCCAACACATGGTGTTTCATGTGAGCCTTCAGCTGCTGACTACATATACTTGGATTTTGAATATCTCAGTTCAACAAAAATTATCTTTGGCTATACGCTTATTAAAT
Organism: Schistocerca gregaria; assembly: GCF_023897955.1. Lineage (NCBI taxonomy): Eukaryota > Metazoa > Arthropoda > Insecta > Orthoptera > Acrididae > Schistocerca > Schistocerca gregaria. Next base: position 534,938,099 of record NC_064920.1, on the reverse strand, counting down.
GAAAGTGCCAGAATTTGGTATAACGTTTGCCAGAGGTTAGAGTTCTTCCAGGTTCCCACTGTACCTACTTCCCTTACTTCACCTCCTTTCTTTTATTTAAAGATTCATATATATTCAGCTATCAGATAGGAACATGTCTCTGAATAGCTGCGCAGATGGATCCGTTACGGAACTATTTGATTTAAAATAATCAAGCCAATCATCATTCATATGACATTTTCTGTTAGTTTATTAGGCAGGACAAGTTTTAATGTTGGTCACAAACGAATGGCGCTCAATTTCAGGTATGTACAATAGTTGTCCATGCTAAAAGGGAGATTCTAGACCCAGCCATTCTGTTTTACTCTACTACATACATTTCGTGTAACTTAGTATGTGCTTCATCCTTAATCCATAGAAGTGATTTTGATGATAGTAGACTGGTATGGGTGAACGAGTGTTCATGATTAACGTCACACATGCATACTGCACATGACAAAGAGCTCAGGTTGAGTGCACACATTCACCGTGCATATGACCAGCCGGTTATTAGTAGAAGAAGTAATAAAAGATATAATAGACGAACATCAGTGAGTAAGGAACGAGACCGAAAAAGTGCAAAAGGGCAAAGTGACTATGGCTAGAGGTGAAATGAAAAGAAATAAGCATGCTTGATTATAGAAGAGAAAGCTACTGCATTTAAGAAAATTAAAGAACCTGTGGATAAAAGAGAGGCAGCTAAGTGAATATCAATAGCTCAGGTGGCAAGGCACCAGAAACGATAACGGAAGAGGATGCGAATGAAGAGAGGATAATGGATGTGACACTGCAAGATGTACTGCAGAACACTGAAGGACCTAAGTTGACGACATTGTCTCAGAATTATAGTGATCCTTGGGAGAACTAAACATGACCATCCTGTTCCTCCTGCTCCTGGTAGAGGCGTTCACAAGACTTAGTGGTTGTTTGTATCATTCTCAAAGAAACGAGTCGCAGGTTGTAATATGAAAACCTGTGAAGGGATCGTAACGCCATTGCCTACGGAAGAAGATGTGGGTTCCGTAAGTGTATTGAGGCCCCAAACTCACCACTAGAGGAACACGATCGCACGCCCACGTGATCACAGAGTGCGCACCTGCACACGTCGACTGTCCACTACATTCAATCGCGCTGGAAACAGAAAAATGAGGGCTTCGGAAGAAGATCAAACGGGTGTAGTTGGTTTCCAGTGAGCCGTAAAAGTGTTGGGAATGGAAATTCATCAAAGACTGACACAACTGTACAAAGAGCACTCGTGTCCGTTGCTAGGGCCAAGGCGTGGTACAAGCGATTCAATGAAGGACGGGTGCCGTTAATAATGATGCACGATCTGGAGCACCACACCGCATTACCAACATTATTGTCCCACAGGTGCATGCCATCAATATTGGTGAGCTACAATGTGAGCCATGGGTCGCACTGACTTGCAACGGACATGCACTGCTCTCCGCACACTTGTGCCATTCTTCGATGGATTTCCGTTATCAGCACTCCTTGGGCTGTAAGCAAATGCACTACATCCCTTTCCACTTCTTTTGAAGTCTCCATTTTTCTGTTTTCAGCACGTGCAATGCAGGGTACGGTCGAGATGTGCACGTGCTCCCTCTGTCGTCATGTGGGTGTACGCCCGTGTCTCTCTAGCGGCGAGTTTGCTACCTCAGCGCTTTTGTAGGGACCACATCTTCTTTCTTAGACAGTGGGATTAAGGTCCCTTTAACGGTTTTAATTTTACAGACTCCGGCTCGTTTCTTTATGAATGCAACTTACGTTTTGTAGGTATATGCTGCTGTCTTCTAGTGAACATTCCCAAAGTGATTTACTTTCCTTTCCAATTGGTAAGTCTTGTGTATTGCTTATGGTAGAAGCTCACTTTTAGTCTGTGTTCGCTCTCAAATGTATAGTTCCCGAAATACGGTTCTACTTAGAGCAAACAACTTCTCAACTAATTTCGGTAGACTTTATAACAAATGGTAAATGGCTCTGAGCACTATGGGACTTAACATCTGTTGTCATCAGCCCCCTAGAACTTAAAACTACTTAAACCTAACTAACCTAAGGACATCACACACATCCATGCCCGAGGTAGTTTTCGAACCTGCGACCGTAGCGGTCACGCGGTTCCTGACTGAAGCGCCTAGAATCGCACGGCCACACCGGCCGTCAGAGTTTATAACAGTGAGATCATTTATTTTCTTAGTATCACATATCGATGTTTATGTGTCTGCCTGTCATTTGCAGTACAGCTCATATTTTGCTACAGTTTGTCTTTTTCGTTGCCTCCAGTTTTGGTGCAAAAAGTACCACATAACATGCACTGTGTCACTGCTTATTGGGTATTAACCCGTTCCTGTTTGGATGTTGAAGACTAAGAATTTATTCTAAAAATCTGGGCAGAAGTAACAGTTGAAAAAAGTTGCTAAGTATGCTACGCTTATTTACTACATTGCGCAGCCTCAATCTCAATAAATCGGGCGGGTACCGCCTAGGTTATTGGTGAAGTGGGGAATCTTAGAATGATCTCTGGCCTTCATTTGCCGTTTTATGCACCCACATGTTAACGTAGCAACTTCCCCCCTCCCCCTCCCGTGATCATAACACATGAGGGCGCGAATAAGAAACACTTAAAAAAGCATGAATACAAGAGCAAAGATTACGGTCGCACAACCTTCCAAAAGGGTCAGATCACGTTTAATGGCTTTGAAACCCTATGTTGTTCTTACACTACGTTGTTCTTAGAGTAGGGCTGAAATACCCAGTGGATGGCTGCAGTCTCGAACGTCGTCAAGAACCTGGTAGAGGGGGAACCACAGCTATGAGTGTTCATCTTGAGTATTAATAACCGGTTCAGCTGTATTTTGGTCTTTTATTGCCGTACCACTAGTGATTTCGTGGCGTTAAAGCCACGTCTTCAGGTGACATATGATTAAAATATTGGAACGAATGTTGGGAAAAAAGATTTCTAGCTATTCCGCCCCAATGTTTTGATCAAATATCATCAGAAGAAGTGGCTTTAACGCCTCGAAAACGGTAGTGGTAAGTAATAAAGGATCAAAATACAGTTGAATCTGTTATTAATACCCAAGATGTCGTCAAGAACGTTGTTCTGTTGCTCATCGCACTGCGAACAGCCGTTTTCCACCGTGAACTGCGTGGGAATCAACACACCAAGTGAAGGGGTTGTTCCATTTACTCCATTTATGCCACACCACTAGGCACTTTCGTGTCGATTCTGAGCATCGGTGAATCCGAAATGTTTTCCTCGGATACCCAAAAGAAAACCTCGTGATTTCAGTGCTGCGTGTCACAGTACTGATCTCCATCGCAGAGGCGGCGAAAGAAAGGTTGAAATGTGGGTAAGAGGGGGTGTGATGACTATCCCATAGTGCATGCTGTCGTTGGCAAGAACTTACGGGCCATCATTTGTGACCTCCTAATTTTTATTAATGATGTGTTGTGTTACCTACAGTACCGATTACAGGTGCATTACACGTTACGGCATATTAGCAAGCAAATGCTTCACAGTCACTTCTCAACACGCAGGAAAATCTCCATTTAGCTCAGAGGCTGCCACTGGGCCATTCCAAAGCACGTTACGAAAAAGAATGCCACTGAATCACTCATATGTGTTTCAATAGTACTGTGTGACTGCCTTCCGCACCTTCAAAAGGACTATCTAAGCTGTTGGACGAAGTATCGAAAATAACAAGAGACCTCTATATGAACTTAGTGGGAGCTTACTTAGAACGTAGAGGCTGCGATAATATACGATGACTCAAAACGGCTCATCCAGTACGGTAAGACTATAGCCCTTCAGTCCAACAGTTTTGAAACTGGATTTAAAAAAATTAAAAATAAAAGAGAACTTAATGCTTCATGTGTTCAACACAGTCACCCCTAACTTCAGTATAACGCACAGAACATTCAGAATCGTCTGAAAAGTGCTCCAAAGTCCTCCTTCTGGATACTGTTCAACTCGTACGTCATATTGGTTTAAGTTTCGGCTACGACCTCAAAGCTTTGATCATTTATGTGGATGGTGCACTCCCTCGTTTTCTGGTAGGTCGGTGTTGACAACAGTCACTCGTCACGATTTTTTTGAAGGAAAGGAATGTGCGCGCTTTGCATTTAAAGCAAGTCCACTACTTAGCAATGCCTGCTTACAAGTGACTGGTCGAATGGACATATGTTGGCTACAGTTATTAGTCCAAGCTGCCAACGTAATTACTTGCACTGACGTCGCTTGTATGCCAAAAGTAAAAGCATTCTCACAACTTTTTGAACGGATGGTCTATCTTCTAAATCAGGGATGCAAAGACTGCGTCACGCCATTGATCTTATGGTGGGCCGCCTTTTTTTTCTTTTTTGCTCGTCCTTTCATTTCCTCCCGGAAAGGAGATGGCGTTCCCTTGAAGAGCTTAGTTCTTTCGTCCCACGCGAGTATAACTGGGGCACTGGGGTAGCGTGATTCCAGTGCGGAGTAATAACTTGTGTCACGGCACGTTATTTTTGATCTTGCACACTTGCTCAATAATGCAGTCGCGGCAACCAGAGCCGGGTGTCAGCCTGCAGGAAACAATATCGATAGTTGTCAGTGCTTTCTGTGTTCTACAGTGCGTAACTTACGTCAGTGAATTTATCAGCCTACACATTTGTGTGTTGAACTTCCTGCGACGAAGGTAAGAAACAGTTTCATGTATCTCTGTTAAACAGCATTTACTTCACAATCATCGATCAACAACATATAAGAAAATTTTATGCAGTAACCTAGTTTTGGGTAAGAACATTTTTGTTTCTCTCTTCATAAGCTCCTTTGCGGAGATTTACTACCGCCCCTTCGAGAGGGTCTAAAATTAAACCTAGAATGGATAAATCAGGACCGAGCAGGAGGCGCGAATTACAGGCAGTGTCTTCCAGGATAGTAGGACTGAAAAATATTTTTTTCTGTATATTCGATGAGTAATACAGTCTAAGGAAAAAAAAGATGCACAACGTAGGTCGGAATGATGTGATGTATATATACAGGAATACAGTTTCAGAAAAATTGGATTACTATTCAACAGAAAGAGCTTCACAAAGGGCTTTCAGCATTTGAACCCTGTGTGGTTTGAGATAGAAACGGCGTTGCAGCACAAGGGGGACAGACATATCAGGAACAGCTATCTCTCTTCTGCCACGGCCAGTTTATTTCTGAGGACTACTCACAAACAATGTTGAATGCCCCCCTGCGTCTTGAAACAGCACACGATATAGACAACCAGTGCCTTGACACCGCCGATGCCATCGTCGAATGCTTTGAGCTGTGGTAAGCGCAGGGCCACATTCCAGCCGAAAATCACCGTGTACAATTGTAAAAGAACTGGGTTTGTTGAAACGGAGATTCCAAAACATCTTACGTTGGTGAGTTATCGCTATCTGAATTCGCGTGCTTCGTATAATGAACGAGTGAGCGCCTTATGTGCATCAGGCAGACACCTGTCGGCAACAAGAACTTACAACTGATGCTAATCTAAGCTTGTACTTTCGAAAAGTTTCTATCTTCGTTCATGTAGAACATATAGTTTCATGAAACTCTATGGATCTTTTTGAAGCACAGTGTTTTGAAGGAAGTTCCGCATTATACTGACATTGTAACACTCTAAATGTAAAACTTTTCTGTAATTTACTGCCTTTCATCACCTTGGTTGTATGAAACGGTAACACGCAGTCACCCAGTAACGATGATGGGATTACTGTAACGCGTGTTATTGCGTGTCTATGTAGATGCCATTACTTGAACATTTCCTGCAAAACAATCTCTTCAAAATAAAAAGAATAAAACTGTAAAGTGGTTAGCACACTAAGCATTTGACATATCGAAAGTGGACTATTTCTAATTATAAAGTTATCATATACATAGGAGCGAAAGGTTATCAAGAACTCTAATTGGTAGCTGACTTTAGCTGCACATGCGTTGGACAAAAATATGGAAACATGGTTTCCCCAAGCTGTTGACATTCAAAACAATTTCCAGTCGTCTCAGAATGGCTAAATACAGATCCGGTATGATTTTCGAGGGAATCTTATTCGATTACTTCGCAAAATATTGTTCAGTTCAGGTAACGATGATTGAGGTGAATATAGACCTGTAAAAATACCGTAGACTACCGTAGATTATCACAAGTAAGCGTGGACTACGGCAGTTTCCCTAATAGATCTAGTCAGTTAAGATCATAACCGTGTTACCTGTACATTAAATTTGTTGCATACCTAGTATGCAGTACCTCATTTCCATCGCTATTTGGGTTAGGTTAGGTTACGTTAAGTGTCTTACTAGATTCCCCTAGAAACCGGAAGCGGTGAACAATCTAGCAACTGAGCGAAGATATTTGAAGCACCGCTTAACCAACAGACCACATTTGTTGTACATAGCCATCCTCCTGTCTGTTATTTAAAATGTACAGTGTTTGTAGCAAAATTGAAACTATCAATATTTAATTCAGCTTTTATTTGGGAGTTATTAATTTGCATTGTGAAAGACAAGAATGCTGTACCACAAATAAAAAACCAAAACAGATTTATCACAAAGTGCTAGAAAATGCAATTACCTCAAAAAAGCATGAAATATAAAAAAATCAAACACCTCTTCAGTACTTTGTCAGGCTTACATAAAAGCAGGATTATATAAAAGAGATTTCTCATGTTCATAAACAATTTTTGCACTCAACAGGAATAACTGGAAACTCTGGCCTTCAGCCATCATCAAGAACTTTCTAAGCACAACAAAAATAAACTGCCCATGTAAACTGTATGTGCATCGAAATTAATTCCTTTGACTGCATAAAAGCACAGAAGTTATACGATCAGCTAATTGTCATTGGTTATAACATGAAATTTCTGTTTTGTGTGGATATAGAATACACAAAGCAAAAAAAAGAAGAACTAATAGAAGTCTCCAGCTCCAAGTTTTTCTCACACATTCATTTCTGTTTCTTTCTCTACCAATAGTTTATGTCTCGAACCAAAATTTCTGAACCGCAGCTTTTGTAGAGTGCAACTCTAACTGGACAGCTATCACACACACTTTTCTCGAAAGTAGACCACTGAGTGTCAACAGCATTCTGATATGCTGTTTGCAGTGCCAAGGCGAGATGTAACAATTCATCCTCATGCTCACAAAATCCAGGTCTGGCTGATGCGAGCTGTGTGAACAGGGGTGCTGTCGTTTTATAACACAGCATCACCTTTGGGGAGCAAATATGGTACCATGAGATCTACCTGACAGCCAAAATAGTCACATAATATTGAAAGTAACTCGACCATGCAAAGCAGCCATGGGATCCATGGAATACCATGATGTGGCTACCCAAGTCATCACTGAACCTCTGCCACGTTTCACTCTTGAGATGTAAACTCGGCCAGAAGTTGGAAACAGTGTGCAACAAGACTTATCTGACAAAACAATTTTTTCCATTGGTCCATAGTCAAGGTTATAGGGCACAAAGAAAAAAATTACAGAGACAGGTATACAGAATGAAGATAGAGATCCAATTTGTGAAGAAGTGTTAAGACTTAATTACATTTCTAAAACAGTAAATTTATGCCAAAGAATGTAGGAAACTTCAAGAATTATTTGTAGGCATGATTATTTAAATATTTTAAATGACTGTATGCAAGAACAATTGATTAATGCTGTAATAACTCTTCACCAAAATTGAGTTTATATTTCATTATTTTCCTCTAACAACTCATCAACACATTCTCTATGAAAAATGTGATCACGTTTCATTTTTATAAATTGATGATTTTTGTTGTTTAAGCACATAGAACAACATCCAATACATTCTGAGGTATCTGTTAGATGTCATCACATCTTGTATGAAAGATTCTGATAAACTTTGACAACTTAAAATACATTCCTAATGAACTTTATTTTTAAATTCTCAAATAAAATATTCGGATAAGTTTTGATTACTTGATATCCCATTCCAAATAACTTTATCTTGAAATTCCCTTGTAAGAACCTCAGATAATTTCAGACAGATTGAAATAAGATCACAATTTAATTATCTTTGAAATCTCTAAGAAAATATTCAGACAATTCTTAATCACTTTATATTCCATCCCAACCTACTTTATCTCGAAATTCTCATATAATATATTCAGTCAGTTCTTGATAACTTGATATTTCTTCCAAATCTATTTTGTCTCGAAATTCCTTTGTAAAATTTTCAGACAGTTTTTGTCTATGTGGTATTCTATACAAGATTACTTTATAGTTAAATTCTCTTATAAAATCCTCAGATAATTTTTGGAACACAGAATACCAGTTTACTTTATCTTGGAATTCTCTCATAACATCTTGAGATAATTTTTTGATACCTTGATGTTTTATTCCAATCTAATGGATGCAGAAATTCGCCTATAAAATCTTTAGATATTTCATGACTTTTTAGTACATATTTCTAACTTAATTTATAACGAAATAAACTCGTAATTTTTCAGAAATATTATAATATATTGAAATTAAATGTTTCCATTCATATTCAACAAATAGATTTTCCTTTATTATATAATCAAGAACCATTTCGTAGTATGTTTCATTAAATACAAATCATATAATTGATTAAAACTTTACTTTTTACATAAGATGAAGCATTTGAATAATTTCTTGTAGTTTAGTTTTTAATTCACTCAGTTCATCATTAATATTATTGTTAACTTCTAGTTTATTTTATTGATCACTTCTTTGTTGATATTATGGTTATCAATTAGATCAATAAGTTGTTTTCTTAGTTTCAAATAGCCTTTAAGCCCTAATTATTTTGCTCCAGTTTTTAATTTATTTACTTTTAAACTATTTATTACAAATAATGTTTATTAGATTTGTAAAAAATGAAATTTCAAAAATATGTGTAAACCGAGTTTCAAGCTGACTGTATGTTAAATTGTAAAACAGGATATAAAAATATAGAGCAAATTATGATGTGTTCAATCACTAACATCTTGTAATATGTAACCAGATGCAATTTTTTTTATCAATGAGCTAGTTTTATAAAATTAAATTAAGTTAAAAAATCTAATAAAGATTATGTTCTTTAAATAGCGGCTATTTTAAGTACATCTAATGCTGAATCTCCTATGATGAAGCGACTGCTTCAGCAGCCTTTTTGAATGAACACACTGCTATTTGACTGTATTGTTGTTTATTTAATTAGATAAAAATACCATAAAAGGCTGAAACCTGGATTATAATTAAATAAAGAACAATACAGTAAAATGGTGGTTTGTTCATTTAACAATTATTATATGACAGTTGCTCAGTTGCACCAAAATCCACTTCAGCAGTGTTCAGACTGTGTCAATATTTTTGAATTTATTCAGAAAAAGTAGTATTAATTAACTTTAGGCACTTGGTTAAAATGTGTGACAAATAAAAACTGTAACTTCATTTTGTTAGGAGTGATGGAATGCACATTTGAATATTGTATAAACACCTAATGATTATTTTATTTGGGGCCATTACACATTGTGATTTGTCATCTACTGATTTTAAAATAGAGATAAAAAGATGTGATGCTGATGAATTGGACAGTTTATATCCAACCAATTCAATAATCCATGACTTGAAACAAAAATAAAAGATAAAATATGTATAAATGTAAATTAGTGTTAAAACTATTCTTGTTTCAGGTGAATTACTTATTTTTTGTGAACTTATTTTAGTGTCGAATATTGATCAAAGATTGGAACAATAATTTAAAACATATCAAATTTTTATCTATATAAGTGGAAAATCATATTTACTGTTTGAAGGGTAAATAGTTTCATAAAAACACAATCATCACACAGTAGAAACAAAAAATCGAAGACAAAGAATCGAAGTTCTTTGTACAAATGTAAAATTTAAAAAAGCAAGTTAATTAAAATAAATTTAAAGGTAAAGGTTATAAAGAAATAATTAATGAATTACATAAACTGATGAGAAAAATTTATTTTGGTATAGATTCTAGTATGGATTTTGGTACATATTTTGGTACAAATTCATTCTTTTCTGAAGAATATTCAACTGATGATTGGGTTATTCTCCCTATCAGAAGTAATCTGAAAAAGCTTTAGATACCTCCTTTTTTGTAAAGTATTTAGTTGGATCAGTTTTATTAAGTTGATTAATATTTTCAATAAAAAGTATTGTACTGACAGTTACTGCGCCATGTTAGATTACTTACATATTCAGGTTTTATAAAAAAATTTGTCATCTGATTTCCTGTAACTGCACCATAACCACTTATAGGATCTTATAGATCTACTAATCTTCTACCTTTAAATAAATACATCCATCAGTTAGATTAAAAAAGTTACATAATTTCTTATGAACCTGTTTATTTTGGGATCAATTTTTTCTTCGAATTACTTTTTTATGTTTTCTAAGTTTAGACAGATGTAGTTTATTTCCAAGAACCTCCAATTCTTAATCTTAAAAAAAATACCTTTAATATTCGATTTATTGGGGAACAGTTATAAAACAAATAAACATAAAGGACCACAAATAAATTAGTTGAAATACTGTAGCTTTCAATGTTCTAATATAAGTCATTTTTCCTAAGTAATTTACTGTTCTTTTCATATATTATCATCAATGAATCAAGAATTATTTCTTATTTTATCAATCATTTCTGTTTCATCAAATCTTTATACTGTTTTACCTCTACTTGATTTGATTTTATTAGAATTATTATCAGAATATTATGCTCCTCATTGTACAAAATATCTGCATACTTACATAAATCAGCACCATCAAATTTTCCATCCACATCGTCCATAGTAATATGTTTTTAGTTAAAATATTCATTAATCCATCTATAGCTTCACATTATTTATGGCCAATAGTTATTTTACTATAACTGAATTTAAGTAGTAAACTACTAACAGATTTAAACTGGTCAACAAGTCTTCATCCAAAAGTTGTATCTTCAGAAATGTTGATATATTATAACAGTATCTTGCATATTTTTACCCTTTTAGAATAATCAGCATCCTTTATTTTTCAAACATCATTCTCCTTTATTTTTTCACTGCATGCTGCGTTTGAGCTATCTTTTTTCTTTCTTCTTCATACTTATTCGATGCATCTTGTATTCCTGATTCAGTTAATCTATAGTCATACTTACATATATCATCTTCAGACCAATTGTGCAGTTTCTTGAATGGTGATAAACCTCCAAAATCTTGTGTATGATGACAATAGGAAATCATCTATTTATCAACTTCTCTATGTTCTTCAATAGCTTTCAGAATATTATCTCCTAAACCTTTGATTTCTTGTTCGATTGCAATGATAACATGTAAACCATCTTCTTAATATTTTTCATATTCTGTTCTTGGATGTTTTTTCCATTTTTTATACTCTTATTTTAATTGTTATTTTACTCTTCTATTTCATCTGTCTTTTTCAAAAACCTCTAGGACATAATTTGTAAACAATAACTATGCTTAATAAATTATTTTTAAATGTTTGACATTCTTGTTTAACACATATGTCACTTTTAACCTTCTTGTTCAATATTTCTGAAATGTCGTATTTTATTTCTGAAGTTGCCTTCATTTGGTTTCCTAGTCATACCTGTTGTAAAATATCCAAACTGATCATATTTTTATAAATTTGTCTAACTTCTATAAAACTCCACCAACAATCTCACATTGAATATGATTTAAATTTGTGTCACCTTGTCTGAAAAAAAATTAAAAATTAAGATTTTTCAAACGAATTGGTTTGGTATTTTAGAATGGGTTGAGCTAAGTAAAAACAATCTATTGCTTTATAGCTATCTCTAGAAAAATAGTCTTTAACTACACCTCGATTTCCAAGAAGGAAGTCATCAGAAACTACAACTGAATTATTTTGACAGTTATCTCAAGAATAATTTCTTCTTTGTTTCTGATAAAAGTAGCAATTTTTCGTTATGCTTATCTTCAGTTTTTCAAACATTTTTTAATAAATTCTGACCATTTTGGTTGATCTAAGCTTTTAGAATAAATGTAGAAATTATTAATTTTAATATTAATTTCCTTAATAAATCATGAACAAAGTCGAGAGTTATCAGTTTCACTCATTCCCTGTGAATGATAAAAGTAAAATTAATTTCTATGTAACCAACAAGAATATAGAAATTAATGTAAATATAGGAGATAGGAGGTTACATCCTCACCATGCACAGTTACACATGAGTTTCAGTATTACTGGTGTTAATGGTATAGATTATCGACCATATGTTGAAAAATCCAATAAAAATTAATCGATAATCATGTGGCAAAACTTATATTATAACAATAGAGAAAGGAAATTATATTTTATCTAGAACTGAATATAATTTTATTTCTTCACAGTTCTATTGAATTTGATTTCAATTGTTACTGATAAGTATGGAAGGTCATATTCTTAATAACGGAAAATACATAGTAAGAAAAACGAAATACTTTATCCACTTGGAATACTTGGTGGATTTTTTAAGGATTATAAAGGAATTATGTAGGAAGGTGATTTGATTGTATTTTTTATTTGGAGTTCAAGTGCTGGAAATGCTATTTTACAAAGTTCTGATTCCAACCAAGCTGAATTAAAAAAACAAGAAAATATATCTGAAAAATCCGAAAATTCTAATATCTTGTTATGAACTTTAAACTGTAAAAGTTCCAGGATTAAGTGGTAAGAATATTATTGAGTTAGATACAAATTTCTATACCTCTACAGATTTTGATATTTCATATTTGCTAAATTTCAGATAAATTGTAAAAATAATCAGTTACTTGACTCTTCATTAATCAATAAGATTAAGTTACAGAATATATACCTGAAAATGGAAGAAACGAAAATTTTCCCATAGGAAATGTGTAATACTAATTGTCCAAATAATTTTCTGAAAGCTTATGATGCATTTCCAGATTTTAAATGAGCTACATTACTTACAGCAGACACAGACGTAACTCCACATAATTTCATAACAAACTATTCTATATGATTAATATGACTTACATAAAAATGTTGTTACAGCTCAGAAGACAATTATGAAAATTTTACAACTTTTAAACCGAGCGAGGTGGCACAGTGGGTAGCACACTGGACTCGCATTCGGGAGGATGACGGTTCAAACCCGTCTCCAGCCATCCTGATTTATGTTTTCTGTGATTTCTGCAAATCGTTTCAGGCGAATGCCAGGATGGTTCCTTTGAAAGGGCACAGCCGATTTCCTTCCCCATCCTTCATTAACCCGAGTTGCGCTCCGTCTCTAATGACCTCGTTGTCGACGGGACGTTAAACAACACTAACCTACAACTTTTAATGATAAAATTCCGAATGATACACTTGTATATATAGTAAAAAAATAGTTTAAATGGCTCTGAACACTATGGAACTTAACATCTGAAGTCATCAGTCCCCTAGAACATAGAACTACTTAAACCTAACTAACCTAAGAACATCACACACAACCATGCCCAAGGCAGGATTCGAACGTGTGACTGCAGTGGTCACACAGTTCCAGACTGAAGTGCCTATAACCGCTCGGCCACATCGAACGGCTATATATAGTAATGTATACACCTTTTAAAGATAATATTCCGATGATGCACTTGCATATATAGTAATGTATTGTGATAAGAATTTGATTTATGATGTAAAGAACAGAATTTTAACTCAGAGTTTTTAATAGATTATGACAGCATTTTGAATTTTTAAATCGCTTAATTAGTTATTGCATGAATTAGCAGTTTCCTGAGCATGAGCAGTAAAGGAAGTTAAAACCCATCTGTTGGCTCAAGGCCAAGGCTGTGTGAGGCAAGATAGTAGTTCTGCTTCTGCAAAGACTGACAATATACTAAGCACAGTGTGAGTTGACTGAGCTCAATGTGAGTTCTTTCTGCGGCACTTCATCAAACCATAGTTTCCTGTTTACTCCATCTCTCTCATGCGAACCCAAATGTATTCTCTCTCTCTCTCTCTCTCTCTCTCTCTCTCTCTCTCTCTCTCATGTGTCATTTCTTTACTGAATAACAGATTGCTCTGATGTAAGTTCCATTGACTTTAATATGGGAACATACTTCGTTTTGAAACGTAAATTATTCTCTTTGAATAACAATTTATTTGTTGTCATTGATATTTTTGTGTTGTTCACAACTCGTCTCTTCAAATAAATGTAATATCGTGAAGAAAATAATTTATTTTACATGTAAAATAAACTGATGAAAATGGGTGAATTAGAGTCGACTTTATTACTCGAATACCAACTATACATACAAATTACTGACCCATGTGTTCTGTCGAACTCTGCAGGAGTACTTAGACTGAATGACGGTGATCATAGATCCGATGAAATCATAAGTGCTTCAAATGTGGGAAGAGCTCGCCATTTGACAAAGTGTTATCTATCCGTGCATGTGTACTTGATAACCACCTACAAAATGAAGCGGTTCAGTTAATTCTGAACTTAGTCTTCGTGACACGTTGTGTACACTGGCTTAGAGGCCTGAAACTTGGAAATAGTGGAAAGTGTTCAACAGGAAATGTTTTTTATAAGAAGTGAACGTAATAAGAAAAATCGTTCATTACTATTATTTTTGTATGTATTTACAATAAAATATGAGTTTTTCAATGAAAATAAGTGGGTTAAACATGAAATTGTTACGACAACATATAAAATGAGCAGGACCCAGAACCTATATATTTTATCTACTCATAAATATTGCTGAAATATAAGGGATTATTGATCCCCTGAGGTTTTCATAGAATGGAATAGTCATGGGCTTGTATTGTTGGCCATTGCTGTTATAATTGCTTACAGTATGTTTGTGTGTTTGTTGAGTGCACTGTGAGTTGGTAGTCAGTTTAGTATGTGACAGTCCAAACAGTAAGCCGTGAATGAACGATGTAATTTACCAATGTAGAAAAATCCGCCATGCTCATGGTGGGGGGAGAGTGTAGGAAGAATACAGTTCGATAGAATGTGGAGTAAGTGGTGAGATATCCCAACAGACGTCAACCATCTCGGCAGCTATCTCGGCAGTTATTTATCAGCCTCTTCTGCCAGTTACCTGAGAGTGGTAGTGTAACGCATAGACAACGGACAGAAGGAAAGAAGAGACGACAGAAGAGGGGGCAATTAATGCTCTTTCTGCTGTTGCAGTTGATCTGCACGTTATCTCGCATGAGCCACGCAAGTGACGTACACACTCTCCATCGACGTAGGTCATATCCCTAACACATCTCTCTCCATCAAACTCTACATGCAACCATTTGGAAAATCGTATTAGCTTCTGTACATGGGCATGAAGACAGGATACTCCAGATGGATCATGTCTCTTGTTTAGTGATCAACCCACATTTACCAACCACGACCAGGTAAACCACCGAAACATACACTGTTGCTCTGTTGACAATCCTCATTGACTTCGCCAGGTGAAACGCCAGCATCCGTGGAGCTTAAACGTGTCGTGTGGGATTGCGCAGCATCAGCTCATAGGCCCATTTTACGTAGACGGAACACTGAACAAGCAGAAGAATCACAGCGTTCTAACAGACCATCTACCACAGATCTCTGAAGACGTTCCTCTGCAGAATAGGAGGAAGCTGTGGTACCAACTTGAGGGCTGTCCAGCCCATAGTTCACGAAATATTATCGCATGTCACCCGAAATTTTTCAAAATTGTTGGATTGGTTGCAGAAGGTACAACCTTGGCCAGCTCGTTCCCCGGATTTGACAGCTGTGGACATTTTTCCTGTGAGGAAAGCTGAAAGACGCTGGCTACAATCATACACCAATTACACTCGATGATATGCAACGACATGTTACTGCAGCCTGCTCGGACATCTCCACTGAAATACTACCACATTTGCAGCAGTCGTTCCATACCGGAATGGAAGCACGTACTTCCGCTATTGGTGGTTATTTTGAATACAAACTGTGATGGTCAGTTTGTCTCACTACTAGTCAGAATCCACATAACTAGTGTATGTACTTGTGTTGTTCTTTACTGTGTGTTACCACAGATATTGTACAAGGATCGGTGCAGGAACTTTTCAAAATAGCACTTTCCCATTTCACAATTTTCGCAGAGCACGTTTTAGGTGATTCATTCTATGTAAGAGTCAATACACGGGACAGGAAGTCGAAGTCAACATTATAGATATAGAAGAGGACGTAGATGAAGGTGAGATGGGAGATACGATACTGCGAGAAGCATTTGACAGAGTACTAAAAGACCTAAGTCGAATCAAAACCTCTGGAGTAGATAACACTCCGTTAGAACTGCTGATAATCATGGTAGAACCAGCTATGACAAAACTCTTTCATCGGGTGTGCGAGATGTATGAGACAGGCGAAATACCCTCAGACTTGACGAGGAATCTAATAATTATAATTCCAAAGAAAAAAGGTACTGATAGATGTGAATACTGCCGAACTAATGGTTTAACAAGTCATGGATGTGAAACACTAACAGGAATTCTGTACAGAGGAGTGGAAAAACCTGTAGAAGGTGACCTTCGAAGGAGGTCAATTTGGTCTCCGGAGAAACGGACAGACACTGAAGGCAATACAATCCCTAATACTAATCTTAGAAGATAGGCAGAAGAAAAGCAAACCTCCGTCTGTAGACTTCGTAGACTTACAGAAAGATTTTGTTGATGTTAAATGAAACATTCTTCTTGGAATTCTATAGGCAGCCGGAGTAAAATACAGGACTCGAAAGGCTATTTACAAGTTGTAAAGTAATCAGATGCTAATTATAACAGTTGATGGTCAGGAAAGGGAAGCAGTAGTTGAGAAGGTGGTGAGACAGGGTTGTAGCCTATCTCCAATGCTATTCAGTCTATACGAGTTCTATGAGTTAGGGCGTGGAATGTCAGAAGTTTGAACGTTGTAGGGAATATAAAACATCTGGAAAGGAAAATGCTATGCCTCGCGCTAGACACAGTGGGCGTCAGTGAAGTGAAAGGATTTCTGGTCAGACAAGTATGGGGTAATATCAGAAGCAGTATAAAATGCTGTGAAGGGAATAGGATCTGTAGTAAATAGGGAGGTAGGACCGAGAGTGGGTGAGTTAATGTGAACATTTCAGGGATTGTCTTGTTTCCACCAATTTAAAAGCTAGACAGCACCGACCACAGAAGTTCAGGTATACATGCCGTCGTCTCAAGCAGAAAATGAAGAGACAGAGAAAGCGTATGAGGATGTTGAACTGGTATCTCAGTAACTAAAGGGAGATGGAAATTTAATAGTCATGGGGGAACTGGAATGCGGTTGTAGGTGAAAGAGCAGTAGAAATGGTACAGGAGAGTAAGGGCTCTGTAGTAAGAATGCGGGAGGAGAAAGACTAATTGAGTTCCGTGGTAAATTTCAGATGGTAATAGCAAATACTCTGCCGAAGAATCACAAGAGGAAGAGGTATACTTGGAAAAGGCAGGGAGAGACAGGATGATTTCAGTTAGCTTACTACATGGTCAGAAAGAAATTCCGAAATCAGATGTTGAATTGTAAGGTGTACCCAGGTGCAGATATTCACTCAGATTACAATTTGGTAATGATGAAGATTACGCTGAAAGTTAAGGGACGACTCATGAAGAATCAGTATGCAAAAAAGTGGGATATGGAAGTACTAGGGAATGAAGTTACTGAGATAATAAGTAGCTCAGTAGGCCCTTCAGTTGAAGAGGCAGTGAAGTTGAAGCGGGATGAATACATCTAATAAAGTTTCTGCAGTTGGAGAGAAAGATATAGGTACAAGGAAGGTAATTGCGAAGAACCAATGGGTAACAGAAGAAATACCTCAGCTGATCGACGAAAGAAAGAAGTACAAAAAAGTTCAGGGAAATTTATGAATACAGAAATACAAATTACTTAGGAAAGAAGTGCAGGGAAGCTGAGGGTAAATGGCTACATGAAAAATGTGAAGAAATCGAAAATGAAATGATAAATGAAAAGCACCAGTTTGCTTTTGTTCTATAATATTACTTTTATTGCTAACCTGTTTTCGGCTTACAAGGCCATCTTCATACATGTAAATGTCTGAAGATGGTTTTGTAAGCCGAAAACCGGTCAGCAATAAAAGAAATATTGTAGAACAAAAGCAAACTGGTGCTGTTCATTAATTATAATGTTGCTCTACGAAGAACCGACGGAAGATTTTGTTAATATGAAAATTAAATGATTGTCAGAAGGACGGTCTCAGCATATAGACAGTCAACAGACTTCAGTGAACTTAAAAGCAAGGACAGTAACATTACCCAGGTGGGAGGAAGCGCCGCTCCCCGGTGGATTTGTGTGGGGGTCCAGCGAGCCGGCCAGTCTGTGGATGGTTCTTAAGCGGTTTACCACCGGCCTTGGCGCATGCGGACTGTTTCCCCTTATTCCGCCTCAGTTACACTATGTGGGAGATTTCTGTGCAAAGTTCTCCAAGTACGGGAACACCACCATTACTGTACCAAGAAACATAGGGCTTACACTCGTCTGGTGTGAGACGTTCCCTGGGTGGTCCACAGGGGGCCGAACCGCAAAATAACCCTGGGTTCGTTGTGGGGCGACGGTAGTCGTCATGTGGCTGTGGACCACTGTGGCTGCGGCGGGGATGGAGCCTCTCCGTCGTTTCTAGGTACCCGGTTAACATAACATAACATAACAGTAACACTACGAGCGTTATGGAATTCCACTAGAGCCTGTATGAAGGAGATAACTTAGCTGATAAAGTGATATAAGAAGACTTGATAGAGAAGTTCTAGGGAATTCAGTATTAGAATCAAAATTTAGAAAAGCCTTGGAAGACTTAAAATCAAATAAAGCAATAGGGATGGATAACGTTCCATCGGAATATCATCAGGGGAAGTGGCAAACGAAAGATTATTCACGTTGGTGTGTACAATAAATGAAGACATGCGCAGAAAAACGAGCTAACCCTCAAATGTGAAAGCTTAGAGATAAGTGTTTCCAGCTGTTAGTCGGTACGGTAACTATCAAAATTCACGTTGGTCTCACCCCAGAACATCATTTAGGGATGAGACCAACGTCAATTTTGATAGTTCCAACACCCAGCAACAGAGGCAACACTTATCTCTTAATTTCTTATATTTCAGGTTTAGCCCGTTTTCCGCTCACGTCTTCATATGACTCTGGGGATATACTAACAGACTTTCGGAAAAAGAAACAACCACACAACTCCCAAGGTAGCAACAGCCAACAAGTGCAAGAATTATGACAGAATTACTTAATAGTTCTTCCATCCAAGTTGCTGCCAAGAGTAATACGCAAGGAGAATGGAAAACGACAGTGAGAATCTTAACATCGGTGATGACGAAGTAGATGAAGTCAAGGAATTTTATTATCTAGGCAACAAAACAAGCCATGACGGACGGAGCAAACAGGATATAAATAGCAAACTAACACTGGGTGAAAGCACATTCCTAGCCAAGAGAAGTCTACTAGTCTCAAACGTCGGCCTCACTGTGAGGAAGAAATTTCTGAGAATGTACTTATGGTGCACGGAATTGTATGGTAAGGAGACATGGACTTTGAGGATACTGGAACAGAGGAGAATAGGAGAGTTTTAGATGTAGTGCTACAGAAAAATGTAGATAATTGTGTGGGCTAATAAGGTAAGTATTGAGGAAGTTCGCTGTAGAATCGGATAGAAAAGGAATATACGGAAAACACTGACCATAAGAAGTGAGAGGATGATTGGATATCTGTTAAGACATCAGGAAATAACAGCCATTGAATCAGAGCGACAGATACAGGGTACAAAACGTAGAGAAAGACAGAGATTGGTATACATGCAGCGAATAACTGAGTACATAGTTTGCAAGTGCTACTGTGAGATAAAAGAAAAAGAGATCACAAAAACAAAATAAGAAGAATGGAACGTAGTCGAATTAAATTAAGTGATACTGAGGGGATTACATTAGAAAATGACACATGTGAAGTGGTTTATGGGTTTAGCTATTTGGGCAGCAAAATAACTGATGGCCGAAGTAGAAGGGATACAAAGTGTAAACTAGCAATGGCAAGAAAAGTGTTTCTGAAGACGAGGAATTAATTAAGATCGAATGTAGATGTAAGTATTTGCATGGGGTGAGGCCAGGCATGAAAATGAGAATGCAACTTAGACGATAAACGGTTAAGACACGAAGAGAATAGAAACTTTTGAAATGTGGTGCTACATAAAAATGGTGAAGATTAGATGGGTGGATCATGTAACTAACGAGGAGGTACTGAACAGAAATGGGGAGAAAAGAAATTTATGGCACAACCTGAGTAGAATCGGTGTGGATAAGACAATGGTGAAAAAAAGAAATTGTTTCTCAAATCTCAATTTTTTTACTGCGATGCTTGAAATCCCCTGCTCCAACATCGCTACAAAGGCGACGTCGTGGAAGAAATTACTGGAGTACTTTCTCGAACACAGCAGTATATTAACTGGACAAACCACTCTCCTGGACACATCTAAACACGTTCGCTGACGATACAAACTTCCACCCACTCGTCTCTGATTGGCCATCGTTTTACAGCTACAGCTGCACAACGATGAATTTCCGAACGTATCCTATCTTATTAGTTTTTTTCTCCACTCTGTATATTAGTGACAGGGAACCTTTTCTGAAAGTAGCTTTGTGTAACGTAGTTTCATAAGAAAGTGAAATGTGAATGATAAACAACACAGAGAAGGAGAGAAAAGATAGTTTCAAAATTTGATAACTAGAGAACTAGAACTGTAGATTAGATGAGTAAACTGAATAGTTAATGTGGATGTACCGAATCGCGCTGGGGAGATATGAGCTTAATGGGGCAACGTGACTAAATGAAGGGATAGAGTGACAGCACATATCCCAATACATAAAGAAGTAGAAGGGATAAATCAAGGTATGGAAACAGTAAATAGGTTCCAACAGATGTAGGGTATTACAGTTATAATAGACATGGGGAGAGTTACAGAAGATCTACTTGCATGGTGAGCCTTATCAGTCTGACTTTTGAACTGATGACAACAGTTAGTAAACACTTACAAATTTTATTCAAAATTTTTATTTATGGAAAGAAACTGTACAAATTAATTAAAGGCATATTTTCATTGTATCTTAAATAAATAAAGATCAGAAAAACGTCTCTGACCACCATTAATCCCTGGTGTTTGGAACCTTGTAATACATGGGGAGTTGACTCGTTCTACTCTGGGAACACAGCGTGTTGGCGTGCAGGAGTCCGTCGCGAAGGATCGTCACAGGGAGAAGAGCAGTGCGATGGTGGTGGCCAGCATGAGTGCGACCGCAGGGCCCAGCGCAGCGGCGCCATCGTCGCTGTCCTCTTCAACTTGGCAGCCGTTGGAGTCCTGAGGCGTGTCTGTGTACCGGCTGCGAGGGAGTCCCAGTTCCTCCAGCTTAGCATCCACTTGCTGCGTCAGCTCCTCAGACATGTCACTCGTCCGCGAGAGCACCCACGAGTTTTCTGAAAAAGTGTACGAGGTGGCGTTACGACAATCACTTGTAAACTATAGCATATCAGGTGTGTAATTACCAGTGGCATAGCTGTGAAGTAACCTGTGTAAGGGGCTGAGCAAGGGGGTGTGAGGTTCCCAGGCCTATAATGCTCAGATTAGTGTGTACTGTTTATAAACCTCAGTAAGTCACTACTGACAGAGAAACAGGGTACCCCAACGCTGAAATTGGTCTGTGATGTCTAAAACGAACAGTAAATCACAGTATTCCAATTATGGTAAGAGCAATGTATAAATCCTGTCAGGCACATCAGAGGGAGTAAAGTGAAACCTTCATACATACCTGTATTCAGAGCAGTGCAAGGAGAGAAGGGTCACTAAGAGACACTAGGTAATGAAATGGGGACTCCATGTTGATTACATTGGTACGTACAGTCTAGAAACCTCAGTAAGGCACACCAGTTGGAGCAATGGGGGAGCCTCATGCTGAGAGTGTTATCCGCAATCCAGAAATCTCAGTAACACATTTGAGATGGAGGAATGAGGGCGCCCATAGTGAGAATGGTATACACAGGGGTTGAGTAAGGCACACTAAATTGAGAAATAGGGGCCATCCATGCCAAGAGTAGCATGGATTGATCGGAAATGTCAGTAAATTACATTAAGCCAACAGTGGTCAGCACAGTGCATAGTCTTAGTAAGGAGGCACATTAAAAGGGGCAATCAGGGATCCTCATACATACTCAGAGTGTTATGTGGAGGGCTAGCACATTAGCATACACCAGATAAATCAATGGAGACCTTCCATGTCGAGAGTGGATTATGAACCTCAGTAAGTCATGCCAGGAAATGAGTTTTGTAGGGACTCAAAAGCTCGATCTGTATGACTTCAGAAATAACGCCCAGTTGTAGAGGAATGATATCTGTTCACTGGTTTCAGTGAATTCCCTTCCCTCGAAGCGGACATGTTGCAAACAGGCTACAGTTAATGGATTGCCTATACCTTCACATCAGGTCACTTTCTAGAAATGAAAAAGAGTGCATCACCATGCTTTTGAGGAGGCTAGAGACGTGGCCTACTGCCTAATAGTTCTTAGGGGATATTATGTGTTGATGTGTTGTAAATAACGACTACAGACAGAGATGCACTCCGAAAAATATCCTCAGAAAATAGTATCAGGTCCGATGAACTGTCGCGGCACACATGAAGGCCGGAAACTGCATAGCATCAAGGCCTACTAGTAAAATTGTCCCATACGAACTCTCATGCACATTACATACTACTCTTGGCATGGTGGTCACTCATTCATTCAACTGTATGCCTTACTGAGCGTACCCACTACTCCAACCATGCAGACCCCATTTCATAATATGATGTACCTTATTAATGTTTGTAGACTGTATGTACGAGCCTCAGAATGGGCCCCCACATTGCTATAACCCATGTACGCTACTGAGCTTGTACACTATGCATACTTAGGATGGCGTTCCCTGTTTTTTAACATGGTGTGCCTTACTGAGATTTATAGACTGTATATACCACTGCCAGTATGGGCTGCCTAGGGCTCCACCTTATGTGTGTTATCGGACATTTACACAGTGGAATGTGAATACCAATCTAGGCATGATTATCATCAAGTGCTGCTTCTGTTGTGCCTCAATGAGCTTTATAGGATGTGCACACTCTCGGAATGAGGCTTCCCCATTGCTCCATCTGGTCAGCCTGGGTGTGATTTATAAATTGCATATACTAACATCAGTATAGGGCATGTTCTAGTGTTCTCATTTGATGCTACCGCAAGTAACTTCTCCATGGAATTCTTGTTTATTCTTTTCACTGCTCTGAGTGAAGATAGCGAGATCGTCTGTAGAAGCTAGACACTTTACTTTGATCCTCTGTCCTAAGCTTCCAATCCCTTTCTCCCATTCTTTGATGTCTTTATTTAAAACTATGTTAAACAGAAGTGGTGAGAGGGAATCTTCTTGTCGAACCTTTGTGCCTGCTTCAAAAGCCTCAAGTATTTCACCAAGGAACTTCATTTTAGATGATGTGTACATGAGAGTCTGTCACATCATTCGCCTAGTCTTGCTGCTGTAATGACACATTCCGACGCAGAGACATACAATACCTTAAAGGCTGCGCCAAAGATTAAATTGAGAGCCATGTAGATTATAGTCTTTGTAATGTTCACGTTGGATTCTCTTTTGTTTCATACTCCAAGAAGGAGCTGAGAGACACTTTCGATTGTTGCCTCGTAGAGGATGGACGTAATTTTTGGTGTGTCTGGAAAGGTAGCCATATTGTTAGTAATTATGGTTTGTGCGACGAGCAGAGCAAGTCTTATTGTCTTGTGAATAAATAATAGTGAGAAGTATCGAAGTGTAACGAAAATTATTTAAAGTGACGTAGCATTGTATTTCCTTGGTTTCCACCGTCTTCGTGAAGTGAACCGATGCCGACTTAGGGAGATAAACACGGTCAACAAAGAGAAGAACACCGAGGGTGACTAATGAATTAATATTGTGGCAGAAGGACTAATTCTACGTCTAAAGTGAGAACTCTGATCAAATCAACAGTGACGTAGAATTCAAAAATGTAATTAATCGGAATGGTAAATTATATTACAGGCAAATTTCACACAGCACTGAATTTGTCCGCATTCAATACGGTCAATACAGTCCGTTAAAAAGCCTTTCAAAAAAATTCTGAAGTCACAATTCCATGTCCGTAACTTTTCCTCTTTTCAAAACCCCAATAAATTCAATTTTTTTATTTATTTCGCTACACTGCCTACTCTGAGTTCTTCTAAAGTGTGCAGAATGGTTTGTCCGTCAACAGAGCCATATGCCTTCTTAAAGCTCACAAAGGTGACAAACATGTCGTACTTCCTCATATCCATAACAGTTTTCCTTATTACTTTTAAGAGTGCATAAATTCTTCTTATAAGGTCACGTCCTCCTACTTTTAACGTTTCTGAAGTCATGCCATCCTGTCCAGGAAAGTTGAGTCTCTGGCTTGTGATTAGACTATTACTACAGAATACGAATTTACAATAAAAATAAACTCCACTCAGGGCCAAGAGGGAGGATAGCAGAGGGGTTGGAGGAAATGGACATAGAGAGGGGGAAGAAGGAGATGGACCTGAAGACCTGAGAAGATAGAGAGAGAGGGGGGCAGGGGGTTGGAGAAGATGGTCAAAGAGATGGGGAGGAGATGATGGAGAGAGAGGAAGAAGAAGGAGGATACAAGCATAGAGAGAGGGAGGAGGAGACAGAGACAGGACAGAGAAGGAGATCAGGATGTATATACAATTTCCATATATATTAAAAGCCTATATTTTCTCTTTTATTTATTTTCCATTAAGACAGACTGAGCCACAGTAACATGTGACTGCATACAGCTAATGTATAGACGGTCCAGTCACATTAGCGCGACCACACCCCTTGCTCGACGTCAACGTGGAATACGCTCTCACAGACATATGTGACAGTGACAGCAGTGGAGGCTATATAAGGAATGTCAGAGGGACGCAGGAAACACTGCATTCGTTATCGTAATGCTGAAACGGAGCCATTTCTATGACGTCCAAAAGGGCATGTTTATTGGCCTTGAGGCGAAGGGACGAATCGATTTGGAAAAGGAAAAGTTCGTAAACTATTTATGTGCCGCCATGATTAAAGTATATCTTGAATGACAAAATGGTGCTACCCAAAGCTAGCGCTGAGACAACTGTGGTGGACCACGGGTCATAGATTACAGTTGTGAGCAATGGCTGTAGAAATGTGTAAGATGAATAGATGTGTAGCTGTTGGTCAATCCCAGATGAACCTATGGGCTACTAACAGTGTCTCCTCAACGACCGTTCAGGCAACATTACTGCATATAGGTCCTCTTAGTATAACATTTCATGAACCCCCACTGACTACTGTTCATCAGCGACACGGACTGGAATTTGTACGTCAGTACTGAAAATGGCCGGCCACTGAGTGGTGACAGGTGGCCTTTTCAGATGAATCACACTTTATGCTCCATCAGACAGATAGTCGTAGGTGTGTACGGACCTGTGACAATCATCGGAAGTTTCCAGGCCAGAGGGGAGAGCATTCGAGTCTGGGGAATGTTTCCGTGGCATTCCCTGCATGATCTCGTCATTCTGGAAGGCACAGTGGGTCAACATAAGTATGTATCTATCTTTGGGGACCACGTCTATACCCTACATGCGGTTTGATTTGTCCACGGCATGATGGCATCCACCATCAGCACAACGTAGCATGTTACACAGCTCGTAGTGTGCGTGCGCGATTCTAAGAGCACCAGAATTTAGTATAATCCCGTGGCCACTAAACTCCCCAGATTTAAACCACGTGGAGAGTCTGTTGGACCACCGCGACTGGGCTGTTCCTGCTTCTCATCCTGAACCGAGGAACCTATCGCAGCTGGCCACAGAGCTGGGGTCAGCATGGCTTTGCATCCATAGCGGTACCTTCCAGAATCTCAGTGACTCTCTATGTGCTCATCTGCACTGCAAAACGTGGTTATTCAGCCTTATCACATGTGGTCTTATTTATGTGACTGGAGCATCGATATAAATACTGTAAAATTAACTACCCTCTAACATTCCATTGCGCTATGCTCTACGTTCTTTTTATGTCTAAAGATTTGTATCCGCTAAGAGTGATATACTGTGTTCAGTTTGCTAGGAAATCATCAGTGCAGTCATGCAGCTGGTTTGATACCCTAGCACCTTGTTCATTTGGCAGCAATGCGCAACTGTATTATAACCTGGGAACATGATATCTCCAAGAGCACGTGAATCTACTGTTTTCGGGAACATAAACACAGAAATCTGTACGATGGCTGTTTGCGGAAAGCATGTTGATCCTTTCAGAGGAGACAGTCAATCTTCAGAAAAGTCATAAAGCAAGAGCATGAAAAATCCGAAACTCAACTGCAAGCCGACGTCAGAGCAGCAGGCGTGAAGTCAACCTGAAAACGGGACTGATTTGTTTTTCCCATCACTGGGAATGCTTTGGGTCTCCAGCTATCTACTCGACACTGCTGCTAGAAGAGAAGCAACTTGTTTCATATGTAAACAGCACTGGATGATAAAGGATAAACACTTACCCGTTATGTTGGAGGTTTCATCTGTAGGCTCCCTGCAGGCCCATACAATTGAGTAGCTGTCGTAGTCAGTATCCAGTACCCAATAGGAACCTGTCACTGTCAATAGACCATGAAATAAGCAAGTCTGGACATAAAAATATACATGTAAGTTTTCTACATATTCCAATGTAAAAAGAAATTTCTTTGGTGTACACTTTAATCGAATGGTATTAAGAAATAGTGTACTATTTCATCTTTTAAACAATATTATATGCTCACTGCCACTTCCGTTATACATCCACTAGTGGAATCAATACCTTGTTGAGGTTGTTAGTGTATGTAGCAGCCGTCACATGCAAAACACATGATACTGACCTGGTACACCTGGGAAGTGCACCGTGAATTTGGCCTCTCCAGAGTCAGGGTCGTCCAACTCGGCCCAGCCGATGATGTCGTTGAAGGTCCCAGTAGATGTGCTGAACAGTCTGTTGTGTACGGTCACGTTGTTGTCGCCAGCCACTGTGTACTCTGCAGTGATGCACTGGCCGCCCTCCTCGAAGGGAGCCTCTCCCAACCTGGCGATCTCGTACCACACGCCCTGATACTGCGCAAACATACAGAAGGCACAGAGGTCAGTAGCAGATCAGTAGTCAGAAGTTCATAGCTGCAACCACCATAACTACATTGGGTGTTACCTTAGAAGTGTCAAATTCCGTGGCAGCAGGCTTGTTGCATGTGCTGACTCTGACAGTGCACTGTTGTGGGTCCTGTGGGGTGTCTGTGTAGCGGCTCCGTGTCAGACCCAGCGCCTCCAGCTTGTCATTCACCTGCTGCTCCTGCTCTTCTGTCATCTGGGCGCTTCGTGACAGGATCCATGAGTTCTCTGCAAAACATACCGTATGGCTTGTTAGCATTTGTCAATTTTGCTACTTTCCGAATCAGATTCGGAGATTTCGACAGCCGCTTTCGACTGTCTATTCTTTCTTGTCGAACGAAATATAACTGACGAAATGATGAATACTGCGTGCTCTAGCATATTTGGTTTACTCATCTGGCCCAGCTGAGAGAAATTCAATAAACATAGTTATTTCATTACGCCTGTTTCATATACGGAAGATGTACGAAGACGGTGCGTTATGCCTAAATAAATTTCTTAAGTGGGCATTTGCCTACTCTGATATTTACGTCTAGCCCCCTTCAATTGAAACATAGTGTAATACAATACAATGTGTGATGTTTAACAGTCATAGTTTGCACATACCAGTGTGGCTGTAGCTTCGATAAAGAATCTCGCCATTCCGCACAGAGTAGTATAGCAGTCTCGAGAGAGCTTTAGGAGGAACACTTTGGTACCGAATCCAGTGAAGAATTATGATAATGCTGCATCAGTCTGTCATTGTGATGGTCAGTCAGCGTAGTAATATTTTATCAATATGCAATGTAAGCCTGTTGACGATAACCACCGGTGCCACCTTGTGATTCTACTATAGAAATTTTATCAATCCAATAATATACTCGTTGATTAATTGAAGTATTACCAAAGCATCTCCAAATCACGCAGTTAATCACTTTTTTAAATAAAATATACTCCTCAGAAACAATTTCATGCTTGAACAAATTATCATTTTCCTTGTCCTGCGGTAAAATTTCACTGATAACAGCACTTTTTCCCTGAGTTGACTGGATAACATCTGAGTTATTTAATTTGTACAAAAGAATTCTATAGCTTATCGATGGTAATAGCGTAGCCAAATCGCGTCTGAAATGGATTGCACACAATTTTTATTTGCTAGGACTAGAAAGAACAGGTATTCTAATAGATTTATATCACTTATTCATTTGTAGAGAGTCCTCGACATAACGTCTGCAATATTTATGTTCCAACCTATATCCTCAAACTGTATGCAAAGGATGTAAGCGACTTAGCAATAAATTGTACAGCTTCAAAATAAAATCCCGTGTTACCGTTCTATAAGGTTGGTGAGTAAGTTCGTAGCGTTTTTCCATAAGTTCACAAAAAGGACAAATAATAGGTACTCTAGTCATTAATAACCTATTCTACTTCACTATTTACAACAGTTTGCAACCGCAGGGTAACTCTTCGATACCGCGACTGTGGAAATCACGTGGTTTTGAGCCAAATAACTCATCGAGCCATGTTCGGAGCATATTTTCATCTGGAAAGGATGTTTCTTGAAGGAGAGCGGAAAAGGTGAAAATCTGCTGGCGCAAGATTAGGTGAATAAGGTGGGTGCGGAACGACTTCCAACCCAGTTCCAGTGTAGTGTGTTTCTTGGCAGTCAAGCAGAATGAGAGTGGGCGTTATCGTGGCGTACCATGACTTCACATTGGCTTCCTCGTAATTCTTCTTTGACTGGGTCCGCAAGACGTCTCAATGGTTGAAAATAAATGTCAGCAGCGTTGGTTACACCTCGGGGAAGTTTGCAATTAGTAGTACACCACACCGTCGCCGTTCCACGTTATCTTTTGTGGATGCGCGAATGCCTTTGTAAGTGGAACTGCTACTTTGCTTGGGCTCATCGATTCCTTTCTTTTCCTTCTGTTGGCGTAAAGACACTACGTCTCGTCACCAGTAACGAAACAGGATAGAAATGGCAAGTATTGTTCTTGAGCCAACCGATGGCGAGAAAGCAGAGACGCACATACAGCTGAGCCGTGGCAGTTTTTATCTTAGTGGCATGGCATTTCATTAGCGCCACTAAAGACTTTGTTTACCAATATCGATTTGGTCGTATGTCACGAGCTAAGGTCTTTGGTCGAAGTGTGTGTATATTGTTGGTTTGGCAGGGTCTGGAGAGTGAGTTGGCTGGAGGGCCCGTGGTTGGAAGTGGCGAATGGTTAAATCGGTCAGGGACAAGCCTTGCCCGCCCGCTTAAGGACTGGTACCGGCGAGTTGTGGCAAGAGCTACTTATGTCGCATGCAGGCTGGTCGGTAAGTTGCAGGTCTACTCCGCAAGCTCAAATGTCATGGGACTTCGACGACCACCTGTACGGATTGGAGGCAATAACACCCTGGCTGGACGCCTGCCAAGTCACGGCTCCTTCGAACATGAGTGGAGTTAAGTGTTGATTTCTTATTTCTGAGTAGTTGATATTGTAAGGACACGTCTGTTTTATGTATGAAGATGGTATCTGTTCTTTTGGACATGTTCGAAAGAACAGATACCATCTTCATATATAGTTAAGGCTAACCGGCCATTGACCTTCTCCTTCGGTGCTGGATGCACACGCACTCGGTAAGGTTGTCTGCCGCGAGTAATGAGTGTAATGGGCAGGGGCACTACGAATGTAGAGTCTGGACATTAAATTGGGAATGTGGGTCTCATGGGGAGCGTGCGAGGGATAGATCCCTGTAGTCGCACTATCCTTTGAACCCTCGGTGACTCAGACGGATAGAGCGTCAGCCATGTAAGCAGGAGATCCCGAATTCGAGTCCCGGGCAGAGAACACATTTTCAACTGTTCCCATTCGTGTATATCAACGCCTGTCGACAACCTAGAGTCTTGATTTAATCATCATTTCATTCTGCGTTATGTGGAAATGGATCTTTTATGTAAAAACACCTCTGAGTGACTGAGTGCATGATCATTGGGGAGTTTTATTGATCGCAATTTATGTTCCGGGCTATATGCCGTGCAAGTGTATGAGTGTTCCCTGTTATATAAGTTCCACAGATGGAATTGCATTGTAACATAACCTGTGTGGAAGGCGAAGCAACCTTTGTAGATGAGTATGCTTGAGTTATTGCAACAGCAGGCGCTAATATTTATACTTCTGAATAATAGTAATTTTAAGGAGAGTTAAACTTGTATCGGTAGTCGCTTGTTCGATTATTTCAGACTTTCTGCTCCTCAGGTGTTGTTGTGTGTAACCTTATTTGTGCAGATTCCTGCTTCCACTTGATTTGTTGGCAGGGTAGCTTGGGCGTTGGATGAAGTGTTCTTGTTCCCTGGGCCTGGAGCAGAGACATGTTTGCTTTTTGCCATAGCGAAACTTCGTCGTCGCACGGCGTCTGAGTAGGCCGGCAATCTGGTGCCTCTTCCAGTCACGTCATAATGGCTTAAGTTAAGTAAAGTTGATCGTTTGATATGTGCCACGGCAAAGTGTCACCAGTGAAGGGGGAACCAGTATTGTGCTCAATTTGGTGAAGTTAATAAGCTCAAGAGGTTAAAGGCATGTTTGGCAAGCCTGAAGTTCCTCCTCACTATACCTCTTTAACTACTCCTTCAAATCTTGCACGCGTATTACTAATGTTCAGTGTGTTAACGCCTGTTATTTATCAATATAAACTGTCATACCTTACCTTGATCTACAGTCAGTAGCCAACTCCACTCATACTGAAACTGGGTTGTGACAGCCGTCTGCTATAACTCTCAGCCTACCTTCAATTTTGGGCAATCGTACATTTATTAAAGGTCATTGTCAACGTTTCTGTTGGTCTATATCAGTTGGAAGCTACAATTAAATTTCTTGTACTCCCAATTTATCTTGTATTTTTGGCAACTGTATTTTTATTTAAGGGTCATTTTCGATGTTTTTTGTTGGAATGTACCGGTTAGGATTCATATTTAAATTTTATACCTTCCCAGTTTATCTGTTTTGAGGGAGTGTGTATTAGGTTGCCTAAGGGACTTTTTATTGAAGCTTATGTATTGTTAAGCGGCCTTCGAACACACACAGTCAGTGGCATGACTTGTGATCCTTTCTGTATTTGGATGGCTGTTATCCAACTGCGTAACAGTTACCTAAGTTTGGAATTTGATAGTACATTTAATGGCTGTCATAGCAATTTACTTTGTTGATAAAATTGTTTGTAGAACTTGCTTGCAACCACGCCCTCTTGGTGTGACATTCCCTGTTTCTTGGGAATTGTATACTTCTGGTACCAAGCCCTGCTCTTAATGGTATAAATTGTTAAAATTTGTTTTTAATGAATTGATTCTCTTCAAGTTTCCAAGAGTGTGAGGGTTAGGCTCTTTTAAAGACCTTTTAAAATTGTAATGACAATATTGTTGTTAAGTAGTAAATTTTATTCCATGAAACAACAAGTGTTTTCCTTAGAGCTATCTCAAGCGTAGTTGTGAGGTGTCATGGCAATCCGGTAATTTTTGAGATTTTGGCGTAGAGTATGTGGTCCTCATTACTGCGATTTTTGAACCCATTGGATGAAAATGTCGCACAGTTGGAATTATCACCATACAAAGCGCAAATATTTCTGGCTCCCTTCGCTGTTGTCACCCCTCTATTGAACTCAAAGAGAAGAATATGTCGGAAATGTTCATTTTCTAACGTCCACAGCTAAAACAGCAACAGTAAACTAAACTACAAACAAGAAATGATAATCGATACATAAACCCATACCTGTCGTAATACCAACATGCAAAATGAAAATGGGACGAATGTACGCACCAACTTGATTGTTCGAAGTCTTCTCGTACCCTTCCCCCGACCCCCCACCCAAAAACACGAAGTTTGCGAGCAGTTGACGAGATCCTGTGTCTGTTTGAACCATTAATGAGTTGAATGGTATAAAATGTTTAATTCGGAGACTTTCATAAATTAATAAACTACATGTAAATTAATGGTGTCTCCACGAATGAATAAGGCACAGAGGGAAATACTAAAAGGAGAAACTACTCTTAAATTCAGCATGTTGTATTAGTTAAAAATGTGATATAATTTTATAATCCATTATCCAAGCAGTCTCTTCCACGACGCCTAACACGAAACACTTTAGCCCTAACCGAAATTCAAATCAAGAGAGTCCATTTTTTCTTATACGTAAGACATAATTACGACAATGGCACGACGTTGCTGCTCGATCACTGATTCCATTGATATCATCCAATCCTTCTGAAATTATGTTTTATGTTCCCTGTAAAGAATCCATATTTTGTATGTTGAAATGACATTAATACGTTGTCCCATATTTTGATATCAAGAAATGAGCAGTTATTTTACTATGGACTTAGTAGTATAACAGATTTCATGGGAGATTTCCTCGAATTTGGTTTAAAGTCCCTTCAACATCGAGGTCATCAAAGAAGAGATCTACTCATTTGGCTAATTCCAAAGTTGTAGTGAAACTGAACAAAAATATGAGTTGCATAATTTTCGTATTGAAATAAAATACTGTTTGCAAAGTAACATTTACTCAGTATATGATGGAGGACAAAACACCATGTTTTACACATACACATGCCAATAGTGGCCAGCAGCTAGTGTGTGTTCATTTCTGGAGAGGAGTGAGAATTTTTCTTTGTTCCACACCCACCAGCACAGCCTCAGATTCATTCAGTTTGCTATCAAATTGAGTATTGGGGAACTTTTGTAGGGATAAAAAGGGTCCAGATACCAGACTCGCAACCATACTCGCCCCAGTGTCGTGGCAAATGCAAGCCAGCACTCTGTCTGTAGGCCAGTCCAAAGTCTTTTCACAAATACAGTGCAATAGACTTCCTGTTCACGTTTTACGCATGCAATTGTAGCCCATACGCATCAACTGAATTAATATTTTGAACTAATATTACTAAAATTTATATCATTGTACTAAATTAACCCTAATTTCGGGTACATTTTGTAGTTCATCTACGACCATTTTTGGAATCAGCACCAAAAAAATTCTTCAACAGAAGAGAGATGTGGGTTGTATAAATTTCATAAAAGTTTCGCTTGTGGTTGCTATCACATTAATATATATTAACGTAAATTAGTATACACCTGAAAAACTCTTTCAAGTTATGACTGATATAAACTGAAGCCCCAAAGAAACTGGTATAGGTATGAGTATTCAAATACAGTCATATGTGAACAGGCAGAATACGGCGCTGCCGTCGGCAACGATTACATAAGATATAAAGTGTCTGGCGTCGTTGTTAGATCGTTTACTGCGCTACAATGCCAGGTTACAAAGATTTGAGTTTGAACGTGATTTTATAGTCGGCGCACGAGCGATGGGACCCAGAATCTCCCAGGTAGCGATGAAATGGACATTTTCTCTTACGACCATTTCACGAGTGTACCTTAATGTCAGGAATAAGGTAAAACATCAGATCTCCGACAGTGCTGCGGCCCAAAAGAGATCTTGCAAGAGCAAGAACAATGACGAATACAGAGAACCATTCAACTTGACAGAAGAGCAACCCTACTGCAAATTGATGCATATTTCAATGCTGGGCCATCAACAAGTTTTAGCGTGCGAACCATTCGACGAAACATCGTCGATATGGGCTGTCGACCACGCGTGTACACTTGATGACTGCTACACAAAGCTTCACTCCTCACCCGGACCCGTCATCACTGTCATTGGACTGTTGATGAATGGAAACATGTTGCTGAGTCGAGTGAGACTCGTTTAAAATTGTATCGAACGGACTGATGTGTACGAGAATGGAGACAACATCATGAATCTATGGACACTGCATCGCAGGAGGGGACTGTTCAATCTGGTGGAGGCTCTGTTATGATGTTGGGCGTGTGCAGTTAGAATGATATGGGGCACCTGATAGTCTAAATACGACTGTGAAGGGCGACACGTCCATATGCATCCTATCTGATCACCTGCATCCATTCAATTCCACTGTGCATTCCGACGGGCTTGGGCAATTCCAGCAGGCCAATGCGACACCCCACGCATCCGTAATTGCTACAGACTGGCTCCAGAAATATTCTTCTGAGTTTACACACTTCCGATTACCACCATATTCCCCAGACGTGAACATTATTGAGCATATCTGGGATGCCTTGCAACGTGCTGTTCAGAAGAGATCTCCAACCTTTCGTCGCCTCCGGATTTATGGGCAGCCTTGCAGGATTCATGATGTCAATTCCCTCCAGCATTACTTCAGACTTTATTCGAGTCCATGTCAGAGCGTGTGCGGCACTTCTGCGTATTCGCGGGGGCCCTACACGATATTAGGCAGGTGCACCAGTTTCTTTGGCGCCTCAGTGTAAATTCAAATAGTCGCAGCCCTTAGGCACCTTAATTGTATTAGTAAATACATGTTTGTAATTTGTTTTCTGACATCAAACCTCGTAAACTAGTGGGGAGATGAATGTCTGTAAAAACATTGTAGAGAGACACCATGAGTGGCTTGAAAAATCAGATGCGTTATTTTTTCACTCTTTTGGGTTTGTGAAAATAAATATGCGTGTAAGTAAAAGTCAAGTTAAGGAATATTGGTTTAATATTCTGAAATAAAGACGTAACTTTATTAGCTACGACGACTGTCAAGAAATCTAGAAGGCGAAATAATTAATGATCAGCGATGGGGATCCTGATAGTATCACTGTTAACTCAGACGTTAATACAGGTGCAGTAACGGTATCTTCTTATTATCTCACCTTAGTCTATCGTTGTAAGACCGCTGAGCTATAGAAACGCGGCGTGCTGAAGTGCCACCGCGCGAAAAAAGGTGGAATCTAACAGTCACCAGTTCCGCACTGTCCTTCACCACAATGAAACTGAACTTACACAAGTGCAGACATCTAACTCCTAAAGCGAAATAGTGGAATTCTTTGAAAAAAACTTCAATTGTGCACACAACCCTTCCCTGGGTGGACAACAACTACGCTGAAGAGCCAAATAAACTGGTACGCCTCCCTAATATCATATAGGGCCCCCGCGAGCAGATAGAAGTGTCACAACACGACCTGACATGGACTCAACTAATGTCTGATGTAGTGCTGGAGGGAACTGACACCATGAATCCTGCAGGCTTGTTCATAAATCCGTAAGAGCACGAAGGGATTGAGATCTCTTCTGAACAGCACGTTGCAAGGCATCCAACATATGCTCAATAATGTCCATGTCTGGGGAGTTTGGTCGCCAGTGGATGTGTTTAAATTCAGAAGAGTGTTCCTGGAGCCACTCTGTGGAAATTCAGGACGTGACGGGTGTCGCATTGTCCTGCTGTAATTTCGCAAGTCCTTTGGTATATACAACGGAGTTTAATGGATGCATGTGATCAGACAGGATGCTTACGTACGTGTCACCTGTCAGAGTCGTAGCTAGACGTATCAGGGGTCCCATATCACTCCAACTGCATACGTCCCATATCATTATAGAGCCTCCACCGGCTTGAACAGTCCCCTGCTGACATGCAGTCGCGCGCCCATTATAGCACTACGTTAAAACGCGCTTAAATCTTGATAACTTGCCATTGTTGCAGCAGTAACCGATCTAATAACTGCGTCAGACACTTGCTGACTTACAATACGCGATCAAAAATATGCGGACACTTGGCTGAAAATGACTTACAAGTTCGTAATGCCCTCCATCTGTAATGCTGGAATTCAATATGGTTTTGGCCCACCCTTAGCCTTGATGAAAGCTTCCACTCTCGCATGCATACGTTCCATCAGGTGCTGGAAGGTTTCTTGGGGTATGGCAGCCCATTCTTCACAGAGTACTGCACTGAGGAGAAGTATCGATGTCGGTCGGTGAGGCCTGGCACCAAGTCGGCGTTCCAAAACATCCCAAAGGTGTTCTATAGGATTCAGGTCGGGACTCTGTGTGGGACAGTCCATTAGAGGGCTGCCATCCAATGCTAAATGTGTGATCCCTTGATGCCTCAGAACATGCCCTACCAACCGATCCCTTCTTCTGGTCAAGTTGTGCCACAAACCTCTCTTCTCCCCAATCCTATTCAATACTTCCCCATTAGTTATGTGATCCACCCATCTAATCTTCAGCATTCTTCTGTAGCACCACATTTCGAAAGCTACTATTCTCTTCTTGTCCAAGCTATTTATCGTCCATGTTTCACTTCCATACATGGCTACACTCCATACAAATACTTTCAGAAACGACTTCCTCGATGTTAACAAATTTCTCTTCTTCAGAAACGCTTTCCTTGCCATTGCCAGTCTACATTTTATATCCTCTCTACTTCGACCATCATCAGTTATTTTGCTCCCCAAATAGCAAAACTCCTTTACTGCTTTAAGTGTCTCATTTCCTAATCTAATTCCCTCAGCATCATCCGACTTAATTCGACTACATTCCATTATCCTCGTTTTGCTTTTGTTGATGTTCATCTTATACCCTCCTTTCAAGACACTGTCCATTCCGTTCAAATGTTCTTCCAAGTCCTTTGCTGTCTCTGACAGAATTACGATGTCATCGGCAAACCTCAAAGTTTTTATTTCTTCTCCATGGATTTTAACACCTACTCCGAATTTTTCTTTTGTTTCCTTCACTGCTTGCTCAATATACAGATTGAATAGCATCGGGGAGAGACTACAACCCTGTCTCACTCCCTTCCCAACCACTGCTTCCCTTTCATGTCCATTTCACTATCCCATCAGAAACAGGAAACCGAGGGACGTTTAGGAGTGTTGATATCTTTCGTACAGACTTATGACGCAAGTCATACCCAATCACCTGACGACGTACGAAGTCCGTGAGTTCCGCGGAGCGCCCCTTTCTGCTCTCTCACAATGTCTAATGACTACTGAGGTCGCTGATGTGGAGTACATGGCAGCAGGTGGCAGCACTATGCACCTAATATGAAAAGCGTACGTTTTTGGGGAGTTGTCCGGATACTTTTGATCACATAGTTTGTAGGCGTTGCCGACCGCAGCGCCGTATTCAGCCTGTTTGCACATCTCTGTATTTGAATACGCATGCCTATACCAGTTTCTTTGGCGCTTCATTGTACATCTATATATGTATTCCGCAAGCCACTATGTGGACGGTACTTTGTGTACTACAAACAATTGCAACACTTCCTGTTCCAGTCGGTAATGGAGTGCGGAAAGAAATTTTGTTGGTCATCTTCAGTGTGAACTGGAATGTTACTAATTGTATCTTCATAACATTTTCCTAGAAATGCGTAGGACGATACAAGATTTTGATTGACGATTTCAGTAACATAATCTCTCGAAAATTTAATAGCAAAGTACACAGCGCCTACCTTTTAGCGTCTGGCACCAAAGTTGGCTCAGCATATCCGTAAAATCTTCGTATTTACTAAATAAACCTGTAACGACTCACGGTGCTCTTCTTTAGGTCTTCCGTAGTTTCTGTATCAGGTCGGTCTAGTACGGATTTTGGAAGGAAATGCAATATTTAACTTCAGGAACACGGCATCTACTTGGGCAGCAGTACCTACTGCTTTCTCGATCTCATGGAGAAACAGAGCGAACTGCTTTCTCAGGATCTTTCTTTTCGGAATCCATACTGATGCCTACAGAGCAGATTATCGTTCTTCAGAAGTGCGATGATACACGAGTATGGAACTTAAAAATCCTTCAATAGACTTCGTTTTGTGTGTCTAATCGAAAAATCCTTAAAGAAAGGAGTGGCCTGAACTGTTTTCTTATTACAAGGAATGCTGCATATTTCCTGCGACCAAAGCTACACTTCTGCTAGAAGTGTTTCGCTTACCTATAGCAAAGGACAACAAAAGAGAAATACTTACCTGTAATGTTGGAGGTTTCATCTGTTGGCTCCCTGCAGGCCCAGACAATTGAGTAGCTCTCGTAGTCAGTATCCAGAACCCAATAGGGACCCGTCACTGTCAACACAAGAAGAAACGAGGATTTTTGAACACTGTAATGAACATACACGTTTTCTGCAACTTTCAGTACAAAATAAAATTTGTTTCGTTCTTTACATTTAAATAGAGTGATCCTCAGAAATAATGTGTGTTACACCCTGTCAGCATTGTTTAATATCATAGGATCCAGTTACTTCTGTTACATATCTAGTAGCGGAATCAATAGCTTGTTCAGGTGGTTAATGGATGGAGCCATTGTTACTTAAAAATCACGCCATACTGACCTGGTACACCTGGGAAGTGCACCGTGAATTTGGCCTCTCCAGAGTCAGGGTCGTCCCACTCGGCCCAGCCGATGATGTCGTTGAAGGTCCCAGTAGATGTGCTGAACAGTCTGTTGTGTACGGTCACGTTGTTCTCACCAGCCACCGCGTACTCCGCCGTGATGCACTGGCCGCCCTCCTCGAAGGGAGCGTCTCCCAACCTGGCGATCTCGTACCACACGCCCTGATACTGTACAGACGCACAGGAGGTATAATAGTCAGTAGCTGTTCACAACTACAATCGAAACTGCCATAACTTCATCGGGTGTTACCTGAGAAGTATCAAACTCGGTGACAACGGCCTTGTCGCATGTGCTGACTCTGACAGTGCAATGTTGTGGGTCCTGTGGGGTGTTAGTGTAGCGGCTCCTCGTCAGACCCAGGGCCTCCAGCTTGTCATTCACCTGCTGCTCCTGCTCTGCTGTCAGCTGAGCACTCCGTGACAGGATCCATGAGTTCTCTGCCAAACATACGAAAGGGCTGTGTTAGCGTTTGCCAGTTTTGCTACTTTCTAATTCAGAATTCGGAGATTTTGACGGCCACTGTCGACTATCTGTTCTTTCTCGTAGAAAGATACATATCTGACGACATGATGAATACCGGAGCGTTCTAGCGCACTTTGTTCACTCGTTTGCCGAGCTGAATGAAATTTTGAAGGTAGAGTTTTTCTATTACTCCCATTTCACATATGGAAGAAATACAAAAACGGTTAGCCATGTTATATTTAATTTTCGGTATTAGCCGGCCGGGGTGGCTGAGCGGTTCTAGGCTCTATCGCTGCGGTCGCAGGTTCGAATCCTGCCTCGACCATGGATATGTGTGATGTGCTTAGGTTAGTTAAGTTTATCTAGTCCTAAGTTGTAGGGGACTGATGGCCTCAGATGTTAATACCCATAGTGTTCAGAACCATTTGATCCATTTTTCATCGGTATTACCCTACAATGATACTTACGTCTAGTTCCTTCAGTTGTAATATATTTCTTTTTGTAAACTCTCATCGCCAGTTTTGTAAAGGTTCGTCGCTATTGCTTTTGAGGCCGAGTTTGTGAGTTTGTGAAATGACTTCTGGTGCAGTACACAGCTAAGACCATTTCTCCCTGCCTCTATTGCACAGCTATGTCCCAGGCTCAGGTAACAGGATAGAAGTACGAAGGATCTACAACACTCCAATCAATTAGTAACAAAGTCACAGAAATGAATTAAACCGTTTACTTATTTTTGTGACTGGTTGAAGTCTTTAACACTGCTTGTAATGTAACAAAATAAATGCTCTCAGTGCCTAAGTGCTAATAATCGTAGGCAGACTTCACAGTCCAAAGCAAATTCAATTTGCAACAACAGTCTGTTCACTTCTAACAGTTCACTAAACGACGTTCCGAGTCTCAGTCACCTCTGGACGATGATCTATAACCAAGTGGGCGAGATCTGCTCTTCTATCTCCTGAGTATGCTTCTGCCCATTGTCATTCGGTCATTGGCGGCTTGTACTCGGCCGACAATTGACAGAGGCGAAGTCGATATCTTCATCGTCAGTGCCACCCGTGGCGCTTGTGGAACTCGCACAGGTGGAGAGTCTCTATGGCACCGGCACCAGCTCGCATCTTTGCGCTTGTAGTGCTATTTCTCTGGCTGCGCCTTGTTCGGACGATACAGCAATTTTTGTGATGGCTACAAAAGGGATTTGTCAAATGGTATGGTGACTATAGTTGGAATAAAGTGTGTCATCATTCTCAATATGTTCAAATGTGTGTGATATCTTATGGGACTAACTGCTAAGGTCATCAGTCCCTAAGCTTACACACAACTTAACCTAAATTATCCTAATGACAAACACACACACCCATGCCCGAGGGAGGTCTCGAACCTCACCACTCTCCGTTATTAGTATACCATACCTGCGGGAGCTTTATGAGTGAACACCTTTGTTCCGAATCAAGAGCTGAATTACAACCTTGCAGCATCACTTGGACTGTCTGCGCTGTAACAATTTATCAAGAAATTTTGTGAAGCTGTTGAAGATCAGTGGTTTCTCTTTGTGATTCCGCTATACAAATTTTATAGTTGTAAAGATATTCTCTCTCGCTAGTCAAATGGACTGTTATAGGAGTATCTCAGCTTCAAGGACTCGCTCAGTCTTCTTCAATACAATGTATGCATCATTAATTACTTCATGTTTCTCACTGTTATGATAGTGCTCTTACTGCGGCAAAATTTCTAGAATAACGGCGCTTTTTCTTCCTTAAGTTGAGTGGACAGCGCGTGAGTTATTTGTTGAGAAGGGATGCGTAGCTTCGAAATAGATTAGCGTACTCAGGTCGCGACTCAAACATATCAAATGAAATTTATCCAATTAAAATTATCGACATAAAGGTTGCAAGAAATTATATTCGAATTTAGATTCTCGGAGACTGTGCCAGATGTGTAAGAAATACAGGCTGTTCAAAAAGAGGGAACAGATTTCAAACATTTAAATCTTCCAAATTACAAAAGGTAGCACCATAATTCCAATGTTCCTGGACAGATACCTGTTTAAAATTTGGACAGTGCTGGTAGACGTTCCAGACATGGCCGCATTGGCGCTATCGTTTTCGTCTTCATGGAGAAAACTGTTACAGGACTAACCTATTAGGCACACTTCAAAACTGATTATTTCCTGACTTGAAGACGATTCAGATGACTTCATTTTCATAGTAGATGGTGCTGCGCTTCATTTCTCTAAGCGTGTCCGATGTTACCGGAATGACATCTTTCCACAACTTTAGACTGGAAGAGGAGTAGCAGAAAATGAACTTCATCGCCGGCCGCCTCCCATCGCCCCCCATGTCTCTAGATCTCACACCTTGTGACTTTTTTGTGTGGCGTTACGTAGACGACCCCATATTTATCCCCCTTATGCCCGACGCTCTTGCAAGTTTGCGACTTCGCATTGTTGAAGCTGCTTGGTGTGTGGCAGGAAATGAGCCACTGTTTTGATATATGTCGTGTAACACGTGGTGCTCACATTGAATGCATAAAAAATACCTTTTCCCTTTCCAGGAACATTGGAATTGTTTTTCTATCTTTTGTAATAAATGTTTGAAGTCTG
Source organism: Schistocerca gregaria (assembly GCF_023897955.1). Classification (NCBI taxonomy): domain Eukaryota; kingdom Metazoa; phylum Arthropoda; class Insecta; order Orthoptera; family Acrididae; genus Schistocerca; species Schistocerca gregaria. The sequence continues at coordinate 534,896,598 of NC_064920.1, read as the reverse complement.
TTCCTTATTTTTGAATAGCACTGTATTACAATAAATTGTACTTTTTTGCCATTTATAGTTATAAAACCCCCAGAAAACGAAATATGTGAGCAACTGACGAAATTCTTGGTCTATTTGAATGACTTGTGAGCTGAATGGTTTAAAATGGTTAAATGACAGTTTTCATAAGCTAAAATAAAACATGGAAATTAATTATTCCTAGAAATAAATAAGAAAATTAAATAAGAAGCAGGAGAAAAGAATAAAAAAAGAAACCACCCCTCAAATTCAGAAAAACTATGTTATTTGAGTGTATGATTCAATTTGATAACAAATTATCTAAGCAGCGTCGTTCACGACACCTATCACCAAACCATTTGGCCGTAACCAAAACTTACATCAAGAGAGTCCACTTTATTCTTATAGACAAGACATTTGTGACAATAGGACAACATTAATGATCGTTCCCTGATTCAATTGTAACCACCCAATCCTTCTGAAATTATTGTATGATTATTGTAAATAATCCATATTTCACATCTAATAAACACTTTAGTTCGTTATCCCATATAAAACGAGTATCGGTTATTGCTATAGATCTTCGTATCACAACAGACCTCATGGGAGACCTACTCATTTGGCTAATTCAAAAATTATGTCTCAAGATAAAGAAAGGAAGATGTTTCATAGGTTTTGCACTGAATTAAAAGACTATTTTGCAAAGTGACATTTATTGAGCAGATTTTGGACGAGAAAATGTCATACTATATACGCACACGTCTCAGCTGGTAGCTGACTAGACTCTGGTCCAAAAGGTCTCGTGTTCAATTCCAGACATTGTTGGGGATTTGCCAACGTTCAGTCCCACGAGCAAAGCCCAGTGCCATTCAGCCTGCTATCAAACTGAGTAGTGGAGGTCTTTCCCGGGGATACAAGGGGGCCAAGAGGATGGTATCGCCACCCTACCCCGCTTTGTGTCGTGGCAAATGGGAAACTGCAGTCATGCACGAAGTCCGTTCACAGATACACTGCCATAGATTTTAGCGTTACATTTGACACACGTATCAGCTGAATACCAAATTCCAGAGTACTTTGGAAATATTAAATGCTTGCATAATCTTCGACTAGTTTTGAAATCAGTTCGAAAATTAATTTAACATGAGACAAATTGTACATAAATTGTCAGTCGTTTTTATTTTGGGTAAAAATGTCCTTAATATCATTTTCTTACACCGGTAGACAGATTTTCCGAATAACTCTGAACTCAGGTGTGGTTTGCAGCACATTATAACCAATTTAGTGTGCAACAGAAACACTTTTTAATGTTATGGTTTATGTATATATTAAGATAGTGCAGCCTACAGGTAGCTTAATTCTATTATTAAGCACATGTTTATACTTTGTGACGTCACATGCCTTAGGACTGAGGAGGGGGGGGGGGGGGGGGAGATTTTAGAGGGATGTCAAGCGTCACTTGAGAATGAGTTGACGTTGTTGTAGGCCACATAGACCTGCAACAGTTCCTATTTTCGATGATGTCAAAGAAATGGGACTGCATAAACATGTCAGTTGTCGGTCGTGAGTATCTTTCGTTAGTTTTTTTTTAGAAATAAACCGCTAGCTATGATGATCTGCATTATTTACATTGCACATAGTTACAAAAATTGGCCAAGTGTGAGAGGGCTCTGTACAAGCTTGGTTATGCGTATAGTCAGTGCACCCATTCCCGGTATGCAAGATCTCGACGCGTTTTTAATGGTTCAAATGGCTCTGAGCACTATGGGACTCAACTGCTGTGGTCATCAGTCCCCTAGAACTTAGAACTACTTAAACCTAACTAACCTAAGGACATCACACACATCCATGCCCGAGGCAGGATTCGAACCTGCGACCGTAGCAGTCGCACGACGCGTTTTTAACACTGGCGAGATATCAGCCACGGAGATTTCAAGACTTCGGGGAATATTTTAATTTCAAGTCTGAACTCACATAACAAATTAAGAAGGAAGTATATTTTTCGTATCATATAATTACAGATTACCAATTTTCTGATTTTTTTTTCGTTTATGTGTGCAGCGAAACCTTGCTTCTTGCCAAATTTCATGATTCTAGATCAATGGAGAGTACTTTTTCATTTTAATGAGCAAATTTGCAAGTTTCGAAATATGCCGCATTAAATGGCCCAATATTTTGACTGCAATAGTTGTAATGGAGAGTTTCTTTTGAAGAGGATAAGGTTCTGTTGTAAACAATTTGAAAATATAAGGCTTGCAAATGATAATTCCGTTTCTTTGGGTACCCCTCGTATTATAACTTATTATCGTTGCGTATGTGTTAACTTCCAGTTACGAACTACACACTTGTAGCGTTATCCATGTTTGGGGTCGTAAAAAGTGATATTTGAGCCCTCATTGAATACAGAAAGCCTCAAAAGCTACTTGTTTATTCCATGTGATGAATTTAATAGGTGCGTCCGATTCCAGCTGTTTTGTTTCGAAGTTCACTTGTGCTCCCAGGTTCTGGTAACAAGTAGCATTGTGAGTATTGATGAACCAAAATAACCAACGTGTGGCTTCTATCACTGCAATATGATGATTTGAATGGCCGCAGTAGATTACAGTCCTCTCACACCGAAGTTCACTAGCGTTGTCAGTATTTAGGGCTCCGTACCAAAGTCGGTGAAAACGGAACTCTTATACGATCATTCTGTTGTCTGCCTGTTTGTCTGTCCTACTACTCAGAACCCTTTTTTTCAGAAACGAGTAGACGTATGAAGCTGAAATTTATGTCACATACTAAATTCTATTGTCCCTTGGCGGTGTAATAAACGTGTGCAGGTGCGTTGTTGTGGTGGAAGAACCAGTCTCCTGTCCGCCACAATTTGGGACTTTTTCGACGAACACTGTTGCGCAGTGTGTGACACGTGTTGTCTGTCAGTGGTCTGTGAGCACAAGCTTTCGGTTTTTTTCAATGTTTTCGTCGATTCAGGCAGTTGATGAACGTCCTGAATAATGTTTGTCAGTACTCTGGACGACGCCACTTTTAAATCGAGCAAACCACTTGTACACTTGAGTTTTCCCATAGTGTCATCTTGGTAAGCCGTCTTCGACATTAAAACAGTTTCAGCGGCATTTTTACCGAATAGAAAACAAAACTTTGCAGCAGCATGTTGTTCACTTAAACTTACCATCATGAAAAACGAATCAAGAACAAAACAGCCCTAGCAAAACAATCATTGCAGATGAACAGAACACGCCAGGTCGATAACACAGCCGGCTCTCAACTGGCAATGAGTTGCGGTACTCCCGCCTAGCGTCAGAAATGCGTATTACACAAGCTCTCCCACGGCAATGTTATTCCGAATTGTTTTTCTCTCTACAAGAAACAATTATGTTTTTCTTAGCAGAAAGTTTGCATGATAATTTTCATTCTCGAAATTCAGTCAGATGCATTGTTTTAAGACTCTTTCGGGTTTATGAAAATATGTATACGAAAAGTGAGGTTTGGGATTGCTGATTCAACATTCTGAAACACGTATGTAGCGTGTAGCAATTTGATCCCAGTCCACGTAATAATTCTTGTTTGTCCGCTAGCCAGATGAATTCCGGTTCGTAACAGATTTATGCTGTACTAGCTACGATGACTGTCAAGAAATGTAGAGGCCAAAAGAATTTATGACAAATACTGGTTACTTTGAGCCTATGACTGTTAACAAGGAAGGTAATATTGGTGCAGTAGCGGTAATTTGTTATTAGGTTACATAGACAGGTATGTAGTAATAAACCCACTGAGCTTAGGATCATCACAGCTGAAACTGAACTTCCACAAGTGTGTATTAGTTTTTTTTTTTCATGTAACTGCTAAAGTAAAATAGTGGAATTATTTGAGTCGAACTTTAATGTAGACAACTCATCCACGGATGAACAACCATTACATCTAAGTCTTCCTGTTGCAGTTGCGAAAGGTATGCAGAAATAACACTTGTTGATAAGCGTCCGTGTGAATTCCAATGCCTCTAGTTTTATCTTCATGACTTTTTTCTAAAAATGCATAAGAGAAAACAAGATGTTGGGTGACGCTTCCAGGATCATAAGCTCTCGGAAATTTAATATCAAAGTACACCACGGGGCACAACGATTATCTTACAGAATCTGCACAGTAAAGTTGGCTTCGCATCTTCGAGGCCTTTCACATTTACTAAATAAATTTATGACGACACATGCTGCTCTTCTTTGTATCATCCGTATTTCCTCTATCCTGTCCAGTTTGGGTCTCAGGCTCAAAAGCTATATTTAAGCATTGATAGAAGGAGGTTTTGTAAACTACCTCTTTTGTAGATGGATAACACATCCCGAAAATTCTCTCACGAAATCGCAGTCTCTCATCTGCCTTACCTGAGATAATTTTATGTGCTCGTCTCACATTAGATTGATCTGTCTAAACAGTCTTAGATCACAACATATTGTATTGAACTGTAAATATGTAATGATCTTCTGCCTCTATGTAAGTTCAACCACAGGTACTACTTTAGGCTTATTATACAGTTTTCAGTGATAGGTAGACTGATTTACGAGGACGGTTTGTGCTTATAGTTTTCAATGTAATCACACAGTTCCGGATTTTGTTCATTAGGCCACAGTACAGAAGTGTAACGAATGTTTTCTGGACGTCCAGGAACATACTATTATCTGCTGCTTTCTCGATCTCTTGGAGAGAGAGAGCGAAATTTCTTCACACGGTCACTATTTTCGGAATCAATGTAGATCTCTACAGAGTAGACTATCAGTCTTCAGAATGTTATAATACATCACCATGAAATATACAAAATTCTGCTATTGACCATCGTCGGATCCGTAAGCCTAGTGTTTCGTGCATCATATCGACAACCATTCTTGAAAACGTGAGAGATTTCAATCTTTTCCCAAGTACTGGGAACGCTTTATGTCACTCGCTACCGAAGTTACAATGCTCTTAGAAGAGGAGCAAGTTGTTACGGATACATGCAGCAATGGACACCAAAGGGGAAATACTTACCTGTAATGTTGGAGGTTTCATCTGTAGCCTCCCTGCAGGCCCAGACAATCGAATAGGTCTCGTAGTCAGTATCCAAGACCCAATAGGGACCCGTCACTGTCAACACACGAAGAAACAGTCATGTGTGAACACGGAAATATACATATCAGTTCATACAAATTACAACCCAAAAAGGCATATCTTGAATTACATCTAACAAGGGAAACTCTCCACAACAACCCCCTCAAATTTAGTGGTAAGATGGTCCATCGGATAGCCCGTCTAAAACTGAACACATATCACACATGAAAACAGGAAGAAAGTGTACTGCACTGTGAAAGAAGAAGCAAAATAGAAACAATGAACGATCCACGTTCAAGATGTACAATATCGAGCGAACTTCGGTAGCCACGGCGTCGTGGAATAATTTGGAAATTTGTAGTAAGTTCCTTTGGGACCAAACTGTTGAGGTCATCAGTGCCTAGGCTTACACGCTACTTAATCTAAATTAAACTAACTAATTCTAAGGACAACACACACATCCATGTCCGAGGGAGGACTCGAACCCCCGAAGGGGGAGGCCGCGCGGACCGTGGCAAGCGCCTCAGACCGCGAGGCTACCCAGCGCTGCTCGGCGTCTTGGTTCTGTGGTCATGGTCCTGAACGGGAATGGGGAATCTGTGTTCAAATCTCGCTCCTGCCACATATTTGATTTTTTTTAGAAAATTATGAATTTTCCGTAAGGTCACTTCGCTATATTCAAATTTGGTCTGCGCCGTGGTGTCACGCCTGTTTGGAAAAGGCAGGAACCTGCAATCGTGCGTGTCTTATTTGTTCTACACAAGTATCATATGTTATGACAAATGCGTTCCGTTTTTGCCTCATGAAGTACTTTGTTGTAGCACAGTCCACAACCGTTTATTTGTTGTTTTCACTTCTGTTAAAGGTCTATGCGATGTCCGCCTGCTGTGACTATCCATCATATTTACCTGAGATGCAAAAAATTATTACCATCTGACTCGTTTTTTATAAGCAATGTACAGTATTACAATTGCCAACACTGTAGAAGGAGAGCAGATAGTCAATGACTGGAAATAAAATACTTAATTTTGTGCAAGAAAAAGGCATGCATGTGATTTGAACGCAGATCTGTCGCTTTGCAGGCCAACACCAGGTCTACACAACCATGAAGCCAGGGTTCTTGCAATTTGCTCGAAATTATACATCTTGACCTTGGAATGTTCACTATTTCTATTTTGTTTCTTTCTTCACAGTTGAGTACACCTACTTCTTGTTTTCATGCATGATCTGTGTCCAGTTCTTGATGAGCCATCCACTGGGCAATTTTATGACTAAATCTGAGGGGCCTGTGATGGGGACATTCCCTTGTAAATAAAAACTTTCGTAGAAATATTATCTTTTAAGCAATTTCATCATTAATCTAATATTATATGCTCATAATTACTTCTGTTACACATCCAATAATGGATTCAATACTTCGTTGAGGTCGGGGGGTCATTAACGGATTTAGTCAGTATCCCATACAAAATACACGATGCTGACCTGGTACGCCTGGGAAGTGCACCGTGAATTTGGCCTCTCCAGAATCAGGGTCGTCCCATTCAGCCCAGCCGATGATGTCGTTGAAGGCCCCAGTAGATGTGCTGAACAGTCTGTTGTGTACGGTCACGTTGTTGTCGCCAGCCACTGTGTACTCCGCCGTGATGCACTGGCCGCCCTCCTCGAAGGGAGCCTCTCCCAACCTGGCGATTTCGTACCACACACCCTGATACTGCACACACATACAGGAGGCACAGAGGTAAACAGTAGCTCAATACTCAGAAGTTCACGGCTGCAGCTGCTACATCGGGTGTTACCTTAGAAATTTCAAATTCGGTGACAGCGGACTTGTCGCATGTGCTGACTCTGACAGTGCAATGTTGTGGGTCCTGTGGAGTGTCAGTGTAGCGGCTCCGTGGCAGACCCAGTGCCTCCAGCTTGTCATTGACCTGCTGCTCCAACTCAGCTGTCAGCTGGGCACTCCGTGACAGGATCCATGAGTTCTCTGGAAAACGTTCGATATGGCTGTGTTAGCGTTTGAAATCTTTGGTAGCAGCTAGTTCAAAATTCGGAAGTTTCGATGGCCACCTTAGACTGTCTTTTCTTTCTGGAGGAACGACATATAGCTGCTGACATGGTGAATTCTACAATGCTGTAGCATACTTGGTTCACCCGCCTGTATACATTGTTATTGCAGTATGCCTATTTTACGTGTGGAAGAAAAACCGAAGATTATCCAGCAAGTTAAATTTAATGATGATATCTACTTGCATCAGCAATTATCTACATCATCAGGATGTGAAAGGCAACGGAAAGCACTACATTAAAGACATATAAAAATGACTCTCTGCACTATGGGGCTTAACATCTGAGGTCATCAGTCCCGTAGAACTTAGAACTACTTAAACCTAACTAACGTAAGGACATCACACACATCCATGCCCGAGGCAGGATTCGAACCTGCGACCGGTGCGGTCGCGCAGCTCCAGACTGAACCGCCTACAGCCCCTAGGCCACACTGGCCGGCAAAGACATATAACGTGTATCCACAGGACATGTAGCCTGCCTCCATTGCAAAAGATTCCGGAATATACCCGCATTCGGATCTTTGGGAAGGGAATGCAAAAAGGTGTGTGACCATGAGAAAAAGATTGAATAACCAACGAAAGCATAACGTTTTAACAGTTGGGGCGTGCAATGTCAGAAGCTTGAGCGTGGTAGGGAAGCTAGAAAATCTGGAAAGGGAAATAAAAAGGCTCAATTTAGATAAGGTAGGGATCATCGACGTGAAGTGGAAAAAAAGACAAGGATTTCTGGTCAGATGAATCAAGAGTAATAACAACAGGTCCAGAAAATGGTATAATAGGAGTAGGATTCGTTATGAATAAAAAGGTAGGGCAGAGAGTGTGCTACTGAGAACAGACCAATGACAGGGTTGTTCTTATCAAATCGACAGTAGACTAACACACACAACAATAGTTCAGATATACATGCTGACGTCGTAAGCTGAAGATAGAGAGATAGGGAAATGATATGAGGATATTGAAAGAGACATGCAGTATGTAAAGGGAGATGAAAATCTAGCATTCATGGGAAACTGGAATGCAGTCTTAGGGAAGGAGTAATAGAAAAGGTTACAGGAGGAAATGGGCTTGGGACAAGGAGTGAGAGAGGAGAAAGACTAATTGAGTTCTGTAATACGTTTCAGCGTATATTCTGCTCAAGAAAGAGGAGGAGACACACTTGGATAAGGGTGGGTGATACGAGAAGATCTCAGTTAGATTACATCAGGATCAGACAGAGACAGCGAAATCAGATACTATAATGTAAGGTGTACCGAGGAGCAGATGTGGACAGATCACAATGTAGTAACATGAAAAGTAGGCTGAAGTTTAAGAGATTAGTCAGGAAGAATCAATACGCAAAGAGGTGGGACGTGGAAGTACTATGGAATGACGAGATGCACTTGAAGTTCTCTAAGGGTATAGATGCAGCAGTAAGGAGTAGCGCAGTAGACAGTACAGCTTAAGAGGAATGGATATCTCTAAAAAGGGTAATCACATAAGTTGCAAAGCAAAACATTGGTACAAAGATCGTAATGCGAAGAAACCATGGGTAACTGAAGAAATATTTCAGCTGATCAATGAAAGAACGAAGTAAAAAACTGTTCAGGGGAATTCAGGAATACAGAAATGAAAGTCGCTGTGGAATGAAATAAATAGGAAGAGCAAGTAAGCTAAGACCGAAATGGCTGCATGAAAAGTGTGAAGTAATCAAAAAAGAAACGATGGGCGGAAGGACTGACTCAACATCCAGGAAAGTCAAAACAACTCACAAAGAAATTAAAAGTAAGGGTGGTAACATTAAGAGTGCAGTGGGAATTCCGCTGTTAAATGCAGAGGAGAGAGCGAGTAGATGGACAGATTACATTGAAGGCCTCTATAAGGGTACGGATGTCTGATGTGACACAAGAAGAAACAGGAATCGATTTAGAGGAGATAAGGGATCCAGTATTAGAATCAGAATTTAAGAGAGGTTTGAAGGACTTAAGATCAAATAAAGTAGAAGGTATAGATAACATTCCATCATAATTTCTAAAATTACTGGGAAAAGTGGCAACAAAAAGACTATTGACTTTGTTGTGGAATATATGGCTCTGGCGATATATCATCTGACTTTCGGAAAAATATCATCCACACAATTCCAAAGACTGCGAGAGCTGACAAGTGCGATTGTTATCGCAAAATAAGCTTAACAACTCATGCATCCAAGTTAGGGACAAGAAGAATGGAAAAGAAAATTGAGGACGTGTTAGATGACGATCAATTTGCGTATAGGAAAGGTAAAGGCACCAGAAAAGCAGTTATGACGTTGCGGTTGATAATGGAAGCAAGATTCAAGGAAAATTAAGACACGTTCATAGGATTTGTGACCTGGAAAAGAGTTTGACAGTGTAAAATGCTTCAATATGTTCGAAATTCTGAGGAAAATAGGGATAAGTTATAGGGGGAGATGGGGTAATATACAATATGTAAAAGTGCCAAGAGGGAATAATAAGAGTGGACGACCAAGAACGAAGTGCTCAAATTTTGAATGGTGTAAGACGAGGATACAGTCTTTCGTCCCTACTGTTCAATCTGTACATCGAAGAAGCAATTATGGAAATAAAATAAATTTTCAGGAGTGGAATTAAAATTTAAAGTGAAAGGAGATCAATGATACGGTTCGCTGACGGCATTGCTACCCTGAGTGAAAGCGTAGAAGAATTATATGATCTGCTGAACGGAATGAACAATCAAATGACTAAAGAATAGGGATTGAGAGTAAATCGAAGAAAGAAGAAAGTAATGAGAACTAGCAGAAATTAGAACAGTGAGCAACTTAACATCAACACTGATGATCACGAAGTAGATGATGTTAAAGAATTCTGCTACCTAGGCAGCAAAATAACCAATGACGGACGGAGCAAGGAGGACATGAAATGTTTTCCAAGTAGCCGAACATGACTAATTCCAGTCAATGGTCGTTTCAGTTGAACCAGAGGACGTATTCCAATCCAAGTAAAGACAGTGCACACTATTACGGAGCCACCACCAGTTTGCACAAGGCCTTGTTGACAACTTGGGTACATGGCTTCGAGGATCAGCGCCACACCCGCGCCCTTCCATCAGCTCTTTCCAACCGAAGTCGGGACTCATCTGACCAGGTGACGGTTTACCAGTAGCCTAGCGTCCAACCGACATGGCGACGAGCCAAGGGAGAGGCGCTGCAAGCGATGTCGTGCTGTTCGCGAAGACACTCCCGTCGGTCATCTGCTGCCATAGCCCATTACCGTCTTATTTCGCCGCGCTGTCTTAGGGTATACATTCATCGTACGTCCCAAATCGGTTTCTGTGGTTTTTTCACGCAGTGTTGCTATGCTATTATCATTGATTCAAATGGTTCAAATGACTCTGAGCACTATGGGACTTAACAGCGGAGGCCATCAGTCCCCTAGAACTTAGAACTACTTAAACTTAACTAACCTAAGCACATGACACACATCCATGTCCGAAGCAGGATTAGAACCTGCGACCGTAGTGGTCGCGCGGTTCCAGACTGAAGCGCCTATAACCTCTCGGCCACTCCGGACGGCTATTAACACTGACAACTCCACGTAAACGCAGCTGCTCTCGGTCGTTAAGTGAAGGCCTTCGGCCACTGCATTGTCCGTGATGAGAGGTAATCCGTGAAATGTGGTACTCTCGGCACACTCTTGACACCGTGAATCTCAGAATATTGCATTCCCTGACAATTTCCGAAATTGAATGTCCCATGCTTCAGCTCCAACTACCATTCCGCATTCAGGATGTGTTGATTCCTTTCCTGTGGCCATAATGACGTCGGAAACCTTCTTACATGGATCACCTGAGTGCAAATTACATCTCCGCCTGTGCACTGCCCTTTCATACCTTGTGTGTGCGATACTACTGTCATCTGCATGTGTGCAGTCCCATGGATTTTGTCACCTCAGTGTACTTGTATTGGTAGTATTTTCCGATAAGCTTTAATCGGTCACTCGCACTAAGCTTACTGAGCTTAGGAAACGAGGCTTGTTGAATTGTCTTTGCTCAAAAAGAAGATGTGACCCAATAGCTGCCAGTTCTTCATTGCCTTTCACCACAATTAAACTGAATTTACGGAAGTACAGATAAGGTTTTTCTCTTGCAACTGCTACAGTTAAAAAGGTGGAAATATTGATTAGAGCTTTAAATGTGCATACAACACTTTCGTGGATGAACAACAACTACATCTATGTCTGTACTCCACAAGGTATTTCGTGGTCTGTGGCAAAATATACTTTTTGCATCGCTGTCACTTCCCCCTTTCCTTTTCTAGCCGCGAATGGTCCACGGGAAGAACTATTGTTCAGATGTTCAAATTTGTGTGAATTCCTGAGGGACCAAACTGATGAGGTCATCGGTCTATAGACATACACACTACTTAAGTTAACTTAAACTAACTTACGCTAAGAACAACACACACACCCATGTCCGAGGGAGGACTCGAATCTCCGGCGGGAGGGGCCGTGCAATCCGTACATGGCTCCTCAAACCGCGAGGCGATTCAACGCGGCGAAGAACTATTGGTGGACACATATATTTCTGGTGGCGCAGTGGCTAGCACACTTGACTCGCATGCTCGAGGTCGGCAGTTTAAATCCATTTCCGGATATCCATATTTACGTTTTTCACTATTTCGCTACATCGCTCCAGGCAAATGCACGGATGGTTCCTTGGAAGACGCATGGACAATATTCCTCTCCCAATCTCAAACAAACCAATTCGTACGTCTGCTCCGTCTCTACTAGCCTTCGCGACCACAGACCGTTGAACCTTAACTTCTTTCCTCCGATTCCCCCTAATTTTACCTTCATGGTCTATGCCCGTACATAGGAGGAGGCACTACATCGGATGACTCCTCTAGGAATGTATGCTCTCCGAATTTTAAACATAAACTGAACCATGATTCACCAAGCCTCTCTTGTATCGTCTAGCTCTGGAGTAGAAAAACCTGTAACGAAACATTCTGCTGTTATTTGGACCTTCTCTGTTTCAACAATCAATTCTGTCTCCACAAAGTGCGCCTGCCAGACTGGTGAGCAATATTATAGTACTGGTCTAAAGAGAGTTTGCTGAGCTGCCTCCTCTGTGGATGGACTACATGTGCTGACAATTCTCTCAATATCGCATCTGCCTTACCTACCATAGTCAAATGTGGTAGTATCACATTAAATCACATCGTGCGCAAATTTCCAGACTGCTAGTTATTGTAAGCATAAATACCGTGCGCAGGCGTTGGCGGGCCCGTCGGTACCGACTGACCGTCGTGTCATCCTTTGTCAATGGTGTCATTGGATGTGGTGTAGAGGGCTTTGGAGTCAGCACAGCACTCTCCTGTCCGTTGTCAGTTCTCGTGACCTGGAGCCGTAAGTACTCGGTTAACTACCTCCGTAACTGGGATCGAAAGGCTGAGTACAACCTGTTCCAGTCTTCCACCACGGAAAAATCTCTGACAGTTGGAGGAGTCGAACCCGTGTCCTCCGGACGCCAGTCAGCCGCACTGAAGCCTCAGCTACAGGGGCAGACACATGTTGTAAATATGTTTTCAGTTTGTGTATAAAGGGTAATCAGGAAGGTTTGTGTACATATTTTATAAACAAAATGGCTGAACTAGTATGCCTCTTCGGTCAGTAGGGCCTGATTTGGCGCGAAATGGAAATCACAGTGGAAATCCAATGAAGGCTTGCACAGATCTGTTGGATAGTGTCTCTAGTAGGCTCATCGATCGTGTCAACTTGGTATTTTCAGTTCTGGGTGCACAGGGGCATTTAAAGATACCTAGATAAATGTAGCCTCCCGCCAAGTTTGAGGAGGTGGTGAGAGATTTCGCCTGTTGTCATGCAGCCCACATAGACTTCTCGGCCGCAGTCTGCAGGGGCAATGAAGATGTCCCTTCAGTGTTTTTGATGCGAAGTGTTTGATCACCCCATAATTGGCTCCTCTGCGTTTCATCTCTGCGCAAATGAACCGCTGCCTATAAATACAACATTCTTGCACGGACAACGAGTTGTAGACCAGCGTAAAGAATAGGCGGAAAGCACAGGCGGACGCCTTCTATGACGAGGGTACTGGAAAGTTGGCGCAACGCTACGACAAACGTATAAGTCGGAGCGGCGACTACGTAGGGAAGCACCTGAAGGGTTATTTGTCTTCTTTTTTTAATGGCGCTGAAAAACTAAGATCATACGCGCTCATGTCAGGACCTTAGAACACTAAGACAAGAAAAGAAATTAAAAGCGGCTACACTTTATTCCCGATCGATGGAAGGAAAAACAGCTAAAAATTAAGACTTCCTCTCGGAGAAAAGTCCACAAAATCCTCTGGTCCCTTCAATATTTCATCTCTGAAAGCAATCCCATTCTTCTTCTACTGTATTTCTTTCCCACGGTCTTACGAATTGTTCCCTAATGCTGTCTCTGAAACTCTCTATAACCTCTGGTTCTTTCAGTATCGGAGCAGATTTGAGACTGGATTCAAGACTTCCTCGGGGACAGAATTCAGCACGTCGCTCTTAATGGAACAAAATCGTCAGATGTTAAGGTAATCTCCGGTGTACCCCAAGGAAATGTGATAGGACCGTTAATGTTTACATTATATGTAAAATGCTAGTAGAAAGTGTCGGATGCTCTGTAAGGTGATGATGTGGTTGTATTTACCAAAGTAGCAACGCCAGAAGATAGTAACTATTTGCAGATTGACCTCCACAGGAATGATGAATGGTGAAGGCTCTGGCAGTTGTCCCTGAACGTAATCAAGTGTAACATATTGCGTATACATAGGGAAAAAATCCACTGCTGTACAGCTACACTGTTGATGATAAAACACTGGAAACAGCATCTTTCGTAAAGTATGTGGGAGTAAGTACCCGGAGCGACCGTAAGTGGGATGACCGTATGAAACAAATAGTGAGAAAAGCAGGTGCGAGGCGAAGATTCACAGGACGAATCTTAAGGAAACGTAACTCATCCACGAAGGAATTGGCTTATACGGCGCTTGTTAGACCCATTCTTGAGTATTGTTCATCTGTCTGGGATCACTACCAGATAGGACAGATAGAAACATGGAGAACATCCAACGAAGAGTGGCACGCTTTGTCACGGGGTCGTTTAGTCGGCACGAGACCGTTACGGAGGTGCTCATCAAATTCTATTGGCAGTCGTTACAAGAGAGACATTGTGCATCATGGAGAGATTTACTATTGGATTCGAGAGAGCACTTTCGGGCAAGAGTCGGACAACATATTAATTCCCTCTGCATACGTCTCGAGAAATTAGAATCAATACAGAGGCTTACCGACAGTCTTTCTTCCCATGCGTTGTTCACGGGTGGAACAGGTTTGGAGAGATCATTTAGTGGAAGAAAAAGTACCCTCCGCCGCACACCATTAGGTGGCTTGCGGAGTATGATGTAGAAGCCGATGTAGAGAAGTTCTCATAGGCGTTCCCATGCAGCTCTTGATGGAGAGAGATGTGATAGGGATGGAACCTGTGTCGATGGAGAATGCGTAGGTCACTTGCCTGACTCACGCCACTTAATTGTGCGATTGCGCGGGAGCTAAAGTGCCGAGCAACTGCAACAGCAGCAAGAACATTAATTTCCCTCTATTCGCTCGTCACTTATTTCCTTCTGCTACGTTGTCTATGTGTTACACTACCATCTTCACGTAACTGGTTGAAGAGTTTGATAAATAACTGCCGCGGTGGTTGACATCTATTGGGATACCATGCCGCATACACCGTGCAATAACGAACTGCATTCTGCCTACACTCTCCATACACTACGAGCATGTCGGCTTTTTCTACACTGGTAAATCCTATTGTCCACTCGCGACCTACTGCTTGGACTGTTACACACTAACTGACTAGCTAGTTCGAATGCACTCAAGGAACACACAAGACAAATGTAGGTAAACATAAGAGCATCGTACCTAGCAACTGTGCAGGTTGAATAATACAAACAAGTGTCGAAGTGGGAACTCTTCAGAATACGATATCTCGTAGACGACTCGCAGTAGAATCCTACAACAAACACTACTGACGTACCAATGTGCACTAATTTTAGTTTGTTAATGTTAAGAGGCATTAACCATTTAAGAAGTGTATGTTGCACAAAAATTACACTACAAAACCAGAATGAGATATTTTCCACTCTGTAGTGGAGTGTGTGCTGATATGAAATTTTCTGGCAGACTAAAACTGTGTGCCGGACCGAGACTCGAACTCGGGACCTTTTCCTTTTGCGGGCAAGTGCTCTACCACCTGAGCTACCCAAGCACGACTCACGACCCCTCCTCACACCTTCAGTTCCGCAGTACCTCGTCTCCTACCTTCCAAACTTCACAGAAGCTCTTCTGCGAACTTGTGAGGACGGATCAGGGGTCGTGATTGGGTAGCTCAGGTGGTAGAGCACTTGGCCGCCAAAGGCAAAGGTCCCGAATTCAAGTCTCGGTCGTCCACACAGTTTTAATCTGCCAGGAAGTTTCACACATTACAACTGTTTATTGGCTAATAATACGACCACCAATCCATTCTGTGAAATCGGTACATCAATAGCACTTTCCATTTCCGCAATATTTGCGGTGCAAGTTTTAGGTGATTCTCTCTGCATAAATTCAATTTAATCTTTAAAAAATGTGTCCAAATGTTATTCGAAAATTTGCTTTATTAAATTTAAAACACTGTCTGCAAGTTAGTTTGCGTAGTAAAATGTTTGGACTATGTGTAGGTTTACACATGAGCAGTGTGTGTAACAACAATTGTGGAACATCAATGTTGTGTAATCAAAATATTAACATGTCTATGTGCCCCCAATAACAGACGGAAATTCCATAAATACATACAAATACGGCTAAAGAGAAACAAAATAAATCTGTGGAGCTAATACAGTCCACTACATTACTTATAAGTTACTACGTTACTTGTACGTCTAAAGATTTCTCTCCGTTAAGAATGACAAGCTGTATTCAGTTTGGTAGAAAACTTTCAATAAAATCACGCAATGCTTCCTGGACGTTCAGCAACAGAGCACATACCTGGGTGCCAGGATCTACTGCTTTCTCGATCTCGAGAAGAAGCAGGGAAAAATGTTTTCACACGGTCACTGTTTTCGGAATCCATGTCGATCTCTACAGAGGAGACTATCGGTCATCAGAAATGATATAATTCACCAACAAGAAATTTCCAAAATTCTACTACAGTTCAACTACACATGCATAGGCATGAAATCGACGACCCTTTTTGAAAACGTGAAAGATCTCAACCTCTCCCGAATCACTGGGAGTGCTTTGCATCTCTAGCGACCTGCGGTACAATAACGCTAGAAGAGGAGCAAGGTGTTTCACAAACATGCAGCAATGGACGCTAAAATAGAAATATTTACCCGTAATGTTGGAGGTTTCATCTGTAGGCTCCCTGCAGGCCCAGACAATTGAGTAGCTGTCGTAGTCAGTGTCCAAGACCCAATACGGACCCGTCACTGTCAACACACAAAGAAACAAGCATATTTCAACACGGAAATGTACTTGTAAGTTCCCTACAACTTACAAACCAAAAGAAATATACACACATCAATAAAGGTTTTGCATCAACCCGGTTACCAGAACGCCTGAAGATAGACGTTGACTGTGGATATTGTATCACAGACACAGTTCATTTGACTGTTCAGAGATGTCACTAAGCCCGCCCAAACATGTAAACAACCATGCATGAGCAGAACCTATGAGACAGAGGAGTCTGATCAGTTCCAGTGTTGTCCGGACATGGAAGAGATACATGGAGACAGGAACTGTAGGCGACATGCCTCGCTCAGGCCACCCAAGGGCTACTACTGCAGTGGACGACCGCTACCTACGGACCACGGCTCGGAGGAAACCTGACAGTAACGCCACCATGTCGAATAATGTTTTTCGTGCAGCCACAGGACGTCGTTGTACAACCTAGACTGTGTGCAATAGGCTGCATGTTGAGCAACTTCACTGCCGAGTCCAAGGCGAGGTCCATCTTTGCAACCACAACACCACGCAGCGCGGTACAGATGGGCAAAACAACATGCCGAATGGATCGCACAGGATTGACATGACGTTCTGTTCACCGATGAGTGTCGGATATGCCTTCAACCAGACAAACGTCGAAAACGTGTTTGGAGGCAACCTGGTCAGGCTGAACGCCTTAGGCACACTGTCCAGTGAGTGCAGCAAGGTGGAGGTCCCCTGATGTTTTGGGGTGGCATTATGTGGGGCGGACGTACGCCGTTGGTGGTCATGGAAGGTGCCTTAACGGCTGTACGATACGTGAATGCCATCCTCCGACCATAGTGCAAACATATTGGCAGGATATTGGCGAGGCACTCTTCTTCATGGACGACAATTCGCGCCCCCATCGTGCACATCTTGTGAAAGACTTCCTTCAGGATAACGACATCGTTCGACTAGAGTGCCAGCATGTTCTCCTGACATGAACCCTATTGAACATGCATAGGATAGATTTAAAAGGACTGTATATGGATGACGTGACCCACCAACCACTCTGAGGGATCTACGCCGAATCGCCGTTGAGGAGTGGGAGAATCTGGACCAACGGCGCCTTAATGTGCATGCATCAAAGCAAGATTATGTGCTACTGGGTATTAGAGGTACCGGTGTGTACAGCAGTCTGGACCACCACCTCTGAAGGTTTCGCTGTATGGTGGTACGACATGCAACGTGTGGTTTTCAAGAGCAATGAAAAGGGCGAAAATGAAATTTATCTTGATCTATAGTCCAATTTTCTGTACAGGTTCCGGAACTCTCGGTGATGCAAACCTCTTTTTGTGTATTTGGTGTATATTTATGTTAAATGGCCCTTAGATATAAAATCCTTTAGGATATTTCGTTGGTTATTAAATATTATATACGCTCGCATTCAGTTATTTTACACATGAAGTAGTGGGACCAATACGTTCTTGAGGTCACACGCGAATCACGCCATGCTGACCTGGTACACCTGGGAAGTGCACCGTGAATTTGGCCTCTCCAGAGTCAGGGTCGTCCCACTCGGCCCAGCCGATGATGTCGTTGAAGGCCCCCGCAGCCGTGCTGAACAGCCTGTTGTGTACGGTCACGTTGTTCTCACCAGCCACTGTGTACTCCGCCGTGATGCACTGGCCGCCCTCCTCGAAGGGAGCGTCTCCCAATCTGGCGATCTCGTACCACACGCCCTGATACTGTACAGACGCACAGGAGGTATAATGGTCAGTAGCAGTTCGACAGCCACGATCGCAACTGCCTTAACTACATCGGGTGTTACCTGAGAAGTAGCAAACTCGGGGACAACGGCCTTGTCGCACGTGCTGATTCTGACATTGCACTGTTGTGGGTCCTGTGGGGTGTTTGTGTAGCGGCTCCTCGGCAGACCCAGTGTCTCCAGCTTTTCATTCACCTGCTGCTCCTGCTCTGCTGTCAGCTGGGCACTCCGTGACAGGATCCATGAGTTCTCTGCCAAACAAAAGATGCTATGTTTGTATTTGCCATTTTTGCTACTTCCTAGTCCAGAATTCAGTGATCCACTTTGGACTGTCGATTCTTCCTATGGGAACGACATATAACTTATGAAACGTTGAGTTCTACAGTGCTACAGCACATTTGGATCACTCAGCGGTATATAGTTACTGAATTACACAGTTTTCACATGTGGACGTAAAATGGAAATGGTTTGTGGTGTTAAATTTAATTTTTATAATTGGTTATTTCCCTGCTTTTATACTTACATCTAGTTGCAACAAAGTGTAGTGCATTATATTTGTTTGATGGTGTACAGTGGGAAATTGTCAGATTGAGTAGTGCTATAGTTTGGATACTGACTCACGCCGTTCCGCACCGAGAATTGCAGCAGCCGTGCGAGAGCTTTGGGAAGGAAGCTTTGCATCCAATCCACAGCGAATAACATTTTGTCAAGACGTCTTGTACGCTTGTTGTAGATGGTCTTCGGTTTCGCCTTGTAGTTTGACACAACACTGTTCTCGCTGTTCGAATGCACTGTTACCAGAGAACATCGTATTACGCTCTTGGTCGCTTTTTCAGTGCCGTATTCACATCAGTAATTTCTTCATGCTTACACATGTTATTATTTTGATTGTATTCCAGGAAAATTTCTGAACAGCTCTTTTCCTTCTGTAATTTGAACGTATAGCATCTAATTTGTTTAATTTGCAGTGTAGAGTGGTGTAGCTTCGATATGGGAACAGAATAACCAGATCGCGCCTGGAATAGTTTACAGACAACTTTTATTTTTTATGTGGGAAGAAAGAAACGCATTCAAATAGATTGATTTTTGCATTCTTTTGTAGGGAATCATCGACGTATAGGTTTGATGTAATAATAATCCAACTCACAGCCTCAGTTACTATGCTACAGATCTAAGCGATATGTAGAATAACTTATACACTTTTTTTAAAGAAAATCCTTGTTTCGACAGAAGTCCCCAAAAAGCATAAAGTTTATGAGCAATTAGCGATATTCTTGTTCCACTTGAAATATTTGTCGTTGCCTGTTACACAGCACTTGACTGTATACTCTTTCTTGTTGTGAACTGAGATACACATTTCACTTTATACTGGGAGTTATTGCTCTAAACGTATTCTCGTATATCGATAAAAGCCACTATGTCATTCTGAACTCTTTGGAGAGTTGGCCTGTTCTGGACCAACAGCGATTATTCGTCGGTTACAAACCATGTGAATCTCTGTTTTTGAAGAGTATTAGCTATTTTATTTTGTTCCAGTACTGAGTTACATTCAAGGCTAGCCAGTGTTGAGATGGCTTTCATGTGTTGGAGATACGTGCTGTTAAACAGAAATTATCATGTACAAGGAATTATGAAAGATCAGTCCAACATGTTCGGTGACCAAATTTAATTTTTCAGGTGAGATCAGCTTGGGGATGTTTATTGATTTGATTCCACGCTCAGGTATTCGGTCGTGTGTCTCCCTACCTAAGGTGCCGAGAAGCTGCTAATTCAGGGTAGTCTGGAAGCTGGCGATAGCAGGATAAATTACTTTCTTCACTACCTGGTATGATAAACTGAAAGATGTGACCCCTCTTCTGAAATGTGTACGTTTATTTCCTTGAATAATTATAACTGAAAATTTGAAGTCCTCCGCTGTAAGCAATGGTAAGGGGCTCTGGTTGGGAAGGGAATCTATTGCATGTATGAGAGATAGCCAAGTGAAAACCGAAGACCCGCCAGAACGGGACCATGGAACGGTACCATTCAAAAGCAATCACCACATGCGTTAGGACATTTATGCCATCGGGAGACTAGACGATCCGTTCCCGTTTCGCAGATGGCGGTCGACCGCTGATGCATTCATAGCTACACTCTTGCACTTCCTCGTCATATTGAAATTTACGTCTACGCATGTCTTTCATCAGGTCGCCTAACATATGAATATCATACGGTGAAAGATCCGGCTGCACAGAGGATGTCGCGAAGGCTTCATCCGACTGAAAGTGAGGGGATGGACGTTATCATGCAACTAGATGGTTCCGTCCGACGGCATTCCTGGGTGTTTCGACTTAATGGCGCGTAGCAGTTTCTACAAAGTGTCTTGACATCGCTGTGCATTGATAGTGGTTCCATGCTCGAGGAGCTCTACGCGCAGAGGATGATGAAGCTGATGATGATGTTTGGTTCGCCCGTACAAATTCCCAACCTTTGCTCAATCCAATCACGACACTTTCATGAATAATGTTGAAATGATGAGGACAACACAGACAGCCACATCGTGCAAGAGGTTGCACGATAGCGCCGTCCCCACACTGCCAATCGGACGATGGCTACGATTCGGCCATTTGGTTGGGAAACACTGCAACATCCTTTATACCGCCCGAATCTTTCACCGTGTGATTTGCACGTCATTGGCGACCTGAAGAAAGATATTAGTAGACGTTGGTTTCAGTCGGACGTGGAAGTGAAAGAGTCAGCGGCCGATCGCATCATAAACAGGAATTGATTGTCTTGTCTCCCAGTCGCACAAATGTCTTCACACGTGTAGTGATTACATTTGTGTAGAATAATTCGATGGTCCCTATTGTGGTGGATGCTCGGTTTTCCTTTGACTGCTTCTTATAAAACATGGTAGTTGGTGGGCTTTACTCATCTTAGTTGATAGTTCCATGATAAAGTGAGATATCGCTGATCTGGCTCTGATTTCAGATTCTCGCTATTGGTAACTTTATCATGTAAAGAGTGGTGAGTGCTAAAAACGCGGCTGCTAATAGCAGTAACATGTGCGATGTTCGTACCAAGAAAATGCTTCTCGGGAATGGTTTGTACAAATCTGTGGTTGATGTGGGTAACTGTGATTTAGATAAAGTTCTTAAATAAGTGCCTGAACGCAAATGAGCGTCAAAGATTGATGATAATCAAGTAAATGTGAGGAACTGTTTAAGCACGTAAAGCGTGTTAAGGCGTGTCCATCCCCATTGCTTGCATGAGTGATCGTAGCAGTGAGATGTCAGAAATGTTAACGACCATCATTAACTCTGTTTACATGGCGACAACAAAACTCATTTTATATTGTACTGTGTCATAGATTAACTTTTAGGTTGTTGTGCTCAACTGTTTCAAAAAATTGCATGTTCAAGTTTTAGTATCATAAACTGAACAGTTCAGATTTTTTAAATCTGCATTTCTGAAAGGCTTCGTAGTAACATTCCACTAATTCTCCCAGCAATTAAACAGTGGTAAATAAATGGTAAGTGACGTTAAGTGGACAAAGTTTGCAGATAAACGATGTTAAGTAACCAATTGGGTACTTTTAACAATCAAATTTTGGATAGAGTTTAAAATTTTAAAGAGCGTTTCATTACTCTAGGAGTATTAGAAAGGAATTCTCATCTGAATTAAAAATCACATGGCACTTTACTGAAACATCTTATTTATGAGATTTTATTGAAATTTTACTGCGCTGTTTCTCGAAACACCCTACTGAGGTCGTCATTTCATGAATGATGTTACGTACGCTTGTGAATCTAATACTTGGAACTGTGGGTTTAAATGTCCTTACAAGGTTGTAACGTTTATTTTTGATTACCTTTGACAGTACAAATTGATTCAGCTCAGTTCTCGCCATTTCATTTTACCGAGAACCATATGATTCTTTGTATCCTATCTATTGGAACATGCGATGCTTGTTGGTTCCCATCTTGTTTTTTCTTGTGTAAAGTAACTCTGGTAGTCACGGTCACTGTGATAACTAAATCTAAGTCTGCT
The DNA here is from genome assembly GCF_023897955.1 of Schistocerca gregaria. Lineage (NCBI taxonomy): Eukaryota > Metazoa > Arthropoda > Insecta > Orthoptera > Acrididae > Schistocerca > Schistocerca gregaria. Next base: position 534,874,196 of record NC_064920.1, on the reverse strand, counting down.
GAGTATGCTTGAGGCACAACAGTAATAAATAGAATTTCTGTGCATCTTAGTTAAGCTTACAGGAACCGAGAGTGGCATGGCTACGTATGATTCAGCAGTGGACACACTTACGAGACTTGTGGGTGTGGTGTCTCGCTTAACTGTTACAGTAATATGTATGTCGTGAAGTTGGGCTTTTTTTAGATGAATTTTGGTTACAGTATGAACTGTTTTCTGGATTATTCATTTATGCAGTGGTCAACTTACATATAGGCCCACTAAGCACGGGCCTAAGGGCGGCACATTAAGGGGGACGGCATTTATTGCTCTGTACTCATTTTAACCTCTTCCGTTTTAAAATAACGACGCTTACAGACGACAAATTTTTTTAATATTGTTGAACAACTTGCTAGTTTAAATAAGCATTAAGAACGGAATTTGACAATACAAGCTTGGAAATACACATAGCTTACTTGGTGACTGCATCGAAAATTAACAGTGGGTTTCTCTCTTGTATCATCTTCATGATGGTTCAAAATATTTTTAAGTAAGCTGTAAGGACGGCAATCTACAATACAATGTTTGAAACATTATTATTCCTAGAATGTTGTCGGCTTCTACTTAACCCTACCCAATTTTCGCCATGAAAATACCGGGACCCCTGAAAAGCAGTGATAAACTAAGTACTGTAACATGTGTGGGACTCAGTATGTAAAACCGGATTCTACGTAAATTACTTGGAGGAATTACGGGTAAGTATCGAGTCAACCCACTATTACTGCAATTAATATGAAAGCTCTGTGGACTTCAATATCTGAGATTTGGTTTGATGACACCCGTTTAACAAAACGATACTGAGAATGTTTTATATTTTTAAACACATCTTTATGCGAAAAGAACATAAGCAGAATATCTAATAATGTATGAAATACACTTCACAACAGTTTAAAAATGTTATTTATTTATTTAGTTACTTTTTTGACGAAAAAAGAAGAAGAAACCAACTTTCCTTTGTCTCATTTATTGTGCTGCAGCCTGCACGATATCAAAGTTCCCACTCTGTGCAATCAAACAGCACTTGGCATTGCAAATTTTATATTAAACTCCTTAACTAAGCTTTTTTCCTTCGAGGAAAGGCCATTTTTGTTTTATGTTGGAACAAATGGTGCATTGGCGTGTAGACATAGCAGCACTGTTCACACAATTGACAACACACCACATCAACTGGCAGCAAGCCTACTTAAACTTTGTAGTCTGTCTTCTCCACCCACAGAAACCGCTAAAATGTTTTGAGAATAAGTGGGATAAGAGTCGATCCAGCACACATCACTGCAAGAAAGTAACAAAGTTATTGCCTTTTTAAATTCGAAAGAGAGCGTCAAGAATATTCAGAACATATCTGCGCCCCAGATAAAATCAGGCGACGCGGGAAACACAAGCCAAAAAAGGGACTGTCCCGTTTTCTTTACGAGACGAATTCCAGCCGGCAGGTGTGCTTCTAATGTTCGCTGACCACACAGAAACAGGCGATAACGAAATTAAACTATTCTGAATTGTCGTTCTTTCATAGCACAGTTATGTCGAGTAATCAGAGTTCGTCAATTTATCGCTCCGTGTTTGAAGGAAAAATCTTTTTTCTCGTTTACCGTGTTTAAAGTAAAATGTTTTGTGCTCATGTGCGGTGTAGTACGACTGGAACTGGATAAAATCTTTCTTTCTTTCCTTTTACAATTTTTTTCTTTTGTTTTGACTGTTGGTTGACAATTCTGTAAGTGAATTAACACGAATAACAGTGAAAAAAGCAAACGTGCAAAATTAAGTGGGGCGGCATTTCGGAAATTATCGAAGGAGAGACAAGATAAATAAGAGTAGATAAATTTTTCGCAAAAAATGTTGCTGGTTCGACTTCAAATAGTACGGATGATATTTATGGCACTGCAGCTGTTATAAAAGAAGTAAATACAGAAAAAACAAAAGTAAAAAATGAAAAAAAGCAAATTGTTCCTGGTTTCGAGTTTCGCGAAAAACTAAGTCCGACATTACAACAAAAAAAATCTCGTTAGTGATGATCTAGCAGAATGGTGTGTCAATGAATTAACAACTGACATTCTCTTACAACGTGGCATTAGTGAAAATTGTAACGGTGATTTTGCTAATTCTAGAAGTTTAATAGGCGATAAAAACCGATTTTTGAACAAAAATGTATTTTATCATAAAATTTTAAATGGTGAATCAACTTTGCGTGATTTTCTAGTATACTCCTGTAGCACCGGTTTTTTGTGCACTGTGTAAATTGTTCGGAGGTAAGGCCGTGATGCCGAGCGGGTTAGGCGAGCAGTCTGCGGCGCTGCAGTCATGGACTGTGCGGCTGGTCCCGGCGGAGGTTTTCAAATCCTCCCGCGCATGAGTGTGTGTGTTTGTCCTTAGGATAATTTAGGTTAAGTAGTAGGGACTGATAACCTTAGCAGTTAAGACCCATAAGATCTCAGACACATTTGAACATTTTGAGCATGGTGACACACATTTTTATGGCCATGATTGCTACTAATGGTATTGCAGACTGGAAAAATATTTCTAATATTTTATCTCATCATGAGAATTCACTTGAACACAAAAATTCTGAGTTATCACTCTTAACAAGAAGTAGTCACTTCGAACAATAGATTATCATTTCGAGTCAAATGTTGAGACAGAAAAAGTGTACTGGTGAACTGTGTTGAAAAGGGTGTTTGCAATAGTGAAGAAGCTAACAAGTGGTGGACTTCTCCTACATGGACATGTTGAAAGATTCCATTCATTAGATAATGATCAATTTATTATGTCTCTTGAATTTACATCCGAGTTTGATCCTTTTCTCGCAGAGCACATTGAACGATATAGAAATCCAAGGCAGGGACATATAAATTATCTTTCTTCAACAATCTGTGATCAAATAATAGGGCTTCTTTCTGAATGAATAAAAATAATTATAATAAGTGAAATAAAACAGGCCAAATATTTCTCTACAATAGTAGATTCACCTGCGGAAATTTCACATATTGGTGAATTATCTTTCATATTAAGATATGTGAACGAGAATGGTGAACCTGTTGAACGTTTCCATTTGTTTTTACCAAACCCGGGACACAAGTCCGAAAATTTTTGCTGAGGGCGTACCACAAGTCCTGTCTACAAATTCCATTGATATTACTGACTGTAGAGGCTAGTCATATGATAATGCAAGCAATATTCAGGAACCTACACTGTTTTGCAGGCACGCATTAAAGAATGAAATCCGAAAATGCATTATGTGCCTTGTGCAGCACATTCTTTGAATTTAGTCTTCACTAGGGCTGCAAGTTGTTGTCGAGAAGCATGTTCATTTTTCAGTGTAGTACAAAAGCTTAATAATTTTTTCTCTGCTTCTACATAGCACTGGGATAAACTTCTTTCCTTCATGAAACCAGAAAGCAAAACGGTAAAAAGTTTATCAAAAACACGTTGGGCAGCAACACAGGAAGCGTGTGTAAGTCTATATGAAACTTGGAGGACGTTATTAATGCGCTCACACATATTATCAATATTACGTATAAAAAAACCACTTGTGCGAAATGAGGCTTCAGCTTTATTGAATTAATTCAGCAGACTAGAAACAGTATTCATGATGACAGTTTGGAAGGACATACTCCAGAGATTTAATGGTGTAAATTGCAAAGTGTAAGTATTGATACTAAAGTAATACATGAATTATATGAACCATTTGTAGGGTTTATTGCATCTATTCGTGGCATGTTTGACTATTATGAAAATAAATCCATGGAGATTGTAAGTGATATAGGCTATGAATGCACCTATAAAAGATCACGAAAAGGCAAACTTGCTCTTAAAAGACTGAAATCGTACCTGAATTCTACGGTGTCTGAGGAGAGATTGAACGCCTTACCCATTCTTCAAATCGAAGCCGACCTCCTAATTGATCACCGTCTGAACTATGAAGATATGATCAACGAGTTTTCTGCCGTCAAAGCCAGACGCAAACTTCGCAGGCTGGTGAGTTTGTTTATTTATTCATATTAATTTTAAAAATTTAAGATTATAATGTGATTTTTATTACAAATTAGAGCACATTCATTGGATTTACGAACTAAATATTACCTGTTTATTTTACAATTGCCGATGGCAGAACACGGAACCAAACCTCTTTTACGTGCAAACGTGGCCGAAAGCGCCCCACAGTAATAAACAATAACCGAATGACCCAGGCTGCTCGGCGCTATACAGTCAGGGCATACTGATACTGTAGTATATTACAGATGATGCGTACTTTTTGTATTTGTTGAAATGAATAGTTATCTCGGAAATATACGTTAGTGGAGAGTACGCTCAGACGAAAAAGTGTTAGTAAACGATGTAGTTCAGTTCTGTCGAGAAGTATGTAAAAGTTTTGCTAATACTGCTAGAAAGAGCGATGGTGCGAGCAGTAGCTGCAGTACAAAACTGTTCAGCCCTTACAATGCTTAAAAGTATTGGGTACACTTATTATGCAGCATCTAGCTACACAGACCCTAATGCTTTACACGTTAACTATTAGATTATGCAACAAATTTGATTTTTCCACACTAGTCTGTAAAATTATGTAATAGCAAATCCAATTATGTGTTTGTTCGTGTGTATTTAGTTATTAGTTCGTGCACCGATACCTCTATTTCATTTTCATTTCTTACGGTTTCCTATAGATTCACGTATTAATACCGAACGTCTAATTTATTTACTTTTTTTTGTCTGCGCTACTCATCATGTTATTAGATAGTAAAACAACAGTTTAATTTTAATTTTGAATGCATCTCTCTAAAAGTACGTATAAATTCCTAATGTATGACACGTCCGCTTCAATTTTTTGATCGTAACACAACCTTTTTGTTTTCAGTTTCAACGGTTTCTTGCAAACGAACGTATTGAAAGTGAATGTATAACAAAAATCCCTCGTCTCCTACACGCTCTACTGAATTTTTAGGTCATAAAAGAAAATGTATATTCCTTGTGTTCGTTCCTGTTGTCTTTCGAGAGAAGAATGTGTTAACACAATGCAGTTTTAAGTTTGTTTTATCCGCTGCCGTACACCAAGAACAGTTCAGGAACCACATTACAATTTGACTGAGCGCGACTAGATCGCTGATGCGTCCTTCAGAACAGCGAATAGCAGAGTTCGGAAACAGCTCACAGCGCTCCCACCCTAAACGGCAATTGTGAAGTGATCGGGTAATAGTTACTATTTAAAACACGTTTTTTTTTTGGGGGGGGGGGGGGTGCATATAATATGGAGCGTAATATGTAGGAAATCGTCTACACAACCTGTAAGTATAGGAAATACCAACCACCAGAAATGTTTATAACCTATAGGTACAGTGACCAAAATGTAAATTAAATAGCAAGCACATGTACATATTCCAGGCCACTCAAGATGACTTGCAGAAAATAAATGCGAAAAGCGTATGGCACTAAAATTGTGTTTTATTCAGTTGCTGTCAGACGGTCCATAAAGTAAAAATTATCAATATACCGTAATATTACACACAACTGAGAAAGACAGGACTGCAAAAGTTGAAGATGAGAAAAAGGAAACACCAATGCAACACAAGATATTTTATATCACATAAAATTAAAAGAAAATATGAAATGGATTCTCGTTGCGCAGAAAGGAGGTTGGCCCAACACTCGCTAGTTCTACATTGTATTTCACCTCAATGACAAAAGAACTTACGCAACTACAGAATAGATTTATCTCTTGTAACTGCAAACAGTAAGGTAGCGGAATTGTTTGAGTAGAACTGTAAATGAGCATACAACACTTCCGTGGATGAACAACAGCCACATCTACAAATGTACTCCGCAAGCCACTTTCTGGTGTGTCGCGCAGGGTTCTTTGTCTACAGGGTGGTCCATATCTCACGAAATAAGGATCAAACTAAAATACCACAAAGAACGAAACTCATCCAGCTTGAAGGCGGAAACAAGATGGCGCTATGGTTGGCCCGCTAATTGACGCTTCCATAGGTCAAACGGAAATCACCTCCGTTTTTTTTTTTAAATAGACACCCCCATTTTATTACATATTCGTGTAGTACGTAAAGAAATACGAATGTTTTAGTTGGACCACTTATTTCGCTTTGTGATAGATGCACTGTAATAGTCACAAACGCATAAGTACGTGGTATCACGTAACATTCCGCCAGTGCTAACGGTATTTGCTTCGTGATACATTACCCGTGTTAAAATGGACAGTTTACCAATTGAGGAAAAGGTCGATATCGTGTTGATGTATGGCTATTGTGCTCAAAATGCCCAACGGGCGTGTGCCATGTAATCTGCTCGGTGTCCTGGACGATATCATCCAAGTGTCCGGACCGTTCGCCGGATAGTTACTTTATTTAAGGAAACAGGAAGTGTTCAGCCACATGTGAAACGTCAACCACGACCTGCAACCAATGCCCAAGAAGGTGGTTTAGCTGCTGTCGTGGCTAATCCGCACATCAGTAGCAGATAAATTGCGCGAGAATCGGGAATCTCAAAAACGTCGGTGTTGAGAATGCTACATCAACATCGATTGCACCCGTACAATATTTCTATGCTCCAGGAATTGCGTGGCGACGACTTTAAACGTCGTGTACAGTTCTGCCACTGGGCACAAGAGAAAATACAGGACGATGACAGATTTTTTGCACGCGTTCTATTTGGCGACGAAGCGTCATTCACCAACAGCGGTAACGTAAATCGGTATAAAATGCACTACTGGGCAACGGAAAATCCACGATGGCTGCGACAAGTGGAACATCAGCGACGTTGGCGGGTTAATGTATGGTGCGGCATTATGGGAGGAAGGATAATTGACCCCCATTTTATCGATGGCAGTCTATATGGTGGAATGTATGCTGATTTCCTACGTAATGTTCTACCGATGTTACTACAAGATGTTCCACTGCATGACAGAATGGCGATGTACTCCCATCACGATGGATGTCCGGCACATACCTCGCGTGCGGTTGAAGCGGTATTGAATAGCATATTTAATGACAGGTGGATTGTTCACCGGATCTGACGTCCCCGCATTTCTTTCTGTGGGGAAAATTGAAGGATATTTGCTATCGTGATCCACCGTCAACGCCTGACAACATGCGTCAGCGCATTGTCAACGCATGTGCGAACATTACGGAAGGCGAACTACTCGCTGTTGAGAGGAATGTCGTTACACGTATTTCCAAATGCATTGAGCTTGACGGGCATCATTTTGAGCATTTATTGCATTAATGTGGTATTGACAGGTAATCACGCTGCAACAGCACGCGTTATTAGAAATGATAACTTCACAAAGGTACATGTATCACATTGGAACAACTGGAATAAAATGTTCAAACGTACCTACGTTCTGTATTTTAATTTAAAAAACCTAATTGTTACCAACTGTTCGTCTAAAATTGTGAGCCATATACACTCCTGGAAATTTAAATAAGAACACCGTGAATTCATTGTCCCATGAAGGGGAAACTTTATTGACACATTCCTGGGGTCAGATACATCACATGATCACACTGACAGAACCACAGGCACATAGACACAGGCAACAGAGCATGCACAATGTCGGCACTAGTACAGCGTATATCCACCTTTCGCAGCAATGCAGGCAGCTATTCTCCCATGGAGACGATCGTAGAGATGCTGGATGTAGTCCTGTGGAACGGCTTGCCATGCCATTTCCACCTGGCGCCTCAGTTGGACCAGCGTTCGTGCTGGACGTGCAGACCGCGTGAGACGACGCTTCATCCAGTCCCAAACATGCTCAATGGGGGACAGATCGGGAGATCTTGCTGGCCAGGGTAGTTGACTTACACCTTCTAGAGCACGTTGGGTGGCACGGGATACATGCGGACGTGCATTGTCCTGTTGGAACAGCAAGTTCCCTTGCCGGTCTAGGAATGGTAGAACGATGGGTTCGATGACGGTTTGGATGTACCGTGCACTATTAAGTGTCCCCTCGACGATCACCGGAGGTGTACGGCCAGTGTAGGAGATCGTTCCCCACACCATGAAGCCGGGTGTTGGCCCTGTGTGCCTCGGTCGTATGCAGTCCTGATTGTGGCGCTCACCTGCATGGCGCCAAACACGCATACCACCATCATTGGCACCAAGGCAGAAGCGACTCTCATCGCTGAAGACGACACGTCTCCATTCGTCCCTCCATTCACGCCTGTCGCGACACCACTGTAGGCGGTTCACGTCCACGCTGTCGCGGCATGCTACCGGTGTTAAAGACTGCGATGGAGCTCCGTATGCCACGGTAAACTGGCTGACACTGACGGCGGCGGTGCACAAATGCTGCGCAGCTAGCGCCATTCGACGGCCAACACCGCGGTTCCTGGTGTGTCCGCTGTGCTGTGCGTATGATCATTGCTTGTACAGCCCTCTCGCAGTGTCCGGAGCAAGTATGGTAGGTCTGACGCACCGGTGTCAATGTGTTCTTTTTTCCATTTCCAGGAGTGTATTTGTGACTATTACAGCGCTATGTATCACAAAGCGAAAAAAGTGGTCCAATTAAAGCATTCATATTTCGTTACGTTCTACACGAATATCTAGCAAAAAAATGGGGGTTCCTATTTTAAAATACGCAGTTGATATCCGTTTGACCTATGGGAGTGCCATCTAGAGGACCAACCGTAGCGCCATCGGGTTTCCCCCTTCAAGCTAGACAAGTTTCGTTCTTTGTAGTTTTTTCGTTTGACGCTTATTTCGTGAGGTATTTGGTCCGGTCACGATTAATGGACCACCCTGTATAAATGTCACCTGCCCCTTTCCTGTTCCTGCCGCAAAATGTCTGAGAAGAACGTAAGCTTCCATGAGAGCTCCAATCCTTCTAATTTTACTTTCATGGTCTTTTTGTGGAATATACGAAAAGGAAACAACATGTATCTTGACTCTTGTAGTACCGTAGGCTCTCGGAATACCCCGTATAAACAGCGCCAGTTGTTCAGAGTTTGCCATTGAAGTTAGCCTCGAAATTCCGTGAAGCTTTCTCGTTTGCTGAATAAACCTATGACGACACTCGCTTCTCTTCTTTGGACCTTTCTACATACTTCATCAATTCTCTCTAGTACGGTTCCCAGACTGACGAGCAATATTCAAGTACTGATCGAACGATTGTTTTGTCAACAACATTCTCATTGGGTGGACTAAGTATACTGAGATTTTTGCCCTGACTCTCAATCTCGCATCTGCATTACCTGCGATGAGTTTCATGTGGTCGTATCATATTAAATCGCTCCGTACACACACTTCTAGATCACTACACATCAAACCACTCAGTCAGAAAACCACTACATAGTGTTTTTCTGTCTGTGTGTAAAGACTAATTTCAGAAACTATTTTAGAGATTTTGAAACAGTTTTCACTAAGAGGTACACTAATTCACAAGCAAGATTGATGTATATATTTTATGAAGGTTTCGTGCAAATTGATAGAACTATGATATTATTTGTTAATGAAGTCATGCTTCCTGGTGTCTCATGCTTCCGTCATACTAGAACTTGGAGTTGATAATCAGTTACTTAACATTATTTATTTGCTGAATTTTCTTGATAGCTCTACAGTGACCCGTGTGCAAAATAACAGTCACGCCCGACAAATCGTCTGGCCTTTGATACTGAGTGGTACCCATGCTAAGATTCTGTCTGCTAGTACTTTATGAGTGCAGCTGCAAATAGTTGTTGTTGTGGAATGGGGTAAAAATACGATACTGGCTCTTTCTGCCTATTCATTCGAAATATTTGACATGTGTTTATGTTCAAAGCTAAATGACAGTCCGTACACAAAGCGTCAATATTCTGCATAGCATCTTGCATTTCGACGTCTCTGCATACTGCAGCATCATTCACTAAACCGTTTATATTTATAGTGTTGTAATTAATGACCATGTAGCGCTCCCTTGCGGTAATCTCAAACTTACTGTTTCATGTAAGGATTTCTCTCCTTTAAGGGTGACCTGCTGTATCCTGTTTTCCAGGAAAACTTCGATATAATTACATAGTTACGCAGATATTGCGTATCCTTGCATGTAACTCATTAGAGAGCGATGTGGAACTGTATCTAAAGGTTTCTGGAGGCCCAGGGACACATCTACCTGCCTGTCGGTAATTTCTGCTTTCCAGACCTTGTGGAAAGAGACAGCGAACTAGTTCTGTGTGACTGATCCCTACACAGACTGTCGGTTTTCAGAAGTACCATTAAAAACGAGAACGAAAACTCTATCAGAGATCTACAGAAATGTATGCCTAAAGTGTTATATGTTAAATCGAAGACCCTTCTTGTGAACTGGAGTAACACGATCTTTCTTCACTCACCGAGAATCCTTTTCATCTCTAACCACCTATGATCTAATATAAATGAGGAGAAACTTGTTTCTGATATATTAAACAGTAGACACTATAGGAGAAATACTTACCTGTAATGTTGGAAGTTTCGTCTGTAGGCTCCCTGCAGGCCCAGACAATTGAATAGCTCTTGTAGTCAGTATCCAGGACCCAATAAGGACCTGTCACTGTAAAAACAAAAAAAAAAAAAAAACCTGTGTGAACACCGAAGTGTGCATATCATCCTTTGAGTCAGAAAATACAGTCTTTCAATGTACATTTAAAGGTTCCTAAAAACAATGGATTCTAAGCTACTTCGTTGGCTGTAGCCACTGTCATATGCAAAATACGCCAAACTGACCTGGTACCCCTGAGAAGTGTACCGTGAATTTGGCATCTCCGGATTCAGGGTCGTCCCACTCGGCCCAGCCGATGATGTCGTTGAAGGTACCCGATGCCGTGCTGAACAGCCTGTTGTGTACGGTCACGTTGTTCTCACCAGCCACTCTGTACTCCGCCGTGATGCACTGGCCGCCCTCCTCGAACGGAGCCTCTCCCAACCTGGCGATCTCATACCACACGCCCTGATACTGTAAAGACGCACAGGAGGTATGGTCAGTAGTTGTTCACAGCCACAATCGCAACTGCCATAACTACATCGGGTGTTACCTGAGAAGTATCAAACTCGGTGACAACGGCCTTGTCGCATTTGCTAACTCTGACAGTGCACTGTTGTGGATCCTGTGGAGTGTCTGTGTAGCGGCTCCGTGTCAGACCCAGGGCCTCCAGCTTGTCATTCACCTGCTGCTCCTGCTCTGCTTTCAGCTGGGCACCCCGTGACAGGATCCATGAGTTCTCTGAAAAACATACAATATGGATGAATTCGCATTTACCTTTGTTGCTGCTTTGTGTTGTTGTGGTATTCAGTCAAAAGATTGGTTTGATGCAAATCTCCATGCTAGTCTATCCTGTGCAAGTCTCTTCATCTCCGAGTAACTACTGCAACCTACATCCCTCTGAACCTGCTTGCTGTATTCATCTCTACGACTTTAACAGCCATGCTTCCCTCCAGTCTAAATTTGTGATACCTTGATGGCTCAGAATGTGTCCTATCAACTCATCCCTTCTTTTAGTCAGGCTGCTCTTCCCAATTCTATTCGGTACCTCCTCATTCATTAATAGATCTACCCATCCAATCTTCAGCATTCTTCTTTAGCACCATTTTTCAAAAGCTTCTATTCTCTTATTTTCAAAACTGTTTATCGTCCATGTTTCACTTCTGCTTTACTAATACTGTCAGGAATGGCTTCCTGACACTTAACTCTATACTCGTTGTTAAGGGGAGCCGGATGTGCCTATGCTGCCCATGTTGAAATCACTAAGTTGGAGGAACATTTATGAATAAACTACCAAATAGAAAAATTTAATTTTTTTACATATAGAGTGGTTTAGTACTGCAGTTATGACAGAGGGATTTTGGAGTATCTTTTCTAGTTTCCTCCCCATTTTTTAAATTAATGACCCAATTTTTTTTACAAATAATTGCTTTATAATTAAATTGAAATGAAACTACTGAACATATTGCCAAATGGCTGTGTTACAATGTACGTTTGACCACTAGGAGTGCTGCATAAAGATTTCATCTCTCTAGCTTGAGTGGATTTTGAGAAAATGTTCCTTATATTCGAAAAATTCTAATTAATGGGAAATGGCTATCAAAGTTTCTCAATACATTCCTGCACTATAGGATGAATTATCAGGGTCTTCTTCTTCATCCTCCAAACGCTTCCTCTTCTGTCTTCTTTTCTGGCCTGTTGTTCCATCATACTTCATATGCCTCTGTCTTCTTTCTGCTCCTCTTATCCTTTCTCTGTCCATATTTCTTAGTGCTCGTACAGTGTTCACCCCAGCTGTAAATTCTAATGCCTTCAGAACTTCACACTTCAAACTGTTCCCTTGGTTGTATGTTGCTATTGCATCATAAATGCCAAAGTTCAGTGTTTTTATGCTTACAAACACCCTTTTAGGAATCACTTTCCAAATCAAATTGTTTACGCTCTCATTAGGATTCTGCGTCTTTCTGTGTAGACATTTGTGTAACAATTCTGGCTGTGCTAAGTCATGAAAAATATCATCACTGTCACTAACATATTCACGAAATCTGTCACTTCCACCAGTCAGCTTCTTGCTAGAAGATGTCACAGGGCTATGGCCGGCCAGGTGTTGCTTAGCAGAAGAACGTACTGTTTCAGTAATTGTAGTATCGCAATTTGGTATTAGTGTTAATTTTCTTTTCCCTAAGTTCTTCTTCATCTTATATACACCGTTACTAAAACGTGGCATCGTAACCAGAACAACGCTTTACACAAGAAGTATAATACTACCAACAACAGGCGCAACACTAAACTAATTCGAAACGGTAAACAGCAAAGAGACGATGTTCCGCGCTCTTAGCGCTTCATTTGTTAGAGAAAACATTGTAGCCAACACTTGCACAATCGCTGCATGAGTAACAGGCCGAGAAAATTCCAAGCAGTTCGCCAGGAAGTCACGAGAGGGTGTTAGATGCATTCAGCGGCAGCCCATTTCCTCTGCAGGCGTGGGGAAAAATGGTAATAACTCCACTTCTACGGTGAGTAGAACAATAATTCAAAGTTTACATTAAAGAAGAATGTTCCAACTAATTTTCGGTAGCAAAAAAAAATCGTAATTTTTTGGATTTGACCACCTCCGGCTCCCCTTAATAAATTTCTCTTCTTCAAAAACGCTTTTCTTGCCATTGCCAGTCTACGTTTTAACTCCTCCCTACTTCGACCATCATCAGTCACTTTGGTTCATAAACAGCAAAACTCATTTACTCATTTACTATGTTAAGTGCCTCATTTCCTAATCTAGTCCCCTCAACATCATCTAATTTAAGTCGACTCCCTTCCATTATCCTCGTTTTGATTTGCTGATGTTCATCTTATATCTTCCTTTAGAGATACTGTCCATTCCGTTCAACCGCTCCTCCATGTCCTTTGTTGTCTCTGAGATAATTACAATGTCATCGGCAGACCTGAAAGATTTTATTTCTTCTCCCTGGACTTTAATTCCTACTCCAAATATTTCTTTTGTTGAAGTTACTGCTTGCTCAATATACAGACCGAATAACATAGGGGATAGACTGCAACCTTATTTCACTCTCTTCTGAACCACTGTTTCCCTTTCGTGACTATTGACTCAATTAACTGCCATCTTGTTTCCCTACACATTGTAAACAGCCTTTCGCTCCCTATATTTTATCCATGTCTCTTTAAGAATTTGAATATTTCGATGACCACTTTCGACCATTCATTCTTTCTGGAGGAACGACATATAGCTTAATGGATGATGAATACTGCAGTGCTCTAACACACTTGGTTCACTCATCTTCCGAGCTGAATGAGATTCGGCTGATACAGTTTTAGCTACACTCCTGGAAATGGAAAAAAGAACACATTGACACCGGTGTGTCAGACCCACCATACTTGCTCCGGACACTGCGAGAGGGCTGTACAAGCAATGATCACACGCACGGCACAGCGGACACACCAGGAACCGCGGTGTTGGCCGTCGAATGGCGCTAGCTGCGCAGCATTTGTGCACCGCCGCTTTCAGTGTCAGCCAGTTTGCCGTGGCATACGGAGCTCCATCGCAGTCTTTAACACTGGTAGCATGCCGCGACAGCCTGGACGTGAACCGTATGTGCAGTTGACGGACTTTGAGCGAGAGCGTATAGTGGGCATACGGGAGGCTGGGTGGATGTACCGCCGAATTGCTCAACACGTGGGGCGTGAGATCTCCACAGTACATCGATGTTGTCGCCAGTGGTCGGCGGAAGGTGCACTTGCCCGTCGACCTGGGACCGGACCGCAGCGACGCACAGATGCACGCCAAGACCGTAAGATCCTACGCAGTGCCGTAGGGGACCGCACCGCCACTTCCCAGCAAATTAGGGACCCTGTTGCTCCTGGGGTATTGGCGAGGACCAATCGCAACCGTCTCCATGAAGCTGGGCTACGGTCCCGCACACCGTTAGGCCGTCTTCCGCTCACGCCCCAATATCGTGCAGCCCGCCTCCAGTGGCGTCGCGACAGGCGTGAATGGAGGGACGAATGGAGACGTGTCGTCTTCAGCGATGAGAGTCGCTTCTGCCTTGGTGCCAATGATGGTCGTATGCGTGTTTGGCGCCGTGCAGGTGAGCGCCACAATCAGGACTGCATACGACCGAGGCACACAGGGCCAACACCTGGCATCATGGTGTGGGGAGCGATCTCCTACACTGGCCGTACACCTCTGGTGATCGTCGAGGGGACACTGAATAGTGCATGGTACATCCAAACCGTCATCGAACCCATCGTTCTACCATTCCTAGACCGGCAAGGGAACTTGCTGTTCCAACAGGACAATGCACGTCCGCATGTATCCCGTGCCACCCAACGTGCTCTAGAAGGTGTAAGTCAACTACCCTGGCCAGCAAGATCTCCGGATCTGTCCCCCATTGAGCATGTTTGGGGCTGGATGAAGAGTCGTCTCACGCAGTCTGCACGTCCAGCACGAACGCTGGTCCAACTGAGGCGCCAGGTGGAAATGGCATGGCAAGCCGTTCCACAGGATTACATCCAGCATCTCTACGATCGTCTCCATGGGAGAATAGCAGCCTGCATTGCTGCGAAAGGTGGATATACACTGTACTAGTGCCGACATTGTGCATGCTCTGTTGCCTGTGTCTATGTGCCTGTGGTTCTGTCAGTGTGATCATGTGATGTATCTGACCCCAGGAATGTGTCAATAAAGTTTCCCCTTCCTGGGACAATGAATTCATGGTGTTCTTATTTCAATTTCCAGGAGTGTATTTTACTTGTAGGAGAAATGCCAAGTTGATTCGTCATGTTAAAATTATATTTGCCTAGTATTATTTTTTTCGTTAGACCCCTTCAGTTGAAAAGATGGGAATCGTCAGATTGAAAAGAGGCTATAGGTGGGATAAAGACTTCGCCGTTCTGCACCGAATAGTGTGCAAGTCTTATGCGACTTTTAGGAGGGCCGAATTGCGATCATGGTGCGCCAATTGGTCGATGGGACGGGCAGTTTGTGTTGTAAAACTGAAGATGATCATCGGTTCAGCCTTCTAGTTCAGCTAAAAAAATTTGATCTATGACACTTCGTCCTGCCTAATCAAATGAACTGTTAGCGAAGTATCTTCGAATCACACATTTAACAAGGTACTAATACAATGTATGCATCAGAAATTACTTCATGCATACGTAAGTTATCATTTTGCTTGTATTACGGTAATATTTCGCGAACACAACGCTTTTTTCTCCGGAAGTTGAGTGGACGTCGTCTCAATTATTTAATTTAGAAAAAAATATTCTGCTTCGAGAAGTGTATAGAGTAGCCAGGATCATTTTGCTATCGCCAGATTTGTGAATGACAGTATTAGAAAAATATTTCCACATTTCGCAGAGCAGCAAAACAGGAAAAGCGCTCCGAGAATTTTATCCCAATTTGATTCATGTGACGTACTTTGCTCGTGGAGTACATAGCCTTGTTGAAGCAGTACGTTGCACGTTTGTGAATGTAAATAAATGATTTCTTACACAAAAAAGTGTTTCTAAAGGCTCCTGCAGGCATCAAGACCTACAAGAATAACTGCTTATAAAAATGTGTTGATTGATCGAAGACACAGTTTTACTACCGAACATTTGGAGCATTACTTGGTCATTTCTGTTTGTAATGGAGAAAAATGTAAAATAAATTGTAAATGATGCTTTGGTCCAGTAGTATTAATTAAAAGTTAATGCTGTTCAAAAAATTCGTGATTGTACATTGTTTTTTTAAATAAAGTATTACGGAATTTCTGAGCGTGCTTCTCTGTGTGCTATATATCTCGAAGTTGGTGCTGTACATTTAGATTGTTTCGCTGAGACTCACTCGCATCGCGTCCGCTTGCTACCGACAACAATAGCAAAGAAGGAACAATTCTTGAAACACGGTATGCGTCCCCATTTTGCAAATTTTTAGAAAATAATCCCAGAAAGGCCTCTTTCCTAACCTCTACCAGAAAGTATTCAGAAAATGATATCAGCGTTGTTAGTGTACCGATTTTTCGCGTGGCCGGCGTTCTTCCTCGTAACTGATATGCACAGGTTCGACTCTGAGATATATGCATGCAGTAACTACCATGTTTTTTTAATTATTTGATCTTGCATATTTCGATACCTCTCAAGCATTTTTAAGCATTTTTCATGCACATTTGCGAGCATATTTTAAAGTTTTTATGATGCATATAATCCGGTGTCTAGTGATAACGTTTGCTATCGTTTAACTAGATTCATATAGGACCAGCCGAACTTGTTCCTTTTCCAGTCACGAGTCGTTTCGTGTATCGTGATTCTGATGAATTCTATGTTTCTTTTTGCTGCGAGTCCCTAGACAACGCTGATAATTTTATTTATGCTAGAAATTGGAGTATATTACCTTCTGTTGCCCTTTGAGTATTTTGAGTCTTTGGTGTGAGCACATCAGTGTCCAAAAATTCTCGCTGAGTAATAGTGATTAATACAGTTTAACGTCACAGAACCATAGTGTTAGGATTTTGTAGGTGTAATGACGTTCAGCAGTTCGCTCCATTTTGTGAACAAATGTCCTTCAAGCTTCAAATTACTTCGTTAAACTTTCACCAGTGTGCAAACCAGCACACCTTCCCTCTGCTGGTAATCACTAGCCTAGTGTATCTTGCAAGAGAAAGATACTAACAAGCATTTAGTAAAGTCTAAAGGAACGAATCGTGGAGGCACATGCTAAAAAAAAAAACCTCACTTAAGTAAGGTCCCATCAGATAATTCGGTACCTCAAGCCATAGGACGATCTAAACTCCGCTGGGTAGATTTCCATTGCGGGTTTTCTTTGTGATACAACCTTGGGCTAAATTCAGTTAATATTCCTAGCACTTCAAACAAGTTGGCATTCAGTGGAGGTTAGAGAATGTTAAGCACTCTTCTGTACAATACCAGTTCTTGGCTGAGGAGAGTTTTTTTAACAGAGGAAATGTGCCGCCCAGCGGCGTTTTGGACAGTCAGTGAATAGTGGACGTCTTTCAGCGCTATTTTGTGAAAATACATTTACGTAAATGTGTGTCAAGTTTAGGAACATTATGAAATACGATGCGGGTTATAGTAACTTCGTTCCCAGTCCGCTCAGTATTCTCGTTTGCAAGCACGCCAGAAAAAGTCTGCTTTCGTAACGAATTTATTCCTATTAGCTACGACAACTACGAAGAACTCTAGAAGTAAAATTACCAGTCACTAACACTGTTCACTTTGAGCCTACCATGGTTAACCGATCGAGTAATATTGGTGCTTTAGCACAATTTTGTTGTGTTGGATTGTCATTGCGCAAAGAGGAGGTGGGACAGGATAGTCGCTTGTTATCCACTGCTTTTCGCCACTGTGTTGTATAATTTACCCAAGTACAGATTGGTTTTTTCCCTTATAACTGCAAAAGGAAAATTCAAGAATTATTTGAATGGAGCATTGTATGTACGTACAACGAACAGAATGGTTCAAATGGCTCTGAGCACTATGGGACTTAACATCTATGGTCATCAGTCCCCTAGAATTTAGAACTACTTAAACCAAACTAACCTAAGGACATCACACAAGACCCAGTCATCACGAGGCAGAGAAAAATCCCTGACCCTGCCGGGAATCGAACCCGGGAACGCGGTCGTGGGAAGCGAGAACGCTACCGCACGACCACGAGCTGCGGACAGTACGTACAACACTTCCGTGATTGAATAAGGAGTACGTTCTAATTTGTACTCCGAAAGCCACGTTATAGTGTGTGGCAGAGGTTTCGTTGTGTACTGTCACTTACCGCTTTTGCTATTTCAGGCGCGAATGATTCTGCGGGAAGAACAATGGTTGTTGGTAAGCCTCCTTGTGATCTAGAATCTCTCTAATTTTACGTCCGTTTTTTTTTTTTTTTTTTTTTTTTTTTTTTTTTTTTTTTTTTTTGCGAGTCTGCAATGTATTAGTTGACTCTTCTAGTAACGTACGCTCGCCTGCCCGGTTAGCCGTGCGGTCTATCTGGGTGGGAAGGCGTGCCGGCCCCCGCTCACTAATCTTCGGTCATAACCGAATTTCCATTTTTTATTACACATAACACACATTTATGACAATAGCCTAACATTGCTGATCACTCACTGCTTCAGTTGATACCATCTAATTCCTCTGAAACTGTGTTTTAGGAGTCCTGTAAAAATACGTATTTCTTATGTTGAAACCTCTTCAGTACTCTATCTCACATTTTTCTACCATGAACTGAGTATCGATTGGTACTATAGACTTTAGTTGGATAATAGGTTTCATGAGAGACCAGCTCACGTTGTAAATTCAAAAATTGTATCACATTTAACAAACAAAGATGTTGTGAAACATTTGAAGCGAATTGAAATAGTGTTTCGAAAACTAACACATACTCAGCAGGTGCTGAATGAGAAAACTTCATGTTTTACTGGCAGGCAGAGCGCTACACTTAGAAACTGGAGGTGCCGGTTTCAATTCGTGGATAGGAGATAGGATTTACCTTTGTTCCAGTCCTTTAAGGATGGCCCCAGGTCCATTCAGCCCGCTATATAACTGAGTAGGTACTGGGTATGTTTCCCGGACTACAAGCGGGAAGGGGCGATGTAATCGCCAACTTTCCGATTCGCCCTCCTAGTGTCGTGGCAGCTGAAAGGCTGCACTTAACCCTTAGCCAGACCTGACTCCTGTTCACGAGTTCAGAGCCACATGCTTTACGTTTACTTTTTAAACATGCTATTAGAACCGAAATGCATCCACTGAATTAATATTACTAATATATAAATCGTAATTGTAAATTCTTAACAACGTCGGAAATACAACATATTTGCAAAATCTAAGACCGGTTTTGGAATAAATACGAAAATTTCTTCAAAATGAGAACATTACACATAACCTGTCAGTCGTTTTAGATTTCTTACAAATTTCAATTATTTTATTTAACTAAGATTGTATACAGGTTTGTGCTCTCAAGAATTAATACATATTCAAAAAAGTTTAGTGTGCAACAGAAAGATTGTTTAAGTTAGTAGTAATATAAATGAAAACAGCACTAGCTTTCAGGCAGCTCATGATGTTTATATGAGGGTCATTTAATAAGTAATGCCCCAAATTTTTTCTCTGAACATATCTATGTCTTGTCCATGTCCTATTTTTCTACGTAGCCTCCATCACTTTCTATGGCTGTACGCCATCGTTGTGGACGAGCATGTATTCGCTGCTGATAAAAGCTCTTGTCCTGTAGGCGTAGCCGTGTTTTCACTGCTTGACTGACACTCTCATCATCTTCAAAGTATGTTCCCTGTAGAGAATCTTTAAGCGGCACAAATGCATGGAAGTCGGAGAGTGGACTGTAGGGCGGATGAGACAATGATGCCGGCCGCTGTGGCCGAACGGTACTAGGCACTTTAGTCTCGAACCGCTCGACCGCTAACGGTCGCAGGTTCGAATCCTGCCTAGGACATGGATGTGTGTGATGTCCTTAGGTTAGTTAGGTTTAAGTAGTTCTAAGCTCTAGGGGACTGATGACCTCAGATGTTAAGTCCCATAGGGCTCAGAGCCATTTGAACCATTTTTTTGAGGCAATGATGTCCAATCCAATTTGGCGGCTTGTTCCTGGGTTCTCACACTTGTGTGTGGGCGTGCATTATCTTGATGGAGAAATATTTCTGCTGGATTCTTGTCCGATCGAACACGTCGGAAACGGTTCTTGAGTTTATTCAAAATCTTCAGATATGCCTCTGAAGTGATGGTTGACCCTCTTGGCATCACATGCACGAGAATGACGCCATCACAATTCCAGAAGACTGTCACCATGAAGTTTCTAGCCGAGGGGGTTGTCTTGAATTTCTTCTTTTGTGGTGAATGAGGATAATGCCACTCCAAGGACTGACTTTTGTTTCCGGCACAAAGTGGTGCACCCAGCTTTCGTCCCCCGTAACGATCCGTCACAGAAAGGCCTCTCCGTCGGTCTCAAAAACGCTCCAACAATTCTGATGAAATGGCCTTTCTTTGAATCCCCCCTGTGAGCATCCGTGGACCTCATCGTGAGCACCTCTTTGAACATCCGAGAGTCTCGATCGTTGCAGACGTACTTCCAATGCTGTCCGACAACTGTAGAGCCAATTGTCGGGTTGGGATGCGCCGGTGGACACGAATAATGGCAGCCGCACGAATCAGCATGTCTGGAACAGCGGCTGTGACAGGACGTCCCGAGCGTGGCTGATCGTGGAGCCCTGTTTTTGCATTTCTTGAGGCTGTAACTTTCTTTACCCGTTGTGCAACTGTACTCCTATCAACTGCATCATCGCTACACACTGGACACACACGTTTGTGGATGTTCAACACGATTTCTTTTTCTGCACACAAGAATTCAATAATAGCACGCTCCTTGTAACGTGAGTCGTATGTAGACGCCATTTTGGCGCTTTACTAGGACTCTGCCACCTGCTAGAACGGTTCGAAAGTTCACAGGCGCAGAGAACAAACATCATATGTGAAGCACCAACAAGTACGTTTGTCTCTGTATGTTAATGGCTTTTTTTTAAAAAAAATATGGGGAATTACTTATCTAAGGGCCCTTGTACTTCGTATTGCGACATCACATCCGTTAAACTGGTGGCGAGATGAAAGTCTTGAAACACATTTTGGAGAGGCACCAAACGTCAAGGGATGAGAGAAGCTGATGACGTCTCGTGGACACGCAAGACTTTTCATTTTTCTAAATGCCAGTCAGATCCAACAAAAGCAGAGTTAAAACTACAAGAGTTTAGTTTGTGCCTAGAGGAACGTAAAGTATGGACATCTGCAGTCAGAAATACTGACAGTGATGCAATCACCAATTAAAAACTACTAAGCCGCACAATTAATTTTAACTTTCAATGTGTAAATTATGCATGATAATTTTCATTTTCTAAATTGAATCAGATGATGATATTTGGTTTGTGGGGCGCTCAACTGCGCAGTCCCAATTTTCACAAGTCACGATTTTGCGTGTCGTCCTTGCGCAGGGCGATGCTAATCTTCCCTGTATCGTTCCAATTTTAGTACATGTACCCCAGAGAAATTATTTTTAGACTCCTTTATGAAAATAAAAACATGTAAAAACGAAAGTCGAGTTTAGAATTGTGGTTTAAAATTCTGAAACATGAACGTAGTAATTCGGCTGCCACTCGGCTCAGTATTGTCGTTCTCGCATAGACCAGAAAAAGTCTGATTTATAAAAAATTTATACAATACTAGCTAAGTCGATAACTACCACTACTGGTCACCTTAAGTTTATCTCTGTTAGTTCTCAGAGAAATACTGGTGCAGTAGCGGTATTTTGCTATTAGCTTACATTGGTGCGTCGCAGTAGGCCCACTGAGCTTAGGAATCGCTGGGAATTGGATCGTCATTGTGCGAAAAGAAGGTGGAACCCAACAGTCCCCAGTTCCCCACTATCTATATCCACAATGAATACTAGAATTAACGGAGGGTCGGATTATTGTTTGTATTGTAACTGGGCGAATGCCGCGCGGAAAGAACAATTGCTGGTAACATTGTGTGTGAAGTCGAATATCTCACTCAGTCCTACATAGTACAGATCCCAGGTTGACGAGCAATACTAAAGTAGTGATCAGTACTGCGTTAATGTGAGCCTGAGCCCTGTTTTGCTATATTACGACATTAACAGTGGTCTCAAATTTAATGAAAGCAGTCGGAAATTACGTAGGTTGGAGTAAAGAACTCATACACACATGAAAAACGGAGATGAGGCAGTGTGCCTCCACCAGTCCTGCGTCTCTGTTCCAGTTTTAAAACAGCTTGGTTTGGCGGGCTGCACATGGCTTACATTCAATGACTTTGAAGAACCACACTTGTAGCTGTGGTCACTGTTTATTGGACAGTAATGTCACCCTAACAATGCTTTCTCACACTCATCATTACCTTTACAATACCGTTTCAATTAATTGGTGCCATTCTGGAAATCTTAGCACAAAATTTACAAATGATGGAAGCCGAAGAAATGAATTAAAATTTTTGTAATGGTCGGGGCTCCTTGCTTACTAGGCAGGTATACTAGCCATTACAGCACCATAGCAGTACAGGTAATACGTTTGCACTGACTACGCTATTCGAATGCCTTCCTTAACAGAAACTTCAATTCATGTCTTCAGCTTATTTTCCCCTTCTTAAATCGTCACAGTTGCCAAAGTTGTATGGTGTTGGATTAGCACCCCAGCTTTGGACGGAATGAAGAAATCCTGCCTGTACTTTAGGCGCAGGTGACCTATAGGTCTGATATAATTAATTTTCCTTGAGAAGGGGAAAATAAGCTGAAGTCATGAATTGAAGTTTATCTTAGGAATGACACTGGACTAGGGTAGTCCCTGCAACTGTGTAATATATGCTGCTATGGTGGTGTAATGTCTAGAATACCTGCCGAGTAAGCAAGGAGACAAGGGTTTAAGTCCTAGCCATAGCACTCATTACATACATACAGTAATCCTTATCCATAGATCTTGAATACGACATTTCAATTCATTTCTTTAGTTGCCATCAATATGGTAATAAAGTTGAGGATCATACATCTCAAAGAAAATTAATGATATCAGATCCATAGAAGTTAAGACGCTACACAATAATTGCTGTTGCTCATAAAAACATGTTATTCTTAAACCTATGCACTTGATCCACTAAATCCAGCCGAAACTTTTTTGATGACTTGGTAAAATTCTCTTTTTCCCTGATTTATTTAATTAAAATGCTTTCTTTTAGGCGAGTTCAGCTTCTTCGCCCTCTTCGGCGTTCGTCTCACTTTCAGTGTTCACTAGTCCTTAATATAGCTTCCTTTAGCTAAATTTCTATTTACCTCCCCTGGATCGAAAAGCACACGAACGTCAGAATCAAAAAGTCGCCTTTTCAGCAATGAAACGCCCCCAGCAGATATTGGTGTGCTTACAATAAATCACTGTTATTTGTAATCTGTCACTGCTTTTATACTAAAAACGGCAGACAGAATTTAGCCTATTATAAAACAAGAACATGATGAAATGGAGAGAAAACAAATTTTATACTCAAGACATTAAAGATTTTCTACACTGCAACATTTGAATGACCTATACACTATTTTCCTGCGGAGGTGTCTCATGCCAAACCGCGTGCATGCTGATACTGTTTTGCGAGAGGAACGACTTCTAATTTTCAGCAATTCCTATTTCACTTCACGAAGCATTTCCATAACACTCGAGTGTTGATCGAACGAACTGGTAACAAACCTAGCAACAAGGCCTTGAATTTCTCGAATGTTTTCCTCTAATCAGATCTATTGGGGACTGCAAAAATCTCGCACAGTGCACAAGAATGTTAGCACAGTTGTTCTGCACAAGGTCTTCTCCACAGCTCCTAACTGAAACACTGCATCTAAATATTTAATCGGCGTTACTGAGTCACGCAGCACCCACTAATACTGTATTCGAACAGTACCGGATTGCTTTTCTTATTCATCTTGGTTAAATTATACTCTGCGGAAAAAAAAAGTTAGTACTCCCTTTTAGAGGTTTCCAATTCACTCAAAATTTATTATTGCAACAGTGTATATGCAGAGCATGAAATGATTATATTTGCAGATGAATAGCACAAGCGGTTCTGCGGTACCAGGTATCGAAGCATGTTGAAATACCTGTATTAGTAAGTGGTTTAGCCTCCACGGGCAGCAATGCAGGCGCTGCCTCTGGCAGCCAGCTGTTTGTTCAGGTAGTGAATATTGTCCTGGGGTACATTATGCCACGCCTGCTCCACCTGTTCACGTTCTGCTGTAAGAATTGGTGCCTGACGAGTCACAAGATTCACACCTTGTCCCATTATATCCCACATGTGCTGGATTGGAGGTTGTGTTGGCCTTGGAAGTTACTGCACGTCTTGCAGAACTCCTTGAGTTTATTGTCCCCTCCGGAAACACCAAAGGTGAACGAGAATTATATCTTACCGCACGACAGACCGTAAGGCCTGGGGTTGTGCCATTGTTTCTTGGACTCTTCGAGACAGTGCTCGCCCGGTCTACGTTGTAAGTGCAAACGACCATCACTTGGGTGAAGGCACAACCTGCTTTTATCGCTGAAGACAAAGCCGCACTATTCCATCTTCCAAGTGATCCTCTGATGGCACCAGTAGAGCCATGCACGTCGATATGTGGCGTGAGTGGAATATGGGCGGTAAGTGCACATACCCGTAGCCCTACTAGTAATAACCGATTCGCAACAGTTTGTGTTGGCACGTCTGGGCTCACAACCCTTCTGATCTGTGCTGTGGTATCTGTACAACCTGCCACTGCTGCCCTTATACGACGATCCTGGCGGGCATCTGTGCTGCTTGGACGTCCAGAACGTCGTCTACGGGTGTCAGAATTTTTACGTGACCACTGATAACAGCGTCGTTGCACAACTGACGCAAACACGTCCAGTTTGTGTGGCTGTTCTCCGGAAGCACCATCCAAAAAAAATGGTTCAAATGGCTCTGAGCACTATGCGACTTAACATCTGAGGTCATTGGTCCCCTAGAACTTAGAACTACTTAAACCTAACTAACCTAAGGACATCACACACGTCCTTGCCCGAGGCAGGATTCGAACCTGCGACCGTAGCGGTCGCTCGACTCCAGACTGTAGCGCCTGGAACCGCACGGCCACTCCGGCCGGCGAAGTATCATCCTACCCCTTTCTGAGTTCGCCGAAGGAAGCTCTGTGGCATAGTTGCATGTTTGCTTCACACATTTGCACCCCACTGAACCTTCTGGCTGTGAGCGTTCCCTATCAAAAGGTAGACACAGATGGCAATCTGGTAGCTATGCTGCAACGCTACCTGTTGGCGGACGACGGTCAGACCATTATCTACTAACCCCCAGGTGGCATATGCTGTCATCGGATCGAAATCGGCTTAGTCTTTCCAGATGTACTAAATCACCTTTAGAGCAAGCAGCAATTCATCACCCAAAATAGAAATTGTATCACCGTAATTCACCACCATTCTACAGTCACTCACAAAAAAAAAAAAAAACAGTTAGCCGCGCGGGATTAACCGAGCGGTCTGCGGCGCTGCAGTCATGGACTGTGCGGCTGGTCCCGACGGAGGTTCGAGTCCTCCCTCGGGCATAGGTGTGTATGTTTGTCCTGAGGACAATTAAGGTTAAGTAGTGTGTAACCTTAGGGACTGATGACCTTAGCAGTTAAGTCCCATAAGATTTCACACACATTTGAACATTTGTAGACAAACAGTTAGAAACAGGTGCTGACCTCATCTCTCAGCTTGTTTATATACACAGGGCACTTCCCTGTGGCACTCGTGTTCCATTAATCTAAGAGATAAACATGTCCGAAGAAGAGCAGGGTTGCTCACCTACAACAGTTTAAAGGGAAAGCATTGAAGTTGCTTATTACGGACACAGTAACACATTTCGAGAGTACTGGGGAAAGAAGCTGCGGTGTGCAGCATCAGAAGCTATTTGCGTACCTGTCTGAAAATGTTTACAGAGCTAACGGACATCCCATACAAGGGCGGTTGTATGTGCAGTTGAATCCCGCACCTTTCACTTACTGCCGGCCAGAGTGGCCGAGCCGTTCTAGGCGCTTCAGTCTGGAACCGCGCGACCGCTACAGTCGCAGGTTCGAATCCTGCCTCGGGCATGGATGTATGTGATGTCCGTGGTTAGTTAGGTTTAAGCAGTTCTAAGTTCTAGTGGACTGATGACCTTAGATCTTAAGTCCCATAGTGCTCAGAGCCAGCCTTTCACTTACTGATCTGACCTCGCGAACTGTGCAGTCTCTACTGTAGGAAAATACGTAACATAGAAGCGTCGATGAGGCTCACATAGCGTTTTACTATAATGGCGAAGTGTATCAAAGCATCTGCTTACCCGTAATGTCGGAGAATCCGTCTGCAGGCTCTCTGCAAGCCCAGACAATTGAATAGCTTTCGTAGTCAGTCTCCAGGACCCAATACGGACCCGTTCCTGTCAACAAGCAAAGAACCAAGCAAGTGTGAACACTGAAATGTACATATTTTTCCTACAACTTACCATCCTAAAATAAATTTCATTGACGTAAATTTAATTTGAAGGGTTCTTGGAAGCAATATCTATTAAGTTATTTCATCGTGTGCTTATAGTCTCTTCTGTAACACACCAAATAGTGGAATTAATAATTTCTTAATGTTCCTAATGAACATAGCCTTTGACACTTTAAACAAAACATCAAATCATAGCTGTAATTATAAATGTCTTCTACAAAAAAGTACTTCATCTTCTTCATTACTTCATTTATTTGATGTCGTCTAGCTGCAGCATACTAGCTCCTCAATGACGTAACTCAGTCGTGTCTTTAGAGTAAAATTCGGCATACTGACCTGTTACCCCTGGGAAGTGCACCGTGAATTTGGCCTCTCCGGAGTCAGGGTCGTCCCACTCGGCCCAGCCGATGATGTCGTTGAAGGCCCCAGTAGATGTGCTGAACAGTCTGTTGTGTACGGTCACGTTGTTGTCGCCAGCCACTGTGTACTCCGCCGTGACGCACTGGCCGCCCTCCTCGAACGGAGCCTCTCCCAACCTGGCGATCTCGTACCACACGCCCTGATACTGCACACACACACACACACACACACACACACATACAGGAGGTATAATGGTTAGTAGCAGCTCATCAGCCACGATCCCACGGCCGCAACTACCTTAGAAGCGTCAAAATCAGTCACAGCAGGCTTATCGCATCTATGGATTACACAAACGCACTGTTGTTGATCCTGAGCCGTGTCTGTGGTTAGTATTGTGTTGAAAATACAGGACGAATCAAAATGAATATAGCGATTACAAATAACTGTATCTTTTTCGCTTAGCGATACATCGATAATAATTACAGAGAGTGCAAAAGAAAGTTCGTAATTTCGGCATTACTCATGACGAGGGGTCGTCTGTCTCACCCACGTTATATGCTGACGATTTCTGCAACTTTTTCAGCTGCTCCACCATTAGTGTTGCAGAACGTAGGTTGCAGGGAGCCATACGCAAGGCGCAGGCGTGGGCCCTCGCCCATGGGTTTCACTTTTCTCCTGCGAAGACTTGTGTTATGCACTTTTGTCGGCGTCGAACTGTCCGTCCCCACCTTGAGCTCTATCTTCAGGATGCCATGCTCAGGTTTGTTGACACTTGCCGTTTTCTGGGATTGCTGTTTGATGACTCGCTTACATGGCTTCCACATCTTCGTCAGCTCAAGTGTCAGTGCTGGCAGCATCTGAATGCCCTCCGCTGCCTCAGCAACACAACTTGGGGTGCAGATCGTAATACGCTGCTGCGGCTCTAAAAAGCCCTCGTGCTGTCCCGGCTCGATTATGGGAGTGTGGCGTATGGCTCAGCGTCGCCCGCAGCGTTGCAACTGCTGGACCCCGTTCACCACTGTGGGGTTCGACAGGCGACAGGAGCATTCCGCACCAGCCCTGTTAATAGCCTACTTGCTGAGGCTGGGGCGTCCGGCGTCAACGACTCTTAGCCAACTATGCTGCACACGTCCGTTGCCCGCCCCGTCACCCTGACTATCGTCTCCTTTTCGCTAATGCTGCAGTCCATATCCCCCACCGGCGGCCGCGATCAGGCCATACCATTGGGTTCCGTGTTTGGTCCCTCCTTAGTGAACTCGAGTCTTTGCCTCTTCCATTTGCTTTCCAGTTCCGCCCACATACACCACCTTGGTGTATTCGTCGGCCGCAGCTTCAGCTGGGCCTCTCACTATGGCACAAAGATTCAGTTCCTCCTGCAGTCTTGCGCCATCAATTTTTTGCTCTCCTAGACGCATCCCGTGACTCGGAGGTTATCTATACCGATGGCTCTATGGTTGATGGACATGTGTGGTACGCTTCTGCTCATGTGGACCATGAAAACGAACGCTCCTTTGCCAGAAGGCTGCAGTGTTTACACCGCAGAGCTGACAGCCATTTTTCGTGCCCTTGAGCATATTCGTACCAGCACTGGACAGTCCTTCGTCTTTTGCAGTGACTCTCTCAGTAGTCTACAGGCTCTTGACCAGAGCAACCCACGCCATCCCATTGTTGTTGCTATCCAGGAGTCCGTTCACGGTCTTGAACAGCGTGGACATTCGGTGGTGTTCATATGGACCCCGGGACACGTTGGGATAGCGGGAAACAAACTCGCCGACAAGTTAGCCAAAGAGGCTACCCGCAAACTGACGTTAGAGATCGGCCTCCCGGCAACTGATCTCCGATCGGTGTTTCGCCGTCGGGTCTTTGGGACGTGGGGAGACGAATGGCGCACTCTGTCTGCACCCAACAACCTGCGGCAATAAAGGAGACCACGACCGTGTGGGGTTCCTCCATGCGGGCCTCTAGCAGGGATTCTGTTGTTCTCTGTAGGCTCCGCATTGGTCACTCTTGGCTGACGCATGGTTATCTGCTGCGTCGAGAGGACCCCCCTCACTGTCGTTGTGGTGCAAACATAACGGTGGCCCATCTGTTGTTGGAATGTCCTATTTTAGCCGCCTCCAGGCGAACTTTTAATCTCCAGGGTGATTTATCATCTCTTTTAGGTGACAATGTCTCTATGGAAGATCGGGTTTTAAGTTTTATTCGCGCAAGCGGCTACTATAGATCCATATAATTTTATTGCATTACCCTCTTTTATGCTGTATCTTTTACTTAGTTTTGTGTTGTCATTCGATTCCACCCTAATCTTTTAGGCTGGAGGTTTTAACGCGTCACAGAGTGCCTGGCTCATTCTTTTATTTTCGTGATCAGCCAGCCCCGACCCTCTGCTGTACAGTTTTAATTCTTTCTACCTTTCTTCTCTATGTTGTTTTTGTTGCTGTGCTCAGTTTTCCATGTTGCTTTATTATTTACCTTGGGGCTTTTCTTTCCCTGGAATTTTTGGAATTTTTCTTTTGTGCTTCGAATGACTAATGGATGGTTTCACTGTGCTCTGTGTGTTTATGAAACAAGAAACCGATGACCTATGCAGTTTGGTCCCTTTAATCTTTAAACCAACCAACCAACTCATGACGAGTGAATCGAAAACTTCTCGTTTCGGGCCACACAAAAGTTGAATGCCCGCCGGAACAAATGGATCTCGATGGGCGATAGAGGGCAGTGCCGCCGCAGTGCTACACCCGGCTAGAGACTACACCACCGTCTCCCCACGTGAATACACCGGCCAAAAGTGTCCATCGCGGCAAAGTCTTCTAGATACAAGGCCTACGCACAGCGGCCATACTGGCACGTGACGTCAAAAACTGTTGGCCATCTTATCTTCAGTCGGAAGTCCTGTTGGCGTGTATGTTGTGTTGAAAGTGTGTGACACGTGATAGTGATACATATTTCATACAGTATTCCCTTACAGTTCTGCGAAGTATGGCATTCAAGTGCTGCGTTCCCTTTGGCCAGGGAAATTATAAATCCCAAAGAGGCCTGAAAGTGCACATGTTTTGATTTCCCAAATGTGTGAAGTTGAGAAATCGCTGGATTGTAGCTATTCCCAGACAGGTATTTGTGTCTACGCATCATTCAAGGGTAAGTAAATAACACAAAAATTGTAGCGTGTTATCTGTTTCCATTGCACCATATTTGCCAATTGTTTTTAAAACCGGGTTCCCGGGTTCGATTCCCGGCGGGGTCAGGGATATTCTCTGCTTCGTGATGACTGGGTGTTGTGTGATGTCTTTAGGTTGGTTAGGTTTAAGAGGTTCTAAGTTCTAGGGGACTGATGACCATAGATGTGAAGTCCCATAGTGCTCAGAGACATTTGAGCAATTTTTTTGTTTTTAAAAACAGTTATGTATCATGTACCGGTATCATTTGTTTCTTAATTCTGGATCATTGCTGCGAGGTTAATGCGAAGCTGGTTGTGAAATGTCTCTCATATTTGCAACTATTGTCACACAGAATAGTTATATTAATTAGTTTGACTCGAAAATATTTAGTATTCCTTATCATTCCTACCATTTTATTGAGTTTCAAGTACTTTTATTTTGAAGAGCTACAGAATGATTTTGTTCAGTTTTAAATACACAGCCGGCCGTTGTGACCAAGCGGTTCTAAACGCTTCAGTCCGGAACCGCGCGACTGCTACGGTCGCAGGTTCGAATCCTGCCTTGGGCATGGATGTGTGTGATGTCCTTAGGTTAGTTTGGTTTAATTAGTTCTAAGTTCCAGGGGACTGATAACCTCAGATGTTAAGTCCCATAGTGCTCAGAGCCACTTTGGGTCATTTACATATACAACTATTCGGAAATAATTTCAATTTGAGTGAACTACCGTAGAAAATTGCTTTAATGAATTCAGTGTTCGACAGATTAAGTAGTATAGAAAGCAGAATTTCGAGGTAAGTGCATTATGCTTAAATTAACAGCACTCTGTGACACGAATTTCAATCAAGGATATACGAGAAACAATCTTTTCATGTTTAAGGTTCTAAAGTTCTGGAGAAACAGGGAAATAAAGTATTTATTGGGTTTTTTTATTTATTAAACATTATGTCAGGAGGAGCCCCATTTCGTCGAATGATTTGAGTTTCGTGCGAGGTCAGCAAATTTTGAAGTGGAGAGGAAAATTTACGAAAATAACGAGGGAAGCAAATTCTGAAATTCTGAAGGAGCTCCTGCTGCTTTATTTAAAAAAGAAAACGTCTGCTTGTTGTTGCATATTACCGATTTTTTACTGCAAGAAAGCGTAGCTCCTGAGGTAAAAGACAAAATTTAAAAGTACAGTTTGTACTCAAGCCTAGAAAAACGTATTTAAGACAAATCGTCAAAATAATTTTACATCTTCAAATAACATAGGGCAGTTGTGTTCAGATACTTTACGCAGTTATATAAATTTCCATACTTTCATTACAAGGACACGTAGAAGAGGAAAGCACGAGAATCGCTGTGCGGTCTCAGCTCTGAAACTTGTTCAGTTCGTATAGCTGCAGAGTGCTTAACAGGACCGTTCCGACACAGACCCGGCCATCAGTATGGGACGTCGCAATTGTGCGCGCAGGCCTGTAGTGTAGGTGGTGATGCTGACGGCCTTCATAAACACCGCCGTGTCCTGATTGCTTAGTCAGTGGTGCATTTCGTCCGATTGGATCACGGTGTTCCGCGTTCGATTTCCGGCACGGATGAGTATTTTCTCTACCTTGGGACTTGGTGTTTGTGTTGTCCTCATCACTTCATCGTCATCATCATCCTCATTCGTGACAGTGGTGGTGGTGGTGGTGGTGGTTGGTGTTTAACGTCCCGTCGACAACGAGGTCATTAGAGACGGAGCGCAAGCTCGGGTTAGGGAAGGATTGGGAAGGAAGTCGGCAGTGCCCTTTCAAAGGAACCATCCCGGCATTTGCCTGAAACGATTTAGGGAAATCACGGAAAACCTAAATCAGGATGGCCGGAGACGGGATTGAACCGTCGTCCTCCCGAATTCGAGTCCAGTGTATTCGTGACAGTGGCTAGATTGGAGTGTGTAAAAACTGGACTGTGTGCAAGTTGGGACTTTGTACGTGCGCTGATGACCGTACAGTTGAGCGCCCCACAAACAAACAAAAAATAATAATTCGTCCGATAACGTTCACTTTCTGTCTCCATCGTGCTACTGACTACCCGCCGACGACTTCGCTTTGATTTGGTTTTCTCTCTGGTCTCGTTTTGGATTGTGGTTGTACTTGATCTGTTGACACCGTTGTGTCGAAGGCCCGTCGCACTTCTTTGTACCCTGGATTGCCTCGCTCTCGTTGTTTAGCGTCTGCGTTCGTCTCCCCTGTTGCTCGATCCGGCCTGGACTTGAGACCGCAAGTGGTGTTCCCGCTTTTCGTCTGTTCACTGACGTGTGCAATGGTGTAGCAAATATAGCAAAACTGAATTACGCTACGGTAATGCTGGAACCCACATGGGGAGAAACTTTGCTGCACCTCTCTTCTTTGGTGATGCGCCAAGTGACAGGGATTATCAGTACAACTTAAAAATAGAAGGTAATTCCTATGGAGCGGAATCGCAGCTAGAATCACCCAAAGTTAATGTGTTCCGTGCAATGTGACCACAAAAAGTGAACAGTCCATTTTTTCATTAATTATCTGGAAAAAAATTATCCGGACATGTCTTAGCAATGGCTCATGCCCGAGCTTCATTAGGCTTACATCTTTCAATAAGATGGAGAACCCGCACACTGAGATGGTACATTTCTAATTCACATCTTTCAAATCGCTTGATCGGTCGTATTGAACGACTCAGTATTCTGTTCTTGGCCACCGAGAGTTCTGAGCCTGACACCCATAGACAGATCTTCTGTTGAGTTTAGTGTATGTGCCTGCTTTGTCGAAAAATATTTCAGAACAGAAAATACGCATTTCGAAAGACGTTCGCAGCAGTGACTCCAAGTATGCTTTAGTATGTATGATAATAAAATGATTATCGATTAGGTGGTCTCCGTGTGACTAATGGTAATCAAACAGAACACCTGTAAAGTAAGTAAACATTTTTTCAAATTTACTTACTTTAACACAGCAGCAGACGTTTCTAATCTCTGTAACCATTTTAAGTTGCCCTAGTTATTCGTAGATGCTATAGTATCATGAGAGATGAGGATTCCCATTTTCTGACCTATGAATAATTTTAATTTTGTAATCTGCTATACTATGTTTAACAGTGATATACACTAACGGAGAAAAGCTGCACACCAAAAAGTAATTACTGCAGAGTATAGAAATTTTGAAAAAACATTTGTCTAGGTAACATACTTAAGTGATCAACATTGTTATATGGCAGGTTAATGTAAGCACGAGATAAGCTATTACAAATGTTAAATTCTGATACATTAATAATCGGTGTAACTGCCAGAATGTTGAATTCAAGCATGCAAACGTGCATGCATTGTGTTGTACAGGTGCCGGATGTCAGTTCGTGGGATGGAGTTCCATGCCTGTTGCACTTCGTGGGTCAATTCAGGGACGTTTAATGGTGTTCGTTGATGACACTGGACTTGTTATCCGATGACGTCCAAAATGTGCTCGATTGGAGACCAATCTGGTGATGGAGCTGGCCAAGGCAAAATGTCGACAACCCGTAAAGCATGTTGAGTTACAACAGCTGTATGTGGGCGATCGTTATACTCTTGTAAAACACTGTTCATGAATGGCAGCACAACAGGTCGAATCGCCAGATCCATGTACAGATTTGTAGTCGGCTGCGTAGGACAACCACGAGAGTGCTCCTGCTGTCATACGAAACCGCAGCCCATACCATAACTCCAGGGGTAGATCCAGCGTGTCTAGCACGCAGAGTCCACAGCTCATGGTCGTGCGGTAGCGTTCTCCCTTCCCGATTCCGGCGGGGTCAAGAATTTTCTCTGCCTCGTGATGACTGGGTGTTGTGTGATGTCCTTAGGTTAGTTAGGTTTAAGTAGTTCTAAGTTCTAAGGGACTGACGACCATAGCTGTTAAGTCCCATAGTGCTCAGAGCCATTTGACCATTTTTAGCACGCAGAAAGGCTGGTTGCAGACACACTACTTTCGTCCTTCTAACCAACACGTGGCCAACACCGGCGTCGAGGCAGAAACCAGCTTTCATCAGAAAACATAACAGACTTCCACCCTTCCCTTCAATAAGCACACCAGTGAAGTTGCAAACGGCGGTGTTTTGGAGGCAGTGGTATGCACACTACAGGGCATCTCAGCTCAGGTATGTCCTTCAAGTACCCGATTTGAAACAGTTCATTGTGTCACTGTGGTACCAATCTGGTGTTGTAGATGTAATACGATGTGCTAGAGCCATATGCTGAACTCGATGGTCTTCGCTCTCGGTAGCGCCACGTAGGCATTCGGAGCCCTTCTTCTTGCGAGCGTACATTCTCGTGACGACCGCTGACAGCAATCATGTACAGTGACTGCACTCCTACCAAGTCCTTGTGCAACACTGCAGAAGGAACGTTCAGCTTTTCGTGGCCCTATTGCACGATCTCCGTCAAACTCGGTGAGGTGTTGACAATGGTGTTCCCTTTGTCTTAAAGGCGTTCTTGACTAACATCAGCTCACCACGTCCAATCTCAGACGTAACTAATGCTGACGTCCAAATTTGAATTGCATTCTCCAAGTGCCACTACTAGCGCCACTCTGATGAACTGGTGTCTCTTTTTCTTACTCTTTTCCTTTTCCTTGAGTGTTTTTTACTCTATGTAGTTTTCTACGTTTGGCCGGCCGAGGTGGCCGAGCGGGTCTAGGCGCTACAGTCTGGAACCACGCGACCGCTACGGTCGCAGGTTCGAATCCTGCCTCGGGGCATGGATGCGTGTGATGTCCTTAGGTTAGTTAGGTTCTAAGTCTAGGGGACTGATGACCTCAGAAGGTAAGTCCCATAGTGCTCAGAGCCCTTTTTTTCCTACGTTTGCTATGGCATCCGAGGGCCCTGTCCTCTGCATCCATTCCTCCTCCACTATACGGACGATGGAGACGACCTAATACTGGTCTCCGAAAAGTACGTCTTAAATAAACCGTGGTTAAAGCCTTACAGTCTGATTTAAATGACTTTGCATTTGACGTTTAAAGTTCAATGTTGCGGCGTTTCCAAAGTAAATACTAGCCCCAAACAGCTACCAGAGTGCTCCGCTCTTACTAAATAATCTCTGGTGTTCACGTATAGTACAGGTCTCACTAGTGTCTCAGAGTGTGTCAAAATCTATTCTCAATTTTAATTGGGGCTGATGTTCCGTTTTTTCTTGAAATATGCGAAATTTTCGCTTTCGGAAATGTTTCCTACTTGCAAACTGGCAGGCACAGTATTTGGAGCAACGGAAGTGGCAACGCAGTGGGAGCTGACAATGCCATACAACTCCTATTGGGGAATTTCTAACGGGAGCAGTCAAAGGCCAAATACTTTAAATCTGACCATACCAGCAAGATTGGAGTTTTCCCTCTGTATCTAGTATTGCTCGAGTTACCTGATAACACAGCCGAAGCCCTATCTAATGAGGGACTTCACGTTGCGTTGCCTATTTTTTCTGGTGAAAACTAACCGTTAACAGTTTTAAAATGAAAATAATAACACTGTTCAGGATTGTGTGTACAATATTGTACAGTGTTTATCAAGCATTATGAACAATAGCCAACGTAGAAACGCGTGTAATTTCGAACGTTTCGAGAATACATTCGCCGTAAACACATTTCATGAAACCATAGTTTATTTATCACACGCTTGCACAAGAGCTTTATTTTGTTGCTCCCTTCCACTGTGATCAACTGCGAATTATTATGAAGTTGCACCCAATGTTAAATGATAGTGATTACATGCCCTAAGCTATGGCAGAATGTACCTTGAAAGTGATGAAAATATGAACTTTTTATTGGATGTTATGATGATTTGAAGTCTGTTTTGTGCAAATATGAAGGAATTTTAGAGCAAATCCATATTTGAAGTTTCTTAATGTCACTTTTAATGGCAGCTTGCAGAGTGAGGTATGGTCCCCTTTTGCTCCCTGACTTCTCTTGTTATGATATTTGAATTCACAAGGCTAGAGACATTTTTCCGTTGCTCAGAGTTTTCAGCTATTGGGTACACTGTTCCTTGCCTTGCATTCCGTTGTTTCCAATAGCAATAACGTAACACGTGCGTTTTTGTTTCTGAGCAAAGAAATGTTGAGATCGACAAATGAGTTGGTCCCTAGGTGCGTGTGTTAGGTGTTGTGTGACCTCCGATTCACTGCTAGTAAATTTTTCTTTACATTTCCATGTATCCATGGCTTTGCATTCCACACTCAGAGTAACTTAATGTGTGCTTCGTTCATCGCTTCCTGCGTACTTTGTCTCCAGGTAGAACGACCTCTGGCAGTCCACCAAGCACAGCAGCATCCCTCGGAGGCTTCCAAAGCGCAGTCGGTGTGTGTTGTCTGTAGTAATTAGACTACAGATGTGACGTCAAGTTATAAGTGGAAGTGGAGGTCATATAGCGGGAACACAGCAGGAAGCTTACTTACTGCTGGAAAAAAATCAATATACCTGGAAAGACGACGTCGATTTTGATCCGATGTTGGCGTATGCCACCAGGAGGATAGTAAGTGTACTGATAATGGTTTCAGCGTCGTCCGCCAACTCGTAGAGCTACCGAAGCGCCATCTGTGTCTACCCTTTACTAGAGAATGCTCACAGCCAAAAAGCTCAGTGTGATCCAACGTCAGAAGCAAGCGGGCAACCATGCCATGGAGACCCACTCGCGCTTCCTACAGCCAACTGAACCTGTTTGAAAGGCAAAAATTGTGGCCTTCCGAGTGACGGAATGGTCCTTTCGGAGAATTGCCACATACGTTTGACGTGCTGTGTCGGTTGTGCAACCAGGCTGGTATCACGTGTCAAGTGAACATTCTCACTGTAGACGAGATTATGGAAGTGCATGCAGCACAGGCGCCCTCCACGATAGTTATATTGTACGGGTACCAGTGGCACATCGTACAGCTACCACAGCACAGATAAGACGGCATATGGCCCACGCATGTCAATATGAACTGTTGCAAACCGGTAATTAACAGTGGGGCAGTAGGGATACCAGCACGCACGTGTGTAGCCCGTGTTCCACCCACGCCACATCATGGACGCATCACGGATCGATTTATGCCGTCGGAGTATTACTTATAATGGTGCGCGTGGTCTACAGCAATGAAGAGTGGATTCGTCCAAGACACACTGGCCCATCCCAAGCCTTTGTGGTCTGGGGTGCGATAAGCTACAATTCTCGTTCACCTTTGGTGTTTCTGGAGCAGACGATAACCAGCACTCGGTGCATGCATAATGTAGTTAGACACGTTCTCTTGCCGTTCTTGCAACAAGTAGGTGATGCATTGTTCTAACAGGATAATTCCCACCCACACACTGTCAGCGAAATTCAACGTGCTCTGAGCCGACCACTGTGGCCGAGCGGTTCTAGTCGCTTCTGTCCGGACCCGCGCTGCTGCTACGGTGGCAGGTTCGAATCACGCCTCGGGCGTGGATGTGTGTGATGTCCTTAGGTTAGCCGGCCGAGTGGCCGAGCGGTTCTAGGCGCTTCAGTCTGGAACCCCGCGACCGCTACGGTAGCAGGTTCGAATTCTGCCTCGGGCATGGATGTGTGTGATGTTCTTAGGTTAGTTAGGTTTAAGTAGTTCTAAGTTCTATGGGACTGAT
The DNA here is from genome assembly GCF_023897955.1 of Schistocerca gregaria. Lineage (NCBI taxonomy): Eukaryota > Metazoa > Arthropoda > Insecta > Orthoptera > Acrididae > Schistocerca > Schistocerca gregaria. The sequence continues at coordinate 534,836,581 of NC_064920.1, read as the reverse complement.
GACCTCAGATGTTAAGTCCCATAGTGCTCAGAGCCATTTGAACCATTTGAATCCTTAGGTTAGTTAGGTTTAAGTAGTCCTAAGTCTAGAGCACTGATGACCTCAGAAGTAAAGTCCCATAGTGGTCAGAGCCGTTTGAACCATCAAAGTCCTCTGAAAGATGTGCAGCAACTTCCCTGTCCAGCACGGTCTCCGGGCTTTTCTCCAATCGACCGCGTGTGGGATGTGATGGATGAGAAGGGACTCGTGCCACTCAGCAACCAACAACTCTTACAGATCTACCTGAACAAGTCGAGCAGACTTGGCATAACGTACTGCAGAGCAGTATCTGCAAGCTGCAAGCTGTACGATCGATTGGTTGCCATAGTCAACGCTTTCATTGCCTCCCTTGGAGGCTACACCACGTACTAATATGTGAGGTTCGGAATGGATCGATACTTGGTATCACAATATGTTTTAATCCTACAGTACTGTGATCATATTTGATATTTCTATTAAAATTTATGTTAGTGTAGAAAATTGTGTAAAAGAACGAAACGGTAAGCAAGATCGGCACACTCACCTTATTAGCGTCGAAAGACAGCACGGCTGCTCTGTCGCATCCGGCGGCACTGCCGCCACCAACCAAGAGGAGTATGCCGACCGTCACCAGGAGCAGCATTGTCGACCCTGAGGATCGTATGGCGCCAATGAACTTTTGCTTCCTCCTGTGGCAGTATGAGTCAATAAAATTCATGTCCTAGGGTGTTACACCCGTGAAGTAAGTTCAAGCAATATGTCATCTGAAAAACAAACGTTACAGATTGTCTTTCACAGTTTTTGGGCATGTGTGTTAACTGTACTTCAAACCGCCCTGTGAATATTGTAGTGTCAGGGGATAGTGAAGAGTTGGAAACGTGGAATATTGTCAAAGTTTCGTTGCCTATACCGAGAGCCAGAGGCAGTAGGTTAGCCAAGAGCTAAGAGCATTGCACATATATCGGAATGTGTCGTCACGCAGGGGCAATGGCCTGGTTGCACACAACAAGCGAGAGAGAATTGCTTAGCACGCGGGTTTATGTTAGATGGAGACTTTCGTAGAGTGCAAGGTATAGCGTCAGGTGTACTGCATTTCACAAATTCGCGTAAGTCTGTCGTAACAACGCGCAACTCTGTCGCAAGAACACCTAAGAGGCGAGTACGACAGATGAATCAGCAGTACAAGTGGAACGAATGCGTTCATTACAAACGAACATGATGTCAGGACGTCACTCGTGCTTCCTTTAAATACGCCTGCTTTGATAGCAACAAGGCACTCGCACTCGCAGATAGACTTGCAGTTAGATGTGTACTGGGTCGCTGCGTAGCACGCAGCTTGGTGATCGACATGTTAATCTGTATTAAGTAGATGTTGCAGTAAGGGCGGCCCATCCAGAAGCAGACGTGAGGGGACAGTACCAGCTCTGGCCCTCTCTGCTGCCGCTGTCAATCATCAACACAGGATTAGCTGACATCACGGCCGACTCTCTCGCTGCCAATGCTGACTACATCAGTGAGCCGTCGTCGAGATCGTGCGGGGCCTAGGCCCTGTGCATCCGCCGTCACAACCGGGTGAGCCGATGACGCTGGGGGACTGCAGCCCGTTCCGCCCTTCCACCACGGACGAGCCACCAGGAGGAGCAGGGAAGAAAACGGCGTGGGATAGACTACACTCCGCACTACGAGAACGCTTCTCGCGCCGACAGCGACGGGATTCAAACCCGGAGCCTCTTGCCGTCCGCCGCCTCGCCGGCCGGCCAGCCGGACGCCGCCATCCACGCGCGGCCGAAGTAAGGACATTCCCTCCGCTACGTCACAGCACGCGGCGCTGCGCTAGCAAGACTGGTGCGGCCCTGATCTGGTGGCTTCGCTACGAGTCAGCGAGGACTCGGGAAAGGTCGTTGATATCACCAAGCCACATTGACCTTTATAGGTGTTATGAATTAAAAATGTTTCTTTGCCATGTCTGACGCTTCTACAGCCATTTCCTAGCATCCTGACAACTGGAGATGTCACCGCTCGGCCATCCAGTCCACCGTAGGCGACCGGGGCGCCTACAATATGCAGGAATAAATGATGTACTGGGAAGAATGGATGAATTTCAGTACAGGAACTGAGAAACTGCGTACCAATATTAAAAGTTTCCGCATGAACAATCGAGGCAACAACAAGAACTTGCTGGATTGTCGTCGGACGTCCAGAAACGAAAAGAAACAGATTTCTTTCAAAAATGTGATGACAATTTTTGACACAGAACAAGTTAATGTGCTAAGTATCATTGCTGCTGAAGAAGATTAACAATTTTTGATTAGGTAATGGCTGAAAGGACGATCAGCGTGGGTAACATGGACCCGATTACCAGAGAAGATTATCCGAACGAGCAGAAGCAGCTGGGAAAAGGCAAAGATATTAAAACCAAAAATCCGGCAAACGTATTTATTTGTGCATTCATAGCATAAATGTTACATGAAACATTTGAAAATGAAAGAAAAGATAAACCCAATACTCATTCAGTGCTATTAATTTTACTTACATTTCGATAGTTTATGTTGCTGCCGTTGAGATATTTCCCACGCCGTGTTCCCGAAATAGCGACATGAAGTTCAAGTAGTGCTGAATGGCAGTTTTTTCGAGAAACATCAGTTCGTAACACTGTCTCAAAAAATTCCATCGTCACTAGCGAAATAAAGAGACGCCGTCTAGCGTCAACGACTCCCAAGTATATTACCTTGTTTTTGGCGTCTATCCATCTCCCAATGTCAATGGCAAAATAAATTTATGCTTGCAAAGTTTGTGCTTCGTGATGAGCTAGAATTATCACAAGAAGATAAAGCGATCTGTGATATTAGTATTTTCCCTGTCAATATACGTACATCTCGAAGTGTGGTTCTCTGCCTCTTATGCAGACAAAGCACCCGATATGGATTTCAGCATTCTTCCAAACCTTCATAAATATTAGGCTGTCCAATGTTGTATTCATTGTGACTTTGCACAAATTAAAAAAAAAATGGTACTTGTCTCTTTGCGATTTTTGTTTCTGATTCATTTGATTAGAAAATGACAATTGTAAGTGAACTGAATGATAAGATGGAACCATTAGACGAAAACACTAAAAGATTTTAAAGAAGAAATCCATCAATTCCAGAAATCATGAGTAGCATCAGAGTAGCACTTGCAACCTACGTCCTCAATTATTTGCTTGACGTATTCCAATCTCTGTCTTTCTCTACAGTTTTTGCCCTCTACAGCTGCCTCTAGTACCATGGAAGTCATTCCCTCATGTCTTAGCAGATGTCCTATCATCCTGTCCCTTCTCCTTATCAGTGTTTCCCACATATTCCTTTCCTCTCCGATTCTGCGTAGAACATCCTCATTCCTTACCTTGTCAGTCCACCTAATTTTCAACATTAGTCTATAGCACCACATGTCAAATGCTTCGATTCTCTTCTGTTCCGGTTTTCCCACAGTCCATGTTTCACTACCATACAATGCTGTATTCGACACGTACATCCTCAGAAATTTCTTCCTCAAATTAAGGCCGGTATTTGATATTAGTAGACTTCTCTTGGCCAGAAATGCCTTTTTGTCATAGCGAGTCTGCTTTTGATGTGTTCCTTGCTCCGTCCGTCATTGGTTATTTTACTGACTACATAGCAGAATTCCTGAACTTCATTGACTTCGTGACCATCAATCGTGATGTTAAATTTCTCGCTGTTCTCATTTCTACTACTTCTCATTACCTTCGTCTTTCTCCGATTTACTCTCAAACCATACTGTGTACTCATTAGACTGTTCATTCCGTTCAGCAGATCATTTAATTCTTCTTCACTTTCACTCAGGATAGCAATGTCATCAGCGAATCGTATCATTGATATGCTTTCACCTTGTACACTCCTGGAAATTGAAATAAGAACACCGTGAATTCATTGTCCCAGGAAGGGGAAACTTTATTGACACATTCCTGGGGTCACACTGACAGAACCACAGGCACATAGACACAGGCAACAGAGCATGCACAATGTCGGCACTAGTACAGTGTATATCCACCTTTCGCAGCAATGCAGGCTGCTATTCTCCCATGGAGACGATCGTAGAATGCTGGATGTAGTCCTGTGGAACGGCTTGCCATGCCATTTCCACCTGGCGCCTCAGTTGGATCAGCGTTCGTGCTGGACGTCCAGACCGCGTGAGACGACGCTTCATCCAGTCCCAAACATGCTCAATGGGGGACAGATCCGGATATCTTGCTGGCCAGGGTAGTTGACTTACACCTTCTAGAGCACGTTGGGTGGCACGGGATACATGCGGACGTGCATTGTCCTGTTGGAACAGCAAGTTCCCTTGCCGGTCTAGGAATGGTAGAACGATGGGTTCGATGACGGTTTGGATGTACCATGCACTATTCAGTGTCCCCTCGACGATCACCAGAGGTATACGGCCAGCGTAGGAGATCGCTCCCCACACCATGATGCCGGGTGTTGGCACTGTGTGCCTCGGTCGTATGCAGTCCTGATTGTGGCGCTCACCTGCACGGCGCCAAACACGCATACGACCATCATTGGCACCAAGGCAGAAGCGACTCTCATCGCTGAAGACGACACGTCTCCATTCGTCCCTCCATTCACGCCTGTCGCGACGCCACTGGAGGCGGGCTTCACGATGTTGGGGCGTGAGCGGAAGACGGCCTAACGGTGTGCGGGACCGTAGCCCAGCTTCATGGAGACGGTTGCGAATCGTAGCCGATACCCCAGGAGTAACAGTGTCCCTAATTTGCTGGGAAGTGGCGGTGCGGTCCCCTACGGCACTGCGTAGGATCCTACGGTCTATGCGTGCATCCGTGCGTCGCTGCGGTCCGGTCCCAGGTCGACGGGCACGTGCACCTTCCGCCGACCACTGGCGACAACATCGATGTACTGTGGAGACCTCACGCCCCACGTGTTGAGCAATTCGGCGGTACGTCCACCCGGCCTCCCGCATGCCCACTATACGCCCTCGCTCAAAGTCCGACAACTGCACATACGGTTCACGTCCACGCTGTCGCGGCATGCTACCAGTGTTAAAGACTGCGATGGAGCTCCGTATGCCACCACAAACTGGCTGACACTGACGGCGGTGGTGCACAAATGCTGCGCAGCTAGCGCCATTCGACGGCCAACACCGCGGTTCCTGGTGTGTCCGCTGTGCCGTGCGTGTGATCATTGCTTGTACAGCCCTCTCGCAGTGTCCGGAGCAAGTATGGTGGGTCTGACACACCGGTGTCAATGTGTTCTTTTTTCCATTTCCAGGAGTGTATTTTAATTCCACTCCTGAACTTTTCTTTTATTTCCATCAATGCTTCCTCGATGTACAGATTGAAGAGTAGGGGCGAAAGGCTACAGCCTTGTCTTACACCCTTCTTAATACGAGCACTTCGTTCTTGATCGTCCACTCTTATTATTCCCTCTTGGTTGTTGTACATATTGTATATGACCCGTCTCTCCCTATAGCTTACCCCTACTTCTTTCAGAATCTTGAACAGCTGCACCATTTTATATTGTCGAACGCTTTTTCCAGGTCGACAAATCCTATGAACGTGTCTTGATTTTTCTTTAGCCTTGCTTCCATTATTAGCCGTAACGTCAGAATTGCCTGTCTCGTGCCTTTACTTTTCCTAAAGCCAAACTGATCGTCACCTAGCGCATTCTCAATTTTCTTTTCCATTCTTCTGTATATTATTCTTGTAAGCAGCTGCGATGCATGAGCTGTTAAGCTGATTGTGCGATAATTCTCGCACTTGTCAGCTCTTGCCGTCTTCGGAATTGTGTGGATGATGCTTTTCCGAAAGTCAGATGGTATGTCGCCAGACTCATATACTCTACACACCAACGTGAATAGTCGTTTTGTTGCCACTTCCCCTAATGATTTTAGAAATTCTGATGGAATGTTATCTATACCTTCTGCCTGATTTGACCGTAAGTCCTCCAAAGCTCTTTTAAATTCCGGTTCTAATACTGGATCCCCTATCTCTTCTAAACCGACTCCTGTTTCTTCTTCTATCACATCAGACAAATCTTCACCCTCATAGAGGCTTTCATTGTATTCTTTCCACCTATCTGCTCTCTCCTCTGCATTTAACAGTGGAATTCCCGTTGCACTCTTAATGTTACCACCGTTGCTTTTAATGTCACCAAATGTTGTTTTGACTTTCCTGTGTGCTGAGTCTGTCCTTCCGACAATCATATCTTTTCTGATGTCTTCACATTTTTCCTGCAACCATGTCGTCTTAGCTTTCCTGCACTTCCTATTTATTTCATTCCTCAGCGACTTGTATTTCTGTATTCCTGATTTTCCCGGAACATGTTTGTACTTCCTTCTTTCATCAATCAACTGAAGTATTTCTTCTGTTACCCATGGTTTCTTCGCAGCTACCTTCTTTGTACCTATGTTTTCCTTCCCAACTTCTGTGATGGCCCTTTTTAGAGACGTCCATTCCTCTTCAACTGTGTTGCCTACTGCGCTATTCCTTATTGCTGTATCTATAGCGTTAGAGAACTTCAAACGTATCTCGTCATTCCTTAGAACTTTCGTATCCCACTTCTTACCGTATTGATTCTTCCTGACTAGTGTCTTGAACTTCAGCCTACTCTTCATCACTACTATATTGTGATCTGAGTCTATATCTGCTCCTGGGTACGCCTTACAATCCAGTATCTGATTTCGGAACCTCTGTCTGACCATGATGTAATCTAATTGAAATCTTCCCCTATCTCCCGGCCTTTTCCAAGTATACCCCCTCTTCTTGTGATTCTTGAACAGGGTATTCGCTGTTACTAGCTGAAACTTGTTACAAAACTCAATTAGTCCTTCTTCTCTTTCATTCCTTGTCCCAAGCCCATATTCTCCTGTAACCTTTTCTTCTACTCCTTCCCCTACAACTGTATTCCAGTCGCCCATGACTATTAGATTTTCGTCCCCCTTTACATACTGCATTACCCTTTCAATATCCTCATACACTTTCTCTATCTGTTCATCTTCAGCTTGCGACGTCGGCAAGTATGCCTGAACTATCGTTGTCGGTGTTGGTCTGCTGTCGATTCTGATTAGAACAACCCGGTCACTGAACTGTTCACAGTAAGAGACCCTAAGCCCTATCTTCCTATTCATAACGAATCCTACACCTGTTATACCATTTTATGCTGCTGTTGGTATTACCCGATACTCATCTGACCAGAAATCCTTGTCTTCTTTCCACTTCACTTCACTGACCCCTATCTAGATTGAGCCTTTGCATTTCCCTTTTCAGATTTTCTAGTTTCCTTATCACGTTCAAGCTTCTGACAGTCCCCTCCCGGAGATCCGAATGGGGGACTATTCCGGAATCTTTTGCCAATGGAGAGATCATCATGACACTTCTTCAACTACACGCCACATGTCCTGTGGATACACATTACGTGTCTTTAATGCAGTGGTTTCCATTGCTTTGTGCATCCTCATGTCGTTGATCATTGCTGATTCTTCCGCCTTTAAGGGCAATTTCCTACCCCTAGGACAAGAGAGTGCCCTGAACCTCTATCCGCGCCTCCACCCTCTTTGACAAGGCCGTTGGCAGAATGAGGCTGACTTCTTTTGCCGGAAGTCTTCGGCCGCTAATGCTGATTATTTATCAAAATTTAGACAGTGGCGTGGATCGAACCCGGGACCGAAGACGTTTTGGTTATGAATTAAAGACGCTATCCCTAGACCACGGGTACAGTACGTTTCGTGTAGAACATGACTATGGTTTACCATATCAGACTTGAGTGACAAGTTCCTAGAAACTGACGTTGATTTATAATTCAAGTAATCTTCTTTTAACTTTTAAATTCCTGACGACTATAAAGCAATGAAAAAACTAGAATGTTATTTTCACTCTACAGCGGAGTGTGCCCTGATATGAAACTTCCTGGCAGATTAAAACTGTGTGCCGGACCTTTGCCTTTAGTGGGCAAGGAGAGCTTCTGTGAAGTTTGGAAGGTAGGAGACGAGGTACTGGCGGAATTAAAGCTGTGAGGACGGGGCGTGAGTCGTGCTTGGGTAGCTCAGTCTTAAAAAAAGACTGTGGTATTGTGATTATCATATTAGACTGTTGCCATCAGGGTCTTGAGTTCAATACTCTTCTAGGTTCTAATATTTTTATTTCTATATTTAAAAAAAAAAGAATGGTAAGGCGACCGCTCGTGCTAAGCGGGAAATCCATGCCCGAGGCAGGATTCGAACTTGCGACAGTAAATATATATATATATATATATATATATATATATATATATATATATATATATATATATATATATATATATAAAGTCGGTAGAACACTTGCCCGCGAAAGGCAAAGGTCCCGAGTTCGAGTCTCGGTCCGGCACACAGTTTTAATCTGCTAGGAAGTTTCAAAGTTTCAATGAAAAAACTGATTGATACTCCATACGATGTTTTCAGCGTCATTTGAAAACGGAAATAAAACAGTTTCTTGTCAGTCACTTATTTATTTTGCCACTGCGCGTTTCGATGATTCGTAACAACATCTTTGGGTGGATAACTGTTTAGCTACATAACTTGCGTCAGCGAAGAACACAGACTCCTTTCACAGCAGCAGACCAAGTGCAACGAAAGTTGTGTTTTGTCTATTAAAATACACATAGAGGTAAAATGAATACGCGACTGACGTAGAAAACGGTTTTATTTGTGTTTATCAAGAGCCGCATCCCTCATGATGCCGTCCTTTCTAGACGAAATATTAACCTTAAAATGGCTACACTGTCGAAACAGTCGCAAGTGCTTTAAATATATTCTTTCAATTACACAGTCTTGGTGGAAATGATGACGTCTATGAAGAAATTACAAAAGACTCGCAAACATAGCGAATCAATAACAAGGTTGGTTGGTTGTTTCGGGGAAGGAGACCAGACAGCGAGGTCATCGGTCTCATCGGATTAGGGAAGGACGGGGAAGGAAGTCGGCCGTGCCCTTTGAAAGTAACCATCCCGGCATTTGCCTGGAGCGATTTAGGGAAATCACGGAAAACCTAAATCAGGATGGCCGGACGCGGGATTGAACCGTCGTCCTCCCGAATACGAGTCCAGTGTCTAATCAATATAGACAGAGGTCAAAATAACGCATTACGTATTTCTACGTTATTGCCCAATTTCAATTGTAAGGGGCAAAGCGCACCCCGGAAAGTAATTTGCCATATTGACTTTACAGGGAACATCTTCGGAACTGTGACGTATAAATACGTTTCATATAAAAGTTGAAATGTAATTTACTTTCTTAAAAACTGTGTAATAAATTTTTGCAATACTTTGTAATTTTTCAGAATACCCAACCACCATTAACTTAGACAGTTAAAAACTTTCGTTACGACGTAAAGAAGCTTTAACGCCACGTCCAAGTAGGTGTAATAATCCTGGTTTCTGAAATACCATTTTTGGAAAATAGCCTGTACGCATTGTGCTGTTAGAGTCTTCTAACATTGAAAGCCAATACTTGGGACGGACGTACCTGTCACTTTCAGACTTTTGGGACCATCAGATGAACAAACCCCTTGTACTCAGGTGCGACGCTCAAAACAGTTTCTTCACACTCCCATATTAGACAAAAGTAAGTAACAATAACACCGTCCGAACAGACCTTGAAGCCCCAACGGTACCGACTGGCCGCCGTGTCATCCTCAGGCCTTAAGTGTCACCGGTGGGGCATGTGGTCAGCACAACGCTCTCCTGGCCGTTGCCAGTTTTCGTGATCGGTGTCACTACTCCTGTCAAGTAGCTCCTTAATTCGCCTCCTAAGGGCTGAGTGCACCCCACTTGCCAATAGAACTCAGCAGACCCAGACGGTGACCTGTGCAAGTGCTAGCCAAGCCCGAAAGCGTTTCACTTCGGTAGTCTGACGGGAATGCAAGACTAAGAACAACAAGTAATGAGAATAATAATGAACTTTTAGATATTTTAATTAGGTCTGTTGAAACTACTCCGACAGCACATTGTGTACAGCTTATTTACCTAAAATGGTATTTCAGGAAATAGCGACATTACACATGGATGGATTGGTTTGAGAACATCTTTACTCTATGTTCTAACAGAAAAGTTTTCATTTTTCAAAATTAATTACACACGGTGCTTGTATTTTGCAAAATTTCAAATTTATCGAGAAGTTGATTATATAGTTTTCAAGAAAGTTAATTACATTTGAACTTTTATATGAAACACATCACTTATATATCATCGTTTCGAAGAATTACCTCTAAGCTTAATATACCAAATTGTCTTTCGGGATGTGCTTTTCCGCTTAGAAATGAAACTGAGGAAAAAAATAAAAACAAAAAATATAATCATTGTTTGGACCAGTCTATATACCTGCCAAATTTCATCAACGTTCCTTTGTACATGGCGTGAGTCGGTTTGCCGGTGGATTCGATTTGCGCACATCTACTTTGAGATACGTAACTGAAAAACGTAGTTTTCAGACTGGCCGCCCTCGATTAGGTCAACAGTAACATAACGGATAGAGCAGTGTGGCGTTCTTTGACTTACCTTGAGACGGAAGCGGGGGTTGTACCACTCAATGGCGACCCGCGGACAATGGTAGCGGGTGCTGGTTAGAACGGCTATATGAAGGCGCCATTATCGCAGATAAGCCTGACGCCTCTCTGCCTCAACATTACGCATGGTTCACACTTGGAGGGTGTATGAGAGGGAACTCGTCGCAGATAACAGGAAATTCATATCTCACTCATCGGTATTCCCTCCTCAGTTCATTGTTAAAGTACGTGCAGATGGAAATCACCTTTTGCCAAACGTACACTACACTATCAAATAAACATAGACTAATGAGCTCAGCTACTGCACCACACGTGTTGCTCATTTTATGAAAATCGGCGCTACGTTTCATAGCAGACAAATACGAGATTAAGTGCAGGAGAATCTCTAGGGGATATGGAGCAGAAGACAAGTCAAAATTATGTGCTCTACTAGACCAGAAAATTAATCACCTGTCTATCGAAGCAGTGTTTATCTATCAGAAGAAAGTCATGCACATACGCAGAACACAGCTACTATTTACATTGTTGGCTGGCAAATTTCTGGTGTAACGATTTTTCAGAATCCACTTAATGCATATATAAAACTGTGGGTAATTTCTTGTGGACAGCTGTTCTTCTGTGGCCACACCTCTGATCCGTGTAATACTGATTATGTAGAATTACCTTACCCAAAAAAAAAGGAGCATGCAGCCGGTCGTCCTTATACTTCTACCGGGCAAGTGCCAATCATCTGCAGGTGAGTCATCGAAGTCTGACAGAAACTTCTCGTGTTCCGCCGTTTACATGATGACAGTTTGACCACATTATACTGTGATATTACGGAGCTCAACAATCCTCTGGGTTTCCGGCCATGGACGTGCTCTGTCGTCTAGATCTTACTTAGCTCCACCAGACCCACAGGACTGCGTGACGACACAATTAGGGCTCTCTCTGCCTGCTTTTGTCTTCTGCTGCTTGTCTCCAGTTCTCCAAGTCTTCCAACTTCAGCAAGTATTGTCTTAGCTCATCCGTACATCTCCTCCTATGTCTTCCCACTGGTTTTCTGTTTGCTGGGACCCAGCACATTGCACACTTGGACCATCTCGTCTCTCCCTTTCTCACTACGTGTCCACTCCATTGTAGTCTTTTTGCTTTTTATCACTCGAACTGTGTTAGGTTAGTTGCATAGTTCTTCTATTTCTGTATTGTAGTGCCTCCTCCATTCTCCAGTAGTTGGGTCCGAAACCGGTCCAAATATTTTCTTGGGGATCTTCCCTTGAAATGAATGGCTGAGAGTACAATTGAGGTAAGCAGTTGCTGAAACAAACAGAGTAAATGACTGCCAAAATTAAATGGCTATTTATTACTTATACGACTAACTATCGTAACATTAGACACTTTTTTCTTAATTGTTGGTTAGACAGTGTATATTGTTAGCTATGGTTGGTGATTATAATGCCAAAGCATTATTTTTTATAATACGAGGTGCATCAAAAAGAATCATCTGATTTTAAAAAACCACAACTATTATGTTATTTGAGATATGTGCGTGAACAACTTACTATTGAAATGAGAAAATTATCGAGTTTTACATGGTACAACTTGAGAGGGTGTCTCCAAAATTTAATATGTTTTGTGCAGTTTCACTGGGAAAAGTGTATGGTCCATTTTCCTTTTCCGAGAACACTGTTGCAGGATGCACATATCTCGATACACCTGAGAACTTTATTTTCCCACAGTTGGAGACTGATTCGAAAGACTTCATTTACCAATAGGATGGGGCATCGCCACACTGGCGACTGGAAGTGCGGGTATTTTTAAGTCAAAGGATTACTGAACGATAGATCGGTCTCAGTGGACGAAATCATTCAACCTTACATTACTGGCCTCCAAGGTCACCGGACCTGACTGTGCGTGATTATTTCCTCTAATAGTTTATAAAAGACTCTGTTTGTGTGCTTCCATAGCTAATAACAATGAATGATCTGAGAAATCGCATAACAGCATTAATGGAAGCTGTAACTCAAGACATGCTCGCTGCAGATTGGGAACAATTTAAATACCGCATTGACATCTGCTGTGCATATCACAGGGGGGGGGGGGGGGGGGGGCATATTGAACGCCTATGAAAATGTATGACACAAAACTTTTTGAATATCCCGTTCATCAAAACACAAAATTCATCGTAGGCCTATATGTTTATTGGTTTCAGAAATATAGACATGCCAAATCGGATGCTTCATTTTGATACACCCTGTATATTAAATATACTTATAGTCTTGAACCTACACCTTTTTAGAGTAAAATTGGTGAAAATGCAAAAACATTTTATTTTTTTGTGCTGTATTTTGAAGATTTTCTGGTGCAACACACATGACGTACAAAGTACAGTAATGTTCATTATAAAACAAGGATATGTGAGCAATTAAAGTGAAGTTAATACAACAAGCTGAAAAAATTGACAAATAACAAATAAAATTAAAATACTAAAACGAAAATATATTTGTGTTGGTCCAACACTATGAGAGATTATTCATAGTCACTTCCTATAACCCCTGCACAGTTAATGTCTATAGAATCATAATCATTTCCTTGTGTAGTATCTTTTGAAGAATGTCCTTTTTGGGCAATACTCGTTGTTGTGCATCTTTCTCGATGTTTTGTACATTTTTCTGTTTTCCTCGTCCCTTTTTTTTGACCAAATCCTCTTCTTTCTCCACTCCTTCTTCTTATACACAGAGTAACTCCCGTTTGGGAATGGGATATATTGCTTCATAACTCATGATAAAGTGAAGGGATGCAGGTCTTCATTTCCTGGAGATTTTTCCATTTCTCAAATTTTATTTCAAACTCATCTTGATGCAAAGATTGTAAAAGAGGTGTTGGCGCGGGACAGATATTGGGTCTCCTAAAATCCGCTTCTATAAACTCAAGATCACGTTTTAGTGAATACTTCAACTGCTTTGTCAAAGGATTTTCTTTACTGATTCAGATCCACCTGGTATTGTTTCGTTGTATTTTGTTTCCTTACGTGTATTTAGTAAGATTATTCTTTGCTATGGCATACATTACTTTAACTGAAAGAAAGTTTTCTGTTTTCATCTCCACTACGGAAAACTTCCATCTGACCTGTTTCACAGCTTCCATTCTGCCTTGGGGAACAAGTACATGTTTGAAGTGTTTCTTTGTCTTTTCAAAGAGACCAAAATCTTTATCACATTCGATAGATGTATGGCTAAGTTCGAAAATATTATTATGTATTGTGCCAATATATTGATTTTGCCTCAAGATATACCAAAGATGTTCCAAAACATGATCTATTTAAACACGGATTACACATTACATCAGTGCTCTTAAAGAGGTGCATGGTAGTCTGTCCTTCACTCAAGATATCAACCATTCTCACCATGTCCGCCCTTTCATTTATACCTGTTGTATTTTAAATGCAGTCCAGAATTAGCTCAGAGTTTAAACAAATGTAAGCAGTCGGTTGAGGTCTTCCTTTCGTGTGCTCCTCGATAGTCTTAATTTCAATTGTTGTGATATGTATCTGCGTTTTAATACCACACATAGCGAGTAACAGCTTCTGTTTCCATCCTGCAGTCTTGCCTTAATCTCTGATTCAGTTGGTGTTGCTGCAGTAAAAATCGTTCCATGAAACATGGATTCTTTCACAGGTCTGTAACTGGTACACTTGCAAACTTGGGAGCTATGAAGATTTCTCATTACGATCATGTACACATCCCTTCGGTACAAACATCACTACCACTGATTCCAGCGTCTGAATACTTCTTTTTAGTTCTTCTTTGCGTTTGCATCTGCATGGGCCACAGAGGTAATATTCTCGTTTTTTGTTTCAATACTCTGATAGTTCTCTCTGTTGAACACTATCATTAACGTTTCGAGTGCCAAACTGAAAATAACTTCTGATAATCCATCTCCTTGTCTTAATTTTATATCCACTAGCCAACTTTGTCAGTTTATAGCCTATTTTAACCTTAGATTTCGCGTCGTTTAAGCATAGATTGAGATGAATAAAGTCATAGGATACCTCCTAATATCGTGTCGGACATTCTTTTGCTCAGTGTAGTGCAGCAACTGAACGTGGCATGGACTCAACAAATCGTTGGAAGTTCTCTGCAGAAATTATGAGCCATGATACATCTATAGCGGCCATAATTGGGAAAGTGTTGCTTATGCAAGGTTTTGTGCTAAAGTGACCTCTCCATTATATCCCATAGATGATCGATGGGATTCATGTCGGGCGATCTGGGTGTCCAAATCATTCGGTCGAATTGTCTAGAATGTTGTGCAATCAAACCGCGAATAGTTTTGACCCGGTGACGTGGAGCGTTGTCGAACATAAAAATTCCATCTTTGTTTGAGAACATGAAGTCCATGAATGGCTGCAAATAATCTCCAAGTAGCCGACCGTAACCATTTATAGTCAATGATATGTTCAGCTGGACCAGAGAGCGCAGTCCATTCCATGTAAATACACCCCTGCCCCCCCCCCCCCCCACCCGCCATTATAGGCCACCACCAGCTTGCAAATTGCCTTGTGTCGACAAATTGGGTTTCGTTGGGTCTGTGCCACATCCGAACCGTACCATCAGCACTTACCAACTGAAATCGGACTACGGTTTTCCAGTCGTCTAGCGTCCAACCTATATATGCTCACGAGCCAAGGAGAAGCACTGCAGGCAGTATCGTGCTGTTAGCAAGGGCATTCGCGGCGGTCGTCTGTTGCCATAGCCCATTAACGCCGAAGTTTGCAGCACTGTTCTAAAGGATACGTTCCCCGTACGTTCCACATTGATTTCTGAGGTTATTTCACGCAGTGTTGGTTGTCTGCTAGCCCTAGTAACTCTACGCAAACGCCGCTGCTCTTGATCGTTAATTGAAGGCCGCCGGCCACTGTGTTGACCGAAAGATAATGCCTGGTGTGGTATTCTCGGCACACTCTTGACATTGTATATCCGTTAACTGAATTCCCCCATGATATCCGAAATGAACTGTCCCATGCTGTAGCTCCAACTACCATTCTACGTTCAAAGTCTGTCAATTCCCGTCGTACGACCACAATTATTTGAGTACAAATGACAGCTCCGCCCTTTTATACCTCATGTACGCGATACTGCCATCTGTGTATGTACAATTGCTATCAGATTATATCTAACCTCCGTGTGTCTCTACAAGTTTCACCAATGTCTTTGGTATGCCAAATTCTATTATGGCTTTAATCAGACTGTCTGTGGATACCATCACAAGCCATCTTCAAGTGTACGAAGGGAAGATGTAATTCTCTGCAGTATTCGTACATTTTCTCACATGTCTTTTTTTAAGACAAAACTCTGGTGACTGGTTGATTACCCTCTTTTGAGAATTGTTCCATCCAATTATTTCTGTTACCAAGAATTTGACTCGTTGTAGTAGATGGTTGGAGAACATCTTGTAGCAAATGTTGAGTAGCCCTTATAGCTGTCACATTAATTGAAGAGCTTATTTCAGTAGTGGTACAAGTACATTTTTGTTCATTCCATATTCAAGTATGTATACTTCAATATTTCTGGTATCTCAACTGCAGATCTTTCAGCGCTCTTTTAACTTTAGGACTATGTATCTCAAAATGAACAAAAATGGACTTGTACTACTATTGAAATAAGCCCTTCAATTTATCTTTCTTTTTGTTTACGGGGCATATCACAGCCACCTTCCATTCCTATGGTATTGCCTGTTTTGTCCAGGTTTACTCGATTAGAGCAAATCGTGGAAATGATTATGCAACTGGTAATCGCTATCACGGTTTTCATGGATTCGTTAACAATGGAATCCCAAAAATCGTTGCTTCTTCTTGTCGCTGGGATCCTACAGCTGTCGTTGCACCCTGCATGTCTGTCGTCAAACGACTCGATCTCACCATTCTTCCACATCCCCTTCTCTACTTCGCTTACCCTTAACCATCCTTTTCGTGGTCTTCCTCTTCGCTTCCAGGAGGTTGCCACAAAAGTGCTTCCTTTAGCCATTATTTTCTTCCATTCTGTTGGCATCCCCAAACTATCCAAACTGTCTTTCTTCTATCCTGTCCGTAAAACATCACACTCAGCAAGCCGTCTAGTGGTGTGCGGTGGAGGGTAGTTCCGGTATCACTAACTGATCGCCCCCTACCCTGTTCTATTCGCCAGTGTCGCGCAGGAAGAATGATTGTCGGCTAGCCTTTGTAGTGGCTCTGATTTCTCTTATTTTCTCTTCGTAGTCATCACGCGAGATGTATGTGGTAGGAAGTAATATGTTGGCCAACTCTTCCTGGAAAGCACTCACTCGAAACTTCAGTATCAAACCTATCAGTGATGCACAACGCCTCTCTTCTAAAGACTACGAATGGAATTTGTTGAGCATTACTGTAACGCTCTCACGCCAACTAAACGATTCCTTGACGAAACGCGTCGCTCTTCATTTAATCTTCTCAACCTTTTATATCAGTCCTACATCCCATATTGATGAACAATACTCAATAATCGGTCGAACAAGCGCCTTATAATCACTTCCTTCATGGATGACATACATTTTCTTATGATTCTTCTTACGAGTCTCAGTTTGGCATTTGCTTCTCCTGCTATTTGTCTTCTGTGGTCATTCCATGTAAGGTCGCTCCAGATATTACTCCTGGATATTCTGCTTCAGATGCTGTTTATAGCCGTTTCCATCAACAGTGTGGTTGTACAAAGTGAAGTGGCTTTCCTTTCCTGTGCATGCACAATAGTTTACTTTAGCTAAGTTGATGGCCAACTGCCATCGCCATTCATCAATCCTGTGTAAGTCATTGTGTAAATCGATCCTTTCTTCTGCCATTCTATTTTGTTACAGATAATCGAATCATCTGCGAACAATCTTAAAGAGCATCCCACGCTCTCTACTAGATCGTTTGCATACATCGTAAATAATAAAGGGCCTGTCACACTTCTTTGGGGAATTAGGCAAATTACCTTGCATCTGTTGATTTTGTTCCGTTCAGAGCGAAGTGTTGAATCTTATCTGGAAAGAAATCTTGAATACAATCGCAAATCTGGCCCGATACTCAATACGCTCTCTTTCTTTTTTTTTTTTTCGCCAGACGGCAGTGGCCGGCCGAAGTGACCGACCGACCGCTACGGCCGCAGGTTCGAATCCTGCCTCGGGCATGGATGTGTGTGATGTCCTTAGGTTAGTTAGGTTTAATTAGTTCTACGTTCTAGGTGACTGATGACCACAGAAGTTAAGTAGCATAGTGCTCAGAGCCATTTGAACGATTTGAGCCTTAGGCGGCAGTGCGGGACGGTGTCAAATACCTTCCTGCACTCAAGGAACATCGCATCAACCTAAGCGCCGTAGTGTACAGTGCTGTGGATCTCATGTAGGAAAGAACGAGCTGAGTTTCACAGAATCTCTGTTTGCGGAATCCATGTTCATTTTTATAAAGAAAATTTTCTTTCTCCATAAACGTCATAATTGTTGAGTGCAAAGCATATTCCATACTTCTACCAGTCTGCAATAGTGTAATCGGGGCGTCCTTCTATTTACTCATGTCTTCACGTGTGGTGCATTCGTAAAGCTAACTTTTTATTTATTTTGTATCACTAAAGCCAAAATTATTGTTTTATGGTACTCTCAGAGTTCGCTCGTTTTCCTTGAGCTGCAAGCTGATTACGGAATCGAGTCGCATTTATTCTCTCCATTGTTTTATACAGACCTTGTGAGACAAACTGATTGAGAAGTAGCGGCTCTGGTCTCATAAACTGACATGCAGCCGGGAATTCGGTATGCTGACCACGTGAACCTCCATATCCGCATATAATGACGCCCGTGGGTTGAGGACGACTCGGCGGCCAGTCGGTACCGTTGGACCTTCATGGCTTGCTCGGGAAGACTTATTTTATTGTTTTATATACTCATTCGTGTGATCCTATTCTTTCATTCATTCATTCATATCATTTTTGCCCTTATGGACAGTGAACTCAAATATCTCATGATACACAATTATCACTTCTTACCTTTCTTTCTTTTCTCTTCCCAAAATCTTTTCATCCTTTGACTGTGCTCTTGTTTCCTTTGTTCCGTCCATAATGCTCCCGTCTTCCTCTTCTCATTTACCATAAATTTTGCGTGCCTAATTTTGTTCCTGAATTCCTTTCTGTCTTTTATCATTTCTTTGTTGATCCCCAGCTGTCTTACGTCTTCCTCTATTTCATGATACCAATTTCTTTTAAGGCTTGAACGTTTTACTACATCATAGATTCTCTTTGTAAGTCCGGTGTTGTCCATTCTCTGTATGTGTCCGTAGAAATTTGGTCTGCGTTTTCTGATCATGTCTGTGTGTCTGTCAGTCTGTTGGTATAACTCATTGGTAGGTCTTTTCATCCATATGCCATCTTTGTGTATTGGTCCAAATATTTTCCTGAGAATATTCTGAATTAATATTAGCTAATTTCGTGGTTTTTACTAGAACTTCGATTAATGTCACGACTGCTGAGAATCCATACGTGCTTTATATTATTTGTCATCAATTTGAGAACAATGTAGGAACTATATTCAGTATTCTTGCTAATCATTTTTGCTCTTCGCAGGCCATTCCTTTGCTGTTGCACAGGAATCCCTTCAATGATAAATCAGTGTGCAAATAACCATATAGTTCAATCGTGCACAGCTCTTTCACTCCGTTAATTGATGATATCTGGCTCTGTTCATGAGTAATATACAGGGTCATAAATCTAAGTTTGGACGCTGTGTCAGGACTGCTCATTGCTGTGGTAGAGTATGTAGCAACTATATTCATGTAACAACGGTAGATTTTATGTATTACATAATATCGACGCTTTACTCAATTTTCATAAGTTTTCGCAGACTGTATCCTTGAACGGCGTTGTGACGCTGATTTGATGAAGTTTTTCAGTAAAAAAAGTTTTCGAGTTAAAATTAGGTAACTTCAGCCACAATTGAACATCCTTATTGCACTATATTTGGGTACAAGCTGAACGTATCCACACTATTTAGCGTTTGATAGGGCATTATGAGCGATTACCTGCTGTGTCCTTGGTTGTAACGAGGTAGGTGAACACTCTAGAACACATCAAACACTATATAATGATTAAACCATGACTGTATTTATTTACAATATATTCGACATGGAGTGTACATAATTTTGTATCGTGTAGTCTCTCTGCAGTCGAGCTCTGTCTCTCTCTCTCTCTCTCCCTCTTTCACTAGACCTGGTTATCAATATTCAATGGCAGTCGTTGATCCACTAGCGTCATGCTACGTTCGTAGAGGCTCACTGCTTCCAAATCTCTTTGAATATATCAACAACCTGTGGTTCTTCTTCATATCTAGATCCTGTCACCTTAATTTTCTATCTTTTTGCTGTTTCTTCAGTTTTAATTTGCAGTCCATAACCAATAAATTGTAGCCAGAGTCCATATCTTCCCCTGGAAATGCCATACAGTTTAATATCTGGTTCTGAAGTCTTCCACGGTTACAATCGTGTTTCGTGATTCTTAAATCGATGATTAAACTATGCTCTGTACAAATCCTAATAGGCGGCTACCTCTTTCATTCCTTCCACCAGTCCCTATTCTCCTTCCATTTTTCCTTTCCTTTCCTTTCCTATTATCTAACACCAGTTTTCCATCAACAACTGTAACTAATCTGTTACTACGGGTTATTACGTCATTATTGGCAATGTAAATACTTATTGCTTGTGAAGTTTACTTGAGAAGATTAGGGTCGCCACCGACTCTCACCATACAACTAATCGAAGGTTTGGTCGAGTCGAAAAATAAATTAATTTGATCACAGACCAAAATCTCACAATAATGCATACGTTGTGAGGTCGCTCATAGCGGGTACGATGCAGTTAATAGTATTGCCCGTGCACTGTTCACGACAATCAAACATTTAAAATAAAATAGAAAATACATGAACACTGCATAAGATCAACTCCCAGCAACACACCTGAAAATAAGACTTAATATAAAGCATTTGTTATAAAATACAAGGGGAGATTAATCATTGGACCTGTGCATAAAGAAACGCATTGGATGTGCTAACGGGAAAGCTATGAGGTGAGTGGCTTAGGTGCAAAAACGTAATCTCGGAACACAAGAGAAAATTGTAGATAAAATCATTTATTCCTTGGATAAGGATGTGATGCATGTACACGATTCCTGATAACACGTGGTTTGTGGAGACACAATTTCTAGGTATATTGCCCAAATTCCAACAATATCACATCAGAAAATCATGTTAACATTATCTAAAACAAACATGCGATCGGACAGTTAGTGATGCCGGTAGCCCAACAACTATAATGTTTACCACGTGGTTGGCTCCCCACGGACGAAAGACACATAAGGCAAGGAAAATTTACTAGAAGGCAAAGCTATAAATATTTAGAAAGATGAAAGCTTATACAGACACAGCTGAAGGCAAACAGACATTCATACAGAAGCGAGTGCTCACTTCTCATCGACACCTTTGTGTGGCGCTCTTCCGGCGGATCCAAGTCTGATACAGAAATTTTCTAAAAGAAAAATCTGCCAAAGTTTTCATTTCCTTGCTGCGACAAGGCAAAGCAATCTTCCAGATTTGTAAAGCGAGACCAAAAGCTAACAGCTCTCCCCTCGCCAAGTAACAGCGCGCCACGCGGTCAGTCCAACTCACCCTTCTTCGACTGGAGCACAGCTGTGGACGCTTCCCGTACCGGCGGCAGACTGCCTTCCCGCTTCCTTTCCAGCCTCTTCCACGCTCCACGTGGCCCGGACGCCCAAAGATGCCGTTTCCGCCACCAACCTAACGCAGGTGGATTTCTCACAAGTAGCGTAAACTTCTTTGGCTACTTGACCACTACGCGAGTTGGCTATTCTGTACACTCCTGCTGAATCTGTACGACTATCGCAGACTTTCTGCAGCAGACTACGCCACCGTCTAGCAACGTGACACACAACCACATTCATTCAATCACGTCACTATGAGAGTAAATAGAAAAGAGAAACAAGGAGAAGAAAGAGAAATGGTAATGAAAATGGGCTACCGGACTAATGAAAGGTTGCTACAGGACCCTTTCATCAGCCCAAACGTCCCGGAGAAGACTGTGCCGCGAATTTTCTCGCCATGCTAGGAGATTCGCCAACAGTCTTCGAAACAAACATACCCTAACGAGCAACAATTGCAGCAGGCAAACAGTACCACAAAAGAATTGATTAATCTCTTATATCCGAATGAGTTTTATCTTATCTTAGTCAATAATTGTGACGTCATGTGGTCGGCAAGGCAAACAGAACAAAATAAATTAAGCGTGATATTGTACACTAACATCATGTCATCTGACCTACTACGAAAACAAACGTGAGATATTATTTTAAAATTGCTTTAACCAATTATCAGAGTTAACATAGAGACATAGATGAATAGGTACACAAAATATATACGTACAGAAACAAATTCAATGATGCAAAATCATTACCAAGAGCCAAAGGAGTGTCAGCTGGTGGTGACATATATAAAAACTTCTACGTGAAAGTGCAAAACTCAATGTGCATAACAAATACAGTGATACAAAATCATTAATGAACCCAATAGAATGAAAGCTGGTAAATAATCACCTATAGAAAATAAGACATGAGTACAAAAACACATCCAGAAACCAACTCGTTGACACGCTGTCATTTTTCAGTTTCGTCACATGGTTGTTTCACTGGGTTTTCTCTTTAGGTGCTGGGGTGGGCGTCTCTTCTAAAGGCGACTTGGAAGATAAGCTACTAGGGGACCACAACACTGAACTGGGGAGTCCGCCGCGGCCGTTGTAACCCAGGTTGTTCATCCTAGACAGCACCCCGCGACGTTGCCTCGTGCCCGTTTCCACCCTCTGCGTCCATACTGTGGAATGATTCGACGTTGCAGATTTGCAGGACATCGCCGCTTGTGAGCCCTGCCTCATCATCGAGAAGGGGGCTTGTCGGCCGTCGTCCGTGTGTTGCGGAGGAATGTGTTTTACGACACACGCCCCTGTCTCCGGTCGTGTCAATGGAGAGACAAGTGCTCGTCTCCGTCGCATCGAGGTCGACGTGAACTCGTGCGGGTGTCGGGCTTAAGACCCGCTTATCGCCTCTTTGCACCGTCTCAGCTGATGCGTCAGTGGTGGGACCCGTGTCCCTCCGGGCAGTGGGCGTTACCTCAACGCAGCGGCCGTCTCGACTAGCGGCGCTCAGGGACCGGCAGCCTCGCCTGGCGTGCGTCATACTTTCCCTTTCGCTTGTCAGATGACTTGCGCCTGGAGTGGAACGCCGGCCATCAGCTGGCGCTGCCTTGACGACACGCCTGCGGGCCCCGGTGTGAGCCTGGGCTTGGGGGAGACCAGCATCCCCTCCCCTCTGATGGGGAAACAGCTGTGAGCGCTCGCCGCACCACTGCAGGGTTGTGCACGCCTGCCGGTGGTCCAAGTCCTGTGCTTTCTGACGCGGAGGCTCACTAGGCGGCCTTGCACCCACTTAAGAACTGCGCTCACAGAGATCGTTACAAAATATCATGTGTACAGATTACCACAAAATCATCGGAGTTTCTTACTCCTGATCAATACATGAAATAGCGCCCAAAATTAACTCCAGCAAAAGGGCCTTCTTAACATTACTAATAAAAAACAATAAGGAAAATTACATAACCAATATGCTAACAAACAAAAAATCCCTTTTATAAAATATAGTTACAGAATTACATCTGCTGTCTATCACTTAGTGTAGATCTTGTACAAGATTTCGTCAGGGTTGGGATAGGATTTGGCGCCGCTGCTAGCTACAGACACAAAACTATACCTACTAACTAAGCCCTCACACACAATCTACATAGCTCGTACTAGTCAGCATAGCCATATAGCCCGACTACAATTCCCACATATAAACAAAATATTCCTTTCAACACCAATACCCGTATCGTTGTTCATTGACTGCTGCTCCAAGGTTTGCAGCAGACGTTTGCTGATCTGCGAAACATTTCCGAGACTTCTTTTCTATGGACATTGCATAATATAAGTTATGATTAATGAGACATAGAAGGTTCATTCAAGTCACATCTGGAATCAGACTAATGCAAAAGATCAGTGGGCATAATGGAAATAAAAATCATTCTATCCTATTAGCAAACACATAAACACTTCGTCCTATAAGTGCATACAAAAGACTGTCAAAAGAAATCCATTGTCCAGAGCCACGAGTACCCAACTTACTGCTGTCATAAGATACTCATAATGATTACACAATTACTCACCACATATCCCCAGGGGTCCTCACCTACCGTCATGTTATTTCAGCTTGGAGGTAGTCGCATTGATTCTCTATTAAATATCAAGCTGCTTGAGTTTATAAGCTGTTTCCATATACGTCTTCTGGGGTTTCACATCCAGGTGCCCTCAACCGTACCTAGTAGTATGTGGCGGCAAGTTACACTTTCCAAATATCTTATAAGATGGCAATTCTGAAAATCAAACACTATTAATCTCCCTTCATACACAAATCCTCCACCTACAAGTCACTAAATCGCTTCATCAACATCGCAGTACATTTGAAAAATCTCACTGAATCATGCTCACCTAAGGGGAATAAGAACACTACAATTGTAATATATCATTAAGAATTACGTTACGTCCAATGACTCGCCACGCCAACACACCCGATACCTTTTTAGTCATCAAGAAGCAAAAGCCGTCATACTATAAAAGGAAACGCTTGATCTGAGCCTCATAATCATTCACATTCAGACGTTATAAAGCTGCACAACACTACTCTTTTCTGCTCAGAAGAAGAAATAACTACACATATCTTGGGGGTCCCTTTACAATTCACAAAAAATGTACGCTTTAATTTTAATCACACCACAGTGAATCAAAACATTGGATAATATACACTGTAATTGTACTAAACAGATACAACTGGGTTTACCGCAAGCACACCAATGCTGTGGCCCTCTCTCAACAAATCTTCCATATTAACGTCTTCCTTTATCAAATGCACATCAGTATCATCAATAGCACTGGTCCTCGTTAAGTTGACGCCAACCGAGTCAGCCAACAGTCATTGATCCCTTTGATTAGAGGCAATTGTCGGATTGTGCTGCGGGTTTGCGGGACGAATTTCTACACCCACTGGCGGACCACCCGTACTGTTTACGGCACCCCTGTTGTTGCTTGTTCGATAATTGTTCTGGGGTCGGTCACGACTACCGTTCCTAGGTCCGCTGTAATTGCGCCTAAATCTCTGCTCATTACCATATCTCCTAAACTCCCGGGGGTGTCTTTGATTTCCTCTAGGCGAATGATGACCATCTGCATAGTTCGCTCTGCCCGCGTACCATGAGGAGTCGCGACGCTGCCAACGCTCGCGCATTCTGTAACTCTCAGGCGACCCATTACGTCTGTACTGCCACCTGTCTCTACGGCTGCGGCTTCGCTTGCGCGGCCGCTGCTCGTAGGCGCTCTGACCGTAATTTTGCGTGGAGCCATTTGCATCGCACTCAAGCTCTAAAAGGAAATTGCGAAACCCCACTACGTCATCCTTACATCATCCTGCAAGGATAACGTGCCGCAACTCCATTGGAAACTTTCCCAGGCAAATACGAATAATTTCCTCAGGTCCATAAGGATCGTCAAGATGTTCATTCGCCTGCAGCATGTGCTCGAACATCTGCACTGGGCTGGAGAATTTTGACCTCTTTAACTCTGGTAGCATAATGAGTCCGTGTTTTACACGACTCTGCGCTGCCACTGACCAATAGATCGACAGAAAGTGTTGTCGAAACTTCCCGGCAGTGTAGCAATTGCGTGTAATTGACCCCACCCGCGCCGCTGGCTCACCTTCGAGGTAGCCGCACATATACTCTATTTTGTGAGCACTGGGCCACGTAGGAGGAAGGGAGAACTCGAACTGCTGTAACCAGGCCCGCGGGTGAATCCCCGTAGCCGAGTTACGGAAGACTTCAAACTTCCTCACCGTCAGAAAATGTTTAAAGTCAAATTCGTGAGTTTCCCTTGGCGAACGTTCCTGGGGGTATCCGCTCTGTTCCCACCTGGCACGTGATCTGTGATCGTGACGATGATCAAATTCGCCGTCGTTCCCGGAATCATCGTCGGAATAATGGCCCTTTCGTTCATTTTTTTCAACATCATGGGCCGTTAACCCTTTTAGGTGAAGTTCTAAACGCGCCATGCGTTTCGTTATCGACCGTATTTCGTCTGCATCCACTGATGACGAGGTAATCGTTTCCCTATTATTGTCAGACTTACGCGCCACTGAGTCTGAGATCCTGGCTATTTCTTTTCGCATCTCTCGGTGGGCCGTGTCTTGTTGTGTTTGCATAAGCCCTTGCTCTCACTCGAGAGCTATTATCGCCTGTCTGAGGGTTCCTACCTGCGCGCTAAGGTGGACCGGGCACTTAACCGCAGTGTCCCCTATTCGGGACTCAAGAGGCGCTTGTTCACTCTGGCATTGTTCTGCTAGCACACGTATATTCCCAGCGAACCTTTCTTCTTGCTCCATCACCTGCTTGCTAATGACTTGCTGCCCCTCTTCTAAGGCGGAGATGCGTTGGTCAATGATCGCCAGTTTCTCCCCGACATCCTGTACTATTTCACTACTCAATCTTTTATTTGCTTCCTCGATATTCCTTATATTACTGTCTAGTAATTGCCGTAGCATAGTCTGCAATGAATTTGCATCTATCGACTGATTCTAAAACACTACAGCGGGATCAGGATGGACAACACTTTTGCTTGCGTTTTCTGCGTTTCGTTCCTGGTCCGACTCGAAGTTTTGATCTCGTCCTTGTTCAGAGTTGTTGTCTGGATGGTTTTTCCGATCGCGGCTCCCTGAACAGCTACGCGTCTCCATCATAAGGACAGTTATTCCGTGCTCCAAAATACAAGAAAATAATCAAAGTCTCCTAAGGGACTCACAGTCCCCACAAGGCAGCCAAGATTTACACCGATGCCTGACACAGGACAAGAATCAACCCACACTTGTAACACAATGGAATACTAAATCACAATGTCTATACAGTAATAGATAAACAAAATAAAACATGGAAGAAAATGCACACCTATGTCCTAAATTCAAATAAATTCTGTGTTGCAGAAAGACAATATACAAATTAGCACATCCAACCGAAAATAACTAATCCTCACTGCGCATCAGAAGATCTCTGGTTTACCGAAATCTGTGAGCAGGGTAAGCCATGTGTAACTATTCGTGAGGTATCGTGGGTAAGTTGCAACAATATCTCATCAGACAATCATGTTAACATTATCTAAAACAAACATGCGATCGGACAGTTAGTGATGCCGGTAGCCCAACAACTATAATGTTCTACCACGTGGTTGGCTCCCCACGGACGAAAGACACATAAGGCAAGGAAAATTTACTAGAAGGCAAAGCTATAAATATTTAGAAAGATGAAAGCTTATACAGACACAGCTGAAGGCAAACAGACATTCATACAGAAGCGAGTGCTCACTTCTTATCGACACCTTTGTGTGGCGCTCTTCCGGCGGATCCAAGTCGGCTACATAAATTTTGTAGAAGAAAAATCTGCCAAAGTTTTGCATTCCTTGCTGCGAAAAGGCAAAGCAATCTTCCAGATTTGAAAAGCGAGACCAAAAGCTAACAGCTCTCCCCTCGCCAAGTAACAGCGCGCCACGCGGTCAGTCCAACTCACCCTTCTTCGACTGGAGCACAGCTGTGGACGCTTCCCGTACCGGCGGCAGACTGCCTTCCCGCTTCCTTTCCAGCCTCTTCCACGCTCCGCGTGGCCCCGACGCCCAAAGATGCCGTTTCCGCCACCAACCTAACGCAGGTGGATTTCTCACAAGCAGCGAAAACCTCTTTGGCTACTTGACCACTACGCGAGTTGGCTATTCTGTACACTCCTGCTGAATCTGTACGACTATCGCAGACTTTCTGCAGCAGACTACGCCACCGTCTAGCAACGTGACACACAACCACATTCATTCAATCACGTCACTATGAGAGTAAAGAGAAAAGGGAAACAAGGAAAAGAAAGAGGAATGGTAATGAAAATGGGCTACCGGACTAATGAAAGGTTGCTACAGGACCCTTTCACAACCATTTCGTCGCCTGCGGTGCTAGTTGGCGTATACACTCGTACTACTGTGGTGCGTGTGGGCTTCGTGTCTACCTTGGCTGTGACAATGCAGTCACTTAACTAAAATGGCTCTGAGCACTATGGGACTTAACTTCTGAGGTCATCAGTCCCCTAGAACTTAAACTTAACTAACCTAAGGAAATCACACACATCCATGCCCGAGGCAGGATTCGAACCTGCGACCGTAGTAGTCGCGCGGTTCCAGACTGTAGCGCCTAGAACCGCTCGGCCACCCCGGCCGGCAGTCGCTTAACTGTCCGTGGTAACTTACTCACATGACTGTTTTCTTATTCATTAATAGAGCTACTCCTGCATTACTCCTATTTTATTTTGTGTTTATAGCCCAACACTCATCTCTCCAGAAGTCCGTTTCATCCTGTTACAGAACGTCACTAAGCCCCACTACATCTAATTTCAACCTATGCATTTGCCTTTTTAAATTTTGTAACGTATCTGTCCGATTAAAGGATGTAATTTCCAGACTCCGACCCGCAGACAGCTAGTTTTCGTTTGCCTGTTGTCGACATCTTCCTGGTAGTCCCCCCTGGAGATCCTAATGGGGGATTGTTTTACCCAAGAGGATGGCATCATCATTTAAACATATAGTAGAGCTGCATGTTGCCGGGAAATGTAACGGGTGTAGTTTCTCCTGCTTTTCAGGCATTTGCAGCACCAGTACACATGTCCATCTTGGTTGACGTTACAAGGCCAGATCAGTCCGTCATCCAGACACTCGTCCGTGCAGCTACTGAAAACATCCTCTTCAGGAACCACACGTTTCTCAGCCTCTCAAAAGATACCCCTCTGTTTTGGAAACACCCATCTGTATCGTTTAGGCACGCAAACCACCCCACCATGGCAAGGTCCTTGGTTCATGGGGCGTAGCCCATGAAAATAGATCAAGTTATTCAATGTTATCATGTGCTTGATATGCAATCGTGCTCTGAAGTGGAATAACAAGGCATGTTAAACCTGTGATGACGAATCTTATGTATTCACTTCAAGCACGTAATTTGAATAGCGTTTGACTCGGTGCCCCACTGCAGACTTCTAACTGAGGTACGAGCATATGGGATTGGTTCCCAAGTATGTGAGTGGCTCGAAGACTTCTTAAGTAATAGAACCCAGTACGTTGTCCTTGATGGTGAGTGTTCATCGGAGGTGAGGGTATCATCTGGGGTACCCCAGGGAAGTGTGGTAGGTCCGCTGTTGTTTTCTATCTACATAAATGATCTTTTAGATAGGGTGGATAACAATGTGCGCCTGTTTGCTGATGATGCTGTGGCGTACGGGAAAGTGTCGTCGTTGAGTGACTGTAAGAGAATACAAGATGACTTGGACAGAATTTGTGATTCGTGTAAAGAATGGCAGCTAACTCTAAATATAGATAAATGTAAATTAATGCAGATCAATAGGAAAAAGAATCCTGTAATGTTTGAATACTCCATTAGTAGTGTAGCGCTTGACACGGTCACGTCGATTAAATATTTGGGCGTAACATTGCAGAGCGATATGAAGTGGGACAACCATGTAATGGCAGTTGTGGGATAGGCGGATAGTCGTCTGCGGCTCATTGGTAGAATTTTGGGAAGATATGGTTCATCTGTAAAGGAGACCGCTTATAAAACACTAATACGACCTATTCTCGAGTACTACGCGAGCGTTTGGGATCCCTATCAGGTCGGATTGAAGGAGGAGATAGAAGCAATTTAGAGGCGGGCTGCTAGATTAGTTATTTGTAGGTTTGATCATGAGGCGAGTGTTACGGAAATGGTTCAGGAACTCGGGTGGGAGTCTCTAGAGGAAAGGAGGCGTTCTTTTCGTGAATCTCTACTGAGGAAATTTAGAGAACCAGCATTTGAGGCTGACTGTAGTACAATTTTACAGCCGCCAACTTAAATTTCGCGAAAAGACCACAAAGATAAGATAAGAGAGATTAGGGCTCGTACGGAGGCATAAAGGCAGTAATTTTACCCTCGTTCTGTTTGGGAGTGGAACAGGAGAGAAGATGCTAGTTGTGGTACGAGGTACCATCCTCCACGCACCGTATGGTGGATTGCGGAATATGTATGTAGATGTAGATGTAGAGTGACAATTGTGTGTACCACTTCTGGTTCAAATGGTTCAAATGGTTCAAATGGCTCTGAGCACTATGGGACTTAACATCTGATGTCATCAGTCCCCTAGATTTTAGAACTACTTAAACCTAACTAACCTAAGGACATCCATGCCCGTGGTAGGATTCGAACCTATGACCGTAGCGGTCGCGCGGTTCCAGACCGAAGCCTCTAGAACCGCTCGGCCACTTCGGCCGGCACTACTTCTGGAAAGGAGTGCTCCGCACAGTTCGAAAGTATTTTTTCGCGAAACTCCGAAGTTGTTAGAACGATCATATTTGTATGCGCTGTATTACCAACACTTTCCAGGGGAATCAATAGCGGTAAATGATCTACATTCTCGTTTAACAAGTCCTGGGAGGTGGAAATGGGCTTCGACTGTTTACGCGATGTTTCATGGTCATTTGTTGTGCACTTTCAAGCAAGGAAGTCCAGAGCATACGTTGATCTTGCTAGCAGGTCAGCATGAAGCAACTCCTGAACATGTTCAGTTTTGTATGGATACAATTGACTGCTTCGTAGAATTTTATGCACCGTACTCACAGGAATGTTCAATGTTTGGGCACTTGCCCCTTATGCACCAGCTGTTTGCACACCATCGCTCGACCACTCCAGCAATGCTGTGGTTGCTTCTTCTAATGACGTCGGATCAGTTGCTTTCCACTCTTTGCCAGATTGCACTTCAGAAGAACCTGTCTTTTCGAATTTTGTAATCACTTCCTCCAAACTCTTGGGAGACACCGAACCAGCGCCTTTTTTCACGCCCCTAAGTTGCTATAACTTCTGCAGAGCTACAGGTGCACAGACACCGTTCTTGTAAAAGATTCTTTCCAGCAACGCGTGATCCTGCCTTGAGACAGTGATGCTGAGCATCTCAGATACAAACTGAGGATCAGCTGTGTAGCACACGTCTTTTATTTTGCGCATTCTGCAACTTACAGCGTCATCTAGTTTTAATATTTTTGTAATATTTTCCTCCTAATGTGTTCTCCTTTTTCGATAATATTCAGTTCAAATTTGACATCATTCTGAGTGGTAATACTTTTTACACTTTTTTTTCTTTTCATATTAACAGAATCTTCCCTCGGTTCTTGGTAGAACAACATTATAATAAATGAAAAGCAACAGTTTGGTTTTGTTCTACAATATTACTTTTATTGTAAACCGGTTTTCGGCTTACAAGGCCATCTTCAGACATTTACTGAGTATTATCACCAAAAACGTTAAATGTTAGCAGACAACATTGGAAGAGAAGTAACACATCTAGACTGATGTAGAAACATACAGTAAGTAACATCTTTGCAATGAAAAGGTAAAACCTGAACTGTACATGAATAACAATGGAGTAGACAGGAAAACCTTTAGCACAAAATAGAAATAGCATGCCTACGTAACAGTTTCTATTAATAAAACAAAACTAATAAAATAAAATAAAATTAGTACTAGACAAGGCTTCATCAAGAGGTATGAAACGTGGAGAGTCATACATAACAAATTAAAAGAAGAGACAGTTATCAATGTAAATACAGAATACATAAGGAACTTAAGCAATATCAATAAGATTAGAGAGATAAACAAATGCAGGAAAATGGAGGTGTTTGAGGGAACCTACAGTCCAAGAGTGTGATGGTACTGCATTTTAACATTAACATTATAATCAAAGCAGTGGTTGTGTAACAGTTTTCATTAAATACATGAGCAAAGTGAAATATGAACAGTATTTGGTGAGACAACTCCAAAGGGTGTTAAACATGGACAGTATTACAAGTACCAGTTAAAAGATAGCTTTAACTATAGAAACTACAGTCTATGTGGAATACAAAGACAGCTTTAACAAAACAAAACAACTGAATGAATACAGGAAAATGGTTAAAGTGTAAGTGATCTTATTCACGACGTATTTTTGCTGCAGAACAAGAAATTATCTATGATTAGGAAGGTGAGTGTACCTCTAACCTCAAACTGTAAACAAAATTTTTCGTAACGTGTAATTAACTTATCGAACTTGCTTCTGTCTCCAAACGAACAAAAAGTTCTAGGAAAAGTTTTTAAATATGCTCCTCCCCACCCTCCATCAGAAAAACAACTGGATGTTATGAAAGTTGATATTGAATATGCCCTAACGAAAGATACCACTGCAAAATATATAGTTGGCAATCCACTAAAGAACGAAACCAAATTTGTGTGTAACATCCCATGGTCTATTGACTTTCACACCCTCAACTCCTTAAAACAGAAATTACAACACCAATGTATCATTGCCACAAAATCTGATAAAGTTAACAGTATTGTGCTCTTGAACAAATGTGATTAAGTGGATAAAGTTATGATTTCCTGAATACCACAGGCTTCCAAGTCCTTCCTAAAGACACTACTAAATTGTTCAAAGAGGATGTTAAATATGCAATCAATTAATGCAAAATCATATTCTCTGAATTTGAAGCAAAATTGTTAACCAATATGAACCCAGTGCCTCCTAGAATGTATGGGCTTCCTAAACTGCATAAACAAGATGTTCCTATTCGTCTAGTTGTATCATCATTCACTGCCCCATCTTACAAATTAGCCAGTAACCTGGATGTCCTAATTAAGAGCAAGACTAAATTCAAACCAAAGCATGGTATTTCAAACTCTGTGGACCTAGTAAAGAAGTTAAAAGGTATATCTGTCTCACGCAGTGATAAATTAGTATCCTTTGATGTCAGCAGTTTGTTTTCTAACATACCAGTAGTAGAATGCATTGATATTCTGACTGAGTTGATGCACAAGTCTAATGTCAATCCTGTAGAATTGAATGACTCGAGACTGACCACACAGACATGCCTGGCACAGAACTATTTCCAGTTCCAAGGGACTCTTTATAAACAATTAGATGGCTTAGCTATGGGTTCCGCTCTTAGTCCACTGTTGGCTGAAATATTTATGGACCATTTTGAACAAAATTTTCTAAAAACAGAATCTTTGATGCAAACATTAAATACTGGTTTAGATATGTAGATGAGGTCCTGTGTTTGTGGACTGGTACTACAAGACAGCTCAACACATTCTTGAAAAACCTAAACAGTCAACATGAAAACATCCAGTTCATAATGGAGATTGCCAACAAATCCATAAACTTCTTAGATCTCAACATTGACATCAGTACACACACACATTGTTTCAAAATTTACAGAAAAACAACAACTACAGACACAAGAATATCTTCTTGTTCACAACACCCCATAGCTCACAAACATGCAGCTCTCCACTCAGTGGTACACCGTCTCGTATCTATCCCCATGTCCAGAGATGTTTTGAAAGCAGAGTTGGATATAATAAAATATATTGTCACAGCCAATGGCTACAATCCAGATCTTATTGACCACATCTTGCACAGGAAACAAAAACGAAAAATTATACCCCTCCTCCATGCCCCACCTGCTTCCCCATCCACTGTCTGTAAGAAATGGTGTGCACTACCATTTATAGGTCAGGTATCACAGATTGAAGCCAAAGCACTGAAATCCTGCAAGTATATGGTTTCCTACTATGTCAGGAACACTACAGCCCAGTGTGTTTTTAATAGCAAAGACAAGATCCAGTTATTAGCCAACAGTGGGGTGTACAAAATCACCTGTTCTTATTGTGACAAATTTTACATTGGTCAGTCAGCCAGAGAC
The DNA here is from genome assembly GCF_023897955.1 of Schistocerca gregaria. Lineage (NCBI taxonomy): Eukaryota > Metazoa > Arthropoda > Insecta > Orthoptera > Acrididae > Schistocerca > Schistocerca gregaria. The sequence goes on along the minus strand of NC_064920.1, from coordinate 534,803,078 downwards.
ATATCAACTAGGCTGGCTGAACATGAACGCAGCTGGATGTTGCAGAATTCAGACTCTGCATTTGCTGAGCATGTACTGAGTGAGTGTCACAACTACCAGCCAGTGTCCTGTGTACTTCACTTAGCAAACAAAGGCCATAAACTCAACCTGCTCGAAGCTCTGGAAATTAACAAGCATCTTGCTCACAGTCCAGATCTCATCCTAAATGACCAGACACAGCTCAACACTTCCCCTCTCCTAAACTTCATATAACCATCTTTGTTGTTCATTACTTCCCACACTCTCTCTTCCTACATTTTTCCATTTTCCTGTATTCATTCAGTTGTTTTGTTTTGTTAAAGCTGTCTTTGTATTCCACATAGACTGTAGTTTCTATAGTTAAAGCTATCTTTTAACTGGTACTTGTAATACTGTCTATGTTTAACACCCTTTGGAGTTGTCTCACCAAATACTGTTCATATTTCACTTTGCTCATGTATTTAATGAAAACTGTTACACAACCACTGCTTTGATTATAATGTTAATGTTAAAATGCAGTACCATCACACTCTTGGACTGTAGGTTCCCTCAAACACCTCCATTTTCCTGCATTTGTTTATCTCTCTAATCTTATTGATATTGCTTAAGTTCCTTATGTATTCTGTATTTACATCGATAACTGTCTCTTCTTTTAATTTGTTGTGTATGACTTTCCATGTTTCATACCTCTTGATGAAACCTTGTCTAGTACTAATTTTATTTTATTTTATTAGTTTTGTTTTATTAATAGAAACTGTTACGTAGGCATGCTATTTCTATTTTGTGCTAAAGGTTTTCCTGTCTACTGCATTGTTATTCATGTACAGTTCAGGTTTTACCTTTTCATTGCAAAGATGTTACTTACTGTATGTTTCTACATCGTCTAGATGTGTTACTTCTCTTCCAATGTTGTCTGCTAACATTTAACGTCTTTGGTGATAATACTTAGTAAATGTCTGAAGATGGCCTTGTAAGCCGAAAACAGGTTTACAATAAAAGTAATATTGTAGAACAAAAGCAAAATGTTTTTTATTTTCTATTTTTCCGGAATTTTAATTATAATCACCCTGCATTTGAAGGGTGAAGAAAAAATGGAAAAAAATTCCACTCTTGGCGGTCAGCATGCACTTCCTCATGCCTATTCAAGACAAAAGCATATCTAGCAAAAGCTGGTCATGTCAATAGATTTAATAGAAATGCTGTTTAAAAAACTAGACTCTCGCAAAGCTGTAACTGCGTGCTTGTAGCCGACAACAGGTATCATGATCTCTACGTTGTGCCAGAGCTGTCCCATCAGCTCAATAAGACGAGGGAATGCTGTGGAATTAAATATGAAGTTCGCACCAAACGTTCTTTTTTTTCAGTAAAGCATCAAATTGTATTCAGTTTACACCTCCACACTGCGGTATCTTGTGTATTTCTTTCTGTTACTGTTTCCTTTATTTAAACACTAAGACATAGCATGAACTTCTTACCAACGTAAACGACCACTCCACGGTAATTACATTTTGTACGTTTGACGTCCAGGCCTACCTTCACAGACCTGGTACGCAAACGTACGAGCAACGTTCACTTTAGAGAAGGTGTTCAAAGCGATCTCCTTGCATTTTCAAACACTTCTCCACTCTGTGGGTCATGCTTTGCTGAACACTACGCAACAAACCAGCCTGCTGAAGCGGTAGCCACGCGAGATATTTTGTCGTGTGCATCCACGTGTGCAGTGCTATAAACGTGTCACCTTAAGCGTCCCCAAAAATAGAAATATAGTTAATTATGGTCCAGCGAACGTGTACCGCAACATTGAACTCTATGATTAGTCCATTTCTCTGGAAACGCTTCATGTAAACAGTTACGCACATTCTGAAGTGTAGTATTGCACCATCATGCTGAAACCATAGCTGTCGCTGAACACCAAACGCAACGTTTTCTGAAGTGTCAGGCAAAATATTGCAAAGAAACGTACAATGAAGAAGTCCCTTCCACTTGACCGGCAATAGGTAATAGCTCAAACGTACTCTTCACAGGATTCCAGCACACAGGTTTATGCCAAAGTGTGCCTTGAAAGCCACGTTCATGGGTGACATGTCGCTTCCGACGAACAATGGCTGTTACGGAGGCTGAAAGTACCTGCACTAGTGAAATTAGATTCGTCAGTCAATACAATCTTATTTACCTACCAATTGGTGCAAAAGCCAGAGGTGAAACGTCGTGTAATGATAGACATGCAGTTCTTCATCGTGCAACACTTCAACAACCAGTCTTTGAGAAACCTGGAACTGCCTTGCAATATCACGCTTACTTTACCAAGGTGACTACTAAACGGTTTCAAGAGTAGCGTCCCCTGTTTGTGCAGCATGTCTAGTCTTTGGACGATCTCTGTCCATTACTTGTGGATGAAGGTTACCGGTTCCCCGAGGTCGTTGCTCCTGGCCATGAAAAACACTCTTACTGGGATGGCATCTTTGAGGGTTCTGTGCAGCATACGTACGAACAGTATCAGAAGCTTGTTTATCGCATGCACCCAGCATATCAACGTATTCATCGTTTTAGATGAAATTGAGAGGATCAGTTATGGTTGTGCACTGTGCGCTTAGTAGACACATGAATGCAGTTTAACGCATCCCGTAGTCATGTGATAAGCCATTTTCACGTGACGAAACGATCTTCCGCTTATAAAGGACATGAACTAAGGTACTGACGTCTAAAAAAATAAAAAGGGAACCTGATAAGGATTAAAACCGTAGATTCATGGTGGATGTGGTTTTTATGTCACAGCAGTCCACTCAGGTGGTTACTGTGGCTGGTAAGGTACTGCGGAGTGATACACATTCCTCTGTACATTCCGATGTGCTGCATGTGTCTCAGTGTCCCCAGCTCCTCATTTTCATACATGTGTTTCCATAATGCAAAAATGCACCGATATGACTTTGTTAGATAAACTTTTGTCTTGACTCCGGATGAGTAATTAAATGTCAACCTCCAAGTGTATCATTTTTCGTCATCCTGTCTATTGTGTTGATAGATTATTAATTCTCTTATACTGAAAGTCAAGACTGGCACTGCTATGATGTGTATCAGTTAATGTTGGTTTAATAGTGTTTCGTATTTCTTACTTTCGGGCTTTTTATACCTCCATTGACTCTCTTATATATGTCAGTCATACATAATATGTGATCACATATTTCTACTCGTTACAGTATATACTGGTCACGATTTGAAGTATTTAAAAATACTGGCGTCACTAAAACTAACGTTCATTTAAATTCATTATCCCCAATCTCTATCTCAAGCTTGGTTAAACTTATAGAATGTGTACCCCAACATATACAGTGTTTTCCAGATAGCCTTGTGCGCTCATCGCACACAATCCTCCTCCTCTTCTCCTCCAATATTGCCACATTCCGCTTTCATAAATATATTGTTTTTTCGGCTTTAACGTCTTTGTCCCAGGCTGTAATCTTTTGGATTGTTTGTTCTGACAAAACACAGTGAGGTGTTTCATATCCAACACTGGGCACAGACTGAAAAGGGTTGAAACGCCCGCTAAACCTGCTGGGCAGATCAGGTAATAGGATTGTGGAAAGGGCCAACGGTTGAGGTCAGTTTCTGCTTCTAATTGTCATTTATTGTATTTAGCAACTCTTTCATGGCTGAAGGCCTCCAACAATAAATCTTAATAAGATAAAAATCCAGTTAAGATAGCGATAAAATAATTTAAAACCCAAAAGGCAACATATGCAAGATGCAACACAAATGGCTGAGGGCCGCAATTAAATTCCAAAACTTCAGAATATATTAGCACAGACCTTTAAAGGCAGAAGGCCAGCATGTTTAACAAAAAGAAATCTTAAAAATAACAGGATAAAAATCAAATTAAGATAGCAATAATATAAATTAAAGAAACAACATATGCAAGGTGCAATACCAATGGCTGAGGGCCACAATCAAACTTCAAAATTTCCAAATATATTCCCATAATCTTTAAAGGCAGAAGTCCACAATGCTTAAGCTTGAAAGGTTAATTTAAAAATTAATTTTTAAGAAACAAACAATAACCATAAGCGTAAAATTTGAAATAGCTGACAACAGATAATTAAATACCGGTGGCACTCAGAAGGCCTTCAGGGAGGTCGGTCTGCCCTCGTTCACTTAGGTGAGACAGGTGGTGAGCCCAACTATACTTGATCTGTCGGAACCCAACCAGGGGCAGCCACGGACCGACTGACACAAAAGCTTGCTTCCCGTCAATCAGTACATGAGAACCCCAACCGGCAATGTTACAAACGTGATGATCCACAATGGAGTACGTATTAGCTGTCAAAATTACACACCATGTTGGACAGCGACAACAGGTGAGGAAAGGACGCTGCCTGAAATTACGTTATTGGCCAGGGCAGGTAACCGGAACAGTACCGGCCACAAGACAGAAAATTCCACTGGTGCACTCAAATCGTAGTCCACCAAAATAGTCAATTGCACCTCATGGCGGCTAAATCTCAGCAGTAGAACCACTCGGTGTTGCTCACCGGAAAACCTCGCCAACAGCTAATCCCTGAAGCGTACCACCACAACATGAATAGACGTGGCTTGGGTAGTTGAAGCCACTACTCAACTTTGACGTCCTGGGTCGGCGAACCATGAAGCTCGTAGCGATCGACAGTTACACTCTCGCTCCAACACTGCGCAGGGGCTGGCAGCAGCCCCAGCCGACTGCACTGCGCAGAGAACTTCCCTCGTCCGCAACAACCGACCGACTCACTTCAGACCCCCTTGCGGGAAACTATATGCACCAAACCAAAGATGGTACACAACAAAGTAAATGAAATGTTTGGTTTCAAATATTGTTAGGATCTGGGTCAGTGAACTTTATAGCCCAAACAATCTGTGCTGAATCAAAATGGCGAGGGTAATATCCTGATACCGTTCTGTGTTGGGTGCTGTGCGAAGCCGCGGTTTTGTGAAGGCGGTGGGAGCTTTGGAGTGTGAAGAGGAACAGGAGGATCACAGGGTCGATTGAGCGGTTCCTGTTAGGTCTGTACAAATATTGCACTACTTCCATTACCAAATTTCACTTCAATTGGTTTATATTTAACAAAATTGAACATGGTGGAACTTGAACCCAGAGGGCTGCTAGGGTAATTGGTTGGATTTCAGTGGGGTTGTTTTGTAAAAGTTTAAACAGTAACTGTGTTGAAAATAAATTTCTTTAGGAAAATTACACATGACTGGGGTCAAACTCTGAACTCTGTGACGATAGGGCTCTTAGGACAAATTGATGTATGTGAAAGTGGGTATTGTACTTAAGTGTAGGTAAGTATTTGCATTACGAAATTTGACTTAAACCGGATAACATTTAAGAAAATTGCACGTGCTTGGAATCGAAGCAAGGATCTTCAGACTAAATAGATGTTTTGGCAATTGGGTAATCTTGTAACGTTGTATAACTACACTCCTGGAAATGGAAAAAAGAACACATTGAGACCGGTGTGTCAGACCCACCATACTTGCTCCGGACACTCCGAGAGGGCTGTACAAGCAATGATCACACGCACGACACAGTGGACACACCAGGAACCGCGGTGTTGGCCGTCCAATGGCGCTAGGTGCTCAGCATTTGTGCACCGCCGCCGTCAGTGTCAGCCAGTTTGCCGTGGCATACGGAGCTCCATCGCAGTCTTTAACACTGGTAGCATGCCGCGACAGCGTGGACGTGAACCGTATGTGCAGTTGACGGACTTTGAGCGAGGGCGTATAGTGGGCATGCGGGAGGCCGGGTGGACGTACCGCCCAATTGCTCAACACGTGGAGCGTGAGGTCTCCACAGTATATCGATGTTGTCGCCAGTGGTCGGCGGAAGGTGCACGTGCCCGTCGACCTGGGACCGGACCGCAGCGACGCACGGATGCACGCCAAGACCGTAGGATCCTACGCAGTGCCGTAGGGGACCGCACCGCCACTTCCCAGCAAATTAGGGACACTGTTGCTCCTGGGGTATCGGCGAGGACCATTCGCAACCGTCTCCACGAAGCTGGGCTACGGTCCCGCACACCGTTAGGCCGTCTTCCACTCACGCCCCAACATCGTGTAGCCCGCCTCCAGTGGTGTCGCGACAGGCGTGAATGGAGGGACGAATGGAGACGTGTCGTCTTCAGCGATGAGAGTCGCTTCTGCCTTGGTGCCAATGATGGTCGTATGCGTGTTTGGCGCCGTGCAGGTGAGCGCCACAATCAGGACTGCATACGACCAAGGCACACAGGGCCAACACCCGGCATCATGGTGTGGGGAGCGATCTCCTACACTGGCCGTACACCTCTGGTGATCGTCGAGGGGACACTGAATAGTGCATGGTACATCCAAACCGTCATCGAACCCATCGTTCTACCATTCCTAGACCGGCAAGGGAACTTGTTGTTCCAACAGGACAATGCACGTCCGCATGTATCCCGTGCCACCCAACGTGCTCTAGAAGGTGTAAGTCAACTACCCTGGCCAGCAAGATCTCCGGATCTGTCCCCCATTGAGCATGTTTGGGACTGGATGAAGCGTCGTCTCACGCGGTCTGCACGTCCAGCACGAACTCTGGTCCAACTGAGGCACCATGTGGAAATGGCATGGCAATCCGTTCCACAGAATTACATCCAGCATCTCTACGATCGTCTCCATGGGAGAATAGCAGCCTGCATTGCTGCGAAAGGTGGATATACACTGTACTAGTGCCGACATTGTGCATGCTCTGTTGCCTGTGTCTATGTGCCTGTGGTTCTGTCACTGTAATCATGTGATGTATCTGACCCCAGGAATGTGTCAATAAAGTTTCCCCTTCCTGGGACAATGAATTCACGGTGTTCTTATTTCAATTTCCAGGAGTGTATGTATTATATAACTATGGACTGTTTCAGAGCGCTTGGGCTGTTTGTGACCTTGGATTGCATCTTAGTTATTTATGACCTAGGACAATTGCCAAATAATGAGAGTAGGTTAGGGAAATTAGGGTATGCCCTTGAACTGTTCCACTCCTCACTCCTTGTCCTTATCACACGTCATAGCACTCAAAATAAAGGAATTGTTCACCTTCAGTTAGAGGCGCTCCATAAATTCTCGTGAAGTTTCGATTCTGTTGACCGTGCGCTGCTCTGTGAGATATTTTGTACCCACCTCGCACACAATTATTGAAAACCACGGGTTTCAGTAATGATTTCATCCAGAGGACACATGTAACTTTCTGAAAACATTGCAATCATCTATTCCGAAATCAATCTAGGATTGTCACGAATTATTTCTTCCCCACCTCATCAATCAGTGTTGTGGGACGCCCGCTCTTTGTTTATTGTGAACGTTCATCCTCCAGCATTCATCTTACGATAATACTTGTATGGAATATTGTGGTTTATCACACCATACCAATAAAAAGTTTTGATTTTCTTTAGAAATTGGAATGATATGTTTCCGGTTATAAGAAGAAACTGGATTACGCTCTTCACCTCGCGAGAGTCAGAACAGACACTCATTTCAACACTGAACTGCAGCAAGAATTTTCAGTTACTGAGATAGTTCATTATTGACATTCGGATTATTCAAGTATTAGGAGAATATGTTTGCACAGCACAACACTTACAAGGACACAAACAAAATGGTTTTCTTATGCTTCCAGGAATTCGAATCCTTTATCAATTGACAGTTGCCCTGTTGTATGTGACAATCTCGTCTTAGATTAAAAAAAAAAAAAAGAGCGGGAACTGCTTTTAGTTCAAGAAACAGACTTATTCTATTTAAACGTGTTTAAGAATGCAATTGCAGTATGCAAATTATACAGTAAAGTCTTTTACAAATTCATTATAAGATTGATTTAGGACAATTTTGATTATATGTAATATATTTAGTTTGCCTTCCATATGCCATAAATGGGCACGCGCTTGTGTGAATACAACCTTGAACAAGCCGAATAAAGCTGCCTGGGAGAGAAACATGGCGATCTCTTTTATCCACCCCACATTGACTACCCTGGTCGAGATCTCAAGTCTAAATGGAAACTGCACTCTCTAAAAGTTTAAAAGAACTTCGCACAGAATTACTTCTGTGGCTTTAACACCAGTGTAAGTTATTTTATTTCTGCACGTCACCTGTTTACCGCAGTCAACTCTCCAAGAGGTGATATCTTGTTGAGACTGACTCTTAACAGCAACACCAAAAGCTATGGATTTGGCACAAATGCCGTTCCTTTTTTATTGTTGTTAAACGCTATCTTCTTTCAATCCAACACTGAACCACTAACGGTAGTAGAGGAGCCTTAGCCCCACAACATTAATTTTTAGGAAGTAAAATACGAGTACTAGGTTTGTTAAGTTTGTTTGAAATTTCTCTAGGCGCCCACTTCTCTTCCCTATTCCAGTCCATCGTTTGGGGTTTCTTTGTCTCACAGTTCTTTTCTCCACGCAGTGAGTGACTATTGTATGAAGTTTGGCTGAAATTGCATCAGGTGTTCAAGAGTTGTGCTGAAGTACATATAGCTTTTCAAAGCGATTAGCTTCAGCAGACGTGACTGGCAATACTTACGTAACTCTACTCAGGTAGACAGAGACACTGTGATTACAAAACTCGTTTTGAAATCTTCAGTGGGCAATATGGCACTGAGTGCCGAACTCTTGTTAGCTGTAGGTACTCTGATAGCCAGCGGAGCAAAGATTAATTGTCTTCAGGGACAAAAGAAAGCCGCGCAGGATTATACGGGCGGTCTAAGGCACTGCAGTCATGGACTATGCGGCTGGTCCCGGATGAGGTTCGAGTCCTCCCTCGGGCATATGTGTGTGTGTGTGTTTGTCCTTAGGATAGTTTAGGTTAAGTAGTGTGTAACCTTAGGGACTGATGACCTCAGCAGTTCAGTACCATAAGATTTCACACACAGCTGACAAAAGAAAAAAGTCTTTCTACACTAACTACAATTGTCACAAATGTCCGTAAAGTTTATTTAACAATCATACTTTCAATATACTTTAGCATGGTGTGGGAGAGCGTCGTTGGTTGTGGCTGTAAGAGTATTTAGAACGATATTGACAGAATTCCTGTTTGGTGCGATGAATATTGGCTTCCTTTGAATGTGGCTATGTGGTCAAATGTAAGTCAATGATGACAGGTAGTAGAAGTAGTCCTTGAATGTCTGGATACAGTATTAATGAAATGCTGTTTCACTCAGTTAGGTTCGCAAACAGTGCGAAGTACATCGAACACATGATGTCAGTTGTAAAGAAAACAAACGACCGTCTATGGTTTATTGTGAGTGCAGACCATACTTATTAAAGGAGACCGCAAACAAAACGCTTGTGTGATCCACTCTTGAGGAATTCTCAAGAATTTGAAATCCCGCCCGGACAGATTAAATGAAGACATGGAAACAAAACAGATGATGATGATGTTTGGTTTGTGGGGCGCTCAACTGCGCGGTCATCAGCACTCGTACAAATTTCCGATTATTGTACAGTCCAAATTTTCTACACAGTCCAATCTAGCCATTGTCATTACACATGATGATGAAGTGATGAGGACAACACAAACACCCAGTCCTCGGCCGGAGAAAATTCACAATCCGGCCGAGAATCGAATCCGGGATCCCGTCATCCACTAGACCACGAGCTGCGGACGAAACAAAACAGAGGCTTACTGCTATATTTGTTACTTGTGTATTCGATCGGTATACGAGTGTAATGAAAATACTCCGCGTGCGTAGGTGGAATTCCTTGGATGGAATGAGAGGATCTTTCTGCGAAACGCTATTCAAGAAATTTAGAGAAGCAGCATGTGTGACTGACTGCAGATCAGTTCTATTGCCTTCAACTTAAGAGTCATGCAGAGGCATGCAGGAGATCATTTCACCCTCGCTCTGTTTTCGAGTGTCAAAGGATGGGGAATAGCCACCACTGGCAGATTATAGCCTACGCCATTCTCTGTACCCATTGTGATGTACGGACTATGTATATCAATATAGCAGACTCTTCTTTCGAGTAATTACGCTCCTTCTCAGACAAGCCCAATTATCACATCTTCTCTCTCAGTTGACCAACTGTGTATATCAATATGGCTGTCCCTTCTCTCGAGTAACTGCTCTTAATCTCAGACAACCACAATTACCACATCTTCTCTCTCAGTTGAACAATCGCGCTCGTCCATCATACGTCAAAAAGTAAGAATGATAAAGGTAATGACCACTGGTCGATGATGATAGTGCAGCGGGTGGCGTGAGAGATTGTTGACAGCACGACTGTAACAAAAATGATTTTTTAAGAAGGATGGTTCATCAATAACAACTGTGACATTATTCTGTGAATACTAAAGTATTCATCCACATTCAATGAATCACATAGTGCTACAAAATATCGTTACGAACAGAGACAATGAGAGGGGGAGAGAGAGAACGAAAGAAAGATAGAGCTGTATAGCTTAACATTAATCTAATTCTAATGTTAACATGTAAATCTAACATTAATTCATAATCTGCATTCCTGTATTAACAGCACCCGAGTGCAGAATGGGGCAAATAAAAGTGGCTCGGGCGAGTGGATACGGCTGGACATGAATTTGTGGCATCTTTAAGGAACGAGGAAAGAACCTATAGTTGCTTCCAACAGGATGCAGCAACTCTCCACACAGCCGGCCGAACCTTGGAGAAGGTTTACACATTTACTGGCGGTTTGTTTCTGCAAGTATGTTAACTTTAAATGTTTTCTGTGTTTGCTTGTGGCAGTTGGTACCGTGAAAACATGCGAATAGCTTCTTTGTTCACGTAAACGCACTTCAGTAATCATGAAGACTCCACAGCACAAGATGTACTGCGTGCTTTCTTCGCTTTCTGCTTCAGTGTGTACTGCGACCAACTGACGATGTTCCCACTTTGTAACAATCAAGAAATGATACAAACGGCTATAGGAAGCTGGGAGTCTGCTTTCCTGACAGAGTTGTTAGCAAAGGTCACTCTGGTGGCGGCCATAGCTGGTCAGCCAGGTCTCCTGATCTCTGTGTACGACTACTCTGTGTTGGTTGTTTTGGGGAAGGAGACCAAACAGCGAGGTCATCGGTCTCATCGGATTAGGGAAGGACGGGGAAGGAAGTCGGCCGTGCCCTTTCAAAGGAACCATCCCGCCATTTGCCTGGAGCGATTTAGGGAAATCACGGAAAACCTAAATCAGGATGGCCGGAAGCGGGATTGAACCGTCGTCCTCCCGAATGCTAGTCCAGTGTCTAACCACTACGCCACCTCGCTCGGTGTACTCTGCGTGGAGAGCCCTCAAGTCTAAGATGTATAGCTACAACCCTCATGTCTTCAAGAACTGCAGCAAAATATTTCGGATGAGACCGCAGCAGTTCCAGCAGTCCAGCTTCGATCCGCCCTCAGCAACGTGCTGACCAGGGCCCAAAAGTGCCAGGAGGTGAATAGTGGTCATTTTCAACATCTGCTATAGACAGGTTAGTACTGTATTTCCTTTCCTCTGCTGTGTTTCTTTCTACCCTGAATCTCTGTTTTCCAGGCCTCTGTATTTGCCCCGCCATGTATATGCGTTAATATAAATTATTGTGTAGACAAGTTCCCAACAACTGTGCTTCTGGTACCGTTCAAATTGCAGCTTTTGTACAGCACATTCATAGCCTAATGAAAGGAGAATTTAATAATTAGGCTCATCTACCGTCTTGTCAGTCATGAACTCGTATTTTATTCACCAATCTACAGTCTTTGACACAAAACCGGGTCGCCTGCCGGCTGCTGCAGACAATAGGTCCGAGTCATATTTAAGGTGGTAATAAAACTAGGCATTCTTCACAATTCTAAGTTCGTCCATCTGCACGATCTGGCAACATTGTGGGACGCAGGAGTTTCTGGAGCAATTGTTATGTTCCGCTCGAGCTGCTGTAGTGTTGTAACTGCTCGTGGTCTAGTGGAACGCATCATGCACTGTAGATACCAAATTAGAGTTCAAGTCTACTCGTTCCTTTAACTTTTTAAACCACATTTCGTTTTCCTGATGAAAAACCATGAAGAAAAATTAAATCACTTACTAACACATCCGTAATAGTAAAACATTCCAGAACCAATCTCGCCAAAGTTATCGTGGCTCTGTCAAGATGAGAACAATAATTTCAGCCCGTGACTCTCCTCCTTACGTAGCGGCCACCCGCCACATGTCATTACCCACCCGACGCCAGCTGGTGTCCGCTCAAAAGTGGTCGCGAAGCATTTCCGCTCTCGCATTGTCATGCATGTAATTGTTTATTACTGTAGTTTGCTCTCGTGCGGTAATTAACATCGATAAATCTAGTGAACTCAGTGCACTAACACATTTTCACTGAATGTACAAGTTTCAGAATTCGTGTGTAAATGTACTGCATACTCTAATTCAAAGCAACAAAACTCAATACGGTGACTATACCTTCATTTTTGCTAGAACATCTTGAGTTCGCTCATCGAGCGTTCCTCTGCATTACTGTTACTAGTGCCAAGTTATAACACCTTTATCTTCTCATAAGAAGAAATTATAGCTGATTTCTAACGAAAGAAGTCTCCTCAAGCAAAGGCCGCCGTGAACAGATAATACAGGGTGTCTATGTTAAACATATAATAATATAAGATGTAATAACTTGAGATGTTTATTGTTGGTTTGCTTCTACAAGTACAGGAACTCAAAATATTTGCTTGCGGCAGTCAGTACCGTGAAAACAAGCGCATAACTTCTTTGTTCACGTAAACACGCCTCAGTAACCATGAGGACTCGAGAGCACAAGATAAACTGCAAGCTTACTCTCACTTTGTTTACAGCGTAAGTATGGACTGTGCCAAATGAAGATATTCCACTTCGTAACTATCAAGAAATGAGACAAGCGGCTTCGGGAAATTGGGAGTCTGCTTTCGATGTCGGATCACCAGGCTAAGCATTTAGTTTCAGAAGCTACTGCTGAAGCAATCCGTACATCCTTCCAGCGTTGTTAATCAAGAATCAATTGTACCACATCTGCGCCATAGTATTCGTGCAGCTATCGCACCTGCAGTGCTGCAAAATGCTTGGCGATAAATAGAACACAGCTTCGATGTCTCTCGCACATTAACGATGCGCATATCGAGTTGTATTACGAGTGTAAAAAAACATCTTGAGTTAACACACTTGCAGAAACATACCGTCAATAAATATCTCAATTACTTAAGTTATTACATTTTATATTATCATATGTTTAACACACTCGCTCTGCATTTTACACCTCTTGTCACAAAAACGGTTTTGTATGTTACGAACTATGACCCAAGTGTGTTTCCATCACAGCTAGCGTTTGTTTCCAATAACTGAGGCGCCATTCGGTCGCAGTGTAATAGAAACGACCAAGATAAATTATTTTGTGTTTTACTGCAAGACAATGCCTACCTGCCCTCGGCTGATTTCACGAAAGGTAGCTATCAAGAAAATTCCTTTCCGGACAAAACTCATTTCGAACCTGGCTTACCGACTTCAGTAATTCCGAACCTGTAGGTTTATGCAAGTGTGAAATCTGTAAACTACGCCAGGGTTGTCACACTGTGTTATTAGCCATTATGACAAAGGGAGAAGAATGAATGCAGCAGTGGCAACAATGTCGATTTGAGAAGTGGAAGGTGCCGGTACCAGCCTCAATAGAGTCCTCGATATTTACAGCAATTTTTCACCTAATCTCTGACTGAGTTACAGGTTCCCAGATAAAAAATCAGCAAAACATCAATTGGTTCAAATGGTTCAAATGGCTCTGAGCACTATGGGACTTAACCGCTGAGGTCGTCAGTCCCCTACAACTTAGAACTACTTAAACCTAACTAGCCTAAGGACATCACACACATCCATGCCCGTGACAGAATTCGAACCTGCGACCGTAGCGGTCGAGTGGTTCCAGACTGTAGCGCCTAGAACGGCTCGGCCAACCTGGCCGGCCACATCAATGGGAATCTTAATTCTTCACCAACGTAAATCTTGTCGCAACCTCGACTCATTATCTCATGGATCTGAAGATAAAAAAATTATGAAACGTCAAAATTGGCGCTGTTCTGCTTCGACCAACATAACGTTTAATTTTTTATGAACAAAGTATCTGACTGTATAATGTGTGGCATTGAATAATTCAACTGCTAGTTTTCGATACTTTATTGTTATTTCTGGAATGACACTTGACGACCTCATGTAGACAACATACCACATTTAGATGAGACGTGTGTAATATCTTACGAACAGGCGAAGTTTTGGATAGGCTCATATTATAAATACTTTTTATTTCATTAAAATAGACTTTCCTCGTGAGGCTATCCTGTACAGAACAGTAGATGTCTCTAAAGCGATTTTCTTTAGTTTATTGAATATAACAGATAAACGTAAGAGGATAATTAGTCACCAACAAAATATTCCCTACCAATAGTCTGACAAATCTTTTGACAGTTTTACGATTCCATGACTGTAGAAATATACTGTTTTGAATTAAAGATCTCAGACCTAATGTGAAGCGAATTCTCGTCTGTAGGGTAATTTCCTTGATTGTCGTCCGAGAACGAGCGAAAAAGGCAAATATTCGATATCACAAAGTCAAAAGAAAACATGCGGTGTGGGCTAACATCTCAATTAAGCTGCTGTGCAGCTTCTATTTTTAAGCCAGAAGTGTGCAGATCAGTGTTACCGTGCAGTAACGAGGTGGAGTATTCTAGATCATATTTATCATAGTGCCCCCGAGAAGCGCCTCAGTTGTTAGCAGCAAATGTCATCGTCGTTTAATACAGTCCTACGGAGCGCTATGTAGTACACAACATCTGCTCTGTGTCGTTAGAGGCAATGTATTATTTTTCGAGGACAAACAGTGCGGATTGCTTGAGATGTTAACGTTAGAACGGAGTATTACTTTCTTTTTATGAAGCTAACATACGTAAAGGCACCATAACACGTCACTAGAAGCGATATTGCACAGCAATGGTCGATGAACGAATTGTTGATATTCAAGCAAAAAGTCTCGTCACTTTAAAACTGGAGCGTGTAGTATGCCTACACCCGGCATATGAATCTTGCTCACTGAATTCAAATATCGGACAAGATCAAATGATCAAAGTTCATAACATTTGCCTGTTATTGGGCACAGTGACTTGGGCCATTGTTGTTTAAAGTGTCTAAAAGGTCTTCATTAAAGCCCTTAGATGTTTCTGAACTTATAAAATCTTTCAAGTCAGAACGATCGTTCCTGAAACTAGAAAACTATTCTCTGCCCCAATTTTCCCTTTGGCAATTGCCCCACACATTGTGCAAATGTTTCGAATTGTCCACAGTGCCTTCACCCCTTTGTTAAACCAAAGGCGAACAGTATATCGCAAATGTTAGTCTTTTTCCACCTGAGACTTTATTATATACAACGTTCGTAAGATGCAGATATGCAGAATGCAATATGTAGCACCAAGAAAAACTTTAAAACTTAAAATGAAGAAGAGCAGTTGGTAAATACACATGTACTAAGACAACATAATCGTTAAGAACTTACACACGAGCCAATTTTTAGAAAAATTTTAACTGTGATGTTGTTACTGCAAGATGCTCATTCTCTTGAAAACACTCTTTGCCTTTGACGCTAGCAGAAGCTGGGATCACCCGATTCATTTTCATATGGCTTTTTGAGAACACTTTTTCCGCCGTTGCATATGATTTCGTTGCACATTACCGCTTTTTAGTTTCATATCTGTATGCTATTCGCAGTTTACGAAATTGTTCTGTGTATGTCCACTCTTTCCAGTAAATGCTATGTCGCTGACTTTCCATTTGCATTCATCAGTTTTGGGAAGTAGTGCCGATGACAGCGATCTTAATAAATCTTTAAAGGTCTATAATGATCGAAATATTTGTTATCTATTCATAATATTTACAGTATAACCACTGAAGATGCTTGTGAATCGTCTCTGGTGAATGAGCTTTCGAATTTGCGATATGCACAAGGTAGGGAAACAAAAATAATTATAATAATTATTGATTCACAAGCTGCTACATTGTTGGGAATAAAACAATGAACCGAATATAGAATAAATTTCTTTTACATTACGTCTATGGTCACGAACGTTTTGTCAACAAATTACCAGTTTCGGTCTATAAAGGCCATCTTCAGGTCTGTTTTATAAAAACTATGTCCTAATTTACTGCAGCCATAGTGGCAGCAGTACATTAGGACATTGTTTTTATAAAATAGACCTGAAGATGGTCTTTATAGACCGAAACCGGTAATCTGTTGACAAAAAGTTTGTGTCCATAGACGTAAAGTAAAGGAAATTTAGTTATTGCTTTGTGGTCTTTAGTCTTCACCTGTTGCATCTAGGTAAAATTTGTAACTACGCTCTAATTCCTAAGCCTGTTTACAGGAACGGGAATTATACTCGCTAGTTTATACTTTCAGTATTCTGGCTCTCAGTGACCGTGTCTTTGAGACGTAAGCTATACTACATACTTCCGAGCTCACTCAGGAAACACATTGTCTATTGGATTATAGCTAAGTTAAGGAAGATAGGGGATAGTGCCAGTGGAATTCTGAAGTAAGCATCACGGTATCCTGCCTTAATGACTTAACGAAAGCGCAGAGAGCCCAAATCAGGTCCGCTGAGAGAAGATTTCAGACCTGTTTTAACCACAGCCTCAGCTCGTTGGCTGACAATTTTGAGAAAATAATGTATTTATTTGCTCGAGAAACAACAGCCCGCTCTCTCCCTTTGGGCAGAGAATATACTGTACAAAAATAAAATTAAGTAAAAGGTAAATCAGGCTGCGGTCATACAATAAAACGTATACATACACAATCAACATTTGGCCTAGACAACGGAGCACATTGCTCTGGAAGTCCAATTCTCCAGTTTCAGCCATGGTTTTGAGGAGCTTCTTCTACGTTGTCTGGTGAATTCTGGAACTGAAAGAATCCTCGCGAACATTGCCAACTGTAGTCTTCTTTGCCCCACTCCTAACTTTCCATGATTTCGATGAAAGGACCGTAGTCCTAAGTACGCTGTCTCTGTCGTCATGAGTAGGGAATGTTAGTTATATTAGACTGCATCTTAGATTCCTTTTTTCTGTTCCCATCTTTCTGACTGGTTTGGCAAATCGTCACAGTTTCTTCTTCTGTACCAATCTCTTCATCTCAGCGTAGATTTCATATAGAACGACCTCAAGTATTTGTTCTACGAGGGTCGGTCAAAAAGTAATGCCTCCCATTTTTTTTCTACTTAAAAAAATTAAGTTAAGTGAAAAATTTGAATTTGGCGCCATTCCTCAAACCTTCTTCTGCAATCCACTGCAGTAGTAACTTTCTGTGTCAACAGGTGGCAGCACAGCAGAAGTTTGTAAGATGGCCGACATCGATGTTCGTTTGAGACAGCGTTGTGTGATTGAATTCTTGAATGCAGAAGGTGAAACGCCCATACGCATTCATGAAAGACTGAAGAAGGTGTATGGTGTTGTGACAGTGGATGTCAGCACTGTTAGACGATGGGTTCGTCGTTGTAAGGAAGCTGAAGGGCAAACACCGTTGACTGACGAAAAGCGGAGCGGCAGGCCGGTGAGTGCAGTGACTCCACACAACATTCAGCAAGTTGATGACATCATTCGTGGTGACCGTCGGGTGACTGCAGATGAAGTGTGTCGCATTATTTCTCTTAGTAAAGGCAGTGTGATCACGATTATTAAACAATTGGGGTACTCAAAAGTTTGTGCACGGTGGGTTCCAAGAATGTTAACCGATCAGAATAAAGAGGCAAGGAAAACAATAGCCTCCCAACACTTGCAGCGCTTCCGTTTGGAGGCAGATGAGTTTCTGAAAAAAATTGTGACTGGGGACGAAACATGGGTGCATTTTTTTGAACCCGAATCAAAGAGGCAGTCAATAGAGTGGCGTCACACAAGCTCGCCGAGGAAGAAAAAATTCAAAACTGTGCGATCGGCAGGGAAAGTTATGGCAACAGTTTTCTGGGATACAGAGGGTGTGATTCTGGTTGAGTTTTTGGAGCAGGGATGCACAATAAATTCTGTTCAATACGTCACAACCCTCAAAAAACTTAAAGCACGTCTTCAGCGAGTTCGCCCAACAAAATCAATGGCAGATGTTCTTCTTTTGCATGACAATGCAAGACCACACACCAGTCGTCACACCTCTGACGAGATTGTCAAAATTGGATGGGAAGTTTTGCCTCATCCCCCATACAGCCCTGACCTGGCACCATCAGACTTCCATCTGTTCGGGCCACTAAAAGAAGCTCATCGTGGGATTCATTTTGAAGATGAGGAGGCCGTCAAAACATCCGTGCGTCAATGGCTTAGGAAGCAGAGCTGTGATTTTTACCGTGCTGGGATAGATGCCCTTGTTCAAAGATAGACCAAAACTGTAGAGATGGGCGGAGATTACATTGAAAAATGACAAAATGATCCTCAATGTTGTGGTTTTCAACCTATGTAATTGCATTTAAATTTCCTGACAATTAAACGTAGAAAAAAAATAGGAGGCATTACTTTTTGACTGACCCTCGTACATTGAAGAGCCAAAGAAACTGGTACATCTGCCTAATATCGTGTAGGGCCGCTGCGAGCGTTCAGAAATGACGCAACACGGCGTGACATGGATTCGATTAATGTCTGAAGTAGTGCTGGAGGGAACAGACACCATGAATCCTGCACGTCTGTCCATAAATCCGGAAGAGTACGAGAGTGTGGAGATCTTTTCTGAACAGTATGTTGCAAGGCATTCCAGATATCCTCAATATTATATCTGAAAATACTATCTGTTCCCTAAAGAACAGTTACCGTTGATGACCATGCAGCTTCGCTAGAATGAAATGATAATTAAAGGGACACCCTAGCTGCAAACAGACGTTGATATACCTCATTGGGGACATGTTGAAAATGTGTGCCCGCCGGGACTCGATCGCGGGATCTGCTGCTTACATGGCAGACGCTCTGTCCATCTGAGCCACCGAGAGCACAGAGAATAGTGCGTGCGTCTGTAGGGACTTATTCCTTGCTCGCTGTCCATGAGACCCATTTTCCCAACATGTCCACACCACTACATTCGTAGTGCGCCTAAAAGATGTTTACCCAAAATACTCATTAGTCGTGGCAGATTAATCTATCAAGTCCCGTACGAGTCCGGGCATAGCGTTTGCGCTTGCACAAGAAGGTCAATGGCCGGGAAGCCATGTTTTAACTATATATGAAGGTAGTATCATCATATGATGGGCAATTATCATTTCATCCTCAATATTGGTCATGTCTGGGGAGCTTGGTGTCCAGCGGCAGTGTGTAAACTCAGAAGAGTGTTCCTGGAGCCACTCTGTAGCAATTCTGGAAATGTGGGAAGTCGCATTGTCCTGCTGGAATTGCCCAAGGGCGTCGGAGTCCACAATGGACATGAATGGACACAGGTGATCAGACAGGATGCTTACGAACGTGTCACCCGTCAGAGTCGTATCTAGACGTATCAGCGGTTTCATATCACTCCAACTGCACACTCACCGTACCATTACAGAGCCTCCACCACCTTGAACAGTCCCCTGCTGACATGCAGGGTCCATGGATTCATGAGGTTGTGTCCATACCCGTACACGTCTATCCGCTCGATACAATGTGAAACGAGACTCGTCCGACCAGGCAACATGTTTCCAGTTATCAACAGTCCAATGTCGGTGTTGACCGGCCCGGGCGAGGCGTAAAGCTTTGTGTCGTGCAGTCATTAAGGATACACGAGTGGGCCTTCGGCTCCGAAAGCCCACATCGATTATGTTTCGTTGAATGGTACGCACGCTGACACTTTTTGATAACCCAACATTGAAATATGCAGCAATTTGCCGATGGGTTGGACTTCTGTCAAGTTGAACGGCTCTCTTCAGTTGTCGTTGATCCCATTCTTTCAAGATCTTTTACCGGCCGCAGCAATGTCGGAGATTTGATGTTTTACCGCATTTTCGATATTGAGAGTACACTAGTGAAATGGTCGTATGGGAATATCCCCACTTCATCGCTACCTCGCAGATACTGTGCCCCATCGCTCGTGCGCCGACTATAAAACCACGTTCAAACTCACTTAACTCTTGATAACCTCCCACTGTAAGAGCAGTAACCTACCTAACAACTGCCCCAGAGACTTTTTGCCATATATAGGCGTTACCTACCGCAGCGCCGTATTCTGCCTGTTCACATATCTCTGTATTTGTATGCGCATGCCTATACCAGTTTCTTTTGCACTTGAGTGTATAAACTCTATAAGGAAAAAAAGGAAAAAAAAATAAATGATGCGGTTCGAAGTAATTGAGGAATATTCAAGTACGACGGAAACCTGTAGATGTGACGCACACGTACTTACAAAAATAAAGATGTTTACAATTTCAGAAAAGCCGACTGATTTATTCAAGAGCAAGAGTTTTACTAATTGAGCCTCTGGCTATTATGCAAGCAGTTATTAGGCTGGGTATTGACTGGTAGTTGTTGGATATCCTCCTGAGGGAAATAGAGCCAAATTCTGTCCAGTCGACGTGTTGCATCGTCAAATCCCGCGTGGTTGAAGGGCTCTGCCCACAGTGCTCCGAACGTTTTCAATTATGGACCTTGCTGGTCAAGTTAGGGTTTGGAAACACGAAAATTAGCAGCAGAAACTCTCGCCGTGTGCGGGCCGGCACTATGCTGCTGAAATGTAAGACCAGGATGGCTTGCCGTGAAGGGCAACAGAACTGGGCGTAGAATATTGTCGATGTAGAGCTATGGTGTAAGAGTGCCGCGTACGACACCGAAAGCGGTCGTGCTATGAAAAGAAATGGCACCCAAGACAACCACTCCTGGTTATCGTATGGCCGGCGACAATCAGGTTGGTAACCCACCGCTGACCGGTACGTCTACAGACTTGTGTTGTCTGGGCTCAGTTCGAAGCGGAACTCTACACCGAAGACAATTCTACCCAGTCAAAGAGATTCCAGGCCGAATGATCTTGACACCACTACAAAATGGCTTGTTAGTGTACAGAGGTGAAAGGTAGTGGGCGCAAGCTGCGCCGTGAGCTCACCCCTCTTTCTGTGAGCCGCCTAACAGTCGCACGTTGGATTCGTGCTAATGATGAATCCAGGGCTCTGAGTGCCTCTCTGACGACCTCTCGTTTCTCTCGTTCACACGTTCTCTAGGTCGACCGCTAACTACTAGACACTATCTTCTGCCGTCTTTCATCCAATCCTGCCAACATCGTCAGATTGTGGCATTGCTCCTATTCAAATGTTTAGCGATTTGCGGCTTCTTTGAGAGTACTGTCTCAAACCATGGCATCTGCGTATATTTCTCACGCTCCTGTCTGAAAAGAAAAGAGTACCCGGAATGACACTCTCAAAGGCTTTATGCCCTGGTATCGACATGTTCGCTGTTTACTATCGTTGTCAGAAGCGCAGAGAAATTGCACTACAGTGTTATGCATTCATCTGTCGCCCACCAAAGTTTACCATTTTGAATTTTCCGTCGGTAACTGTGTGAATGTGTACTTGTGAACAATGTGCATAACTTCTTCGAGATACGTTCTCTTTTCTTCTGTCATCCCCTAGAATTTTCACATTCATGACTTCCTCTAATACAGTGGAGGTTTAAGCTTGTCCTGGAATTATGTTCTTTTTCCTAACTACCGTTTTCCAAATTTCTTTTTCCGTTATGAATACTCAGAGACCCTCATTTCTTATTATTATGTTTAATTTTCAGCGTCCTTTCACATTACAAACGGCTCAGTTTTGTTCTTCCCCGATTTTCCATTGTTCATTATTCACTTCCGTGGAATACTGTGTTCCACACACATTCTCAAAAATTCCATTCTCAATTTAAAACCTGTCTTTGATACTACACTCCTGGAAATTGAAATAAGAACACCGTGAATTCATTGTCCCAGGAAGGGGAAACTTTATTGACACATTCCTGGGGTCAGATACATCACATGATCACACTGACAGAACCACAGGCACATAGACACAGGCAACAGAGCATGCACAATGTCGGCACTAGTACAGTGCATATCCACCTTTCGCAGCAATGCAGGCTGCTATTCTCCATGGAGACGATCGTAGAGATGCTGGATGTAGTCCTGTGGAACGGCTTGCCATGCCATTTCCACCTGGCGCCTCAGCTGGAACAGCGTTCGTGCTGGACGTGCAGACCGCGTGAGACGACGCTTCATCCAGTCGCAAACATGCTCAATGGGGGACAGATCCGGAGATCTTGCTGGCCAGGGTAGTTGACAAACACCTTCTAGAACACGTTGGGTGGCACGGGATACATGCGGACGTGCATTGTCCTGTTGGAACAGCAAGTTCCCTTGCCGGTCTAGGAATGGTAGAACGATGGGTTCGATGACGGTTTGGATGTACCGTGCACTATTCAGTGTCCCCTCGACGATCACCAGAGGTGTACGGCCAGTGTAGGAGATCGCTCCCCACACCATGATGCCGGGCGTTGGCCCTGTGTGCCTCGGTCGTATTCAGTCCTGATTGTGGCGCTCACCTGCACGGCGCCAAACACGCATACGTCCACGCTGTCGCGGCATGCTACCAGTGTTAAAGACTGCGATGGAGCTCCGTATGCCACGGCAAACTGGCTGACACTGACGGCGGCGGTGCACAAATGCTGCGCAGCTAGCGCCATTCGACGGCCAACACCGCGGTTCCTGGTGTGTCCGCTGTGCCGTGCGTGTGATCATTGCTTGTACAGCCCTCTCGCAGTGTCTGGAGCAAGTATGGTGGATCTGACACACCGGTGTCAATGTGTTCTTTTTCCATTTCCAGGAGTGTAGTAGGCATCTTTGGATGACGAATGATCTCTCTGCTGAGTTGGTCTGCTCTTAATGCCCTTCTTGCTTCGCCCGGGCGTTGTTTCTTTGCATGATTCCAAAGTAGCAATATTCCTTCGCTTTGTCCATTACGTGATACCCAATTTTGTTATACATTTTTCACTAATTTCATCTTTACTGCCACTCATTACTTTCGTCAGTCCATATTATGTGATCAGTAGACTGACTCCATTCGACAAGTCTTGTAATTCTGTTTCACTTAGACAACAACAATGTCAACAACGAATCTGATTACTGAAATCCCTTCATTCTGAATCTAAATCCCGTTTGGGAAACATTATTTTTCGTCCTTAATTGCTTTTTCGGTATAAAGACTGAAAAGTAGAAAAGAAAGAATGTGTCCGTCCGTTTTGTCTCTTAATAATTCGAGCACTTGTCTCTTCAGTCTTCGATTCGTATCGTAATTTTTCGTTCCCGGTACGTTCCTAACCGAAGCAACAAAAAATAATTTCACAATCGTAAAATATTTGTCGTGTTACGAAACGGCCACACTTAGAACAAGTGTGGTTTACCATGGAAAATCGTAAGACGAAAGCGTCCGGAGACAAAGTCTTTATCCTAATGGTGTCGTATTCCCCATAGTACTGGGGTTAAAACTCATATTCGTCGTCCGTAAAGCAATGAAGCGCAAATAGCCCTCGACCACTTTCTTCTGTTGAATCCATGCTGGGCCGCTTGTATTCTGAACATTGACCATGTAATTGTCTAACTCAAGGTGACGGGACCATTCCATTCGGAAAATTCAGGCGATGCCAAGTACCGTCGTGCAAGGGCTTCCTCGAACTGGCACCTCCGTCAACACAGATCTGTGATCACCTACGAATTTGTTTTTGAGTGACGCACATTTGAGATACTGGCGCCGTTGCAGATGGGATGTCATGAACTGCCCGCAATCTTCAGCACAAATCTTCATAACCGTTTCTTTTGGTAGACGGTACTATTTGTAAGTGTTCTGATTCGGAACTCGATAACATTTCAGGCATAAGGACCGATGATCCCGCTGGCATGGTCTCCTACTGGTATCGTAGTCTAGTGTGCCAATACGTAAGCTGTTTCATTCAAAGTGTTGTTTTTGCATCGAGTCATGAGCAGTTTCTGTTCATTTCCCTCGCCTCCGTAACCGACGTCGCAAACGTTCTCCTGCTCGGTGGTCCTCGACTAGAACATAGTCGGTTCGAATTCTGATGGGTGGAGAAAGTTTCGCCTGTTGTATTTGGCTGCCACTGACAGGAGAGGTGGTGTCACGGAGTTCGTTGTTATCAGAATTTCCGCCATTACCTCGGATTGCATTCCATATTTCTCCACAATGGCTCGCGTAGTAAGGGACTGTACCACTGTTGGTAATCCGTCCGACGGATGATCACGTCGGCCTCCGTGTTGTTCTTGGAGAGCAGGCTAATTCCTGCAACGGGTTTCACACTCTCCCTGTCCTCGTCATTAGAAAACAGAAACATCACACACACACACTAGTCACCGCACTCAATAAGCAACTTAAGACACTACTATCGTAAATCACGTGGAAAGGGGTCATACTGCAAAAAAGAAGAAAAGAAATTTCGACTGAGTAGCTGAACAAACACGCGGGGTCTACTCGCGGGGTCTCTCAACCAACAACATCATACATCTCGTACTTCCCTTACTCATTTTCGCGCATATCGATATTCACAATCATATCTGAAAATAAACTGAAGAAACGCAGAAGTATCTCACAATTAAACATTAAATGATGTGCAGTTGAATCAGAAGCACACTTACGAGATAGTATGTCACTCTGTCTTGATAACGTTGGTAAATATCCGAGTCAAATGGTACGTATTCGACAATAAATGCCTCGTGGTGCAATGCTTAATGGAACAACTCATCAGAAGCCCATCTCTCACTGAGTTTGGTCAAAGCAAGTTGAAAAATGATCATCCCCTTTGCCCCACACATCCGGCGTGCTGAATACGATTTAGGTCAGCTGATCTCCTATGCGAAACAACTAGCAACGTATCTGCAGCAGATACATCGCACCAATCTAACGCAGTTTGGGAACCACAGTGTATTATTTGATTATTATTAACATTTTTTCCTTCACTCTCCAAAAGGAAGGGACTGCTGGTAGCAGAACACAACTGCTCTTCGATCGTACAGGTATTTCAAAGCTATCGTGGTTAAAAAATATTATCTTAAGTGATAATTAATTGAAACCCTCAGCTGCCGACAGGTGTTGTTGATATACCTCGTGACGATAGCTAAAAATGTGTGCCCCGACCGGCATCTCCTGCTTACATAGGAGATGCTCTACCCATCTGAGCCATCGAGGACACAGATGAGTAGCGCATCTCCAGGGACTTACCCCTTGCACGCTTCCCGTGAGACTCACATTCCCAACTGTACACAATTCTGCATATGTAATATACCTAATAGATACTATTACGGGAATCGCTAAAGTGTGCGCGAATAATGAGTGGATGGGCAAATATCTATTAGGTACACTACACATGTAGAATTGTGGACAATTGGGAATGTGGGTCTCACGAGAAGCGTGCAAGGGATAAGTCCCTGCAGTTGCGCTATTCATCTGTGTCTTCGGTGGCTAAGATGAACAGAGCGTCTGCCATGTAAGCAGGGGATCCCGGGTTTGAGTTCCGGTCGGGGCACACATTTTCAGCTGTCGCTATCGAGGTATATCAATAACATCTTTCGGCAGCTGAGGGTTTCAATCAATTATCATTTATTCTAGAGAAGCTGCACGGTCATCAATGGTATCCGTTCTTTCGAGAACAGTTACTGTCTTTATACATATGTTATTATCTTAGCTGACACTGACTAAAACATATTTACCTTGATGTAACGCCGATTAATTTGAATGCTGTAGTGTCCAGTTGGAATTAAACTGTAATGTCATTGCTTCTCTGTGCCAAGTGAAGAATATTAATTGCATGCTTGACTATCAGTTCTAGTTAGATGAATGGCATGAAACAGACTCAAAAGTGAAGAAATACAAGTGTGTGTGCCCTGGGAGAACTGACGAGAGTGCTGGGAAAGAGAATCTGTCAGGCTCCACTCCGAGACTTGGGCTGATGGAACACGATGTCGTTCTGCATGTGATTGGTGACTTGGTGAAATAACGTTGAGGATGATGTACGTACCAGAGTAGGAGAGATATCGAACAATCGTATCTAGACCACAAAAGGTGAAATTGGACTGATTCTGGGAGTACGTTGCGGTGGCATTTAGGTGAAATTTGGAACGGGTGACTAATATAGTATGATGCAATAAATGTGATCCGGGAGAGCATTCGATATTTTGAAGTGCAGTTCTGGAAAACTATTTATATCTACACTGGTGGAGGTGGAACTTTAGGAGCTGTTAGGATGGGGCGGTGTGCTATCCTGTGGATGGCGATATTTAGTTCCGGTTTAGGGTGAGAGTTTTTGTTTGCACTTCTTGGAACAGGTCGAGTGGGTTAAGCTATAGGTCTTATATTGCCGACTATAAGCCAAGTTACTATTTTAATTGGTGATTGGATTTGCAATGGCAACAGGTTCGCGGGTTCTTACGTTCTTTGGTTGTGATCATTGTAGACAAGGGATTTTGGTAGCATCATTCTTGGACTTGGGGTGATTGATTGGAGGGGGGCGGGAGTTAAGAGCCTAAACAGCGAGATCGTCAGTCCCTGTCCCTGGGATGGTCCGCTTGGAATTAGTACCATCTGACAGAAATTTAATCAAATTGTGATGGTATGTAGGAGTGGTAAAAAAGAGATCGGGAAAGCAATATTTACGACAGAGATGGGAAATGATTATGTCATCATCATTATCTTTACTTCAGGCAATAGGTCTTTTCTTTGTTTTGCTCGTTACGGTACCCATCGCGTCCTCTGTCTTCCTTGACTTCTTCTCGCAACTGGCTTAAATCAAGTTATCTGGCAGCAGTGTCCTCGATTGCTCTAGATTCTGACAGCTGTGCAGTCGGAAGCTCAGCTGCCAGAACGGTCACCCAAGACGGACAGGCCGAAGGCGAGGAGCCAGGCGAAGTGTGTCCCACAGTGGCCTACGGTTCCTTTCTCCTATCCTGAGCCCATCCTTCCCACGTCCCTGTCTTCTGCAGTCAGAAGTAAAGCGCAGAGAAGGCTATTAGGCGTAGGGAAGCCAGCCTCCCTATGGCAACAGACACTTAAAACAAACTCAGGCAGGTTGAAAGGCCACAAAGTGGTAGCTCCACTATCCAATTATACTTGCACAGTCCCCCTAAGACGGCCAGGTGAAATTTTCCAAATACTGCTCCTACCCATAGCAGCCTCGGATGACGGCAAATAATTACATGAGAGATAAAAGTGTACGGAATGGGCTGCTGTCCAGGCCCGAGAGCGGGACGAGCCCACTACTCCTTCTTCGAGGGCTTAATTGAGGCGTGAGGCACCTCCCCCCAGTCTGCCCCACGCGTACCTGATGCAGTGTAACACACTGACTCAATAACTATTGTCTATAGTTCTTCTACTGCATTAATAAAAGCGGAAGAGCTGAAAACATACATCAGTAAGATAGAAATAATCAAGTCGCTAGTGGGTGGTTGCTGTCGAGTGTCCCAGGGATGCAGCAAGCGTATTCTGAGCACTAAGTTCCATGTCGACAATTTTGCAGATCACAAAATGATGTCGCGCAAGCGGTCGAAGTTTAAAATGATCTTCCGAGGCATAGGCAACAAACTGCAGTCGCACTGCGTCGCTCAAATATGTAAAGACAGTGTGTTCTGCTGAATGCTCTGAGGTTGCACCCTTAACTGAAGAGGTAGCAGTACGTGGCGATATCCAGTGGTCATAAGAGTATCTACATCTACATCTACATGAGTACTCTGCAATTCACATTTAAGTGCTTGGCAGAGGGTTCATCAAACCACAATCATACTATCTCTCTACTATTCCACTCCCGAACAGCGCGCGTGAAAAACGAACACCTAAACCTTTCTGTTCGAGCTCTGATTTCTCTTATTTTATTTTGATGATCATTCCTACCTATTTAGGATGGGCTCAACAAAATATTTTCGCATTCGGGAGAGAAAGTTGGTGACTGAAATTTCGTAAAAAGGTCTCGCCGCGACGAAAAACGTCTATGCTGTAATGACTTCCATCCCAACTCGTGTATCATATCTGCCACACTCTCTCCCCTATAACGTGATAATACAAAACGAACTGCCCTTTTTTGCACCCTTTCGATGTCCTCCGTCAATCCCACCTGGTAAGGATCCCACACCGCGCAGCAATATTCTAACAGAGGACGAACGAGTGTAATGTAAGCTGTCTCTTTAGTGGACTTGTTGCATCTTCTAAGTGTCCTGCCAATGAAACGCAACCTTTGGCTCGCCTTCCCGACAATATGATCTATGTGGTCTTTACAACTGAAGTTGTTCGTAATTTTAACACCCAGGTACTTAGTTGAATTGACAGCCTTGAGAATTGTACTATTTATCGAGTAATCGAATTCCAACGGATTTCTTTTTGAACTCATGTGGATCATCTCACACTTTTCGTTATTTAGCGTCAACTGCCACCTGACACATCATACAGTAATCTTTTCTAAATCACTTTGCAACTGATACTGGTCTTCGGATGACCTTACTAGACGGTAAATTACAGCATCATCTGCGAACAATCTAAGAGAACTGCTAAGATTGTCACCAAGGTCATTTATATAGATCAGGAACAGCAGAGGTCCGAGGACACTTCCCTGGAGAACACCTGATATCACTTCAGTTTTACTCGATGATTTGCCGTCTATTACTTCGAACTGCGACCTTCCTGACAGGAAATCACGAATCCAGTCGGACAACTGAGACGATACCCCATAGCTCCGCAGCTTGATTAGAAGTCGCTTGTGAGGAACGGTGTCAAAAGCTTTCCGGAAATCTAGAAATACGGAATCAACTTGAGATCCCCTGTCGATAGCGTCCATTACTTCGTGCGAATAAAGAGCTAGCTGCGTTGCACAAGAGCGATGTTTTCTGAAGCCATGCTGATTACGTGTCAATAGATCGTTCCCTTCGAGGTGATTCATAATGTTTGAATACAGTATATGCTCCAAAACCCTACTGCAAACCGACGTCAATGATATAGGTCTGTAGTTAAATGGATTACTCCTACTACTCTTCCTGAACACTGGTGCGACCTGCGCAATTTTCCAATCTGTAGGTACAGATCTATCGGTGAGCGAGCGGTTGTATATGAGTGCTAAGTAGGTAGCTATAGTATCAGCGTAATCTGAAAGGAACCTAATCGGTATACAATCTGGACCTGAAGACATGCCCGTATCAAGCGATTTGAGTTGCTTCGCAACCCCTAAGGTATCTACTTCTAAGAAACTCATGCTAGCAGATGTTCGTGTTTCAAATTCTGGAATATTCCATTCGTCTTCCCTGGTGAAGGAATTTCGGAAAACTGCGTTCAATAACTCCGCTTTAGCGGCACAGTCGTCGATAACAGTACCATTGGCACTGCGCAGCGAAGGTATTGACTGCGTCTTGCCGCTTGTGTACTTTACATACGACCAGAATTTCTTCGAATTTTCTACCAAATTTCGAGACAATGTCTCGTTGTGAAACATATTAAAGGCATCTCGCATCGAAGTACGTGCCAAATTTCGCGCGTCTGTAAATTTTAGTCCATCTTCGGGATTACGCGTGCTTCTGAACTTCGCATGCTTTTTCCGTTGCCTCTGCAACAGCGTTCGGACCTTTTTTGTGTACCACGGGGGATCCGTTCCATCTCTTACCAATTTATGAGGTATTAATATCTCAATTGCTGTTGCTACTATATCTTTGAATTTGAGCCACATCTCGTCTACATTCGCATAGTCAGTTCGGAAGGAATGGCAATTGTCTTTTAGGAAGGCTTCTAGTGACACTTTATCCGCTTTTTTAAATAAAATTATTTTGCGTTTGTTTCTGATGGATTTGGAAGAAATGGTATTGAGCCTGGCTACAACGACCTTGTGATCACTAATCCCTGTATCAGTCATGATGCTCTCTATCAGCTCTGGAATGTTTGTGGCTAAGAGGTCAAGTGTGTTTTCGCAACCATTTACAATTCGCGTGGGTTCGTGGACTAACTGCTCGAAATAATTTTCGGAGAAAGCATTTAGGACAATCTCGGAAGACGTTTTCTGCCTACCACCGGTTTTGAACAAGTATTTTTGCCAACATACCGAGGGTAGGATGAAGTCCCCACCAACTATAACAGTATGAGTGGGGTATTTATTTGTTACGAGACTCAAACTTTCTCTGAACTGTTCCGCAACTGTATCATCCGAGTCTGGGGGTCGGTAGAAGGAGCCAATTATTAACTTAATTCGGCTGTTAAGTATAACCTCCACCCATACCAATTCGCACGGAGTATCTACTTCGACTTCACTACAAGATAAACCACTACTGACAGACACAAACACTCCACCGCCAATTCTGCCTAATCTATCTTTCCTGAACACCGTCTGAGACTTCGTAGAAATTTCTGCAGAACTTATTTCAGGCTTTAGCCAGCTTTCTGTACCTATAACGATATCAGCTTCTGTGCTTTCTATTAGCGCTTGAAGCTCAGGGACTTTTCCAGCGCAACTACAACAATTTACAACTATAATTCCGACTGTTCCTTGATCCAAGTACGTCCTGTAATTGCCAAGCACCCTTTGACATTGCAGCCCATCCCGCACTTTCCCGAGGCCTTCTAACCTAAAAAACCGTCCAGTCCACGCCACACAGCCTCCGCTACCCGTGTAGCCGCCAGCTGAGTGTAGTGAACTCCTGACCTATTCAGCGGAACCCGAAACCCCACCACCCCATGGCGCAAGTCAAGGAATCTGCAGCCAATACGGTCGCAAAACCGTCTGAGCCTCTGATTCAGACCCTCCACCCGGCTCTGCACCAAAGGTCCGCAGTCGGTTCTGTCAACGATGCTGCAGGTGGTGAGCTCTGCCTTCATCTCGTAAGCAAGACCGGCAGCCTTCACCAAATCAAATAGCCGCTGGAATCCAGAGAGAATTTCCTCAGATCCAAAGCGACACACGTCATTAGTGCCGACATGTGCCACCACCTGCAGCTGGCTGCACCCTGCGCTCTTCATGGCATCCGGAAGGACCCTTTCCACATCAGGAATGACTCCTCCCGGAATGCACACGGAGTGCACACTGGATTTCTTCCCCTCCTTAGCCGCCGTATCCCTAAGGGGCCCCATTACGTGCCTAACATTGGAGCTCCCAACTACCAGTAAGCCCACCCTCTGCGATTGCCCGGACCTTGAAGGCTGAGAATGATCCTCTGTAACAGGGCAGGCAGCTGCATCTGACTCAGCCAGAGACAGTGCCTGAAACCGGTTTGTCAGACGCACCGGGGAGGCTTTCTGATCAGCCTCCGGGGACGCCTTTCGCTGCCTGCCACGCCTTGGAACGACCTCCCAATCAACCACAGGCGAGGGCTCAGCCCCACTGCGGGCAGCAACCGGGACAACCACAGCGGCAGACCGATCTGGGGACAGACGGGACGAGGTTGACATCCCCGTGATACCCAAGTCCGGCTCCACACTGTGGTGCCCATTGGCAACAGCCTCAAGCTGCGCGACCGAATTCAGCGCCGATTGCAGCTGTGAGCGAAGGGATGCCAAGTCAGCCCTCTTCCGAACACAGCAATCGCAGTCCCTGTCCATTCTAATCGATGTTGAACAACAGTTACTGAAACACGAGTCCGTGCCTAGATAACGCAAGCGAAACACGCAAAGAATGTATCAACTAACCTGTACAAATGCCTAACGACTGCGCTACAATCTTCTGAATTTACGATTACAGTAACTAAAACTCGAAATTGCACCTCCTATACGAAAATCATACGCAATTTAAATAAGAATCTACCAAGTAAACACTAAAGCGCGATGCTACAACTGTCAAATACTATAATACGCCCGAAATATATGAATTAAACAATGCAAGTACAGAAAAACACGCAAAGAAATTAATTAAACTATCTAACAAATAAGTAAGCTAGCGTTATACGACTTGCTGCTGCAGCTGCTTATCCAACGGCGGCAGGGAGCACAATCGAGAAATAGACTACCGATCGAAACAAGCACGAACCATGTGAGTCGTGCCGGTAGATGGAAACGTTTTCTGAACAACTTATACAGCTAAACCTTCTCGAGTCACTATATTTTCCCCGTTACTGCAATGTCTTACAGGAGTCGTTGGTGACCGCCACTTTCGAGTACTGGATTTCTCTTTTTCAGTTTACTTCTACTACTGTTACCCACCATTAAACAAAATTAAAGAAAAATAAAAAGCAATAGGAGGGGAAGATTCAGGCAAAATCCAGCCAGGCAGTAAAACAAGGAGGGAACAGTTAGCAGATGACGAACGCCCAAACACTGGATAGAAATTTGTGGTGTGATGGGTGTATCGAACAACAAACGTTGCACGAGCCCGTAATGCTCTCATTTAGTTAGCGTGCTGCATATGAGACTCGTCAGTAGCGTGTTCCACCTTAACTTGAGATAAAAAATCAGAGCTGCTAATAAAGAACTCATCCGCTCAATGGTACGGTCTAATTGTCATTATCTTTTCAACAATATACTTACAAAATAAAGTAACAGCTTATCTCCAATGAGAGTGTGCTGTCCTGCAGGTACTTTCAGATAGAAAAAAGCAACGTCGCTTGTGGCTGCCAATTGCACGTAAATCCCAGCCTTCTTCAGAAGAGGGTACCAAGTCCGATAACGCACGTACTTCTACTGCGTGCTGTGGTCAAGATGCATGAGGATGACTTGATGCTGATGGATGTCACGTAGACACGCTTGGACTCAAAGTGCTTGATTTATATCTGCAGTACTGCTCTTCTCGCTTAGTTTTGGTTAACAAAGTAATGGCAAACATCTAAATACCTTTTTGACGTGTGTGGTATAGTGATCTGTGTTGGAGAATAGGCTATCCTGTCGCCGCGGTGAACCAAAGAGTTCGGCGCGTTACGTGACCTGAAGTATCGTTCCGCCTTGTTCTAACTTGTCAGCAGGACAGTCCTGTTCAGGAGTGACGGTAAGTCTGATGCATTTAAGGTGAACACTATCTGATCAGAGGAATCTGGACGCCTACACTACAGGCCATTAAAATCGCTACACCAAGAAGAAATGCAGATGATAAACGGGTATTCATTGGACAAGTATTGTATACTAGAACAGACATGTGGTTACATTTTCACGCAATTTGGGTGCATAGATCCTGAGAAATCAGTACCCTGAACAACCACCTCTGGCCGTAATAACGGCCTTGATACGCCTAGGCGTTGAGTCAAACAGACCTTAGACGGCGTGTACAGGTACAGCTGCCCATCCAGCTTCGACACGATACCACAGTTCATGAAGAGTAGTGATGGCGTAATGTGACGAGAAAGTTGCTCGGCCACCATTGACCCTACGTTTTCAATTGGTGACACATCTGGAGAATGTGCTGGCCAGGGCAGCAGTCGAACATTTTCTGTATCCAGAAAGGCCCGTACAGGACCTGCAACATGCGGTAGTGCATTATCCTGCTGAAATGTATGGTTTCGTAGAGATTGAATGAAGGGTAGCGCCACGGGTCGTAACACATCTAAAATGTAATGTCCACTGTTCAAAGTGCCGTCAATGCGAACAAGAGGTGACCGAGACGTGAAACTAATGGCACCCCTTACCATCCCGCCGGGTGATTCGCCAGTATGGCGATGACGAATACACGCTTCCAATGTGAGTTCACCGCGATGTCGCCAAACACGGATGCGACCATCATGATGCTGTAAACAGAACGTGGATTCATCCCAAAAAATGAAGTTTTGCCTTTGGTGCACCCAGGTTCGTCGTTGAGTACACCATCGCAGGCGCTCCCATCTGTGATACAGGGTAACCGCAGCCATGCTCTCCGAGTTGATAGTCCATGCTGCTGCAAACGTCGTCGAACTGTTCGTGCAGATGGTTGTTGTCTTGCAAACATCCCCATCTGTTGACTCAGGGATCGAGACGTGGCTGCACGCTCCGTTACAGTCATGTGGATAAGATGCTTGTCATCTCGACTGCTAGTGATACGAGGCCGTTGGGAACCAGCACGGCGTTCCGTATTACCCTCCTGAACCCAGCGATTCCATATTATGCTAACAGTCATTGGATCTCGACCAACGCGAGCAGCAATGTCGCGATACTATAAACAGCAATCGCGATAGGCTACAATCCGACCTTTATCAAAGTCGGAAACGTGATGGTACGCATTTCTCCTCCTTACACAGGGCATCACAACAATGTTTCACCAGGCAACGCCGGTCAACTGCTGTTTGTGTATGAGAAATCGGTTGGAAACATTCCTAATGTCAGCACGTTGTAGGTGTCGCCACCGCCGCCAACCTTGTGTGAATGTTCTGTAAAGCAAATAATTCGCTTGTCACAGCATCTTCTTCCTGTTGTTTAAATTTCGCTTCTGTAGCACGTCATCTTCGAGGTGTAGCAATTTAAATGGCCAGTAGTGTATCAGCGGCCAGTAACCATCCTACTACCAAGATTCTTTTTGTATCATTATTGAGTACCACTGGGGTCATATACATCACAAGTAATATGTACCGGATGTATTAGCAGTATTTTAATGACCTAACATAAAACATACGTTATAGTTGTTCACTTGAGCTGTAATGATTCTATTTTCCTAAATACTACGTTAAATAAACACAAAGAAGTTTAAACTAGGGTCATACTGACGCCATTGGTGCTCAGCGCAAAAGATCATGAATAAATGTTAATGTGTCGTACATAAAAAAATGAACAAACCATCATTAGACACAACTGACTCGAAGTGGGAAGTCATATATTTATTAAAAAAATAGCTTTGAAAACAAGGGAAGTATGGTTCAAATGGCTCTGAGCACTATGGGACTCAACTGCTGTGGTCATCAGTCCCCTAGAACTTAGAACTACTTAAACCTAACTAATCTAAGGACATCACACACATCCATGCCCGAGGCAGGATTCGAACCTGCGACCGTAGCAGTCGCACGGTTCCGGACTGCGCGCCTAGAACCCCGAGACCACCGCGGTCGGCACGGAAGTATGATTTTTCCAATGTGCTTACAGATCATATTGCTCACAATGGTACTAGGAAGTTTACAACACCAGCTGATGCAAAAACTTTAACAATGGGTACAAAAATAGGCAGCAAATAATTTCGTATAACAACTGTTCAACGTAACATTCCTCTTTCCAGAAACAAACTATTTAAGTTGAGGTCATATTGTCTCCAGTGGTACTCAGTGCAAAAAACATGAATAAATATTAATCTTTTGTAAATATAAAAATGAACGAATCATCAATAGATACAATTGACTTAGAGGTTGAAAGTCATGTATCTTGAAAATAATAGTTTTCAAAACAAGAGAGGTATATATCTCCAGTGTGCTTATGGGGTCATATTGCCGCAGTGGTACACAGAGGTTTAATACAGGGTGTATCCAACCTTCACCTTTAAGATATCTTGAACTCTGTTGAGAACGCTTTTGGTGACGTGTATGAAATTCTGTGGAGGAGTGATATCACTTTCTTCCACAATAGCCGAAACCAGATAAGACAGTAATGTTGGACACTGTGTTGGATATCGGGATCTTGAGCGCAGTTGACAGTTTAACTCACTTAGAAGTCTTTGGCTTCAGGTCGGAACCCGGCAGGCCAGTCCATTTCATGAATTTTACTGTACGCAAACCACTCTCTCACAAATACTGCTTAATAACATGGCACATTACCATGCCGATACAAACCGACCATGGTGTCCTAATTTTCTTCTGCTGCATGTAGTACACATTGGTCTGAAATGTGTCGTATCCTGTCGCATTTAACGTGTTCTTAAGCGCTCTCTAACCACGAGAAACGCCCCCTTACTGTAACACCATCTCCTCCGTGCTTCTCGTCGGCACCACACAGGCAATGTTCTCCGGGCATTCGCCAACTCAGACCGTCTGACGGTTTGCCACAGGGTTATCTAGATTTATCACTCCAAATCAGTTCCATTCATCCACTGACCAGTGCCGTCTCTCCTTACACCATCTCAAGCTTCGCTTAGCGTTGACAACAGAAATTTGTAGCTTTTGGGGAGCTGCTCGGCCATTGCATCCATTTTTTTTTAACTTCCTACGCACAGTCATTGTGAAGGTTGGACAGCTTGTTACAGTTTGGAACTCGTGAGGAACACCTTCCGCTAATTTCATGCCATATTTTAGAACCATGCTCCGCAACACTTTAACGGTTCCTGTCCGGCAGTATAGGAAGTGTGTCTGGTCTTGGTTCAGCTTTGGTTGTTTCTTCGCGTTTCCACTCCACAGTCACATTACTAACAGTCGTTTCAGTGAGCTGTCGACGTTCGAAATCACCGAGCTCTCCTGATGGTCCCATTCTGTCGTTACTGCCTCTGTAGAGACAACAACGCTTGGCTCGCATTTGGCAGCATGACACTTCAAATCTGTGTCGTACCATCCTGATTTACGGTTTTCCGTTATTTCCCAAAATCGCCCCAGTCAGATATCTGGATGGTTCCTTTGAAAAATCACGGTTGATTTCCTTGAATCATTCCAAGCTTGTGCTACGTCTCTAATGGACTCGATGTCTCGGTGTCGACGGGGCATTAAACACAATGCTCCCTGCATCATTTTACGATGGTGGGTTCGCCACTCGTGACATATACAGTCCAATTCCACATTACATAGGCGTCTCTGGGCACCTTTAATCAGATAGTAGATTCTCAGTGAAATAAGAAGTGATCCAACGTGGAACATTGCGTTAATTACTGCTACTACGATAGCAGAATTATAGTACGATTTTATGTAATTTTAGTCCAGTAATTTTAGTTCAGTAAACGAAGGAAAATTGGTTCAAAAAATTCATGTAGTGCCAAATTTTTTGTAGTGGTAGGGGAAAAGTCCTGACCGATAGGGTGTGAGTGTGTGGGAGCGCGGGGACATGTAACTTTTTTACATTTTTTTTTTTTATTTTTATATATTTTTCTAATTCCTTGAAAACCACTGCGTCTGGCGAATATGTTTCGCAGCACAGAAATAAAATACATCAAATTTTCTGCAAAAAAGTTCCTACCGATTTTTCTCTGGGATTAATAGTTGCCGCGTTCAGGTGATGGAAAAACCGCAGACTATGAGCTCTGTGTTTTAATGTTATGAAATTAACGTAGATTGTTAAACAGCGTCGTCTAAGAGCCAATATTACATGTTTACCCCACATCTAAGTGCAGTCGAAACTTGTTAAGGGATAAATTGTGTTGCGGGGTTGTAGCAAGGACGAAAGGCAGAGGTCGGGGTTAGACCTTTAGGGAAGGTAGGCCACCGGAAAGTTGTCAAACTTTTCCCCGTTCTTAGGGCTGCGAAACGAGCACTCAGGCAATTCCACTTTCTCTCTACCGCACTATGTCACAAAAAGCAACTATGGGGTGTTTCACAAACCTATAATTAATCATACACGGCTCACCTGATGAATCAGTGGTGTTGCAGTGTGCAGATATGTCCAGGGAAGTTTATTTTACACTAAGTGCGTTAATACTACATGGAAAGCAAACATAAATTAAAAATAACAATAATAAAGCAAGCAACGCACATGGACAGAATCTATATAAATTATTGTACACTGTTTACAATGCTACAGGAAATACTAATTCTTAGTCTGCAATCAAGTAGGTGGGGCAAGCACAGCCATAAGTATTTAGAAGTAAAAAAAGGACCAAAATACAGCTGAATTGATTATTAGTACACAATATAATTCTTAATCGTCCTGTACGACAGCTGTAGCTTTTTTCCGTGAGAGGAAACTTCCCCCACCACGTATGCTGCTCGATTTTCAGTTTGCCAACAGACTATACCTTCCCAGCTTGACCAGTTCTGTTATGTGAGTGGACAAAATACACTCCTGGAAATGGAAAAAAGAACACATTGACACCGGTGTGTCAGACCCAGCATACTTGCTCCAGACACTGCGAGAGGGCTGTACAAGCAGTGATCACACAAACGGCACAGCGGACACACCAGGAACCGCGGTGTTGGCCGTCGAATGGCGCTAGCTGCGCACCATTTGTGCACCGCCGCCGTCAGTGTCAGCCAGTTAACCGTGGCATACGGAGCTCCATCGCAGTCTTTAACATTGGTAGCATGCCGCGACAGCGAGGACGTGAACCGTATGTGCAGTTGACGGACTTTGAGTGAGGGCGTATAGTGGGGATGCGGGAGGCTGGGTGGACGTACCGCCGAATTGCTCAACACGTGGGGCGTGAGGTCTCCACAGTACATCGATGTTGTCGCCAGTGGTCGGCGGAAGGTGCACGTGCCCGTCGACCTGGAACCGGACCACAGCGACGCACGGATG
This sequence comes from Schistocerca gregaria, assembly GCF_023897955.1. Classification (NCBI taxonomy): domain Eukaryota; kingdom Metazoa; phylum Arthropoda; class Insecta; order Orthoptera; family Acrididae; genus Schistocerca; species Schistocerca gregaria. The sequence continues at coordinate 534,764,818 of NC_064920.1, read as the reverse complement.
CACGCATAGACCGTAGGATCCTACGCAGTGCCGTAGGGGACCGCACCGCCACTTCCCAGCAAATTAGGGACATTGTTGCTCCTGGGGTATCGGCGAAGACCATTCGCAACCGTCTCCATGAAGCTGGGCTACGGTCCCGCACACAGTTAGGCCGTCTTCCGCTCACGCCCCAACATCGTGCAGCCCGCCTCCAGTGGTGTCGCGACAGGCGTGAATGGAGGGACGAATGGAGACGTGTCGTCTTCAGCGATGAGAGTCGCTTCTGCCTTGGTGCCAATGATGGTCGTATGCGTGTTTGGCGCCGTGCAGGTGAGCGCCACAATCAGGACTGCATACGACCGAGGCACACAGGGCCAACACCCGGCATCATGGTGTGGGGAGCGATCTCCTACACTGGCCGTACACCTCTGGTGATCGTCGAGGGGACACTGAATAGTGCACGGTACATCCAAACCGTCATCGAACCCATCGTTCTACCATTCCTAGACCGGCAAGGGAACTTGCTGTTCCAACAGGACAATGCACGTCCGCATGTATCCCGTGCCACCCAACGTGTTCTAGAAGGTGTAAGTCAACTACCCTGGCCAGCAAGATCTCCGGATCTGTCCCCCATTGAGCATGTTTGGGACTGGATGAAGCGTCGTCTCACGCGGTCTGCACGTCCAGCACGAACGCTGGTCCAGCTGAGGCGCCAGGTGGAAATGGAATGGCAAGCCGTTCCACAGGACTACATCCAGCATCTCTACGATCGTCTCCATGGAGAGTAGCAGCCTGCCTTGCTGCGAAAGGCTGATATACACTGTACTAGTGCCGACATTGTGCATGCTCTGTTGCCTGTGTCTATGTGCCTGTGGTTCTGTCAGTGTGATCATGTGATGTATCTGACCCCAGGAATGTGTCAATAAAGTTTCTCCTTCCTGGGACAATGAATTCACGGTGTTCTTATTTCAATTTCCAGGACTGTAATTGCACTGAGATCGTGTTTATATACTGGAGTGTATTAAGTGAGCCGTCACTTGCAGTTGCTAAGTGAGCTATGGTGTAAAAAAGCTCAACGACTGGAGCTATCAACTGTCCACCATATTAAAGAACCTGCCCCAAGCATAACATACTGTCAACATAGACTGTCCAATCACATTAATATGGCCACCTGTCAAAAAGACTGAATAACCTCGTTTTGCACGAGAGGTACAGGAAGAGACACGATGTGTTCTGGATGGTACGAACAGACATGTGGAGCCATGCCGACGCCATCCACCGTACTATAGAACCTGCCCCAAGTGTAACATACTGTCAACATAGACTGTCCAATCACATTAATGTGGCCATCTGTCAAAAAGCCTGAATAACCATGTTTTGCACTGTGGGCTGCCACGAGACGTATAGGAAGAGCCATGGTGAGGTTCTGGAAAGCTCAAACAGACATGTGGAGCCATGCCGATTTCAGTGCTGTGGGCAGCTACGGTAGGGTTCTTTGTTGAGGATTCGTCGCACGAACAGCACTATCGAGGTGGTCGCACAGATTCTCAATTGGTTTTAAATGTGGGGAGTTTGGTCGCCAGGAATTAAACTCATCCTGGTGGTGTTTGAGCCACGCACACATACTGCGAGCTGCGAAGCACTTTGTCTTGTCCTTGTGGTAGACGCCACCGTGCCATGAAGGGGTGGACGGGATCCCAAAGGATGGGTACAAGCTTGTGTTGATCCATTGTGCCTTCCAGAACGACGATATCACCAAAGGAATGCCATGAAAACATTTCCCCGTCCACAATGCCCCCTCCTCCGACCTGGACCCGTCTGATGATTGTTGCACGTTGCTTACTTTCAGACGCTTAATGCAGTATATGAGGTGTGACAATAAAGTAATAAGATTGGTTTTCCTTGCAAGATGTGGCAACCCTGCAGGATTGTGTAGGCACAATATCTTTGACCTTGGTCTATAAGCTGCTCCTAGTCCAAGCGGCACATCGATGAAATTGCTCAGTCGTGAGTTGTGCTGTAATAAGTTAACACATGTTTGTGTCTCTCGTCACGGAAATGGAACCGCATAATATTGCGCAACGGTGTGCCATTTCTTTTTGTGTTAAATTGGGTGAAAACGCGACGACAACTTACGGTAAGCTTCAGAAGCCTTCTGGAGAAGAGGTTATGTTAAGAGCTCAAGTTTTTCGTTCTCCTAAATTTTTTTGTGAAGATAGAACGAATGTTGGAGATAAAGACCGCAGTGGACGACCATCAACCTCACGGACGGATGTCAACTTGGCCAAGGTACGTAAACTCTTACAATGTGATCGAAGATTATCCGTGAAAATGATTGCAGAAGAACTGAACATCAACTGAGAAATGGTTCGTCTAATTGTAACTGAAGATCTTGGTATGAGAAGGATTTTTGCAAAAATTGTCCCCAAAAATCTCACACCACAACAGCGAGAAACACGGAAAAATGTGGCAGCCGATCTGTTAGAGCAAACGGAAATCAATCCAGAATTATTGAGCCATGTTATCACTGGTGATGAAAGTTGGTTGTTTACAGCACAATCCAGAGACAAAACCCCAAAGTTCGCAATGGTGCTCAAAGGGATCACCCAGACCAAAAAAAGCTCGCATGTAAAAGTCAAAAGTGAATTGCATGCTTCTGTGCTTCTTTGATTCCAAGGGAATTGTTCATAATGGGTGGGTGCCTCCTGGACAAACAGTTAACCAATATTACTACAAAGAATTCGTAAAAGAGTTCTTGGTGTCGTTTCCAACATTGCTGATAATTGAATTCTGCATCACGATAAGGCGCCATCCCATACTGCTCTGTCAGTACAGCAATTTTTAACCTCAAAACAAATTTCAGTACTACCACAGTCACCTTATTCAGCAGATATCGCTCCGTGCGACCTTTTTCTATTTCCAAGAGTAAAAAGAGCGGTCAAAGGTTACCATTTTCAAACAACACAAGATGTCCAAAAAGCTTTGACGAGGGTCTTGGATGATATTACAGAAGATGAGTTCCATAAATGTTACCATCAATGGCAGAAGCGCTGGAAAAAGTGTGTGCAATAATAAGGGAAAGTGTGTGCAATCAGAAGGGAACTACTTTGAAAGAGACGACACTAAACTTGACTAAAACGGTAAGCAACATTTTTTTCACATCAGTCTCATTAGTTTATTGTGGCACCTCGTATACCAAAGGCTATCTGTCCGATAGAACATAAAGCGTGATTCATCTGAAAAGGCCATCTGTCGCCATTTGGTGGACGTCCACTAAATGGCGACAGATGGGTCGCAGGGGTGCATTAACCAGGCGCCTGCTGCTCAGGTCCACACGCAACAATGATCGCTGAACAGTCGTTGCGGACACTCTGTTGATAGCTCTTTGGTTCGTCTGGTCGGGCATTTGCATAACGTTTGCCCCTCTATTGCCCCTTTATTCACACCTGTCATCTACGGCCTATTGTGCACCAAAGTTCTAGGCGCTACAGTCTGCAACCGCGCGACCGCTACAGTCGCAGGTTCGAATTCTGCCTTGGGCATGGATGTGTGTGATGTCCTTAGGTTAATTAGGTTTAAGTAGTTCTAAGTTCTAGAGGACTGATGACCTCAGAGGTTAAGTCCTATAGTGCTCAGAGCCATTTTTTGCACCAAAGTTGCCTCAGCGCCGGTTTTGAATAGCGTCATTTTGCCATGCACGCTATACTTTAACCATGACGGCCCCGCTAACAGTTTACAGAACCTAGCCACTTTGAAAATGCTTCCACCATTGGCCTCCGAGCCAATAATCATGCCCTTTTGCATGTCAGATAAATTGCTCCGTTTCTGCATTCCAACAACGACTGTACTTCACTTGCCCCCCCCCCCCCCTTCCCGTCACACTCAATATAACCATCACTGCCAGTGCTGCCTTCTGCAGTCTGGCAGTCAAAAATGGCTCTGCACACTATCGGACTAAACTTCTAAGGTCATCAATCCCCTAGAACTTAGAACTACTTAAACCTAACTAACCTAAGGACATCACACACACCCATCCCCGAGGCAGGATTCGAACCTGCGACCGTAGCGGTCGCGCGGTTCCAGACTGTAGCGCCTAGAACCTCTCGGTCACCCTGGTCGGCAGTCTGGCAGTCTGTGAGTTGTTTTTTCATATCGATTTCGAACGTGGGTATGGTCACATTAATGTGACTGGATAGTGTATATTCGACAATGTGGATTTCATTGTCTCCACTATCAATTGCAGGAATACTTTTCGTGTCTTGACGGTTTAAAAATCGTCTCTCCAGCCTCAACTTTCCCAACATCTCAAGAGGCCCAGAGGCTTAAAGTGGCTACTTCTGTGATGGAAGTAACTAACCTATGTGCTACAGAACTTCAGGTATTTCAACACAAGTCAAGCAATCCATTACAGCATGATTACTGTTCTAGATTTAAACACGATCAGTTCTAATATAATTGCATAGGCTTCCGCGGCCAGAGTCAGTCGACATAAAAGTTTTCTGGGTTTGATTCCGCCTCATAATGTAAAAAACTACTGCTGCTGGAGAAAATCCAACGTTTCGGCCACGATTGCAGCGGTCTTCTTCTAGGTCCCACAGTTTTTTACATAATGACGCGGTACAAAACCCAGAAAACTTTTATGTCGAATAATCAGTTCTATTGCATGAAAAAATTGGCCCGCGCCTTGCGAAATATACTGTGGATGTGTAGTAAGTGGCTTGAGTCAGTGTGGCTCACTATGTAAGTGCCAGCAATTATAATGAAAGAGATTTATGCAGACCACCAGTAACACAAATAATGATGACAGAGGTGCAATAGTTTTTTGGTCATTCATTAACTCACCACCAAGTAACTACATAACCATTACAGGGCTTTACAATAATCTGTCATCGACAGACAGCATCAAGATGCCACATTTGTGAATTCAATTCATTTCTCACCAACACTATATATATATATATTACTGACAGCGTCAAACTTACAAATGAAGCACTTCTCAAACACCGTTTATAGTAACATGTTTAACATTAAAGCTCATTTCACAACTCACTTAATAACTGAGCAAAACTCCACTAATAAACCGATCCCACTGAAACTGTTTTGTCTGCGTAGATGAGAGATCTGGTAAGGAAACACTGGGCAGACTAGGGAGAGACAATCTGTCTGTAAACTAAAGGCGAGCAGCGCTCGTGGTGGAGGAAGTTGTCTTTCCCCATAAGAACGCTACAAGTGCTGTACAGTATAACTAAAACTCTATTTCCCTGGTATTAGCACAGAACACCGTGCAGAGATTTACGTAGAATCGATCCGTATGCTTTTCTTGCGATTGTACCATTAGCAATTCATATCTGCATTCAATCCAATGTTAACTCACTTTGTGGTATATAAACACCCCCTCCTTGAAAAAGTGTCTGTGTACTGTGTTGCCAGTGATTCATAAAGCCAGCTGCGGGAGTGTCAACATAATTTTGAGAAATACCCTTTAGCTGCTTTATATGACGTTGTACGGCGGAGACAATAGGGAATTGCCTGCTCGCTCTCCATTTTGCAGACCTGTGGGAAGAAGTACATAATCATAATCTGATGAGCTACTTTCCCTCGTGCTCCAACCATCCAGCCAAGTCTTTCCATCTTGTTTCATCCCTTAATATGGCCCCACTTCATTTAGATGTGGTACACACATTTACTGTTTGTTCTTAACCCGCTTCATTTAACAATAAACATCAGTATTATCACACTGAAACATTATTTTTGATAATCTGCCATTCATCCATACCCTGCAACGTAGAATCTATTAAGCAAAGAGAAAAAAAATGAATAAAGCGTTCCTTGTAGGAAATTTTAAGTTGTTTTATTCTGAATCGGAAAAAATGCCGCTGTTTCGGAGATATTAAAGAAAAAGCTAAAAAGGAGGTCTTTACCACTACTCCCACCCCTTCCCCTCCTCCCCAGTCACACGCTCTGTGTAGGTACATGATGAAGGATCCCCAGGATACCGGAAAGCTAATGCTTATTTTTTTAAAAAAATTGAAACACCGATCGATCTTAAACATTGGCAAAGACGTTCATTGTGAATGCGCGGTGGGTTGATCACAAATGAAGGGAATTTCATTCAATTATTTGTATATGATTTCGTTTTTTGGACAGTCTCAATTAGGCTCTCTCGCATGTAGAAGTTTTGTTACGCTGTACTGCTCGGAGTTGATGGGCTACGAGAGTGTTGTATCGCATGTGTTTTCCGAATAAGAGAAGACTTAATGACAGTGTTAAGCATTTTTATTAAAGTGAAATAGAACCAAGTAAAGAAAAATTCCTTCATATTTTGCAACACCCTGGGAGCCACTGGTGTTCCCTGGAGTCAGCTACCTTCATCTGCAATAGAAGTCCACGGTCATACTTTCGTAAATTAACAGACGGAGAAGCTTTCAGAAGACGATATATATATATATATATATATATATATATATATATATATATATATATATATATATCAGTGTAGGGCTGGGGCCCATGAACGTACATATTTGGAAACATTCTAAAACGAAAGCATATGTTTTTTAACACAAACTTATGTTTTTTAAGTGGACCTCCTATATTATTTCTTCAGCAATGCATAGCATGACAAAGCACATACACAATGGCTTTGATTGCATCGCAATATTCCCATTACATCCCGAGATATTGAGGCGCGAAGTTGACGCTGAAACACCCGACATGCGCTGCTAGCGCACGTCCTAAGGCTCAGGTGTGAACCCCATGCTGCCCGTAATCGCGATGTGATTTACATGTGTAATCACACCTCCACACTTATCAAGAGAGACACTTACTTGTTTTAGAATGTTTCCAAATATGTACATTCATGGGCCCCATCCCTACACTGATACCGGTGAAAGTCGTTTTCTAATAGCTGTTATTGTTCCAGAGATATTTTGGGTGGACAAGACAGCTGAGACCCCCTGTATATAGTGATGGACACAGAAGAACAAACGACATAAAGTAAAGTGAATGAACATTAGCACAATTTTGTACACGCAGAAAATTTTGTAATAATGCAATCGTACTAATATTCTCTCTTCATTGCAAGCGAAAGGACAGTAACCAATCAATTTCTTTCATTCCTTCCTTTAAATTTTTAAATTAGTTTTTTATTATATTAGTGCTCACAACCCACCACCCACGATTTTTAATGTGTTCTTTCCGACACTCTCCCTTATTATTGTTCACAAATTTTCGACAGCACGAACTTTTCCCCCAGTCGACATTTTTCGGTCTTCGTTGACTGGGCTATTTATTGACTTCTGGTGTTAGTGTAACGCCAATTATAATGTATTCAGTATCTGTGTACTATATAGAACGCAAAATTAATGTAGTAAAATGCATCTGTCTTGCATATACTACAATCAACGTATCAAAGAGCATCAGCAAATGCCAGTAATTTAGAATATTAATTTTATATCAAAGTTGCTTCATGCAAACACACCATAATCCTATTGATTGAGTTTCCCATCGGTTCTTGATAGAATATTTTATACATTACGAATGAAAACACACACAACATTGATGTAATTGTGTAGAGTGTTACAGCACTGTTATGTGTGTTTTCATTAGTAACAGGGCAATTCTCTGTCCTGCCGAGTATCAAAATAAGTATTTCTATCTTAAAAATGGATTGTTCTATGTGAATTCATTTGCCTCAAAGAAAAGTCTGTGATTATGCTCTTAACAACTGCACGTATGGGTAGCAAAACGACTACATTTTGTTTTCAATTTGATTGTTTTATCCTTTACTTATTACGTGAGATTATGATTTTATTCTCAAGTTGCTTCATAAAAAATCTTGCATGTTGTATTTTAAATAAATCGTTTTGTCTCTAGATTGATCGCAATTTCCTGACACATTAAAACTGTAGGGGGGAATGTGGCTCGATCCCGGACCCTACGTCTTCATGGGCAAATGCTTTGTCGACTGAACTATCCTAGTGCGATTCACGACACACCCTCCCGTCTTCTCCAGTATCTCTCTTCCACCCTCCAAAAATCACGTACGTTCTCTTACTCATGATAAAAGGCGATGGTTGGTGTTAGAGTCCCAGTCCAGCACACAGGTTCCACCTGCTGTGAAGATTCACATTCTTTTGTGTCAAGAGCAGCTTAAAAACACAATCGTTTAATAAACTGTGATGCCTTCGACACGATAGATTTACATCGATGTTACCGAGGGACAGACTAACTTTAGATATTAATGTCAATGCCAAAATCGATACTGAATATCGAATTTGGTTGTGGAACTCAGCTAGCCAGGCCTTTTACAAGCGTGGGCCCCAAGGCCAAAACGTCACGCAGAACAAGATCAGGGCCCGCACAGGCGTTTCGTTGATCGCGATAGATTTTTGAAACGATTTTCGTGGTACTCCCCTTGCCCTTCAAAGTACTACGTAAAATATCCCGCCCCTTCTATCAGACATATCAAACATCGATTGAACAAATTTTCCGATATTTTCTATAGCTAAAAAAATTACTAGCATATAAATTAATTACTTTTCTTATTTCAACTTTCATTTTTTTCTATAAATTATTTTGGTAAACTTCACCCAGTAAATCTCCACATAGAAAAACTCGCAGTAACTAAGGCCAGGAGACCTTATAGGCACAAAAATGTTTATCTGACCATCAAAAATTTCACGTTTAGCGTTCACGAAATGCAAAGCAATATGCACTGTATTATCTCATAGAAAAGTGTATTACTTTTTAAGTGTTACGTGACGAACGTAATGACTAATGTATGTTCGCAATTTCTCAGGCGCAGGATTAGCTGTCAGATGTATAATATGTATCTTGATGACAGAAGTTGTATTTTACCTGAAATGTTGGTCCATCATTTGAAAACAGAATACAGCCTACAGCTCCAAACAAACAAACAAAAACCACACCTTTCCTTTAGGATGATGCACGGAGATTTTTCGACCCTCATTATAAAGTACTGTTGTCCTATTATTATATTCTTCCGTAACATCAATTTATAAGATATCCTTTAACTAATGTTGAAATTTATATTACTGACCCTTACCTTTAGTTGTCAATCATTTTTGTCTTTTCATCATTGAGATTTCTTTCTTTTTATCGGCATGGCTTAAGTGGATATTGGTTCATAAAAGCTCTCTTCACTAATTAAAAAAAACAATTGATGTAAAAAGATTACGCTAAACACATCACACACAGTAGTCTGTTGTGTGCCACGATTTTTGTCCGAACTCAAATTAAAGACACTCCGGGAGATCGTCTTCAAAGATGAACCCATTGTCGAAGTGTTGACTGTAAGACTGAACCACAATTTGTAAAATGCTGTCCTTACACTGCATGGCCTAACCACGACTGCCCCACCTCCCTGCTCACAGTGGAATGACATGCGTCAAACTTGCCTTGGTGCCTCGTCATCTCATTCTTCTACGACGATCATCTGGCAGCAAAGTCCGGCACTCGTCGATGAGCAGAACACTACGCCACTAATCCAACTGTCATTCTAGTTCATCCCTTGGTCGCGTTATCCGCGTACGATGGTGTCAGTCACTTGATACTCTTATTGGTACTCGACGCATATGGGCACAATTTTCGCGTGGAGACGTTCGCATACTTTATGGGCCGACACAGCTAGTTGCCTCTAAGAAATAGAGCTGAGCTATGTTGCATTCTCCATGGAGCATGTGTATACAAGCCATATTAGCAGTCATCAGTTGGTGTTAAATGCGGACGACTAATACGAACAGAACTTCGACGTATTGTGTGTGACGATGGAGACTGAATGTATGAATGACTTTCATTTTGAGGACGCAAAACTGAGTGCAAGTTTCCCCTGTTGAGATTTCTTCAGGCCACAAAGTGATAATGTGCGAACGTTCGAAGCTTAAAATGGTCCTTTGAGGCAATTCGGCAGGCAACATAAACCAGATGCATTGTCTCATTCAGATCTGGAAACACAGTGTGTTCAACTAAACTGCTCTTAGAATGGAGGCTTAATTAAACAGACGGTTCTACGTATCGGTTCCCTATGATCAATAGAGTACCGAGAAAGAGGTTTCCGACCACAATAAGCACTAACCATGGGGTATCGTCTCAGTTGTGCGACTGGATTCGTGATTTCCTGTCAGGAAGGTCGCAGTTCGAAGTAATAGACGGCAAATCATCGAGTAAAACTGAAGTGATATCAGGTGCTCCCCAGGAATGCGACCTGGGACCTTTGCTGTTCCTGATCTATATAAATGACCTGGGTGACAATCTGAGCTGTTCTCTTAGGTTGTTCGCAGATGATGCTGTAATTTACCGTCTAGTAAGGTCATCCGAAGACCAGTATCAGTTGCAAAGCGATTTAGAAAAGATTGCTGTATTGTGTGGCAGGTGGCAGTTGACGCTAAATAATGAAAAGTTTGAGCTGATCCACATGAGTTCAAAAAGAAATCCGTTGGAATTCGATTACTCGATAAATAGTACAATTCTCAAGGCTGTCAATTCAACTAAGTACCTGAGTGTTAAAATTACGAACAAGTTGAGTTGGAAAGACCACATAGATAATATTGTGGGGAAGGCGAGCCAAAGGTTGAGTTTCATTGGCAGGACACTTAGAAGATGCAACAAGTCTACTAAAGAGACAACTTACACTACACTCGTTCGTCCTCTGTTAGAATATTGCTGCGCGGTGTGGGACCTTTACCAGGTGGGATTGACGGAGGACATCGAAAGGGCGCAAAAAAGGGCAGCTCGTTTTGTATTATCACGTTATAGGGGAGAGAGTGTGGCAGATATGATACACGAGTTGGGATGGAAGTCATTACAGCATAGACGTTTTTCGTCGAGGCGAGACCTTTTTACGAAATTTCAGTCACCAACTTTCTCTCCCGAATGCGAAAATATTTTGTTGAGCCCATCCTAAATAGGTAGGAATGATCATCAAAATAAAATAAGAGAAATCAGAGCTAGAACAGAAAGGTTTAGGTGTTCGTTTTTCACGCGCGCTGTTCGGGAGTGGAATAGTAGGGAGATAGTGTGATTGTGGTTCGATGAACCCTCTGCCAAGCACTTAAATGTGAATTGCAGAGTAATCATGTAGATGTAGATGTAACCATGTGAGTCATAGTGGTGGGTGGAAAGTTCTCTGAACAGCCGATATACCGTTTAATTACTTTTACTACCATGTTCCAAGATTTTCCCAGATGAACTCCATTTTCGAGTACCGGCACCACAATCCCCAGTTTCAACTTACTTCTGTTATTGTTTTCCTCCTTTCATTGAACAAAACAAGACAGGCGTGGATTTTGTGAGAATGATGTCTCAGGTCCGGCTTCATATTATTTCTGCATTTAAAAAAAAGTGAGGTAGAAGAGGAAAATTTAGGTAAAACGCGGACAGCCAGCAAAAACAGAAACGCGGTGTGATGGATGGAACGAACGTGAACGTTGCATTAGTCTGGAATGGTGTTTTAGTTTGCGTGCTGCATATGAGCATATGAGACTGATCAATTACGTGTTCTAACTTAACTTAAGCCATAGTAAACAACTATAATAAGAAAGTAATTCGCTCATCGTTATGGTCTAGTATCCATTACATTTTCAACAGTACACTTGTGAAGCGGACGATAGCTTATCTCCAATAAAAGGGTGTCATGTAGGTACCTTCAGATCGAAAAAGCAAAAATGCCCTCTTGCCTGCCTGATGCCCTTGCTGCACGTAAATTCCAGCCTTCTCGAGAAGAGGCTATCAAGTCCGATTGCTCACTCCTCTACAGTGCATGCCGCGATCTAAACACTTGAGAAAGAATCGAAGCTGGTGGATGTCACGTAGACATATTGGACGGAGAGTGCTTGACGTATATCTGCAGTACCGCTCTTCTCGCTTACCAGTTGTTGGCCGAGGTAGAGATGATGGGAAACTATGCAAACTGTCTTTCACTGCCTTTAAGATCCATCGCATAAACTTAATAACGTAATCGCATACACCTAAATATCTTTGCAAAGTTCGTAGCACGGTTCCTCGCCTGCTGTGTGGGAGAATGGGTGCTCCTGGAGCAGCGGCGAATTGAATACGTCCGCGTCTCACGTGAAGAGTGTATCGTTCCGTCTTTTTGTGTCAGCGTGGTAATCGAGTCGAGAATTGGCCATAAACTGGTGCATTAAAGTTGTACACACTGTCCAAATAACAAATGATGGAAGGAGACGGATAGAAAAGAGTAGTAAATTGTTTATTACATCAACAATAATCGCCAGAACTCTTAATACATTTATCCCAATGTGAGACGAAAATTTGAAACCCTGCCCCTATATAATCTGCGGTTGCCTACGGAACCATGATTGCAACCAGGGCGTGATCCTCTTCGTCCGAAGAAAATCGACCACCACGAAGGTCTTTCTTGAGGTCTCCAGCAATATGGAAATCGTATGGGGAGAGATCGGCGCCGTATCGAGGATGTCTAAGCGCTTCCCAGAGAAACTTCTGCAGCGCAGTAGAAACAACCTTGGCAACATGTGAGGGGGCGTTTTGTTGTCAAGTTGGTTCGGCAACACTGCAGAAATTTCCCTACGGTGCCCTTACACACTCTCCATGCAGTCTCAATCCCTCCCCATGCAATTTTCGTGTTTCGGTGCTCTGAGATTCTTGGCTATCGATATTTGCGGATGAAGAGGTGCACGCCTGAATAGAATCATGGTTCCGTAGGCAACCTCAAACATTTTTCCATGGTGGCATCGACTAAATCGACTAATTTGTTCACAGTGGAATAAATGTATTAGCTGTTATGGCTACTAATTTTGAATTTTGAAATAAAAAACAATGTATTTACTTTAACCATTCGTTTTAATTTGACTGCCCCCTATATAATAGTGGACTCGTAGTATAATTTTATGTCGTTCACTGACTTCCTTCACTAGTTTTAAGATAATTATAACGTATGCGTTGTCAGTGCAGTATACAGGACATACAAGTCATGTAGTAAAAATTACATACTGTGCACAATCTGTTGTTGTTGTTGCTGTGGTCTTCAGTTCAAAGACTGGTTTGATGCAGCTCTCCATGCTGCTCTATCCTCTTCATCCCTGAGTAACTAATGCAACGTATATCCCTCTGAATCTGCTTACTGTATTCATCTCTTGGTATCCCTTTACGACTTAAACCCCCATGCTTCCCTCCAGTACTAAATTTGTGATCCCTTGATGCCTCAGAACATGTCCTACCAACCGGTCCCTTCTTGTAGTCAAGTTGTGCCACAAATTCCTCTTCCCCCCAATTCTTGTCAGTAGCTCCTCATTAGTTATGTGATCTACCCATCTAATCAGCAGCATTCTTCTCTAGCACCACATTTCAAAAGCTTCTTTTCTCTTCTTGTCTAATCTGTTTATCGACCATGTTTCAGTTTCACACGTGGCTATACTCCATACAAATACTTCCAGAAAAGGCTTCCTGACACTTAAATCTATACTCGATGTTAGCAAATTCCTCTTCTTCAGAAACGCCTTGCTTGCCATAGCCAGTCGTCATTTCATATCCTCTCTACTTCGACCATCATCAATTATTTTGATTCCCATATAGCAAAACTCATCTACTACTTTAAATGTCTCATTTCCTAATCTAATTCCCTCAGCATCATCTGTTTTAATTCGACTACATTCCATTATCCTCGTTTTCCTTTTATTGATGTTCATCTTATAGCCTCCTTTCAAGACACTGTCCATTTGGTTCAACTGTTCTTCCAAGTCCTTTGCTGTATCTGACAGAATTACAATGGCCGGCCGGAGTGGTCAAGCGGTTCTCGGCACTACAGCCTGGAACAGCGCGACTGCTACGGTCGCAGGTTCGAATCCTGCCTCGGGCATGGATGTGTGTGATGTCCTTAGGTTAGTTAGGTTTAGGTAGTTCTAAGTTCTAGGGGACTGATGACCGCAGAAGTTAAGTACCATAGTGCTCCTAGTGCTCAGAATCATTATAGAGTTACAATGTCAGCGGGAAACCCCAAAGTTCTTTTTTCTTCTCCCTGGATTTTAATTCCTACTCCAAATTTTTCTTTCCTTTAATGCTGTTTCAATGTACAAACTGAATAACATCGGAGATAGGCTACAATCCTGTCTCACTCACCTCTCAACCATTGCTTCCCTTTCGTGCCCCTCTGCTCTTATAACTGCCTTCTGGTTTCTCTACAAATTGTAAATAGCTTTTAGCTTCGTGTATTTTACCCCTGCCTCCCTCAGAATTTGAAAGAGAGTATTACAGTCATAATTCTCAAAACATTCTTTAAGTCTACAAATGCTACAAACGTAGATTTACCTTTCCTTAACCTAGCTTCTAAGATAAATCGTAGGGTCAGTACTGCCTTGCGTGATCCAACTTTTCTACGAAATCCAATTTGATCTTCACCGAGATTACTTCCATCAGTTTTTCCATTCCTCTGTAAGCAATTTGTGTTGGCATTTTGCAAGCGTGTCTTATTAAACTGATAGTTTGGTAATTTTCACACATGTCAGCGCCTGCTTTATTTGGAACGAAAATTATTATATTCTTCTTGAAAAAAAAAAAATGGTTTAAATGGCTCTGGGCACTATGGGTTTTAACATCTGAGGTCATCAGTCCCTTAGAACTTAGAACTACTTAAACCTAACTAACCTAAGGACATCACACACATCCATGCCCGAGGCAGGATTCGAACCTGCAACCGTAGTAGTCGCGCGGTTCCGAACTGAAGCGCCTAGAACCGCTAGGCCACCGCGGCCGGCTACTCTTCTTGAAGTCAGAGGGTATTTCGCCGGTCTCATACATATTGCCCTCCAGATGGAAGAGTCTGGTCATGGCTGGCTCTCCCAAGGCTATCAGTAGTTCTAATGGAATGTGTCTACTCCCGGGGCCTTGTTTCTACTTAGGTCTTTCAGTGCTCTGTCAAATTCTTTACGCAGTATCATATCTCCCGTCTCATCTTTATTTACGTTCTCTTCCATTTCCAGAATATTGCGTCAAGTACATCGTCCTTGTATAGACCCTCAATATAGTCCTTCCACCTTTTGACTTTCCATTTTTTGCCATCTGAGCTCTTGATATTCGATATTCGTACAGGTGGTTCTCTTTTCTCCAAAGGTCTCTTTGATTCTTCTGTAGGTGGCATCTATCTTACCTCTAGTGACATATGCTTCTACATCCTTACATTTGTCCTCCAGTCAATCCTGCTTAGCAATTTTGCTCTTCCTGTCGATCTCATTTTAGAGACGTTTGTATTCCTTTCCGTCTGCTTCATTTACTGCATTTTTATATTTTCTCCTTTCATCGATTAAGTTCAATATCTCTTGTGTTACCCAAGAAGTTCTACTACCCCTCTACTTTTCACCTTCATGATTCTCTCCTACCTTCACTATTTCATCTCTCTCAATCTTCTTCTACTTTATTCCTTTGCCCTGTTCTTATCAATCTTCCCTTAATGCTCACTCTGAAACTCTCTGCAGCCTGTAGTTCTTTCAGTTTATCCAGATCCCATCTCCTTAAATTCCTACCATTCGCAGTTTCTTCAGCTATAATCTACAGTTCATAACCAATAAATTGTGATCAGAATCCACATCTGCCTCTGGAAATATCTTACAATTTAAAACCTGGTTCCTAAATCTGTCTTACCATTATGTAATCTATCTGAAACCTTCCAGTGTCTCCAGGTCTCTCCGATCATACAACCTTCTTTCAAGATTATTGAACCAAGTGTTAGCGATGATTTAGTCATTCTGTTCAAAATTCTACAAGGCGACCTCATCTTTCATTCCATTTCGTGCAAAATTTACAACGAAGATGTCAGTCATCGTCAGTATATCCAAGTTGCTTCGTGCAAACCTTACACAGTTCTCGTAGTCTGCCCAGTATTCAAAAGATAGGTTTCACCTCAAAAGGGATTGTTGTAAATGACCGTCTTTCTCTTATCGATGTACTGTAATAATAGCACATACTGGTAGTAAAAACATGTGTCCATGTCCATATTTTGTTAGCTATTGAAATGTTTTATCTTCTAATTATTACGTTCATGTTTCATTGTATACTCAAGATGCTTCAGAAAACATAGCAAAATTTCCATATGTCTTGTTGTATTTTAAATAAATTCCTTTGTATCCAGAATGAATTTTCACTCTGCATCGGAATATACGATGATTTGCTGCTTCCTGACAGGTTAAGACTTTGTGGCAGAGCAGGGTAAGGACCCCAGAACGTCTGCCTCCTTTAATTACGAGGGTAAGTCAATTATTATCCGCAAAGTAGTAATAAAATTTTATTGTAATCAAATAGGAAACTTACAAGAGCATCGTTTTTCGACATTGTCTCCTTGCGTTTCAGTGCACTTGGTCCATCGTTGTAGAAGCATCCTGCTGCCCTCATAGAAGAAGGTTCTCGGTTGAGATGCGAGCCAGGAATGCACCGCTTCTTTCACTGCTTCGTCCGAGGCAAATCGACGGCCCCTAAATGCCTGTTTGAGTGGACCAAACAAGTGATAGTCAGAAGGGACCATATCGGGACCATATGGAAATCCAGTACTTCAGATTTGAGTTTCTGGAGCGTTTCAGCAGTGTGGGCAGCAGTATGAGGACGGGAATTATCGTGCAACAGCACAACACCTTTTGAGAGCAATACTCGGCGTTTGCTTCGAATTGCAGGCTTTAGCCCGGCAGTAAGCATCTCACTGTAATGTGCACTGTTTATTGTTGTGGCCCTCTCCCCATAATGTTCCAGTACTGGACCTTCTGCGTCCCAAAAACCCGTATCAGTTTTCCTGCGGACGGTTGGGTCTTGAAATTTTTCTTGCACGATTAATTTGGATGTTTCCATTCCCTACTCTACCGTTTACTCTCCGGCTCGTTATGATGGATCCATGTTTCGTCACCAGTAATGATCCTGTCTAAGAAGTTTTCCGCTTCGTTACCACAGCGACCCAAATGTTTTTTGCAGATGTCCAAGCGTGTTTGTTTATGCAACTGTGTGTGTTTTGGGACCCATCTTGCACAAACTTTATGAAACACAAGTCTGTTGTGGATGATTTCGTATTCAGTACCATGATTAATTTGCAGACGCCATGTGCCACATCGTCAATAGTTAATCGTCTGTCTAAGAGAATCGTTTCGCGTGAACGCTCAATGGTTTCTTCATTTCTGGCGGTACACGGTCGTCCGGCTCCTTCATCGTGCTTAACACTTGTGCGACCATTTCGGAATTTTTCAATCCATTCGTAGACACTCCGTTGTGCCAAAACACTGTTCCCCTACTGTACCGAAAGTCTTCGAGGAATTTCGGACCCTGATGCACCTTCCGACCACAGAAAACGGAATACTGAACGTTGCTCTTCTTTGGTACAAATGGACAGCGGAGCAGCCATGATAACAGCACGGCAGCGATAACGAAACTAACCTAGGAGCTTGAAAATTGCAAAGATAGAACAACAAATAAACAAAGCATGCGTCATAATAATTGACTTACCGTCGTACTTGATTATGCAGGCCTGACACACGAGGTACTCTCATATCCTTATTTCCTCCAGTAGCGCTCCCCTACCCTAAAAACTTCATATAAATTATGTCTTTCAGAATAAAACTCGTAAGTTTCGTGTTCGAGTTTCGGCACCGCAGGCAGTTTTAATGTTCGGTGAATTTTCAGATTTTTTCCGTCAGGAACAACTTAAAAAACACGCTCAGTTAATATATTGTGATGCCTTCGATATCGACACATTTGAACCGTTATTACAGAGGCTTCAACGCAGTTTGTGGTATTGATATGGTAACCAAATAGAGTATCGAATCTGGATAGCGAATGTCCATGCCTTGGCCTATTATAAGCATGTGCCCAATGCAAACACATCACGCAGCACAAGTTTAGTGGTGGTAAATGCACTTCATTGAAGTTGACAGATTTTAGAAAAGGTTTTCGTGGTACTCTCCTCGTAGTTCAGACTACTGATGAGAGGTCCCGCCTCCTCTTACGAAACGTATCTTAGACCTTTAGAACAAATATTCTGACAGTTTTTGCAATTAAAAAATTACGATTAGTAAATACATTTTTTATCTTATTTAACCTTCATTTTTCTTTAGAATGAAAATGGCGGCTCCAGTCCCTGGCAAAGTATCGCCATCAAGGCGCTTCCTGGCTTGCATGAAGGGGCTTTTACTAAGGCCCCCTAAATTTAATTATCTTTCCTTTAATGAAGTTAAACAAATCGGTTAATCCGTCGAGGCTCTAGAGGGTCGTGCACTAAAAAAGGTTTCGAGAAAAAAGCGTTTGAAGTATGGAGCAAAAAAAAAAAAGTTGTTTCAAAACTAACGGTTAATCTGCGATCCCAGGATCATGAAGGCATCCTTCCTCTTTCTCAAACATGCTGTGGTTTTGAATTAGGTGCTGTATTTTTCTGTCCAGGCTCTTTGAACAAACTGAGATATTCCTTGCTATGCGGCGGCCACGCCTTTCTCTTAGATAACTCCTCGGAGTTTTTCCTGTTCTCCCTACGACGATTCAGAACGTGTTCACGGTTTTGAGAACTTATGACTAACCTTCCTTGAATATCCCTACAGCTATATATGCTGCTATTTCAACAGTTTTTGTTATAAAATGCATACCTTTCCAAATGTACCCATTGAAGCCCTCGTTATAATTTTGCCTTTTGATCCGATTCATCTTTTAAGCAAATCTTCGTTGGACAGAAAATCGTATACTGGTCGAATCTTTTCTTGAACTAATTCATCGAGTTCCTACAGATGCTTATATTTTGGTCGGCACGCAGTTCCATTCAACACGCTGTAGCTTGAAAAATACTTTCACAATCAAAACATTCTTTTGCAGGCATAATTTACATACTTCAGAGAAACACATTATGTCGAAAATACATGTTTTCATAGGTGTGGAACAAAATCTTCCCTTAATATACAGGGTGTTTCAAAAATGACCGGTATATTTGAAAAGGCAATACAAACTAAACGAACACCGATAGAAATACACCGTTTGTTGCAATATGCTTGGGACAACAGTACATTTTCAGGCAGACAAATTTTCGAAATTACAGTAGTTACAATTGTCAACAACAGATGGCGCTGCGGTCTGGGAAACTCTATAGTACTATATTTTCCACATATCCACCATGCGTAGCAATAATATGGCGTAGTCTCTGAATGAAATTACCCGAAATCTTTGACAACGTGTCTGGCTGAATGGCTTCACATGCAGATGAGATGTACTGCTTCAGCTGTTCAATTGTTTCTGGATTCTGGCGGTACACCTGGTCTTTCAAGTGTCCCCACAGAAAGAAGTCACAGGGGTTCATGTCTGGCGAATAGGGAGGCCAATCCACGCCGTCTCCTGTATGTTTCGGATAGCCCAAAGCCATCACACGATCATCGAAATATTCATTCAGGCAATTAAAGACGTCGGCCGTGCGATGTGGCCGGGCACCATCCTGCATAAACCACGAGGTGTTCGCAGTGTCGTCTAAGGCAGTTTGTACCGCCACAAATTCACGAAGAATGCCCAGATAGCGTGATGCAGTAATCGTTTCGGATCTGAAAAATGGGCCAATGATTCCTCTGGAAGAAATGGCGGCCCAGACCAGTACTTTTTGAGGATGCAGGGACGATGGGACTGCAACATGGGACTTTTCGGTTCCCCATATGCGCCAGTTCTGTTTATTGACGAAGCCGTCCAGGTAAAAATAAGCTTCATCAGTAAACCAAATGCTGCCCACATGCATATCGCCGTCATCAATCCCGTGCACTATATCGTTAGCGAATGTCTCTCGTGAAGCAATGGTAGCGGCGCTGAGGGGTTGCCGCGTTTGAATTTTGTATGGATAGAGGTGTAAACTCTGGCGCATGAGACGATACGTGGACGTTGACGTCATTTGGACCGCAGCTGCAACACGGCGATCGGAAACCCGAGGCCGCTGTTGGATCACCTGCTGATCTAGCTGCGCGTTGCCGTCTGTGGTTGCCGTACGCGGTCGCCCTACCTTTCCAGCACGTTCATCCGTCACGTTCCCAGTCCGTTAAAATTTTTCAAACAGATCCTTTATTGTATCGCTTTTCGGTCCTTTGGTTACATTAAACCTCCGTTGAAAACTTCGTCTTGTTGCAACAACACTGTGTTCTAGGGGGTGGAATTCCAACACCAGAAAAATCCTCTGGTCTAAGGAATAAACCATGTTGTCCACAGCACACTTGCACGTTGTGAACAGCACACGCCTACAGCAGAAAGACTACGTACAGAATGGCGCACACACAGACTGCGTTGTCTTCTATATCTTTCACATCACTTGCAGCGCCATCTGTTGTTGAAAATTGTAACTACTGTAATTTCGAAAGTTTGTCCGCCTGAAAATGTACTGTTGTTCCAAGCATATTGCAACAAACGGTGTATTTCTATCGCTGCTCGTTTAGTTTTTATTACCGTTTCAAATATACCGGTCATTTTTGAAACACCCTGTATCATCACACTGTTAGGAACTGGAGATATACTTACAGGAACGTCATTACATACCAGACACAAAGACGATATGATGCACTTGTTATCTAAAAAACGACAGTGAATGCAGACTGAACTGAAGTTGGTAGTTAAGAAAAAGATTTAGTTAAGAGTAAGTAGAGTGGAGACAAAAATCTTTTATGGTCGACATCAGCTTTAAAGTTAGTGACATGGAACATCTCCTGGAACTCAAAGCAGTAATTTGTGGACCTAACATGACTGATTACGTTTCAGTAAATGAAGCATTTAATCATGAGTTCTCAAAGAGATACCAAGACATTGTACAACTGATGTACAACATTATTTTCAACTTGAGTTGAAAGACGTACAATTTAGCATACGTCGTAGCACTCAGCTCATCTATAGTTTGTATAATCCAGGAATTTACAAGACATTTATAAAATGTTACCCCAAAAGCAATAGTTTTGACTATACAGACAAGCCGCTATAGTTATTTCAATATAGGGTTCAACACATTTGTGATAATGTTACGTTTTATGTTATGAAAGCCATAATGTCCCACCAACGTTCCGGTTTAACAGATTTTAATCTCGCTAGTTCCAAATGACTGACTGTGTCACCAACCGCAGGTCCAGATATATTACATATTCTAAAATTGAAATGTGTATAAATTTTACTTAATGTTAAATGCCTGTATATAAAGCTATTTCTGTTGGCAGAAAAATTAAAAGTTGAAAACAAAACACCAATGAGAAAATCCTGCTTAAAAAAGTATGGTGCAATATTCGCCTCTTAGTAGTCTCACTGTGGTGAGGCAAGCCGGAACTCTGAGCTTAAACGGCTGCACTCACGGAGCGTGAACAAGTTAGCCGGCCGCGGTGGCCGAGCGGTTCTAGGCGCTTCAGTCGGGAACCATTCAAATGCTACGGTCGCAGGTTCGAATCCTGCCTCGGGCATGGATGTGTGTGATGTAGGTTTGCCTTTCCTCTATCTTCTAAAATAAGTCGTAGGGTCAGTATTGCCTTGCGTATTCCAACATTTCTACGAAATCCAAACTGATCTTCCCCGAGTTCGGCTTCTACCAGTTTTTCCATTCGTCTGTAAATAATTCGTGTCAGTATTTTAGAGTCATGGATTGTTAAACTAATCGTTCGGTAATTTTAACACCTATCGACACCTGCGTTCTGTGGGAATGCAATTATTGTATTATTCTTGAAGTCTGAGGGTAGACTCTATGAGACTGTAAACAGACTATGAGACATTCAGAAAAATATTATCCGTACAATCCCGAAGATACAAGCTGGTGACAATAAGCGTATGCAAAAGAATGGAAACGGAAGTTGAGGATCTATCAGATTACGATCATTTTGGCGTCAGAAAAGGTGAAGGGACAAGAGAGGTAGGCTTGATAATGGAAGCAAGGCTAACGAAGATTCAAGACGCGTTCATAGGATTTGTCGATCTAGAAAAAAGTTCGTCAATTTAAAATAATGCAAAATGTTCGAAAGTAAATGTAAACTACAGAGAAGAAGGATAATAAACGATATGCACAAGAACTTCGGGGGAAAATAAGAATGAGACACCAAGAAAGAGGTACTCTGATTATAGAAAGAAATGTTCAGGAGAGACATTAAAATTTAGGATGAAGGAATGTCAATAATGAAATTCGTTAATGATGTTACTATCCTCATTGAAAGTGACGAAGAACTACAGGACCTGTTGAATGGAATGAACAGTTTAATGAGAACAGACTGTGGACTGAGAGTAAACCGAAGAAAGATGAAAGCAATACCAGTATCAAAAATGACTAATAAACTTAACATTAAAATTGGGTAAGACAAAGTAGACGTAGTGAGGGAATTCTGATACTTTGAAAGCAAAATATGATATGCTGGATAAAGTAATAAGAACATGAAAAGAAAGCTAATACAGATAAAACGACATTCCTGGCCACAAGCTATTTATTAGTATTAAACATCGCTCTTAAATCGATGGAGAAATTTCTGAGAATGTACGTTTGAAGCGAAGCATTTTTTGGAAGTGTATCGTGTAAATCGGAAAACCGAAACAGAAGGAAACCGAAGCTCTTATGATGTGGAACTATAGAAGAATGCTGAAAGTAAAGTAGATTGATAAGTTAAGAAGTCTCGTGAGGAGGTTATGTGTTGATGATACGACGAAGTGTCGCGGAAAGTTGTTCAATGAGGGCCGGCCGCTGTGGCCGAGCGATTCTAGGCGCTTCAGTCTGGAACCGCGTGAACGCTACGGTCGCAGGTTCGAATCCTACCTCGGGCATGGCTGTGTGTGATGTCCTTAGGTTAGTTAGGTGTAAGTAGTTCTAAGTTCTAGGGGACTGATGACCTCAGATGTTAACTCCCAAAGTGCTCAGGGCCATTTGAACCATTTGTACAATGAGGTGCTTCCCCCAACGACAATGCCTAAGTTGATCGTCCTCATTACACAGTCAAACATGATAATCTTTTCGGCTATCAACTGTAGCTCAGCTTCTATTCTTGGGTATTTTACCCGATGACTTTCTCCTCTTTCCTTCGATAAAGAACACGACGTTGTAATATCCGTAGTGGAACATTTCATGAACGGCCATTATTCACGTTTCTACAAACACGGTCTCTGCCAAGTCATCCATCGCCAGGAGAAATGTGTCACAATGAAGCACGGATATTGCGACGTGACGGAATAAAATACGTTAATGTTGCTCTTGTTGATCTCGGAAGAGACCAACCTTAATCGTCTATACAAAAAATAACACGAGAGTGAAATAGAAGCCAAAACTTGTTACTTTCACAAAATAGTCTTCAACAATTTCCTAGCTCCAAATCCAGCTGATCCAGATAGTGGTTTCCACATAAAGTCAGTATTTACTGTCCATTTGATTTATGATGCAAATTCTGTACCTGCACTAAAATGCCATCTAGAGAGCATCTTTTATAGAGTTACAGATGAGCTTACCAACGTAAAGGCTACTGGCGTCATTTTTTAAAATTTGTTTGTTACACTTTTGCAGCCATCATATAATCTACTTACGCATTGTAGAATATACACAAACAACCTCTCTCTTGCATCTTGGAAATATACGAATAGTAAGCCAACGCCCACTAATTTCTTAATCAGAAACTTTCCGCAAAAGTCTAGAAGGTTTTTTCTGTTCACCGCTTTCTCTCAAATCAGAATATCGCCAAGTGACAAACTTATTTTTTCACGAGGAGCTGCATTGTCTGAGACTTTCCCGCTGGAAAATTTCAGACGCAAAGGAACAATATCGTAAAAACACGCTTTGCAATTCTTACCGCTATTGGCGAAAAATATTTACGCTGTAATGCTTCAGTTGCTGCCTTGTCGAGCGTAATTTAATTAGAGGCTTACGTCTTCGCAGGGTGTTCAAGCGACAACTGTCAACTCACGTCGGCGTGAGTGGAGCACTCAGCTAATTGAAAAAACGTTGCCCGCTCAGGAAACTAGGCTGACAAGCTGTTGCTACAGCTACTCAATCAACAGACGTGCCGATAAAAACCTCTGCCGTTGTCCTACATAAAAGCGGACACGTGGATAGAACGAGTATGTAGACGCTAAGGCTATAACTACTTTTACTTACAAGGGAAGAGCCCCTTACGAAGCGAACAATGTTAATGAAACTTGGCGGGTGCGAAGAGGGAGAAAAAGAATGCAATAATTATTTTTTTTTTTGTGCCTTATCTCAGTTTCAAGGCGTGAAACACGCCCCGAAACGTAATTTGGCATATTAGGTACGGAGGGTATATCTTCGAAACGATGATATATGAAAAAGTTTCTCATATAAAATTTCATACGTAATTAACGTTCTTGAAAACAGTGTAATTTTTGCATTGAATTTTATTATTTACTGTTTCACATATATGTATTTTGTTAATTAAAAATAATAAATTACTCATCATTATTATACAAAATCTTTATAAAAATGACAGTCTGTAAATAAATGATTAAAACATAACATTTTCTTACACCATGCCAATAAAATGAACGAATTTTTTCCACATAATGTACACAGTACACAACAAAGAACACAATATGAAACGTAATTCAGAAGGCTTTTAGATTGTCATGAATGGTCATCGAAATGTCTTGATTTGTATCAGGCATATTTCAGTACATTGGTATACCATTAGGAAAAGAATTGATTATATACTTATGACAGATGCTTAATTGTATTGTTTCTCAAGAGGAGTTTGACGTCAAGATCAACAGAACTAAGACCGGCCCCGGTGGCTGAGCGGTTCTAGGAGCTACAGTCTCGAATCGCATGACCGCTACGGTCGCAGGTTCGAATCCTGCCTCGGGCATGGATGTGTGTGATGGCCTTACGTTAATTAGGTTTAAGTAGTTCTAGGGGACTGATAACATCAAAAGTCCCATAGTGCTCAGAGCCATTTGAACCAGCCATCAACAGAACTAGATCTGAAAATCTTCTCACAAAGTTTTCCAACATAGAAAGCCGTATATATACCACGTCTGTACCTTTGCCATTGAGTCCTCTGGGATCACCAGATCAACAATTTCTGCCTCCAGGTGTGGTGACCAAAACGATATTTTTACACTAATAATCCACATTTTCGTAATTTTGAATATACTGATGGTAGTTGTGAACCGAGAATATAAGAATCTCATTTTGAAGACCCAAATGTCCTTGTGACGGTATCGAAATCAGGTAAACAAATATCCGACCAGGTTAAAATACATGTGAAAGATGGTTTCTTTCCCAGTGGTGGAGAAAAATCAGTGTTATTGCTACGCTGTTATGGTTCTCAATGTGAAAGAACCATATATCATTCTTGTAATAGTTTAGTGTCATACTAATGAGTTACTTACCATTTTCAGCTAACAAAACACACGTGTGCAAAATGATAAACCTAAAAAATTGAAAAAGTAAAATAATAATTTTAAACCTAAAACAAATATAAGTAAAATAAATAACTACCCTATCAATGAATGTTTAGAAATTTTAGTTAGGTATGTTGAAAATATTCTGACAAAGTATTTTCTGAACATGGTATTTCGGAAACACGCTTTATTACAAATGGTTTCATGTAGCTTGAAAGCTTCTCTTCTAATTTATGTTGTAGCAAAAGTTGCCATTTCAAAATTAGTTGAAGGTGATGGAGTATTTTGCAAAATTTCAATGCACTCCGTCTTCAGGCCACAAGTGGCCCATCGGGACCATCCGACCGCCGTATCATCCTCAGTTGAGGATGGGGATAGGAGGGGCGTGTGGTGGGCACACCACTCTCCCGGTCGTTATGATGGGTTTCTTTAACAGGAGCCTCTACTATGCTGTCGAGTAGCTCCTCAATTGGCATCACGAGACTCAAAATTTCAAGCTATTGCAAAATTGTATTACGCAGTTTTCAAGAACTTTAATTATATATCAACTTTTATACGTGAAGCATTTTTTATATATCATCGTTTGGAAGATATTCCCTCCAAACCTAATATGCTAAATTACCTTTCAGGGTGTGTTTTACCCCTTGAAAGTGAAATTTGGCCCTAACAAATAAATACATAGGTATTTCATTATTTTGCAACCTCTATACACTCGCCAAATTCCATTAAGAACGTTTACTGAAACTTGAGAATGTTCGCTTGTTATTAAAACACTGTGTCTCGCAATACTTCTGCTAACACTGAAAACCCTAACCTTTCGGCTCAAAGTTATGCATGTGGTTTAGAATCCTAAACTTAGTACTATAGAATGAGGAATTAATGGTTGGAAATGGATGTTTAGTTTTCTTATATTGACTCTGTTACGTTGCACCTTATATCAACAACTTTAGCTTATAGAAGCTATTCAAATTCATGAGTGCCTCTCTCAGTGCATAAGTTACGTTATCACTCATGGATAGAACTAAATTCTGGCTTCATACTCATTCGCCCCCTTTGTTTGCACAGGATGTTTATGATAGGGGTGTTACTACAGCTCTGCCAGTAATCTCCATATTACGCTATATGATCAAAAGTTTCCGGACAGTTTCTAGTGAATATTAATGGACACTTATTAAGTGGGTATTAATATGGCGTAGCAGCTATTCTTCCTTACGAGTCGAAACCAGAAGGCAGTAGTGTTGAACGCTAGGATTTGGAGCGAAGTCGACGTTCTAACCCATCCGAAAAGAGTTCCCTTGGATTCCGGGCACACCAGTCCATATGCGCTGCTTTATGACACGGTGCATTGTCATGCTAATACAGTCATCGTCTTCGTATTGTTCTTCTAGTGTGCATAGAACACAGTGCTGTCAAATGTATCCATATCCTTTCGCATTTGGCGTTTCTTCCTAATCACGAAGAACTCCGCATACCTTAACACTATCTCTTCTGTACTTCACGATCGCCATTACACATGAGTGCAGGTAATTTTATCCACGTATTCACCAAACACAAGCCCTTCCATAGAACTGCCACATGATATAGGACGCTCTATTACTTCAAATCACACATTTCGAGTCATCCACCGTCCAGTGGAATTACACTTTACACCACCTCAAGCGTCGCTCAGCTATGACTACGGAAATGTGTGGCCTATGAGGACCGGCGCCACCATTTCGCCCCATTCTTTTGAACTCGCTAACCATCGTCATTGTACTGGCTGGTCTGTTGGTAGCACTTTGGAACCACGAGTGATTTCTCTCCCTGATTTCGTGTAACTCTCTACAACCACCCTCCGCTATGCTCGACAGACCCTGTCTAGTTTTGATTTAACTGTGGTTGTACCTCCGCGTTTCCACGTCACATCACCGACGGGCGGCTTGTGCAGTCTTAGAAAGGCTGAAATTCTCCCGATGTATTAGTTACTCTGGTATCATCCAAAGACTATTCCACGTTGGGGATAACTCAGCTCTACTGATCGTTCTATTCGCTCCTCTGCTATTTCTTCTGTACAGACAACACCAAACTCCCAGCCCCTCCTTTAACTTGGGGCAGTTTCGCAATACAAAACCGTGTCTGGACAGTTTTGGTGAGATAGTGTATATTTTCCGAAGTGTCCATACAATGGGACGTGTTTCTTTCTTTCTTTCTTTTTATACCCATTTAGCTATCAGCTATATCCCTCAAGGAAATACTATTACGACAGCGTATTGAGGCGATTTACTTGCCACTTACGACGATACGAATGTAAGGAGAGTCCAAAAACATTCTCCGTCAGGAGAAAATATCCGACTTAGCCGCAAATCGAACACAGGCCCCTCTGGTTAGGAATCCGCCGCGCTGACATAAGGAAGTTGACGGGTGCGCATTGAGGAGTTTTCGCCCACTTGGCTTGTACTCGAATTTCCCCCTGAGAACTGTTTCATCGAGAATCTTGGGCTGTGCTCTCTGTGGCTTGAATGACCCTGTTTCTTGAAACTTCCAATCAATGGCGGTAAACTTCTTATTGTTAGGATGATACCTACTGAGAAAATGTTCTCTGTATAATTGTTCAGCTCTCCAATCACTACGTCGTGCTTCACTGTACTTAAATTACATGTCTTAAAATATCCTTAAAGAGTAATCTTAAATCTTCGACAACTGGTCATAAACGGGGCTTCAAGCATCCTTTGTCGGAACAATGGGATCGATGAGATTGTCAAAAAGTTCAGTACGCGTCGCATGATGTTATGTCAGAGGACTTCCACACTGGGTACATGGTTGAGTAGAAAACGCTTTTACGGTACGGGTGTATGCAGTCACCAACGCATGTCGAATGATTGACAATCTTAGCCATTCAGATTCACTACGCAATTCTTTGAAAAGTGGCCCGCATCTCGTGGTCGTGCGGTAGCGTTCTCGCTTCCCACGTCCGGGTTCCCGGGTTCGATTCCCGGCGGGGTCATGGATTTTCTCTGCCTCGTGATGGCTGTGTGTTGTGTGAAGTCCTTAGGTTAGTTAGGTTTAACTAGTTCTAAGTTCTAGGGGACTGATGACCATAGATGTTAAGTCCCATAGTGCTCAGAGCCATTTGAACCATCTTTGAATAGTGTTCAACTCATTTCGCACCTGAACTTATTTCACTTGCCGATTTTCTGCAGTTTTATTCCAATCTACAATTTTTAAACCCACGTCACGTGATAACGTGCGTGATTTCACTCGCTTCTTCTAATACGCTACTGAGTATGAATCTTCAGTTCATGCAGTTGTCGAAAAAGGACAGCAAACACCAATGTGTTTGATTCATTTGATCCGTCAGTTAATTACTGCATGTACTTGAATTTTGTTATATACATTTTAGTTGGATTTCCCAGTATGATCATAATTTTCTTTGAATATACACACATCAAGAAACGTTTTGCGTCACGCCGGTTCCCAGAACTCTTGAAGTTATACGTTGACTGTGGGTACTGTATCGCAGACACAGTCCCTTTGACTCCTCAGAGATGTCACGAAACCCACCCAATGATGTAAACACCATGCATGAGCAGGGCATATTAGACGGAGGGAATCCAACAGCCGACCAGTTCCAGTCATTCCACCAGGAAGGAGGTACACGGCTGGTGTTGTCTGTAGTTCAACCATGCATAGGCGGTCAATTC
This sequence comes from Schistocerca gregaria, assembly GCF_023897955.1. NCBI lineage: Eukaryota > Metazoa > Arthropoda > Insecta > Orthoptera > Acrididae > Schistocerca > Schistocerca gregaria. Next base: position 534,735,827 of record NC_064920.1, on the reverse strand, counting down.
CGCGGTTCGATCGCGTCCGCATTGTTACTTTGTGCCAGGAATGGATCTCACCAAGGGAAGTGTCCAGGCGTCTCGGAGTGAACCAGAGCAATCTTGTTCGGATATGGAGGAGATAGAGAGAGACAGGAACTGTCGATGTCATGCCTCGCTCAGGCCGCCCAAGGGCTACTACTGCAGAGGATGAACACTACCTACTGATTATGGCTCGAAGAAACCCTGACAGTAACGCCACCAAGTTGAATGGTACTTTCCGTGCAGCCACAGAGCGTCGTGTTACGACTCAAATGCAATAGGCTGCATGTTGCTCAACTTCGCTCCCGACGTCCATGTCGAGGTCCATCTTTCCAACCACGACACCATGCAGCGCAGTACATATGGACCCAACAACATGCCCAGTGGACCGCTCAGGACTGGCATCAAGTTCTCTTCACCGATAAGTGTCGCATACCCCTTCAACCAGACAATTGTCGGAGACGTGGTTGGAGGCACACCGGTCAGGCTGAACGCCTTAGAGACACTATGCAGCGAGTTGCAGCGAGGTGGAGTTTCCCTGCCGTTCTGGGGTGCCATTATGTGGTGCTGACATACGCCGCTGGTGGTCATGGAAGGCGCCGTAACGGCTGTACGATACGTGAATGCCATCCTCTGATCGATAGTGCAACCATATGTGCAGCATATTGGCGAGGCATTCGTCTTCACTGACGACAATTTGCTCCTCCATCGTGCACATCTTGTGAATGACTTATTTCAGGACAACGATATCGATCGAGTAGAGTGGCCAGCATGTTCTCCAAACATGAACCTTATCAGACATGCCTGGGATAGATTGCAAAAGGGCTGTTTACGGACAACGTCACCCACCAACCACTCTGAGGGAGCTACGCAGAATCACCGTTGAGGAGTGGGACAATCTGGACCAGCAGTGCCTTGATGAACTGGTGGATAGTATGCCACGACGAATACAGGCGTGCACCAATGCAAGAGGACGTGCTACTGGGTATTAGAGGGGCCGGTGTGTACAGCAGTCTGGGCCACCACTTCTGAAGGTCTCGCTGTACATGTAGTGTACGGTTTTCATGAGCAATAAAAAGGGCGGAAATGATGTTTATGTTGATCTCTGTTCCAATTTTCTGTACAGGTTGCGGAACTGTCGGAAGCTGGGTGATGTAAAACTTCTTTTGATGCGTTTGCGTTTACAGCGTTAGCCACATATTATTGTTTCCCTATTTTTGTTATTTCATCACCTTTATTCCATTGAAGATGTATATTCAGTTATCAGGTAGGTAAATCACAACAGGGTGATGCAGCTATCGCTGAACAGAGTCGAAGATAGACTTGTTGGGAAACCATTTGATTTAATGTAATCAAAACAATACCTCATTCACATGAATTTCCCTCAGATGAAACGACAAGTTTATTGTTACGAGCCGGCCGAGGTGGCCGAGCGGTTCTGGGCGTTTCAGTCTGGAACCGCGCGACTGCTACGGTCACAGGTTCGAATCCTGCCTCGGGCATGGATGTGTGTTGTGTCTTTAGGTTAGTTAGGTTTAAGTAGTTCTAAGTTCTAGGGGACTGATGACCTCAGAAGTTAAGTCCCATAGTGCTCAGAGTCCTATTGTTACGAGCCACTTAACAGTCATAATAATCTGGTTGTTTCATTGGATAAATAGAATTTTTCTATTAGACTATTGTAGTTCATTGTGTGGGTTCCTGTAGTCATGTCCTAGTTCATGAACCACGGTCAACGTATGAGTGGCCAAGTAAGTGGTCCTGACAGTCGGGATACCAGTTACTTTGGAAGAAGGCTGGGCATCTCGGACATATTCTGAGTCGTGGTCACCTTTGTGGTCATACGGCAAAGACTACCAAATCCACCGGTTAGTCCCTCAGCCGTTAGGGGTAAAACCCAATGGGACTCGGGGCAAATAAGGCTAGCAACCTGCTTCCCCGGTACTTTAAATATGATGCTGGCAACAATCAGAGCAAAATGCCTCGGACCCTAGGAGGTGACGGAGTCCCACCTCTAACTGACAAACCAGGGACTCCTAAGATACGACTTGGCAGACAAATGGTAATGAGATGGGGAGCTATTAATATCAATGGGGGCTACTCAGGGAAGAAGGTAGAGCTGGCAGAGGCTGCAAGTAAGATGGGGCTGGACGTTTTAGCTGTTAGTGACATTCCGTTAAGGGGTGAGAAAGAAGAGGAAGTGGGAGAATACAAGGTCTACCTGTCAGGAGTCAAAGCAGGAATAGCACAATGGGGTGTAGGGCTTTACATCAGGAAAGAATTGGAACCCAGCGTAGTTGCAATAAGGTATGTAAACGAACGACTGATGTGGATAGATTTGACAGTGTCTAGCAAGAAAATTAGGATTGTGTTAGTATATTTGCATTGTGAAGGGACAGATCAAGATAAGATGGATAGTTTTTATGAGGCACTCAGTGATGTAGTTGTTAGAGCAAAGGACAAGGACAATGTTCTGCTCATGGGGGATTTTAATGCCAGGATTGGAAATCGAACAGAAAGGTATGAAAAGGTTATGGGTAAATTTGGAGAGGATATGGAGGCCAACATGAACGGGAAACAACTCCTGGATTTCTGTGCCAGTATGGGCTTAGTAATCACAAAGTCCTTTGTTAAACATAAGAACATTCATCGGTATACTTGGGAAGGCAGGGGAACCAGATCTGTCATTGACTATATAATAACAGATCAGGAATTCAGGAAGGCTGTGAGGGACACACGTGTATTCAGGGCATTCTTTGATGACACTGATCATTATTTAATCTGCAGTGAAATTGGTATTGTGAGACCGAAAGTGCAAGAGTTCAGGTCCATATGTAGGAGGATAAGAGTGGAGAAACTTCAGGATAAGGAAATTAGGCACAAGTTCGTGACAGCGATCTCAGAAAGGTACGAGTTAGTTGAATGTAGTCAATTACAGTCATTGGAAAAGGAATGGACAACGTACAGGGACACAGTACTAGAAGTGGCTAAAGAATGTCTTGGAACAGTAGTGTGTAAAAGTAGGATGAAGCAAACACAGTCAAGGAAGCCTGTAAAAGGAAAAAGAAGGCGTATCAAAAATGGCTACATACTAGAGCTCAGGTAGACAGGGAAAGTTATGTTGAAGAAAGAAACAAAGCCAAACAGATAATTGCAGCATCCAAGAAGAAATCTTGGGAAGACTTTGGAAACAGGTTGGAGACTATGGGTCAAGCTGCTGGAAAACCATTCTGGAGTGTAATTAGCAGTCTTCGAAAGGGAGGTAAGAAGAAAATGACAAGTATTTTGGACAGGTCAGGAACCTGCTGGTGAATCCTGTGGATGCTCAATGTAGCTGAAAATACGATCAGTAATGTTTCAGATTTCGAGGTAGAATGGGATAGGAATGATGATGGAAATAGGATCACATTTGAGTAAGTGGAGAAAATGGTCAACAGATTGCAGTGCAATAAAGCAGCTGGGGTGGATGAAATTAAATCAGAACTCATCAATTTACAGTGGAATGGCAGGTCTTAAATGGCTACACAGGATAACTGAAATGGCCTGGGAGTCGGGACAGGTTCCATCAGACTGGACAAAAGCAGTAATCACACCAATCTTTAAACATGGAAACAGAAAAGATTGTAACAACTACAGAGGTATGTCTTTAATCAGCGTGGTGGGTAAAATCTTCTCAAGTATTGTTGAAAGGAAAGTGCGAGTATTAGTTGAGGACCAATTGGATGAAAATTAGCGCGAGTTTAGGCCTCTTAGAGGTTGTCAGGACCAGATCTCTAGCTTACGGCAAATAATGGAGAAGTGTTATGAGTGGAACAGGGAATTGTATCTATGCTTTATAGATCTAGAAAAGGCATATGACCGGGTTCCTAGGAGGAAGTTATTGTCTGTTCTAGGAGATTATGGAATATGAAGCAAACTTTTGCAAGCAATTAAAGGTCTTTACATGGATAGTCAGGCAGCAGTTAGAGTTGACGGTAAATTGAGTTCATGGTTCAGAGTAGTTTCAGGGGTAAGACAAGGCTGCAACATGTCTCTACTATTGTTCATATTATTTATGGATCATATGTTGAAAACAATAGACTGGCTCGGTGAGATTAAGATATGTGAACACAAAATAACCAGTCTTGCATATGCGGATGACTTAGTTGTGATGTCTGATTCGATTGAAAGTTTGCAAAGTAATATTTCAGAGCTAGATCAGAAATGTAAGGACTATGGCATGAAGATTAGCATCACCAAAACGAAAGGAATGTCAGTGGGAAAGAAATATAAACGGATTGAGTGCCAAATAGGAGGAATAAAGTTAGAACAGGTAACGAGTAGTTAGGATGCATATTCTCACAGGATGGCAACATAGTGAAAGAACTGAAAGCGAGGTGTAGCAAAGCCAATGCAGTGAGCGTTCAGCTACGATCTACTCTCTTCTGTAAGAAGGAAGTCAGTACCAAGACTAAGTTATCTGTGCACCGTTCAATCTTTCGACCAACTTTGTTGTATGGGAGCGAAAGCTGGGTGGATTCAGGTTACCTTATCAACAAGGTTGAGGTTACGGATATGAAAGTAGCTAGGATGATTGCAGGCACTAGTAGATGGGAACAATGGCAGGAGGGTGTCCACAATGAGGAAATCAAAGAAAAACTGGGAATGAACTCTATAGGTGTAGCAGTCAGGGCGAACAGGCTTACATGGTGGGGTCATGTTACACGCATGGGAGAAGCAAGGCTACCCAAGAGTCATGGGTTCAGCAGTAGAGGGTGGGAGGAGTCGGGGCAGACCAAGGAGAAGGTACCAGGATTCGGTTAAGAATGATTTTGAAGTGATAGGTTTAACATCAGAAGAGGCACCAATGTTAGCACTGAATAGGGGAACATGGAGGAATTTTATAAGGGGACAGTGCTCCAGACTGAACGCTGAAAGGCAAAATCAGTCTTAAATGATGATGATGACTATTGGAGAGAACCAACATTTTAGTTTGGTTTGTATATAAGTTGTCCATGCTGTAAGGGAGATGCTAGACTCAACTGATCCCTAAGGCATACATATTTGATTTATTACAGTTTACTATGGGTTTTCACCCTTTATTCGTACGAATGATTTTGATTATATAGAATGGTGTGAGTGAACCAGAATACACGATAGAGTGCATACATACACGTTGTACATGATAGCGAGCTCAGATCTGAGTACATACATGCACCGTCCACATGATCAACTGGTTACTAGTAGAAGAAGAAAGAAAAGAAGGGACAGACAAATTTCAACGCGTAAGAAAAGAGTTTGTCTGAAGACGCAAAATGGCAAAGCTACTATGCCTGGAGATGAACTGCAAAGCCGTAGAGAAGGAAAAGAAGATACTGCATACAGGAAAATGAGAGGAACCATCGGAGAAAAGAGAAGCGCTCAGATGGCACGCCACGATAAATGAAAAGACAAGAGGAAGTGGATGAAGATGAGATGAAGGCTGCTATACGGCTAGGATAATTTGTAGTACACTGAGAGATCCCAATCGATGGCATTTTCTCATTATCGTAATCATCCTTGAGAACTAAACATGACCAGACTGTTCCTCCTCGTAGCGAGATATTCGAGACCCACATGGCTCTTCGTGTGTAATGTGGATATATGTCTCTCAAAGCACAACAATTCTCCTTCCAGTTGGCAAGTGTTCCATATTGTCTTGTTGAAGCTCACTTTCTTTCCATGTTGGTATCAAATATACAGTGTGCTTGACTAATGTGGATACAAACGAAAGGGGCGAGTAGAAGGCAATGAAACAATCATCCTAATAAACTTTGGTGCGGGAACCACTGATTTCCCCGACAATACATATTACGATTAGGAATATGAATATCTTGGATCCAAACTGTATGTATGCACTAGAGGACAAAAACATTACAACAAGAGTTCCTCGTGGCGTGCAAAGGCAGGCTTCAGTATGCCTCCTCATTGATGCGTGTACTCGTTCAAAAATCCCAGGCGTGTTTGAACTGCATTGACAACCACCCGCCCGCATCTCGTGGTCGTGTGGTAGCGTTCGCGCGCCCGGGTTCAATTCTCGGCAGGGTCAGGGATTTTCTCTGCCTCGTGATGGCTGGGTGTTGTGTGTTGTCCTTAGGTTAGTTAGGTTTAAGTAGTTCTAAGTTCTAGGGGACTGATGACCATAGATGTTAAGTCCCATAGCGCTCAGAGCCATTATTGACAACCACCCATAACGCATCCAGGAGTTCATCGACCTATCAACCGGGTTGGAACACACTAAAGCTTTTAAATATCGCTACACAAGAAAATAACAAAGGTTTCAAGTCGGGGGACCACATACTCTTCGGTGTTGGCGAGACACGACCGATGCGCCTGTTGTCGAAATACGGTTTACCAGTGCTTAGGAACTCGGAATGACGATAAAATCAAACGAAGACAGTGTATCATTTTGTAAATTATCCCTCGTGTTTGGGAATAAACATCGCCTTGTACCTTAAGAATATTGTAACATTGGAATGACTGCATTTTTGCGTACGTCCTATTGGGGAAACCATTAGTTTCTGGACCTGTGTTCGTTATGGTTAATCAAACTGCTTTTTATTCAGCAGTGAATATTCGGGGCAAACTGACGGTGTTGCATGCGAGTCCTCTTTCCCATCAGCATAATTTTTCATGGGAGATTTTGAGGACAAGGCAGAACTTAAACCAAAAGTGTTTTGGCGATATGTACATTACACTTTTGTCGTGTGGCCGCACTGTGAAAAAAAAATGTCATTATGTTTTACGGAATCTGAATTCAGTCCGTTAAAATATTTAATTTGCGACAAGGGCGGCTGCCTGTCGTATCTCGACGTCCAGGTCAGTCGGAAAGTGGATGGATCATTGAAGCATTACGTTTACCATAAGCCCACCCATATGGACCCAGATTTTCTGCTGTCACCACCCTTCATAAGCTATGGCCGTACTTCGAACTCTGGCACACTGTCTCTTCTTGAGTCTGATAAAGACCACCTCGCAAAAGATCTGGAACACCTACTGCCTGTGCTCAAAGATAATGGACGTTCTCCACGTCAAATTAGTATAACTTTAAGGAGTGAGGAACGTGACCACATACAAGTTCAAGAGGAGAAGGAGCTGTTCAAGTCCAATGTGTTCCTTCCATACATCGGCAATATTTCGTCCAAATTATGCAGAATCCCAAGTAAACATTATCTTATAGTTATCTTCTGCCCATCTAGAAAGACTTGTGCTCTTTTCGGTTCGGTAAAGGACGATCTGGTATTGCGGAAGGCTGGAGTCTCCAGAATATCTCGCCAGTGTGGCAGAGTCTACATTGGTTAGTCAACACGCACAGTACGTGAAACGTGCATTGAACATGATTGCTACACTCACCTTTCGTAGCCCATAAGTCAGCCATAACCGAGCATTATATCTCCACATGACATCTTGTGACTAGTCTGTCACGGAAATCTTGGCTCCACGAGATCTTTCTTGGATTGAGCTATTAAGGAACTGTGGACATACATTAAGCGGATGACCTTCTTCATCGCGAGGACAGCTTTTGAAATGGATAAGGCTTGGGAGTCGATGATTTCTTTAATTCATACTAATATTTTAAATGCGAAAGTGACTCTGTCTGTTCTCTGTTGGGCCTTCATGACTAAATAGGTGTTCCGATTTTGATGAAATTTGGTATGGTGAGAGCCTGAACGATGAAAAAGACCTTAGGCTACTTTAGAAAGTGTGTAGTACAACATATTTATTGATTTGAAGAAAAAAACTTGATCTTTGAAAAAGCTGTTTGCTCTTTGACTCATAAACTTATTTGAGAAAATACTTTATTGTTTGATATGCTCTACATAATACGATTCAGCGTAATGGATACAATGCTTATACTATCCTCAGTGTGTTTACTCTATACTTTCATACTAGTATCAGTCATTGGCTCGTCTCATTTTAGCCACTGAGCGCTACGCGTCTGTTATAGCTTCTGAAACGCTTGAAGACTCACAGCAACGGCGTCATTTAAATGCTGTACTACGACGGCATGGAACTCAGCTAATTTCCAAAAAGCGTTGGGATAAATTCTAGTCTCCGTTTACGCTTGTCGGTTTTGGGCAATGACGACTTACCAAAGGCAAGGATGCTCATAAAGGCAGTCTTTGAAAGCTGTGGATGATATTCCTAAACAAATGAAGGTAGCATATGATAAAATTAGAAACACAATTCATGTGATTATTTACTTTGTCACGAATTATATCGAAACAAATTGAGGATAACTGAAATAAATAAGAACAATATAACGGTGAAGTATCCCCCTTTGAAACAAATTATCGTCGTAATTTATGCGAGTAAAAAAGCACAGACAACCATTAAATTCCGAAACAGTATAGAGTGTGGTGAGGTAGAGAGATAATAAAAAAAGCGTTAATCTATACTAATTATTATTGAATTTAAGGGAACTACCGCAGGGATGTGTGGGGTCGGGATGGGAAGAAACTAAAATGTAACACAATAACGCAAAAATTAAATAAGTAATAACCCATATGAAATAGTAACAAGAAATATGGAAAAACCAAGCACAGAAATCCTAAAAAAAGGTCCTGCACAAATAACAAAAATTCACAAAAAGTAGCAAATACTGCAATCGACAACTAGGACTGGTGTATATAATTTAGTTCTAGTTACCGATTCCAATATTCATTACTTTTCACAACATTTCAGAGAACAAAGAAGTGCAGCAGTCCTATTACATTTCAGTGCACATACATGCTGCAAAAACAACCTAAATTATGAACCATGGAATAGTTTGATCCCCCGCTTTCCCGTTGTAGGTCATTTACATTCAATAATTGTTATAAAAAATTAACGCTATTTCGCAATATTATGACTTCATCATGCGCTATGCTGTAATAGATTTAAAAGTTTCCTGCGCTTTTCTTATTCGCATAAATTACGATAGTAGTTTCTTTCAGACATGTACATTTCTCTTTTTCTGTTCTTATTTGTTTCCGTTACTTTCAGTTCTTTTTGATATAGCTCGTGCCTGTGGACTGTGACTAGAACTTTGTCGTATGCTGCATTTGTTTGTTTACGAGTATGTCATTGTTTAAAGCAGAAGCGCGGAATCGGACAGCGGACTTGCTCCCGCAAGCATTACATATCGGAGCCACGGGCTGCCTCCAACCGACATACATCGAACGCGCGACAGTCCAGACGGCAAATCTGGATATTGCTTCCTACGTCGGTAACGGAACGTCGTATAACGTTGTCTATAGTGATAACTCACTCCGGTGTAGTATCGAGTTCAAATAGTCTCACGAGGCAGAAGTTAATCCTGCGATTGTGTTGTATACAATTGCTTACATGTTAGTTGGGAGTATGGGTTTTTGCTAAACCACGATATGAGGAACTGCTTCAATTGTTATCGGAAGACATGTGTGACGTTCCCTAAGTCAGTAGATAGTATTGCACAAAATTCGAGCAAAGGACTTCCATCAGGAAAAACGCATGGTTTGATATCTCCAAACCGGTAATCGAGAAGATTGTCATTATAGTGTTGTGCTGAGGAAAAGAACACACGTTAGAAGAAACTGTGTCAGAAACTTACACGTATCGGTGAATACTATTTGAAGCTGCTACGGTTTCTATCGTGAGATGTGCTACATTATCGTCACGAATAGAAGTGTCGCAGTTGGTGGTGTGAACAAGCTTGTAGAAGCTGGTGAAACTCATATCGCTAGTCGCAAATACGGGAGAGGTCATCTTTTAAAAAACGAAACAGAACATATATGCGTTTTTTGGAAGCACTGAAATGGGCACTTTCGGGATAAGAAAACCTTAGTGCCTCTTATAAAGCACTTCATTTTTCCAAGCACGAAAATTATAACAGACGTCTGGAGTCTCATAAAACTTTGAAAAAAGAAGGCAACATCACGAATTTTGAAGCATTCCATTGAATTTGTGCCTTCCGACGACCCATCGGTCAACACCCGGAATACTGAGTGGCCGTGGACATCTTTGAAACCCTCAACTAACAGAAGGGGACTACCAAAACATCGAGACAAAGTATATATTCTCTAGTATATTTACTGCCACAATTTACGGTTGTCTGGCGAAACGGTTCATTGTGAGGCACTGCCGTTATTTGTGAGAGACACATCAAGAGTATATCCTGGCAATGGAAAAAAAAAGCATTGCTTCCAGCTGCCTACACCATCCGCGGAATTGTCCATTATGAAGAACACAGTTCGATGAATCGTACTTCCGTGATATGTCTTGTTAGATGATTTTTATGTTTTGACACGTCCAAAGGGGCAATATGTCCACTTTATAATGACCACACAATCGAAATTGCAATGTTAGTTTTTGCAAATAAATAATTTTACAGTCAAAAGGTGACCACGATATCATTCACAGAATTTCACATGACCGTGAACCCCAGGTACTAGAAGTTAATCTCTGTTTTTGATTAACATTTCTCGAATACATTATTTTTGAAGGTCACAAAAACATTTTGAAGAGCACATCTGCCTGCAGACAGCGCAACCCATCCATGAATTACAAAGGAAAAATGTTATCCTCTAATACTTCTAATTAGCAAAACAAGAGTATGGATTTTCGCGCCAAATTTTTCCTGTATTCGAATTTCACTGCCAGGCCACTAGGAGCGCTACTGTCATTATTTGTTTTCGCTATCGTAACACAGGCCTTGCGCTTCTTATAATCTGGGGTTCTGTCCGTCGTGCTTTTCATGTAGAACATGAGAGGCTTTTAGTGTGGCCGCATTTGATTATGATATGAGAGTGCAGTCGCAAGTAGCAGCTGACCTTGTTGCACGTACAAATATCATAAAATTTGCACTGCATCGAAATACAAATTATTTGTTTACTTTCATCGCTCGTTTAGAGTTTTTAAAATAATTTTAGAAAGTCTACATTTTATTTTAGTACCGTCACCATCACTCATCACAAGAAAAGTACCAATGTGCTTCAACAACCCGCTGTCACGTTATTAGCGATGCTGACCCTCAATGACCAGGGCCTGGGTTTGATTCCCAGCTTGGTTGGACCTGGGCTTGTGTATTGGTCTCATCATCATTTTATCATTTTCGCCACTAACGTCGCCGAAGTGGAGTCAAACAACAAGTTTGCACCAAGTGACCGCACATCCCAAACAGCGTCTCTTAGCCAACAAAGCCATAGGCACATTTCATTTCATGCTACTGATCAGTGAAGGAAGCTGTGGGTAACGGTAGCATACAGTGGTTATACAATCCTCAAGGTGTTTAATGCATACTTCCATACTATATCACTGAATGCGAAAGTAACTTTGTAGATTACAATTTTAGGACTGAACCGCTGAACCGATTCCGAAGGTGGTTCGATGAACACTCTGCCAGGCACTTAAATGTGATTTGCACAGTATCCATGTAGATGATGAAGTGTGGTATGAAAATCAATCGTAAGGAAGAACACAGTCCACTTCAGGAAAAGGAAACATCTTTTTTTTTCCTTCATCGTCGAACATAAACCATGACAAAAATTATTGTATTTTTATGAGTGAAGGATAATATGATCATTCACTGCAGAGCAGTTTTCGCCCGACTTTGCGCGGGACTTCGCTTGATGCGACGAGCAAAAGAGGAATAAGGCTGGGGGACGCTTCTTTGTTTGTGTGCGGCAGAAGGGGATTTGGACTGAGGGGGTGGCACGCCTGGTTAGGCCTTCCAGTTGTGCCTGACCACTGTGCCATGGTAGTGTAGATGGTTAACGCCTCTGTCTAGTAAGCAGGAGACTCCCGTTTGAATGCTGGCCTTGGTACAAATTTTCATTTGCCGTCAATGAATTCTTTCACTTTCCGAATGTAGAAGAGATCGGAATTTCTTTCTGAACACGTTATATTTGTTGCCAAATGTATATGTTATGTAATACATAAATGCCCACTCCCCTCTGCACGAACTGTTCAGCAATAACGGTGCGCATGCCATATTGTCGTACATTGAGGCAGTTGGGGGCGGGGCGCACATCGTCACTTATGCTTATCCGAACAGGCACACACCTGAGCACAACTGATCTTATTGCACATACGATAGCTTACTTACTCCCCATCCGTCATCATAACGAAACTACAGACACGTGAGTGCAGCTTTGGGTACAACTAGTATTTTCAGAAAGATAACGTTTTATGCCTCATAGCGCGTCTAACGAGAATTAACTTCATTAATTTGAGATATGAATTTTAACTCCAAGGGCTGGAATTCCGCCAGAGAGAGTACATGTAGTATCACGATTACACAAGCGTCTGCGCGCCATAGATGGAGCCATTTTCAAAGATGGCGCTAAACTCGATAGGGCGTTCCTATAGCTCATGTGTCAACGCGACTATTTTTAGTATAACCTCACCAATGTCCACCAGCAAACCCCAGCGTCCACCTACCTCTACATCTACATTTACATCCACACTCCACAAGCTAACTGACGGTGTGTGGCAGAGGGTACTTTGAGTACCTTTGTCGGTTCTCCCTTCTACTGCAGTCTCGTCTTGTTCGAGGAAAGAAAGATTTTCGGTATGCCTCTGTGTGGGCTCTAATCTCTCTGATTTTATCCTCATGGTCTCTTCGCGAGATATACGTAGGAAGCAGTACTATACTGCTTGACTCCTCGGTGAAGGTATGTTCTCGAAACTTCAACAAAAGCCCGTACCGAGCTACTGAGCGTCTCTCCTGCAGAATCTTCCACTGGAGTTTATCATCTCCGTAACGCTTTCGCGATTACTAAATGATCCTGTAACGAAGCATGCTGCTTCCGTTGGATCTTCTCTATCTCTTATATCAACCCTAGCTGGTACGGATCCCACACTGGTGAGCAGTATTCAAGCAGTGGGCGAACAAGTGTACTGTAACCCACTTCCTTTGTTTTCGGACTCCATTTCCTTAGGATTATTCCAATGAATCTCAGTCTGGCATCTGCTTTGCCGACGATTAATTTTATATGGTCAGTCCATTTTAAATTACTCGTAATGCCTACTCCCAGATAATTTATGGAATTAACTGCTTCCAGTTGCTAACCTGCTATATCGTAGCTAAATGATAAAGGATCTTTCTTTTTGTGTATTCACAGCACATTACACCTGTCTACATTGAGATTCAATTGCCATTCCCTGCACCATGAGTCAATTCGTTGCAGATCCTCCTGCATTTCAGTATTATTTTCCATTGTTACAACCTCTCGATGTACTACAGCATCATAGCTGTGAATAGCAACGGTCCTACGACACTCCCCTGCAACACACCTGAAAGCGCTCTTACTTCGGAAGACTTCTCTCCACTGAGAATGACGTGCTGCGTTAGCAACTCTTCAATCGAATCACACAATTGGTCTGATAGTCCATATGCTCTTACTTTGTTCATTAAACGACTGTGGGGAACTGTATCGAACGCCTTGCGGAAGTCAAGAAACACGGCATCTACCTGGGAACCCGTGTCTATGGCCCTCTGAGTCTCGTGGAAGAATAGCTGAGCTGAGTTTCACACCATCGTCTTTTTCGAGACCCATGCTGGTTACTACAGAGTAGATTTAGATTTCTAACGTCATTATACTCGAACATAATACGTGTTCCAAAATTCTGCAACTGATCTACGTTACAGATATAGGCCTATAGTTCTGCACATCTGTTCGATGTATCTTCTTGAAAACGGGGATAACCTGTGCCCTTTTCCAACCTTTTGGAACTCTACGCTCTTCTAGAGACCTACGGTACACCGCTGCAAGAAAGGGGGGGGGACAAGTTCCTTCGCATACTCTGTGTATATAAACACTCCGCAAGACACCAAATGGTACATGGCGGAAGGTAGCTTGTACCACAACCTGAGTGGTCGTCACGTAGGGTACACCAGCTGCCTTCCGTTCTCATGCGCGAAGTACTGTGATTTGCCCGTCTCAACGCTTTGTTGCCACATACATACTGTTAACAGTGCAGTAAGCCAACGCCAGCTAAATGTTCAGAGTTTCTATGTGATACCGTCTGTCATCGTGTGTTTTGAGTCTTCCGTGGAACGGTGCATTGACGTGTGTTTGGTAGTGAGTGAAATGCAGAAAAGAGGGCCTACATATACTGCTACTCCAGATGGTGTACATGAAGGACGAAAAGACAGTCGAAAACAATCCAAATTTGTCCTACCGAATGTGCTGAAGCTTTTTACTGCTTTGGCCAACAGTGGAGAAGCCACGAACAATACAAATTTTGTGGAAGTTCGTAAAACGACAAGAAAGCCTTGCGTTATTTCCGAATCGACCGTGTTCCGTATTAACAGCGCAGTAACATCGCCAGAATCTCTAGACGTGAGCACATATTTTGATTCTCCAAGAAAGCAATATGAATGCAAACAGAAACCTATGGAATTTGACGATTTTGCCAAGAAGTTAGTGCATAGAACTGTACTTAGTTACTGCGACAGAGAAGAGTATCTGATGGCTAGATAAACGCAGGGTGATCTCCGTTAACCAATTAATTATTCTGGCTCACAGACTTCCCTTCATTGTCTTCTTCATGCACTGTTTCTTGATTCAGAAAGTGTAATGACTGATGAAAATTTTTAACGAATTCGGAGACATTGCAACAGCAAGAACGAAGTTCTGTATGCAATGCACTTACTGCTTGCCGAGGACAATATTATTGCAATATATTCATATAAAACTTGGGTTTCGCAAAACCATACGCACAAATACATTTTGCTCGACTTCAGCGCAAATATTGGCCTGGTTTTGGTGGTGAGTACAGTGACGAAAGGTCAGCAAACACAGCTAATAAAATTTTTAGAGAAGTAGGGAATATCATCGCTCGTGTTATGGGGAGCCGTCGTGGCGGCATGCAGGTACTCGCGCTTTGTCGTGCATGGAGTCTTTCCTAAATAAAATGCATTCGAATCTGACACGATACAGTAATGATGTCTCACATGTTACCAAAACTAATTTTCTAGTTTTCTTAACAAATTTCTTGCTTGACGTTTCTACAATATCCAGCAGACCAAAAATTTTTCGTCACCCAATCGGAATAGTTTGACACCTCTTACGATAGTGTTTTTATCTCGGATTACTTTTATGTTTCCACAACAAAATTTATATCACATGCTAAAATACACCTTGAAAATGTTCGTATATTCTTTTTAGTCCAAATATGTCGGAGGTTTTGTTTTTTCCACAGTTCAAAGTAAAAAAAAATGTTTTGCTTCGAAATTTCTTCTTATGTTATTTTTTTCATAACAGCTGACAAGAGTTTTCTTTTGGAAAGTACGCCATCAAATTCTAAACTAAAAATACAGATTACCAATATTTTTTGCTGAATTTTTACTAATATTCGAAATTTTCAATAACTGTCAATGCTGTAAGATAGTGAGATGACCTTAAGGCGCCTATTTTCGTGACAGCCGCTATAGTCATTTCTTTTCCAGTTGCATTCGCAAATGGGGCAACGGAAAAACCACTGTATATATGACTCCGCATCAGTCCTAATTCCTCTGTTTTACCTTCGTAGGCCTTTTGCGAAATGTACGTAGGAGGCACTATAATCTTTTTGCAGTCAGCTTCAAATTATGGTTCCGTAATGTTTTTCGGTAGTGTTTCGTGAAAGAAATGTCGCTTCTGGCCAGGAATTCCCTTATGAGTTCACGTATTATCTCCACTGTACTTATGTGTTGATCGAACTTAACTGCGACAAATATAGCAGCCCGCCTCAAGATTGCTGTGATTTCTTCATTTATCCCGAAGTGTTGGGGACCCCAAACAATCGAGCAGTACTCAAGAATAGCTCACACTGGTATACTACAACTGGACTCCTTTATGGATGAGCTACACTTTCCTAAAATTCTCCAGATAAAACGAAACTGAACATTCGCTTTCGCCACCAGTGCCCTTATGTGCTAGTTCCGTTTCAAACTGCTTAGTAACACTACTCCCAAATATTTAATTGGAGTCACTCTGTCAAGGAGTGCACTACAAGTGCTGTATTCTAACATTATGGGATTTATTTTCCTACACATCTGCATTAACTTACATTTTTCTACATTTAGGGGAAACTGCCACTCGTCTCACCTACTAGAAATTTTGTCTAAATCATGTATTCTGCTACAATCACTCAACGATGACATCTTCCTGTACGCCGCAGCATTATCAGCAAACGACTGTAGACTGATATTCAACCTGTTCTTTCGGATCATTTATGTCTGTAGAAAATAACAGCATTCCCTGGGGCACACTTGAAGCTACCTTTATCTCCGATGTACACTCATTGTTGAGGACAACGTACTGGGTGGTCTTCCCTAAGAACTCTTTGAGCCATTCATATATCTGGGAACCTAATACGTGTTCTCAGACCTTCACTGTCTGTAGTGGGATACTATGTCAAACGCTTTCTGGAAATCTAGGAGTATGGACTCTGCCTGTTGTTCTTCACTGTGGTTTGCAGGATATAGTTTGAAAAAAGGGCAACCCGAGTTTCGCACCAGCAATGCTTTCTACATCCGTGCTGATTTGTAGACCGAAGCTTGTCTGTCTTAAGTGAAATCTTTCAAATAAAGACGGGTGAATGATTGTCGGCGACATCCGGCTTCAATCCCTAAACTTCATGGAATACTCATACTGTCAGGAATGCATCAAGAATCACAAGTCCAGTTTTTCCGAAAAAGGGAAATATGTCAACATCGTGTACAAGATGGAGCAAGGAACTTTAGAATGAGGTCAGAACAGGGTGTGGGATGACAAACCTAGTAAAATTTTTCAGGTAATCATAGGTCGGGAATGCACCGTTGTGAAAAGCCTATGAGAGACGAATGTGAAGGAGAACGTGCATTTAAAATAACCGATCCCAGTGTGTAACTGTTACGCTAAACAACGCAGTTACTAAACATTTTATCTGAAGATAATGGTTCAGCTCAAGAGTCAGGACTAGGCTTCTTACATTAGACGAGAATTGTATGTTTACTGGGTAAGAGCTGACTGTTGAACAAGCAATGCTAAAAGTACCTTAATGCCATTGATTTGGCAAGATGTTAAGCTGTACTGCATGAAGAAAACTGTAGTAATATAGTCAAAATGTGGTACAGAAAGGTGCAACGTTATTAATAGTAAAATCTAAAGGCCACATTTTCTACCTTGTGTGGTGCAGATAGAACACAGTTTATGTTCATTCGGTCTAACGATGTCACGGAGACTGGTGGAACAAACAGGATGTTCCTGTTATCGATGATGTCGTAGTTCAAAAAGTGAAGGGCTCGCCAGAAGCAAAATCCAGCTTGTAGCGAAAGTCGACGTAAGTGTGCGCAAACAGTCCAGGGAGCGATCCGAATCGAAAAAAGGAAACAGATCCAAGATCAGTCACTCTACTATCAGTGGCGTGTGTTGAGGCTTCAGAGAATAGCGAAATCTGCAGGTATGAGGTCTAAGTAACTCTCATCTTTCCTTCATATGGGTACTTGAGCTGAGCTGGGAATCCGAACCTCTGTGAGATCCTAAACATAAGTTTCAATGTATGCTAATACGCAGAACGCATGAAAAAACATTATTGTAACACGTATAGTATGTCATAGTCGACTCAGACAAGAGCAAAAGTAAAACAGAAATTAAATTTCAGACACTTTCTTTTGTCGAATCACATTTTCCATGTTATATGCTCGAAATGCCTGGCACCAACATCACTGCAAAGTTGAGATCGTCGAAGAGTTTATTGGTGTACTTTCTCGAACACGGACACAGCTGCACTGCTACACGCATCCAAACGCGATCGATGAGCGGACTGACTTTCACACACTCGTCCCTGATTGACTGCAGTTTCATGGCCATAGCTCCACGATGGCGAGTTCCTGAACACGATCTGACCGTATTACACGGCTGTTTTTCTCCTCCCTGAATACGTATAAGTGATGGTTACTCTTTCTGGAAGTTCCCATATGTAGTGTATGTAACCTTATAAGGAAATGAGGATTAGCCGAGCGGTCTTAGGCGCTGCAGTCGTGGAATGTGAAGCTGGTCCCGTCGGAGGTTCGAGTCCTCCCTCGGGCATGGGTGTGTGTGTTTGGCCTTCGGATAATTTAGGTTAAGTAGCGTGTAAGCTTAGTAACTGATGAGCTTAGCAGTTAAGTCCCATAGGATGGTTCAAATGGCTCTGAGCACTATGGGACTTAACTTTTGAGGTCATCAGTCCCCGAGAAATTAGAACTACTTAAACCTAACTAACTTAAGGACATCACACATATCCATGCCCGAGGCATGATTCGCACCTGCGACCGTAGCGGTCCCGTGGCTCCAGGCTGTAGCGCCTAGAACCACTCGGCCACCCCGGCCGGCTAGTCCCATAAGATTTCACACACATTTGAACATAAGGAAATGAAACATGAGCCAAAAACGGCGCAGAGTACAGCTGAAAAGAAACGCTCGAGATGTGATATTACAGAGGAACGTTGAAGATTAGATGTGTAGACTGAGTAATTTATGCTTATGAACTGGATCGAATTGGGGAGATAAGACTTTAATGGCAGAACATGATTAAATATAGGGACAATCTGAGAGGACACATCCGAAATATAAAGTAGTAGTAGAAAGAAATCAAGACCAGAGTACAGGAAGCAGGTCACACAGTTGCAACGTGCCGTAATTATAACAGATACGGAAAGACTTACGCTGGCCGGGGTAGCCGAGCGGTTCTAGGCGCTACAACCTGGAACCGCGCGACCGCTACGGCCGCAGGTTCGAATCCTGCCTCGGGCATGGGTGTGTGTGATGTCCTTAGGTTAGTTAGGTTTAAGTGGTTCTAAGTTCTAGGGGACTGATGACCTCAGAAGTTACGTCCCATAGTGCTCAGAGCCATTTGAACCTTTGAAAAGACTTACTCAGCATACACAGAAACAGTGTGAAGAGTAACGTGGAACTGGTCTGCGTACTTACGAGCGCAACAGGTCCAATAAAGCTTTACAAATATTATTCAAAATTTATATATACAAAAAATCTGTACAAGTTAATTAAAGGAATATCTTCATTGTATCTCAAATAAATAGTAAATGAGGATAACGTTGCCAACCACCATTGATCCATGGTGTGTGGAACGTTCTAATAAACGAGAAGTTGGCTAGTTCTGCGCCGGGAGCACAGTGTGTTGGCGAGCGGCAGTCCGCCAGCAGTGTTGATCACAGGGAGAAGAGCAGGGCGATGGCGGTGGCCAGCAGGAGTGCGATCGCAGGCCCCATCGCAGCGGCGCCACCGTCGTCGTTGCTGCCATTGTTGACTTTGCATCCTGCAGGGTCCTGAGGCGTGTCTGTGTACCTGCTGCGAGGCAGGCCCAGTTCCTCCAGCTTGGCGTTCACCTGCTGCACCAGCTCCTCGGACATCACGCTTGCCCGTGAGAGCACCCACGAGGTCTCTGCAAAAGCGAACAGGGCAGTGCCATTACAATCAGTTTAAAACTGTAGCTCATCTGATGTATATAAATGACAGTGGTAGAGTCATGACTTAGTTATACTACCTATGGACAGAGAAGCGTACTTACCCCATGCCAACCGTGCTGAGAATGGTGTGTACTGTCAATAAATCTCAGTGACAAACACACAACGGAGAATTGGGGTACCCATATGGCGCGAGTGGTATGTACTATACAGGGTGTTACAAAAAGGTACGGCCAAACTTTCAGGAAACATTCCTCACACACAAAGAAAGAAAATATGTTATGTGCACATGTGTCCGGAAACGCTTACTTTCCATGTTAGAGCTCATTTTATTACTTCAAATCACATTAATCATGGAATGGAAACACACAGCAACAGAACGTACCAGTGTGAATTCAAACACTTTGTTACAGGAAATGTTCAAAATGTCTTCCGTTAGCGAGGATACATGCATCCACCCTTCGTCGCATGGAATCCCTGATGCGCTGATGCAGCCCTGGAAAATGGCGTATTGTATCACAGCCGTCCACAATACGAGCACGAACAGTCTCTACATTTGGTACCGGGGTTGCGTAGAAAAGAGCTTTCAAATGCCCCCATAAATGAAAGTCAAGAGGGTTGAGGTCAGGAGAGCGTGGAGGCCATGGAATTGGTCCGCCTCTACCAATCCATCGGTCACCGAATCTGTTGTTGAGAAGCGTACGAACACTTCGACTGAAATGCGCAGGAGCTCCATCGTGCATGAACCACATGTTGTGTCGTACTTGTAGAGACACATGTTCTAGCAGCACAGGTAGAGTATCCCGTATGAAATCATGATAACGTGCTCCATTGAGCGTGGGTGGAAGAACATGCTGACGAAACTAAAATGAGCTCTAACATGGAAATTAAGCGTTTCCAGACCCATGTCTACATAACATATTTTCTTTATTTGTGTGTGAGGAATGTTTCCTGAAAGTTTGGCCGTACTTTTTTGTAACACCCTGTATATCTCACAAGGAGACTGCACGACCGTGGGGTCGGGGATTTGTCCGAAATTTTGTGTGGTGAAAGGACCCCTATCACCTCAAGTGGTTAACATATTAGGACGCACTACTTGGAAAATACCGGGAAAAATCGATCCAAAGTTTCTCAGGTGCCTTAAGAGTATAAAATGTTAATGCATTTCCGACCCGTCGTCTGGCCTTCATGGTTAGCCCTCGGACCCTTACACCAGGGGTCTGGGGTTCGATTCCTCATGAGCACTTTTTTTCTTCTGTTGCTTGCAAAATTACAGCGCATTGTTACAGAAGAATCGTGAAATTAATTCCCGGGAAGACTGTATAAAAATTTATTCTATAATTCACCGTCAATTATTGTCACTAATATTCCGAGACATGATTCAATATGCCTGGTTTGCCTCAAAATTATCAGAAACTCAAAACATTTTCGTAAATGTTATTGGGGCATGTTTTTGTACAGATTTATTGCAAACACCCTGTGATTGAAAAATATCCGCCTCGATAATTACCACTGCGGTTCTTTTTTTAATTATTATATGTATAAAAACTGAATGGATCCCAATCGACTTTGTTAATCTGATTAAAATCCCAATGTTTCTGCTCATATAATTTACAATTAAAAATGGAAAATCCACCGCCATGAATTGTGTTGTTGGACAAAAAGAAAATAATTTTTATTCAATAATGTAACTAATTTGTCAAAGATAATGTAGGTATGCAAAACTTTCTGAATTATTGGTGGAATAACAAAATAAAATGAAAGAGATGAAAAAAAGTGCCAGAGGAGGAATCGAACCCGAGACCTCTGGCGTAAGACTCCGAGGCCTAAACATCTACGTCAGACGGTGGCTCGGCAATGGACTAACATTTTATACTCATAAGGCACCTAAGAAACTTTGGATCGATTTTTCCCGGGATTTTCCGGGTAGTGCGTCCTAATATTTTCACCACGTGAGGTGTTAGGGGTCCTCTTTCACCACACACAATTTCGGACAAATCCCTGACCCCACGGTCGTGCAGTCTCCTTGTCGTGACAAACAAACAATGGAGAATTGGGGTACCCTTATGGCACGAGTGGTATGTACTATATAAAAAGCCCATAGAGTAGAAATATCACTGGAGTGAGCATTGCGCCCTGCGCATTAAACTGGAATTGTCACGTGATCTAGGGATGACGTCGATTGTTTAGCGCCAATTCATGTCCGCCATCAGGTAACGTCACGTCTCGTCACATGACACCAAAACATTCTACAATACCTTTCGATTGGAGGCATTCGCACAGGTCGTCAACGGAATGTCACGTCATTTCACGGTACGTTAAGGTTTCTAGGGTAGAAAATTTTAACGGTACCAGTCTGTTAACATCTTAAGTTAACCTATTTCCGCAGCGCTCATTCTCCTTATAATAGTGTATTTTGTACTGTTGTATCTTCATAAATGTTTATTTTATAATAGCGCTTTGTTTTAGTGACAAATTGGAGATGTTACATGACGACTGCGATATTTTTTCCACTTCCTTACACAACCGAGGTTGTATATCTGAAGGCGAAAAGTTATTTAGGTTTTACGATAACACAACGGCAATGTATATGTATAAGAACATAAGTAGTCGAAGCAAATTCCACCATATGACATTTTAAGCAAAAAAGTCAGCTTTAATGAAGGAGTAAAAGACAGTTGTTTATGACGTTATTAATTACGTAAGAAAAACGTAATGGATAAGTTTAACAGGCTTCATTAATTCGTTTGAAGCTTTCTTTGACGTGTATGAATGTACATATTTTCGCTAGCAAATAACTGTCGATGTTTTGAAACGTTGTCTCACTTCTCAGTAATTTACCAAACATAATTGATCAAGAACATAGGTTTGCTTCGGCCATTGATAAATTTTGTCGTTGTTAGCTCCTCAGTTCTGATACATACTCTAACATTTTATGCATATTAGGGATGGTGACTCAAAACCCCAATTTCGCCGTTCAGTACTGTGTTAAGCGACTTTACGAGATGTGACATGAAAGAAATTGTAAATACAGGCTGACGTGAAGCTTCTGTGACGTCATGCTCGTTGATTTTTCTCTTCAAAGCTAAGAGCCCAATTTATTTCAAATATCAGACGTAAACTGCTATAGTGCCTGCAAAACGACTATACTAATTCCATAGCACTTACGAAGGGAATCTGTCTTCACTAGCGATATGACAACATTCAAAATTTATAGGACAGATGTCGGACAAAACTACGGCGTCCCGAGATCACGTGATCATTGTGGCAACGTATTTTGACAACACAAAATCAATTCTGCCCTTCTGAATGCTCACTCCAGAGATATTTGTACTCTATGAAAAAGCCCAGTGAATCACGGCATGTAAACATTGGTAAGTACAGTGTATATGGTCAGTAAGGCACATTAGAGAGAGAGCTGTGAGGATCCTCAAACATAATGAAAGTAGTATGTTGAGGGTAAGCTCACTAAGTCACACCAGATGGAGCAGTAGAGGACCTCTGCCACGGGTGGCCTATGAATCTGTGTAAGGCGTGGCAGTTAGTAAAATGGGAGCCCCACACTGACAGTGGCATGAACAATCTGTAAATATCTCTCAGGCACACCACAAAAGTGGTAAGTACAGCCAGTGGCCCATAAGGGTGCACCAGGTAATGAAGTAGAATGACATACTGTTAGTGGAATGTATAGAACATAAACCTCATTAAGGCACACTAGATGGAGCAATGGGGAACCTCCATTCTGAGAGTTGTATGCACAGTCTACAAACGTCATTAAGATACACCAAATAATAGAAAGAGGGGTGGGGAGAGGGGTGAATGGCAGCACAAACTAAGGCTGATATGTAAAAACTAAAAACCTCATTAAGACTCACCAATAGTGTACCCCATGCCGAGAGCGGTATCCATAGCTCACAGTATAAGCTCAAAAATACGTATGAGATGATGCAAGGGGGGAGCCCATAGTGACAGTAGTACATACCGTCTATAAACCTCAGCAGGACAAACGAGATGGAGAAACTGATGACATCTGTGCCGAGAGCGGCAGTACATTCTGTAAAAATCACTAAGGCATGTCAGTTGATGAAGCAGGGCCCACAAACTGAGAGTAATATGCACAGTACACATACTCAGTAGGACACATGGATGAATAAATGGGGCACCCTCATTCCTAGAGTGGTATGTACTATCTACAAGACTTGGTAAGGCACATTAGCGTGACTACTTAGAGACTGAAAGATTGTCACTGCTATTACTTGAGCATGTGCAATTTTCTCTCGCCAGTCGTGCTTGTCACTACATTTCGTCTCACCTGATATTACGTTTTGACGTTATTTTTTGGTCTGCATCTCTATCGTAAGCCGTTATCTACATCACAGAGTAATTCGCAAGGTCTCTTAAGCAGTTCGCTGCGCTTCTAGGCTCCTCCACAGGAGTATGACGCCCTTTTTATTATTTATAGAGAGTGATCTGCTATGGAGCTAGAGGTAATCCATCAGTTGTAGCCTATTGTCAGCTCCGAGAAAAGTGATTTCTCGTAAAGCGTAGTGCAGTGTGCTTTATCTGACGTCGTACTGAACGAGTTTTTAGGTTCCAACGTTTACTATTTCATATTGGACAATCTACCAAACTGTTGTAAGTCAACAGCCTTTCAGATGGTTGTATTCTGTCCTGCAACTTTTTCTGTCGTGATCTAATCATTCCGTCTTTACATAACTGTTACACCAAACATCGTCTGCAAGATGTATTGCATATTCTGGCCTTTGGCCGCCTCTACTGTTTTTCCCTTCCAGTGCACCTTCAGAGCCAAATTAATTATTCCCAGACGCCGACCCAAGTAGACCACTAACCTATCCCTTTTACTAGTAAGGATCTTCCATACTATATTTCACGATCTATTCTGTTCGTTGCTTCCTCATTCCATACTGTAGCTTATCTGCCGACTTAATGTTCAAGGTTCTTCGATAGCCTTGCATCTCAAAAGCTTCCAGAGTCTTAATCTCCATTTAATTTCCATACAATGCACTGATCCAAATATACACCCAGGTATTTCTTCACTTGACATCAGCAGAGTTTTTTTTTTAACTGAAGAACATTTTCTTCGCCGATCATCCCTTGTAATCCTGCTTCCTAAACCTGTCAGTTCTTTCACTCCCTCCATTATTGTTCCATTCTCAATTTTGATGTTAAGTAAATCGGTATGCTCTTTGCTCTTTTTTTCATCACATTCATTCCCCTTCTGTTATCTTTATGGTGTATTGTGTGCCAAGTATACTATCCATTCCTTTCAACAAGTCTTCTTTACACCAGACCGGAAAGGTTATGTCGCTCGCGAATCTTACCATTGGTTTTCTTCTGCGTCAAGGATGCATTGCGATTTTTTTAACCGTTCACCAATATTCCCTTTTTCTTTAGGGATATTCTGTAGCAGCTGTTTCGTAATATGTTCATCGCCCATTCTTTCTGTATGTTCTAATCACTCTTTTCTGTATTCCATAATCTTTTCATTGATGTTGTAAGCGCCTACGTTCTTCCGCATACTGTCATTTTATTATCTCTCTCTTCTTGTTACTCCCTCAACTGTCCTCAAAAATCTCATCTCAGCTGTTTGGAATTTATTATGTGATCTGCAATTCATAGTTTAATTTACACATCCATGTATTTCGCAGGGAACTGCCATAACTTTATAAAATTTTATCATTGGGCCCTTACGTGTGTTTCCATAGGGCGTTGTTTTAATGGTGCCACATATCGTTTTGAATCTTTCAGTCTGTTTTTCAATATCAACTTCGCCAAGATATCGTATGCACAGCTCAAGTATCTGAAGGCATTAACTTGTTGAGTAGTTTTTTTTTTGCCGGTATGAGTTTATAGCTTAAAGGTTGTGGGACATGGAATACCATGGACTTACGTAACCTTACCTTCGGTATTTCCCTGTACATCAAAAGGAATTGACTGCATTAGTGACTACTGCAGTAAAAAGAAACTGAGCAAATTTTCTTCATTCGGCCGCTGTGGTCGAGCGGTTCTAGGATCTTCAGTCTGGAACCGCGCTGCTGCTACGGTCGCAGTTTCGAATCCTGCCTCGGGCATGGATGTGTGTGATGTCCTTAGGTTAGTTAGGTTTAAGTAGTTCTAAGTCTAGGGGACTGATGACCTCAGATGTTAAGTCCCATAGTGCTTAGAGCCATTTTTTTAAAGTTTCTTCTTGATTATTTATTTGTTTCGTTTCGACCCTTTACAACCACTAGAGAGTTGTTCAAAATGTCTTTCGTCTTCCCAATATATTTTCATTCAATCGCTCGGTGTGGTTCTCTCTACTTCCGTCATCTCAATTTAGATCCTGGAATTAGTCATGACCTTCCAACATATCCACATAACTGGTCCTACCCTGCACTGCTGAGTACTCAATTTTTTGCCTTATTCCAGTTGTTTTCAAATCATCCCTGACTTCCTTAGGCCCGTTGTTTTCTGTTAAGCAAGTTGTGTTCCATACTTTCTTTGTCAATATGTTGTCGTCCACCCTCGTGGTGTGCCAGACAAATCTCACTCTTTTCTCCGTGTCATATTTGACACTGGTACTATACTCTTATAAAATTCCTAACTTGCTCCAGACTTCACCTTGTTTTATCGTGCCTGATGTCTCCCTAAATATTTGCTTCCTCCTCCTCACCGTCTCTTACCGAAGGCCGCCGTTTCCGGTGCACACAACGTAGTCTTTGTGACCTGGCGTTCTTGGATTCATAGTTTATCTTTGCAACATACCGGAGTTTTTCCAGCATTTGTAACTTGCCTGTCACGATCTTCTTTGTCGTAACTTACCTACTACGTTCTCACTCAGATTCTGGCTCGTTGTTCAAACATCCAATCGGTCTTTGGGGTCAAAAGCTTAGCGCTGCTGAAAGTTATCTTGAGGCGTCCTTTCTCCTTGTTGTTCACTACCTCAATTATCTGCATTAACACTGCTCCCGCTACAGTGGCAACTCAGTTAATAGTTCGGCTTGGGAAGTAAACACGGAGCACACGATAATCAGTTATTTCTCCCTTACGAGGTTGAATTTCCAAAAACACTGAAAGAGATATTTTTTGTTATTTTTAACCGAGAAAAATTTTCATATACGTAGTTTAAAAAATGCTTTAGTTGCTCTTTAATAATGATTTATTTTCAAAATAATTTCAGCCACTATCTTACCCCCATAGTGTTGAATTTCCAAAAATGCTGAAACACGGACTTTTTTTATTTATGACATAATCCAAACACCAATTTTCCTAGATTTATCTTAAAAATTATCTTAATAGCGATATATTTTCAAAAAACCTTTCATCTCCTATCTAACCTCCTTATGGATGGCATTCAAAAAAATTAAATTTCACGTTTCTTTCCTTGGTGGTTTGGGCTGGGCAATGGTGCGTCATTGATTCAATCGGTCACTCAATCGAGACTCTGCCTTCTACGTATAATGATATTGACCATTTCTTATGGAGAGCCAACGCTTTTAGTCTTGTTCCTGACATTTCCGCTGCTAGTTCTGTTAAATCCTTGCCTACCGCAGCGCTGGCAGGACTCGGTGTCGGCCTGGTCTTTCTTGCGATGCATAAACAGACCCATTGCTGCAAGCGGCATACCAACATCCTATTCCGCCGGCTGCCTGTGATTTCTGCAGTGCTGTACCGCCATGTTTCCAAAAAATCACCGAGAAATAGCGGCAGTGCTTCATAACTCGGACGCTGTCCACTCAATTTCAGAAATATGAAACGCTGTTATTGAGAAACGTTACCGTAATATCAGCAAAACCGTAAATTGTACAATTGTGAAGTAATTTCTGATGTCTATATTATATTTTAAATAAGTGACTAATTGTGTAGATAGAGGTACTCTGTTAACACCCGTTTTGATTAGTGAGAACAGTGTTCTATCTACCAAATTTTTGTAGTTGAGCCCCGAAACAGAACTGTTGATCTTCTTCAACAAGCTTACTGACACAATGGTAGAATATTGCTGAAGAAACGGTCTTTCCCATCGACCAACTTATGCAGGATGATCGCAATTCCGTCCTATAGTTGCTACAGAGAAGTTCCCTCCTGAAGCTCTCACAAGGCTGGTACACTACTCGGTGAAGAGTGATGTGAGTATTTAAGCAAACTATAGACACTTTTCTATGTGACAATTCCCTGCTCTATAAACTCATACCTCCACAAACCTACGAACAAACTGTCTGATCCTTGATAGGAAGAATCAGTGATGCATTTTGTTCCAAAGTCGAACAGCCAAGCTGTTAAGCAGGTGGTCAGAATATTATCGCTCGTCAGTGTAAGAAGCGTGAGAATTAATTTTATCTTATCGAATTGTTTCATTACAATCGTTTGAGAAAGATCTCAGACCGGCTGGCGGGCGCGTGATGTTCTCGTTGGTCTCGAGGATTAACTGACGTCTGGGAGTTCCCGCCTTGTAGCCTGTGTCGGCAGACGCCAAACAGGACTCTCGATTGTTCAACGCTGGTGGCATTCATCGTACCTTACCAGGCCTCACAAGGAAAATAGCACCGGAGGTATCGTGGGAAACGTGCACATCTCCCTGGAGGGCAGGCGGCTAGCAGAAGAGAAAGACCGCAAGGCAGCCGCCACAGGAGCCGGCAAGTAAGCTTGCAGCGACACTTACTCCGGAAGAGGCAGGTTTAAGACTGTCCCCCAGTGTCCCCAAGTGTTCGTCAAACGTCTCGCCAGAGGTCGCGGGATTACATCGATTGACAGCTTCGTCGCGGTGCGTCCGACTCCATTCGTCAGTTTTTGCAGGGGTCGAGAAGGTTTTGTTAGGTTAATTTAGAATCTATCTTCGAAGTAGCCTAAATTTGAGCCTGCATTTGTGGTATGGGTACCCTGACGCCTCTGTGCTTGGAGATGAGCGCTGCAGTTTGTACATTTGCTGTTAAATAGACGACTAATACAAGTAAATGAGATGCGTCTTAAAAGGTTTCATAATTCTTTTTTACCAAATTTGTATTCTCATAACTGGTAATGTAACGACGTGCAAAACACGAGAAAACTATGTTTTCATGACAAAGAAGCTACGGTTTCGATATACAGGGTGTTACAAAAAGGTACGGCCAAACTTTCAGGAAACATTCCTCACACACAAATAAAGAAAAGATGTTATGTGGACATGTGTCCTAAAACGCTTAATTTCTATGTCAGAGCTCATTTTAGTTTCGTCAGCATGTACTGTACTTCCTCGATTCACCGCCAGTTGGCCCAATTGAAGAAAGGTAATGTTGACTTCGGTGCTTGTGTTGACATGCGACTCATTGCTATACAGTACTAGCATCAGGCACATCAATACGTAGCATCAACAGGTTAGTGTTCATCGCGAACGTGGTTTTCCAGTCAGTGCAATGTTTACAAATGCGGAGTTGTCAGATGCCCATTTGATGTCTGGATTAGCACGGGGCAACAGCCGTGACGCAGTACGTTTGTCATGATTTCATACGGGATACTCTACCTGTGCTGCTGGAACATGTGCCTTTACAAGTACGACATAACATGTGGTTCATGCACGATGGAGCTCCTGCACAATTCAGTCGAAGTGTTCGTACGCTTCTCAACAACAGATTCGGTGACATTTGAAATCTCTTGTCTACGCAACCCCTGTACCAAATGTAGAGACTCCTCGTGCTCGTATTGTGGACGGCTGTGATACAATACGCCATTTTCCAGGGCTGCATCAGCGCATCAGGGATTGCATGCGACGGAGAGTGGATCCATGTATCCTCGCTAACGGAAGACATTTTGAACATTTCCTGTAACAAAGTGTTTGAAGTCACGCTGGTACGTTCTGTTGCTGTGTGTTTCCATTCCATGATTAATGTGATTTGAAGTAATAAAATGAGCTCTAACATGGAAAGTAAGCGTTCCGGACACATGTCCACATAACATATTTTCTTTCTTTGTGTGTGAGGAATGTTTCCTGAAAGTTTGGCCGTACCTTTTTGTAACACTGTATATTCAAAGATTGCATTTAACATGCCGAAATTTCCAGAAGTTGTAAAACTGGCGAATGCAAAGCCACTGAAAATATGTGAAAGAACGCTGTTCTTATATCTTCTTCTGTTAAGGTCAACTTTTCTCGTGTGGAGCTTGAGCTGACAGGATCTAAGTGTCATAGTTGTAACAACATTTGTGCTATAAAGATTTGATTAAATCTATCTGTTGCGGCGGCTCCGTTATTAATTCAAGCCATTAACTTGTGTTTTAATCATTTATGCTGTTTTCTTCACATGCTACAGGCAAAAACAGGCGAGGTTGGCGGTTGATTATCCGGACACGAACGATCGGATACAATTAGTGTCCTTTCGTTAATAATTTTTCAAGTAAGGGCCAGAATCCCCCTGAGATATTTATTTAGATCAGTTCTCGGTCGTACGCAGTAATTTGCAATTAAAACTGCGCGGGTCTGACCGCTTCTCGTTTCCGAGCAATGAAGTCTGCCAACCTACTCAATGGCCTAATACCAATCATATCTGCAAATAAAAATCAAGAGGGTGGAGTGGTTTGTATGATGCACCAATCCACTCTTTAGTAAAATTACCCACCCTCAATGAAGGTTCCGTCTATGTCGCGACTATTGTTCTAAACTGCTCCATTTGTAAACCATTAAATTAATTCGGCCTCTTTCAGTAAGGCCTCATCTGGCTCTCATCTAGATACTGGGGGAGGGGGGGGAATGTTTCAGTCTGTCTAGAAAAGAACGCGGCGAGTACTGCACACACGGCCTTCAGTTACTGGAATTATGAGACAAGTTTTAGGAATATCTTATGAAAAAAAAAACCATGCCTCAAAAGTTAAAAACGCTTTAACTTTGTGACACCACTTTCCTTCTCTCTCCGCCGATTAGCGTCAGAAGGCGACGCCACCTTTGAAACCAACACGCTTTAACTGATGGTTTACTTATTTATAAGTGTGTATCACGAAAATATGTAGTTTCAGTTATACAGACCTCCAAAACACGTTATTCAGGGCATGGATTATTATGCTGTAATGGCAGGACGAGCATAAAAGTTTTCCAATGAAGTTATGAGTACATTATGGTTAATTTACACGGTGAAAGTAGGTGTTTTATTAATGTAAGTCAGATTTTTTGCAACTCACATTATTCTACAAATTTTGAAAGTTAATGAAATACAGGTAATATATTCGGATAATCAGGTTCTACTACTGGAAACTTTATTTCTCTTTAAACACTTCCCAATGGATTTCAGAAAGGAATTAACAAGATTTCTGGCAGCATTATTATTTCAGATTGAGTGCAGCTTTTACAGCATTTGCACGAAGCATAGTACCACAATTCAGTATAGAATAAATTAGAAATTTCGTAGTATTTGGAAGCAAGAGTGAAAGTATTCGCTTTTAACTTATTTTTTAGGGCATCGTTAATAGCATCCAACATATATCACAAAAACTTTGAAACTTTACTTTTCAGAAAGTGATACAGGCCTAATTATGGGAAATATGTAATTGTCAGATGTCCAATATCAAATCGTCACTTCCAGTTTTACTTAGCCATAACTGCATCTTTAATGTATCGGATTTTTAATGGAGATCGAATCACATCTCTACATGTGTTCGAAATCTGTTTTACTGAATTTATTTGAAGTTGTGCATACATACATTAAGTAACATTCAGTGACTGTCATTGAACACACGTGTGAAAGACGAACCTAAAGTTTAGAACAAGATACTCTGAATACCTAAAGCAATGAAAAGTGGGTACACCTACGTACACCATACTTGCAAACCACTTCATGTAACAGAAACGCCATCCTTCTGGCATAAAAACACCAGTGAGCATTAATAATAATTTGTAGACCACAACCTCAAACGATCCACTACAATAACTTTAAGCATAAGATGTGCCATCCTTGTCACTTGAACATACTATTTTTCGAGGTTATAATCTACACCTTGATAGAGATTTCGCTTACTTGTGGTTCCCAATAAAGATGGGATTTTAGTCTATAGATTCCGAACTCACTTTTCGTTATGTAGGTCATCTTCTCCAGCTATTCTGTTTTTATATCATCAATGATGTAAAAACGTCGTCCTTTCATGGTACTCTTCAGCCTCAGGAATGGAAGAAGTGGCTGAGGCAATATAATGGTTTAGTTTTTTGCCAAACAATCACGAACAAGCACGAGGAGTTTTGCCACAATTCTGGTCGTATTCTTGGGATTGCTCGGCGCTGACGGTGCATAACTTCGCAACTCATGATGCACCATCCCACAGTAATCGAGGAAAACAGTAAGAAGAACTGCCAGGAAGTTTCATATCGGCGCACACTCCGCTGTAGAGAGAAAATTTCATTGTAGTAAGAAGAAACCTTATATTTGCTCGAACTTGATCTTTTTATGGTCTTGGCTCCTCAGGCAGTTTTCATTGGGCGATTGGGCCTTATTTTCGACGTCTTACCCGTGTACTTGTGTTTCGTCACCTCCTATAACTTTCTTTATCGGCCTCATTCAGTAATTTGTGAGCAATTTCATACTCGACATCGACTTTGGGTGAAGTTCAACAATTTCGGAAAAGACTTTGCTGCTACATGTTTCATGCCCAATACTTCCCCAGAAAAGAATCGGCAACCTTTCTGATGGTGATCCGGCGATGTTCCAGAACCAGTTTCTTTCCTTCTTTCACACTGTCCTCAGTAAGTGATGTACTAGGGGTTCCAGGGTGGTCATCCTCGTCAACATTTTCTTGAGCCTTTTTTAAACGTTTATACTAGTCGTAAACTCTTGTCTTACTCATAATAGATTCACTAAAGGACACAATCAATGCAATGCTGCATTTTATTCCATTTTTTTCGAACAAAATATAATGCATACTCTTTGATCTATCTTTTTCGAAAGTGAAAATTCGCCGAGCACTCGAAAACACGTATGACCTTTTCGATTGTAAATAATACGCTACATATTCAAAACAGCCGTAAATGCAAACATGCATCAGGAATGATTGTACAAACAAGATAAAAAAAATTAAAATCGTATGTATAAAACATGCGATATTAAAATATTACCGTTACTTTTTGGCACACCTCGTGTATCCAGATTGTGATATTTTCATCCTCATGGTACCACAAACTCCTCCTTTGACTACACTCATCAGTTTCTCACAGTGCTTGTTTGTTTCGTGTCGGCCATTATGACCGAAAAAACTTCATGTGAATTTCACCGATTGTCTTCCGAAATCAGTCCTTTGGGGCCTACTGATTTCAAAACGTCGGTCTCCATCGGCCGCTGTCGGAAGTTGGCGGAATCGACCGATACTGATGCCACTGTGACCGCAGACTAACTGGAAGGCACACCACTGACCGACTGCGACCGTCAGCGCTCTGGGATGCACACGTCAAACCATGCCGGTCGACACCAGCACACGGGAATGGCATGGCAGCCACGTCGCTGAATCTGAGTGTAGCTTCATGAGTTGCGGTAAAGTGAGCGTCTTGTTGGTACTGTTTTAAGAGTTGCATCCTAGCCACGACCCAAAGGACCCCATACCCGGGGCACCCCCCCCCCCCCCTCGAACCCCCTCACCCTCATAGCTTTCTGGGAGAGGAAAAAATGTAGCGAAATCAGGTATTCGTCTTTCAAAAAATGATTTAAAAGTCATTATTGTGCAGGTTTCTAGCAGGGTGGGAGCTGGAACTATGTTATGGCTACTTACAAGTCGCCTTTCGACTTCCAAAATATTAAAAATACCTCATACCCCGCCTCAACCCCACTCGGTTTGGCCACCAATACCAACCCCCCCCCCCCCCCCCCCCACCGCCCCTCACACTTTACAAACTATCGTATGGGCGTTCTTGCTGACCTTTCGCTGCCGCCAAATCCCGAGCAGAAATCGCCCACCACCTCCAGGTCAACTTTAGTTAATGAATCTCTAGAGAAGAGTTTTGTATCTCCGAGATGGAAACAGAGTATCCATATCGCACTGGAGTGGATTATATAGAATTCTTGTGCTATACCACAAAGGAAGCCTACTGGAATATTTTTTTTAATTATTCTTTTGTAGTGTATCATCGGCGCCAAGGCTGTGGGAAACTATATTCCTGATTTGAAATCGAAGTACTGTACCACAAGAGTAAGCGATATTTACAGTAAATCATAAATTTTGTTGGAAAGAAATTTTCATTTTACCATTGTATTTAGAAGTCTAAAAAAACCTAAAATTTGTAAGCACTTACTAATAACTTTAGTCTAATTGAAACAATAGTGAATTGAATCGCTTAAAAGGTAAAATTGAGAGAATAAGTCACAAGCTAAGCAACTACTATTGAAATTAATTCTCCCCTTGAGCGACCACTGAGCTAAAGGAAACACCAAAAGAAGAAACCTGGATTTTAAAATCAGAAAACTATGTTAATTAGGAGTGTGACATAATTTCGTAATCGATTATTCATTACCGAATCAAAGTCGATCGCAGCACCTAACACTAAACACTGTCACTTTAAGAAAAATTTGTCTCTCAGTAAACAGCACTTTTTTTCCTATGCGTAACACATATTTATGACAACAGCACAACACCATTGATTGCTTGCTGATTCCATTAATAACATAGAATCCTTCTGAAAATTTGTATTAGGATTCTTATAAGAAATCCGCGTTCCATTTATGGGAGGCACTATAACACGTTATTCAACAATTCGAAACCATGAGTTGAAGATCTATAAGGAGTGTAGACAATAGTGTGACAGAAATTTTCATGAGGATCCAGCTCATTCCTATAATTCCGTAAAAGTATCGCGTAACATCCAGACAGAATTAAAAGACTCTTCTGAACTCAGTGGACTGGATGAGAAACGTGCGTGCCATCTAGAACTGGCAAAATGGGTAACCTTTGCCTAGAGAAGTCTCCTGGTATCATACATAGGGCTTAATTTGAGGAAGGAATTTCTGAGAATGTACGTTTGGAGCACGCCATTGTATAGTTTTCCCACATGGACTGTGTGAAATCCGGAACAGAAGAGAATCGAAACATTTCAGATGTGGTGCTACAGAAGAAAGTTGAAAATTAGGTTGAGTAATTATGTAAGAAACTAGGAGGTTCGCTGCAGAAACGGTGAGCAAAGGAATATACAGAAAGCACTAACAAGAAGACATGGCAGGATGATAGGACATGTGTTAAGACATCAGGGATTAGCTTCCTTGGTACTAGAGGAGCTGTAGAGCGTAAACATTATAGAGGTAGACAGAGATTGGGATATAATAAGTGAATAATTGAAGACGTAGATTGCAGTTGCTACTCTGAGACGGAAGCGTTGGCAAATGTGTTACTCAGATATAAATAAAAAGATCTAACAGCCCCATCCATTGGTTCTTTAGTGTACTTCGTAGTTGTATTTAGACATCTGAACTACTACGCTAAACAAATGATTATAGATACAATTTTAATCACGATATCTTTTTTTGTGTTCCGCTGTCCCATGCGAAAATCACACGAAAATTCTACCAGAGTCTTTGAGTTTAGCATGTTAAAACAAGCAGATGGACTTCAAATAAAATTTTTAATCTCGATAATTTATTCTTTCGTCATCCGATTACGACGAAATCTAGCCTATATTTTTCCCTAAGCCACACTCAAGTTACCTTTAAACATCCCATGAGAATTCATCTAGTAGCTTTGGAGAACAGCGTGTATAAACAGACAAGAGAACAGACGCAAAACGATATTACAGTTTTGTTATTAGTATGCATATTGATTTAGATCTCATGGAAATACGCTTGCTACCCCAACATCAATCTACATCGAAACCGAGAGGTGAATCAGGGGACATATTAGCGGTAGGTTCAGCCTCTTCACCCTACTATTCGTAAGCATTCTGTCCATCCACCTAGCACACCAAGAAACATTGGACTACCCCACCACCACAAAATACCCAAATGTCTCCATCTAGCAAGCACTTAACAAAACCTCACAGTAGAATAAAATGCATAAAATTAATAAATCGTTTCCACATGTGAGTTACATCCTTCCATCAGCCTCCATGTATATTTCCAACCATATAAGTACAAGAACAATATGTAAAATGTGTGTACATACCGGTAATGTTAGAGGTTTCGTCTGTAGGCTCCCTGCATGCCCAGACGATTGAGTAGCTCTTGTAGTCTGTGTCCAGGACCCAGTAGGGTGCTTCCACTACCAAGACAAACAAACAAAACTTTGTGAACACCGAAACACATATGCTGTTTTACGGCTAAAACTAATTTCTAAAACTAATTTCTTTGGCGTCTACAGAAAGTGTGAGCTTCTTGATTACTGTCTATTGGCGCTACCTGTTTGTTACAGGGCTAGCTAAAGGTCCCGTAGTCCAAAAGTGGATTAATTACTACATTCCTAAGGTCAACACTGCCTATTGTTACACTAAAAGAAACAATATTATCACATTTTTAAATGGAATGTCTTTCACACAAAAAGTACTATGTCCTGTGAATTACGTCATTTACTTGATGTAGTCTAGCTGCCCTACTACTTAAGCAAATTATAATCCTTACATGAACTTCTCCTTACTGACCTGGAACGTCTGGGAAGTGCACTGTAAGTTTGGCCTCTCCGGAGTTGGGGTCATCAAACTCGGCCCAACCGATGATGTCATTGAAGGCCCCTGCAGTCGTGTTGTACATCCTGTTGTGTACGGTCACGTTGTTGTTGCCAGCCAGCGAGTACTCTGCCGTGACACACTGGGCGCCTGCCTCGAAGGGAGCCAGTCCGAACCTGGCGATCTCGTACCACACGCCCAGGTACTGCACACAGACAGGAGACACGATGGTCAACAGCTGGTCAACAGTCACAACTTCATGGCTGAAACGGAGTTTACTATGTTGAGTGTTACCTCAGAGGCGTTAAACTGGGAGACTGCAGGCTTGTCGCATTGGTTGACTGCAACACTGCACTGTTGCGGATCCTGTGGGGTGTTTGTGTAGCGGCTCCGCGGCAGACCCAGGTCCTCCAACTTGTCATTAACCTGCTGCTCCTGCTCTGGATTCAGCTGGGCACTTCGTGACAGGATCCACGAGGTCTCTGAAAAAGCGCCATATGTCTCTGTTAGTGCAAGTCTTACTCCTGATTTCTATTAGC
This sequence comes from Schistocerca gregaria, assembly GCF_023897955.1. Lineage (NCBI taxonomy): Eukaryota > Metazoa > Arthropoda > Insecta > Orthoptera > Acrididae > Schistocerca > Schistocerca gregaria. The sequence goes on along the minus strand of NC_064920.1, from coordinate 534,699,286 downwards.
GAATTCGGAACTGTCAACAATTACTATTATTTATTCCTTCTGGAAGAACTTCTCACAAGTGATGAGATGTTGAAATGATCAAGGTACAGAACAATAGGATTAGATGTCTCTGTCACAAGATATGGTTCAGTAAGTGTGGTGCTCGTATTGTTCTTTCCCATGCCTGTAATAAATAGGCACAATACCTAGCCTTAGTACCTCTTTACACTGCACCACATGCTATACATTATTCTTTGCTGAAAAGTGTAGAAGTGAAAATATCAGCACCTTACCATACCATACCATCGTGCTTCAATAACCTTAATACGATTACATCCAATGTTACTTCTACAAATCGTAGATCATCTGCATGTGAATACATCTCGGAACTTGGCCTTGTGTTACACTGCCACATCACAAAAATTTATGAACGGTAGCACATAATCCAATCCAGGGCAAAATATCTACTCAGTACTTAACAGGTGTAATTTCTCCAGACTTACAGTCTTTGCTGAAATTTGTACGCTTCGTTTTCTCAGTTCGGAATGAGGTTTAACAAAGGAGAATACAAGGATACAATACGAGCAACATAGAACCTGTAACTCGTATTATTTCACTCCGGCCCTCATTGAATAACTATGGTAAAGTCAGACTATTAATAAATGTTTTATTTTCCAAACTTCAGGTATCGATGGCTTAAAAGCAAGTTTCGATTACTTCGATACCATCGCATCAACCGGTGTGTAAAGATTTTAAAATTGGGTTATCTTCTTTTGGTGTTTCCTTTAGCTAAGTGATTGCTCACGGGGAGAATTAATTTCAATAGTAGTTGCTTAGGATTTCTTATAAGAATTCTTATGTCTCATTCTTTCTTATAAGAATCCTAAGCTTGTGACTTAGTCTCTCAGTTTTACCTTTTAAGCGATTCAATTCACTATTGTTTCAGTTAAACTAAAGTTATTAGTAATTGCTTACAAATTTTAGGTTTTTTGAGACTTCTAAATGCAATGGTAAAATGAAATTTTCTTTCCAAAAAAATTTATGATTTACTGTAAATATCGCTTACACTTGTGGTACAGTACTTAGATTACTAATCTGGAATATAGTTACCCACAGCCTCGGCACCGATGATACACTACAAAGGAATAACTAAAAAAATTAATACAATGGGCTTCCTTTGTGGTATAGTACAAGAATTCTATATAATACGCTCCAGCGTGATCTGTTGCCATCTCGGAGCTACAAAACTCTTCTCTAGAGATTCATTAACTGAAGCTGACCTGGAGGTGGTGGGCGATTTCTGCTCGGGATTTGGCGGCAGCGAAATGTCGGCAAGAGCGCCCATACGATAGTTTGTAGGGGGTGAGGGGGGCTGGGTTGGTGGCCAAACCGGGTGGGGGTGGGGTATGAAGTGTTTTTAGTATTTTGGAGGTTGAAAGGTGACTTTGAAGTAGATATAAGAAAGTTCCATTTCCTTCCCTGTTAGTAACCTGCGCAATAACGACTTTTAAATCATTTTTTGAAAGAAGAACACCTGATTTCGCTACAGTCTTTCCTTTCTCTGAATGCTAGAAGGGAGGGGAGTGCACCGGATATGGGTTCCCTTGGGTCGTGGCTAACACTTAAAACAGTACCAGCAAAACGCTCGCTCTGCTGCAACTCCTGAAACTACGCTCAGATTTAGCGACGTGGCGGCCAGGCCAATCACTTGGCGCTAAGTGGCACTTTCAAGTAGATGCGTTGCGGGCTCTACATTTTAATATCGTTTGTAAATCGACACAAAATAATAACCACGGTATAACATTTATGTGATTTAAGAGATTTATTCGACGATACACCACTATGGAAATAAAAGTGCGAGCATTAATCTCTTTTATTTTTTGAAATGAACAGCTGGTGTAGAAAGGGTGGTTTATGTAATAAGGGTCATCCGATTTCAGTGAATAAGTATATACATTGAAATAGGCACGAGAAGCAGTAGGAAACCTAATAAGGTTATAAGGTGCGTTCAAATATCAGAGAGGAGAGGAAAGTTTGCTTTTAGTGAAAACTGTTGCCAGGACTGGTGTGGGAAAAGAGCAGTTACTCAGAGTAATAAGTGAAAGGAGAATCTAATTAGTTTCTATGTAACAGACAGACTGCGGAGGAAGTGGATAAGACAAACTCTGGTGCAATGGTCGAAACATTTCTTGTCTGATTCGAGTACAGAGACTACAATGTAACATTTTGCTAAATGTCTGAGGTTACTTATTCTCATAATTCGTTACATAGTAGTATCCTTGGTCTGCGCTATTATTACATCTGTCACAAATTTTCTTAGTCGATGTACCTGAAGCCCAGTTATTGCTGCTACCTCCCGTCAGAAAATATGTAAACAACTCCTAATTTTGTATAAGCTTATCCGTTTTTCGAATTATACGTAATCATTTCGGTATTTGTAAGGAAAGCAATGTCTTTTTAACCTAAATTATTATTCAGAATCCACTGAAAATCGGAACCGAGCATAATACTTTCAATTCGCGAGGGTTCAGACAAGAGACTGGGCGCTGTATTTAGTTTCCTTGGGAGTGTTATTATAGCGTCTTCTGGTCCAGTTGGTGTATTCATTTTTGCTGAAGTATTAAGATCGAGTGGCGAGCATATGGGTAACTATAGTGGCACGCAGGTGGGCTTCAGAGGACAAGGAGTGACTGATGTTCGTATCACTGATTCGCACTCCATGCTGCAGGGTTAATTTCAAACTGTGGCGACGGTCCAAACTCAATTTTAAAATCAGAAAACTACGTTCATTAGGAGTGTGACATAATTTCGTAATCGATTATTCATTACCGAATCAAAGTCGACCGCAGCACCTAACAATAAACACTGTCACTTTAAGAAAAATTTGTCTCTCAGTAAATTGCACTTTTTTTCCTATGCGTAACACATATTTATGACAACAGCACAACACCGTTGATTGCTTGCTGATTCCATTAATAACATAGAATCCTTCTGAAAATTTGTATTAGGATTCTTATAAGAATCCGCATTCCATATGTTGGAGGCACTTTAACATGTTATTCAACATTTCGAAATCATGAGTTGAAGATCTATAAGGAGTGTAGACAATAGTGTGACAGAAATTATCAAGAGGATCCAGCTCATTCGTATAATCCTGTAAAAGTATCGCATATTACGAAAGTAATATGCTGCGTAACATCCAGACTCAATTAAAAGACTCTTCTGAACTCAGTGGACTGGATGAGAAACGTGCGTGCCATCTAGAACTCGCAAAATGGGTAACCTTGGCCTACAGAAGTCTCCTGGTATAGGGCTTAATTTGAGGAAGGAACTTCTTAGAATGTACGTTTCGAGCACACCATTGTATAGTTTTCCCTCATGGACTGTGGGAAATCCGGATCAGAAGAGAATCGAAACATTTGAGATGTGGTGCTGCAGAAGAAAGTTGAAAATTAGGTTGAGTAATAACGTAAGAAACTAGGAGGTTCGCTGCAGAAACGGTGAGCAAAGGAATATACAGAAAGCACTAACAAGAAGACATGGCAGGATGATAGGACATGTGTTAAGACATCAGGGATTAGCTTCCTTGGTACTAGGGGAGCTGTAAACCGTAAACATTATAGAGGAAGACAGAGATTGGGATATATCAAGTGAATAATTGAAGACGTAGATTGCAGTCGCTACTCTGAGACGAAGGGTTGGCACATGTGTTACTCATACATAAATAAAAAGATCTAACAGCCCCATCTATTGGTTCTTTAGTGTACTTCGTAGATGTAATTAGGCATCTGAACTACTACGCTAAATAAATGATTATAGATACAATTTTAATCACGATATCTTTTTCTTGTGTTCCGCTGTCCCATGTGAAAATCACACAAAATTCTACTAGTAGTCTTGGAGGTTAGCTTGTTAAAATAAGCAGATGGACTTGAAGGCTTCAGATAAAATTTTAAATCACGATAATTTATTCATCCGTCATTCGATTTCGATCAAATCTAGCCTATACTTTCCCCCAAGCTACACTCAAATTACCTTTAAAAATCCCATGAAAATTCATCTAGTAATTTTGGAGAGCAACGTGTACAAACAGACAGACGCATGCATATAGATTTAGATCTTCTGGAAGTACGCTTGCTACCTCAACATCAATCTACACCAAAACCGAGAGGTGAATCAGGGGACATATTAGCGGTAGGTTCAGCCTCTTCACCTTGCTATTCGTAAGCATTCTGTCCATCCACCTAGCACACCAAGAAACATTGCACTACCCCACCACCACAAAAATACCCAAATGTCTCCATCTAGCAAGCACTTAACAAAACCTCACAGTAGAATAAAATGCATAAAATTAATAAATCGTTTCCACATGTGAGTTACATCCTTCCATCAGCCTCCATGTATATTTGCAACCATATGTACAAGAACAACATGTAAAATGTGTGTACATACCGGTAATGTCAGAGGTTTCGTCTGTAGGCTCCCTGCATGCCCAGACGATTGAGTAGCTTTCGTAGTCTGTGTCCAGGACCCAGTAGGGTGCATCCACTACCAACACAAACAAACGAAACTTTGTGGACATCGAAACACATATGCTGTTTTACGGCTAACACTAATTTCTAAAACTAATTTCTGTGGTGTCTATAGAAAGTTCGGGCTTCTTGTTTACTGACTATTGGCGCTACCTGTTTGCCTTAAGGGCTAGCTAAAGATCATGCAATAATTGTTGCACTAAAAGAAACAATACAGTCACTTTTTTAAATGAAATGTTTTTCACACAAAAAGTACTGCGGCCTGTGAATTAGTTCATTTACTTGATGTAGTCTAGCTGCCCTACTACTTAAGCAAATCATAATCGTTGCATGAACTTCTCCTTACTGACCTGGTACGTCTGGGAAGTGCACTGTAAGTTTGGCCTCTCCGGAGTTGGGGTCATCAAACTCGGCCCAGCCGATGATGTCGTTGAAGGCCCCTGCAGTCATGTTGTACATCCGGTTGTGTACGGTCACGTTGTTGTCGCCAGCCAGCGAGTACTCTGCTGTGACACACTGGGCGCCTGCCTCGAAGGGAGCCAGTCCGAACCTGGCGATCTCGTACCACACGCCCAGGTACTGCACACAGACAGGAGACACGATGGTCAACAGCTGGTCAACAGTCACAACTTCATGGCTGAAACGGAGTTTACTGTGTTGAGTGTTACCTCAGAGGCGTTAAACTGGGAGACTGCAGGCTTGTCGCATTGGTTGACTGCAACACTGCACTGTTGCGGATCCTGTGGGGTGTTTGTGTAGCGGCTCCGCGGCAGGCCAAGGGCCTCCAGCTTCTCATTCACCTGCTGCTCCTGCTCTGCTGTCAGCTCGGAATTCCGTGACAGGATCCATGAGGTCTCTGAAAAAGCACCATATGGCTCTGCTTGTACAAGTCCTAATGCTCATTTCTATTAGCTAATACAGAATTCTCAATAATCACTATTATTTACTCTTTCTGGAGGAATGTCTTACAACTAATGAGATGATTGAATGATCAGTGTACAGAACAATAGGATTAGACGACTTTGTAACTATGTAATGTTAATTATGTGTCGTGCTTGTATTGTTCTTTCGCACACCTGTAATGGTGGTACACAACTGGGATCTTTGGTTACCTATACTGTATTTTCTTAATGTATATTTACTACCTCAATAATTTCGCTCACCACATTTCTCTACATGTAATAGTTTCCCCTCAGGAAAGAGTCTCTACACCAATCCATCGTACCACTCTACACTCTGCACCACTTGCCAAACACTATTCTGCTCTGAAATATGTAGAAGAGGTAGTATCAGCGTCTTGTCGCACATCATCTCACCTAGAGTAAAATTTCTACTCATGTATATAACAAGTGTAGCTCCTCCAAGCGTACGACCTTTGCTGGTATTCGTACTCTTCGTTTTCTCTGTCGAGAATGATGTTCAATAAAGGAAAACGCAAGGACTCAATACATGCAAGGTAGATTCAGTTGCTCAAATAGTTTCAGTCCTGTTATCATAGAATAACTATGGTCAAATTTGAGACCTTGCATATGGCACTGAACAGTGGGTTTCACTTTCGGTACTTTCGGTCTCGATGGCTTACAATTTAGTTTCAATTATTTGGAAGCGTCTAAAGCAACCAGTCTGAGGGGATACAGAAATTATAGAGATACACTGTTTACAAGTAATTTACTGTCCGACACGATAACACTAGTTTCAAACTAAACAGAAAACAAATTTTGCAAACAAATTCATTTTCTGTTTTTCTTTTGATCCTCCTAGTTCCCATGTGGTGCTGAGGGGCTCTTTCAAATAAAACGTTTCCTCTGCGTTTTATTAATGTTTGTAAATCGACACAAAATAATGTAAAATGTTTAAAAATTACGTAATTTAAGCGAATTATTCGGAGATATTTCGTTAAGGAAATTAAATATGTTGGCTCCTTTTATTACTTTGATAGGAACAGCTGTCGTAGGAAGAGTGGATCATGAAATGTAGGTCATTCAATGTCAGTGAATACACATATACACTAAATCTTGCACTAAAAGCAGTAGGAAAAGATGGCGTTAGGTAATCGAACAGTAGAAACCTAATAGGGTTATAAGATGCATGCAAGAATGATAGAGGAGGGTTAGCTTTTAGTGATAAAGGCTGCCAGGACTGATGTGAAGAAAAAGCAGCCAGAGTAATAAGTGAAAGCAGAATCTAATTCATTCCTGTGTAACAGTCACACTGCGGAAGAATTGAATAAAACTAACTCTGGAGCAAAGATTAAAACATTCCTTCTTTGATTCCAGTACAGTGACTAAAATGTAACAATTCTGCTAAATATCTGTGGTTGTTGCGTTTTTCTTATAATTCGTTACATAGTATAATCAGTGGGCTTTGCTGTTATTACATCTATAGGACATTTTCTGGGTCGATATGCCTGCTGTCCAGTTATTGCTGCTACCTCCTGTCTGAAAATATGCAGACAATTGCAGTTGTGTATAACATTTTTCGTTTTTCACAATATAAGTAATCAACTTGGTGCCTGTTGCAAAAGCAATGATTTCTTAACCTTAACCATTATTTGGAAACCACTGCTCAGCCGGAACCGGACATAATACTTTATATTCGCGTGCATACATACAAAGAGCTTGTCATTAAGAAAAGTGGCCATTGTTTGAAACAAACCATGAAGCACAGAGCGCGAATCTCAGTGATACAAATATCAGTCACCCTTGTCCTCCGAAGTTAACCAGCTTACCAATATCTTTGTCCAAATGCTGGCTGCTAGATTTTGACACTTCAGTAAAAGTGAATACACCAACTGCTGCAGAAGACACTACAATAACACTCCCCAGAAAACTAAATACAGCGCCCGGTGGTGAAACCAAGACCCGCCGCCACCCTAGTGAAAGACTTTTCTCCTTTCTAAAATCCCTAGCAGCTCTGTTTATTGTCATCGCCCATACTAGTGACGAACTATCTATCGAAGGCTTCCAACATACTTCCACTCCCCACCCTCACAAATCATGCAGGGAAATCTAATCCTTCCACCACATTTAACTATGGCTAGCTACTTGGGGTGGACGTGGTACATGAGATTAGATACATAGTTCTGTTGGTCCATTGTACCTACTGGAAGAAAGAAATCACACAGGGAATGAACTCTGGCGTGGACTCCACCGAGAACTGTTTCAGGAGTTTCACCGAGTACACGCAGACACCCATCTGTCCAAGAGCATAGAACGTGAGTCCTTTGAAACGTCCACCTGTTGCATCTCAGTGGATGTCTAGTTGCTCTATGGGCATGGAAATTCCAGCCTTCGTCGCCAATGAACTGCGGTCAGCTTGGCTGCATGAAACAAGTACCAGCTCCAGAGGCCTGTAGATACAGTGTTCGCTGAACGGTCGTTGAGGTGACACCATTAGTAGCTTTTCGTTCATTGGAGTCGTCAGTCGCTCAATAATTGCACTTTCTTCACACGAACGCTTCTCTGCAGCGATCAGACACACATGTAGTGTATGGCCTGTGCAGCACCACAATTTTCTCGGTACCGGTTTTTGGATTTTCCATGCATGGTATATGTAAATATGGCAACATGTGAACGGTTCATGAAACTTGGCGTTTCGGAAATGCTTCCACCCTGGTCCAAAAGCTAGAGACCATGTCCTTTTGAAGATCAGTTTAATCGCTCTATTCCTGCCTTACAACAATAACTTCACTGTTTTCCGTGTCCCTCAACCAGTTTGATGTAGCGTACACTGCTAGCGCTACCATCTTCTCTGTCTAAATCATTACTGCACGTTGACGTCGAACATTCCTTCTTTGATTCCAGTAAAGTGATTAAAATGTAACAGTTCTGCTAAATATCTGTGGTCGCGTTTTTCTTATAATTCTTTACGTAGTATAATCATTGGCTTTTGCTGTTATTACATCTACAGGGTGTTACAAAAAGGTACGGCCAAACTTTCAGGAAATATTCCTCACACACAAATAAAGAAAAGATGGTATGTGGACATGTGTTCGGAAACGCTTAATTTCTATGTTAGAGCTCATTTTAGTTTCGTCAGTACGTACTGTACGTCCTCGATTCATGTGTATTTACATAACTCATTAAAAGACAGTGGATTTGTCCCTTGAACACAAAATAAGGACTTAAGTACCTCATCTCCTACCTTCCAAACTTCACAGAAGCTCTCCTGCCAACCTTTCAGAACTAGCACTCCTGGAAGAAAGGATACTGCGGTGACTTGGCTTAGCCACAGCCTGGGGGATGTTTCCAGAATGAGATTTTCACTCTGCACTGGATAGTGCGCTGATATGAAACTTCCTGGCAGATGAGTAACACATATTTATGACAACAGCACAACACCGTTAATTGCTTGCTGATTCCATTAATAACATAGAATCCTTCTGAAAATTTGTATTAGGATTCTTATAAGAATCCACATTCCATATGTTGGAGGCACTTTAACACGTTATTCAACATTTCGAAATCATGAGTTGAAGATCTATAAGGAGTGTAGACAATAGTGTGACAGAAATTATCAAGAGGATCCAGCTCATTCGTATAATTCTGTAAAAGTATCGCATATTACGAAAGTAATATGCTGCGTAACATCCAGACTCAATTAAAAGACTCTTCTGAACTCAGTGGACTGGATGAGAAACGTGCGTGCCATCTAGAACTGGCAAAATGGGTAACCTTGGCCTAGAGAAGTCTCCTGGTATAGGGCTTAATTCGAGGAAGGAACTTCTTAGAATGTACGTTTCGAGCACACCATTGTATAGTTTTCCCTCATGGACTGTGGGAAATCCGGATCAGAAGAGAATCGAAACATTTGAGATGTGGTGCGGCAGAAGAAAGTTGAAAATTAGGTTGAGTAATAACGTAAGAAACTAGGAGGTTCGCTGCAGAAACGGTGAGCAAAGGAATATACAGAAAGCACTAACAAGAAGACATGGCAGGATGATAGGACATGTGTTAAGACATCAGGGATTAGTTTCCTTGGTACTAGGGGAGCTGTAAACCGTAAACATTATAGAGGAAGACAGAGATTGGGATATATCAAGTGAATAATTGAAGACGTAGATTACAGTTGCTACTCTGAGACGAAGGGTTGGCACATGTGTTACTCATATATAAATAAAAAGATCTAACAGCCCCATCTATTGGTTCTTTAGTGTACTTCGTAGATGTAATTAGGCATCTGAACTACTACGCTAAATAAATGATTATAGATACAATTTTAATCACGACATCTTTTTCTTGTGTTCCGCTGTCCCATGTGAAAATCACACAAAATTCTACTAGTAGTCTTGGAGGTTAGCATGTTAAAATAAGTAGATGGACTTGAAGGCTTCAAATAAAATTTTAAATCACGATAATTTATTCATCCGTCATTCAATTTCGATCAAATCTAGCCTATACTTTCCCCCAAGCTACACTCAAATTACCTTTAAAAATGCCATGAGAATTCATCTACTAATTTTGGAGAACAACGTGTACAAACAGACAGACGCATGCATATAGATTTAGATCTTCTGGAAGTACGCTTGCTACCTCAACATCAATCTACACCAAAACCGAGAGGTGAATCAGGGGACATATTAGCGGTAGGTTCAGCCTCTTCACCCTACTATTCGTAAGCACTCAGTCCATCCACCTAACACACTAAAAAACATTGGACTACCCCACCACCACAAAATAGCCAGATGTCTCCATCTAGTAAGCACTTAACAAAACCTCACAGTAGAATAAAGTGCATAAAATTAATAAATCGTTTCCACATGTGAGTTACATCCTTCCATCAGCCTCCATGTATATTTGCAACCATATATGTACAAGAACAACATGTAATATTTGTGTACATACCTGTAATGTCAGAGGTTTCGTCTGTAGGCTCCCTGCATGCCCAGACGATTGAGTAGCTTTCGTAGTCTGTGTCCAGGACCCAGTAGGGTGCATCCACTACCAACACAAACAAACGAAACTTTGTGGACACCGAAACACATATGCTGTTTTACGGCTAACACTAATTTCTAAAACTAATTTCTGTGGTGTCTATAGAAAGTTTGGGCTTCTTGTTTACTGACTATTGGCGCTACCTGTTTGCCTTAAGGGCTAGCTAAAGATCATGCAATAATTGTTGCACTAAAAGAAACAATACAGTCACTTTTTTAAATGAAATGTTTTTCACACAAAAAGTACTGCGGCCTGTGAATTAGTTCATTTACTTGATGTAGTCTAGCTGCCCTACTACTTAAGCAAGTCATAATCGTTGCATAAACTTCTCCTTACTGACCTGGTACGTCTGGGAAGTGCACTGTAAGTTTGGCCTCTCCGGAGTTGGGGTCATTAAACTCGGCCCAGCCGATGATGTCGTTGAAGGCCCCTGCAGTCGTGTTGTACATCCTGTTGTGTACGGTCACGTTGTTGTCGCCAGCCAGCGAGTACTCTGCCGTGACACACTGGGCGCCTGCTTCGAAGGGAGCCAGTCCGAACCTGGCGATCTCGTACCACACGCCCAGGTACTGCACACAGACAGGAGACACGATGGTCAACAGCTGGTCAACAGTCACAACTTCATGGCTGAAACGGAGTTTACTATGTTGAGTGTTACCTCAGAGGCGTTAAACTGGGAGACTGCAGGCTTGTCGCATTGGTTGACTGCAACACTGCACTGTTGCGGATCCTGTGGGGTGTTTGTGTAGCGGCTCCGCGGCAGGCCAAGGGCCTCCAGCTTCTCATTCACCTGCTGCTCCTGCTCTGCTGTCAGCTCGGAATTCCGTGACAGGATCCATGAGGTCTCTGAAAAAGCACCATATGGCTCTGCTTGTACAAGTCCTAATGCTCATTTCTATTAGCTAATACAGAATTCTCAATAATCACTATTATTTACTCTTTCTGGAGGAATGTCTTACAACTAATGAGATGATTGAATGATCAGTGTACAGAACAATAGGATTAGACGACTTTGTAACTATGTAATGTTAATTATGTGTCGTGCTTGTATTGTTCTTTCGCACACCTGTAATGGTGGTACACAACTGGGATCTTTGGTTACCTATACTGTATTTTCTTAATGTATATTTACTACCTCAATAATTTCGCTCACCACATTTCTCTACATGTAATAGTTTCCCCTCAGGAAAGAGTTTCTACACCAATCCATCTGACCACTCTACACTCTGCACCACTTGCCAAACACTATTCTGCTCTGAAATATGTAGAAGAGGTAGTATCAGCGTCTTGTCGCACATCATCTCACCTAGAGTAAAATTTCTACTCATGTATATAACAAGTGTAGCTCCTCCAAGCGTACGACCTTTGCCGATATTCGTACTCTTCGTTTTCTCAGTCGAGAATGATGTTCAATAAAGGAAAACGCAAGGACTCAATACATGCAAGGTAGATTCAGTTGCTCAAATCGTTTCAGTCCTGTTATCATAGAATAACTATGGTCAAATTTGAGACCTTGCATATGGCACTGAACAGTGGGTTTCACTTTCGGTACTTTCGGTCTCGATGGCTTACAATTTAGTTTCAATTATTTGGAAGCGTCTAAAGCAACCAGTCTGAGGGGATACAGAAATTATAGAGATACACTGTTTACAAGTAATTTACTGTCCGACACGATAACACTAGTTTCAAACTAAACAGAAAACAAATTTTGCAAAAAAATTCATTTTCTGTTTTTCTTTTGATCCTCCTAGTTCCCATGTGGTGCTGAGGGGCTCTTTCAAATAAAACGTTTCCTCTGCGTTTTATTAATGTTTGTAAGTCGACACAAAATAATGTAAAATGTTTAAAAATTACGTAATTTAAGCGAATTATTCGGAGATATTTCGTTAAGGAAATTAAATATGTTGGCTCCTTTTATTATTTTGATAGGAACAGCTGTCGTAGAAAGAGTGGATCATGAAATGTAGGTCATTCAATGTCAGTGAATACACATATACACTAAATCTTGCACTAAAAGCAGTAGGAAAAGATGGCGTTAGGTAATCGAACAGTAGAAACCTAATAGGGTTATAAGATGCATGCAAGAATGATAGAGGAGGGTTAGCTTTTAGTGATAAAGGCTGCCAGGACTGATGTGAAGAAAAAGCAGCCAGAGTAATAAGTGAAAGCAGAATCTAATTCATTCCTGTGTAACAGTCAGACTGCGGAAGAATTGAATAAAACTAACTCTGGAGCAAAGATTAAAACATTCCTTCTTTGATTCCAGTACAGTGACTAAAATGCAACAATTCTGCTAAATATCTGTGGTTGTTGCGTTTTTCTTATAATTCGTTACATAGTATAATCATTGGGCTTTGCTGTTATTACATCCATAGGACATTTTCTGGGTCGATATGCCTGCTGTCCAGTTATTGCTGCTACCTCCTGTCTGAAAATATGCAGACAATTGCAGTTGTGTATAACATTTTTCGTTTTTCACAATATAAGTAATCAACTTGGTGCCTGTTGCAAAAGCAATGATTTCTTAACCTTAACCATTATTTGGAAACCACTGCTCAGCCGGAACCGGACATAATACTTTATATTCGCGTGCATACATACAAAGAGTTTGTCATTAAGAAAAGTGGCCATTGTTTGAAACAAACCATGAAGCACAGAGCGCGAATCTCAGTGATACAAATATCAGTCACCCTTGTCGTCCGAAGTTAACCTGCTTACCAATATCTTTGTCCAAATGCTGGCTGCTAGATTATGACACTTCAGTAAAAATGAATACACCAACTGCTGCAGAAGACACTACAATAACACTCCCCAGAAAACTAAATACAGCGCCCGGTGGTGAAACCAAGACCCGCCGCCACCCTAGTGAAAGACTTTTCTCCTTTCTAAAATCCCTAGCAGCTCTGTTTATTGTCATCGCCCATACTAGTGACGAACTATCTATCGAAGGCTTCCAACATACTTCCACTCCCCACCCTCACAAATCCTGCAGGGAAATCTAATCCTTCCACCACATTTAACTATGGCTAGCTACTTGGGGTGGACGTGGTACATGAGATTAGATACATAGTTCTGTTGGTCCATTGTACCTACTGGAAGAAAGAAATCACACAGGGAATGAACTCTGGCGTGGACTCCACCGAGAACTGTTGCAGCGTGTTTGTTTCAGGAGTTTCACCGAGTACACGCAGGCACCCATCTGTCCAAGAGCATAGAACGTGAGTCCTTTGAAACGTCCACCTGTTGCATCTCAGTGGATGTCTAGTTGCTCTATGGGCATGGAAATTCCAGCCTTCGTCGCCAATGAACTGCGGTCAGCTTGGCTGCATGAAACAAGTACCAGCTCCAGAGGCCTGTAGATACAGTGTTCGCTGAACGGTCGTTGAGGTGACACCATTAGTAGCTTTTCGTTCATTGGAGTCGTCAGTCGCTCAATAATTGCACTTTCTTCACACGAACGCTTCTCTGCAGCGATCAGACACACATGTAGTGTATGGCCTGTGCAGCACCACAATTTTCTCGGTACCGGTTTTTGGATTTTCCATGCATGGTATATGTAAATATGGCAACATGTGAACGGTTCATGAAACTTGGCGTTTCGGAAATGTTTCCACCCTGGTCCAAAAGCTAGAGACCATGTCCTTTTGAAGATCAGTTTAATCGCTCTATTCCTGCCTTACAACAATAACTTCACTGTTTTCCGTGTCCCTCAACCAGTTTGATGTAGCGTACACTGCTAGCGCTACCATCTTCTCTGTCTAAATCATTACTGCACGTTGACGTCGAACATTCCTTCTTTGATTCCAGTAAAGTGATTAAAATGTAACAGTTCTGCTAAATATCTGTGGTCGCGTTTTTCTTATAATTCTTTACGTAGTATAATCATTGGCTTTTGCTGTTATTACATCTACAGGGTGTTACAAAAAGGTACGGCCAAACTTTCAGGAAATATTCCTCACACACAAATAAAGAAAAGATGGTGTGTGGACATGTATTCGGAAACGCTTAATTTCCATGTTAGAGCTCGTTTTAGTTTCGTCAGTACGTACTGTATGTCCTCGATTCATGTGTATTTACATAACTCATTAAAAGACAGTGGATTTGTCCCTTGAACACAAAATAAGGACTTAAGTACCTCATCTCCTACCTTCCAAACTTCACAGAAGATCTCCTGCCAACCTTTCAGAACTAGCACTCCTGGAAGAAAGGATACTGCGGTGACTTGGCTTAGCCACAGCCTGGGGGATGTTTCCAGAATGAGATTTTCACTCTGCACTGGATAGTGCGCTGATATGAAACTTCCTGGCAGATGAGTAACACATATATATGACAACAGCACAACACCGTTGATTGCTTGCTGATTCCATTAATAACATAGAATCCTTCTGAGAATTTGTATTAGGATTCTTATAAGAATCCGCATTCCATATGTTGGAGGCACTTTAACACGTTATTCAACATTTCGAAATCATGAGTTGAAGATCTATAAGGAGTGTAGACAATAGTGTGACAGAAATTATCAAGAGGATCCAGCTCATTCGTATAATTCTGTAAAAGTATCGCATATTACGAAAGTAATATGCTGCGTAACATCCAGACTCAATTAAAAGACTCTTCTGAACTCAGTGGACTGGATGAGAAACGTGCGTGCCATCTAGAACTGGCAAAATGGGTAACCTTGGCCTAGAGAAGTCTCCTGGTATAGGGCTTAATTCGAGGAAGGAACTTCTTAGAATGTACGTTTCGAGCACACCATTGTATAGTTTTCCCTCATGGACTGTGGGAAATCCGGATCAGAAGAGAATCGAAACATTTGAGATGTGGTGCGGCAGAAGAAAGTTGAAAATTAGGTTGAGTAATAACGTAAGAAACTAGGAGGTTCGCTGCAGAAACGGTGAGCAAAGGAATATACAGAAAGCACTAACAAGAAGACATGGCAGGATGATAGGACATGTGTTAAGACATCAGGGATTAGCTTCCTTGATACTAGGGGAGCTGTAAACCGTAAACATTATAGAGGAAGACAGAGATTGGGATATATCAAGTGAATAATTGAAGACGTAGATTACAGTTGCTACTCTGAGACGAAGGGTTGGCACATGTGTTACTCATATATAAATAAAAATATCTAACAGCCCCATCTATTGGTTCTTTAGTGTACTTCGTAGATGTAATTAGGCATCTGAACAACTACGCTAAATAAATGATTATAGATACAATTTTAATCACGACATCTTTTTCTTGTGTTCCGCTGTCCCATGTGAAAATCACACAAAATTCTACTAGTAGTCTTGGAGGTTAGCATGTTAAAATAAGTAGATGGACTTGAAGGCTTCAGATAAAATTTTAAATCACGATAATTTATTCATCCGTCATTCGATTTCGATGAAATCTAGCCTATACTTTCCCCCAAGCTACACTCAAATTACCTTTAAAAATCCCATGAGAATTCATCTAGTAATTTTGGAGAGCAACGTGTACAAACAGACAGACGCATGCATATAGATTTAGATCTTCTGGAAGTACGCTTGCTACCTCAACATCAATCTACACCAAAACCGAGAGGTGAATCAGGGGACATATTAGCGGTAGGTTCAGCCTCTTCACCCTACTATTCGTAAGCACTCTGTCCATCCACCTAACACACTAAAAAACATTGGACTACCCCACCACCACAAAATAGCCAGATGTCTCCATCTAGTAAGCACTTAACAAAACCTCACAGTAGAATAAAATGCATAAAATTAATAAATCGTTTCCACATGTGAGTTACATCCTTCCATCAGCCTCCATGTGTATTTACAACCATATATGTACAAGAACAACATGTAATATTTGTGTACATACCTGTAATGTCAGAGGTTTCGTCTGTAGGCTCCCTGCATGCCCAGACGATTGAGTAGCTTTCGTAGTCTGTGTCCAGGACCCAGTAGGGTGCATCCACTACCAACACAAAGAAACGAAACTTTGTGGTCACCGAAACACATATGCTGTTTTACGGCTAACACTAATTTCTAATACTAATTTCTGTGGTGTCTATAGAAAGTTTGGGCTTCTTGTTTACTGGCTATAGGCGCTACCTGTTTGCCTTAAGGGCTAGCTAAAGATCATGCAATAATTGTTGTACTAAAAGAAACAATACAGTCACTTTTTTAAATGAAATGTTTTTCACACAAAAAGTACTGCGGCCTGTGAATTAGTTCATTTACTTGATGTAGTCTAGCTGCCCTACTACTTAAGCAAATCATAATCGTTGCATGAACTTCTCCTTACTGACCTGGTACGTCTGGGAAGTGCACTGTAAGTTTGGCCTCTCCGGAGTTGGGGTCATCAAACTCGGCCCAGCCGATGATGTCGTTGAAGGCCCCTGCAGTCGTGTTGTACATCCTGTTGTGTACGGTCACGTTGTTGTCGCCAGCCAGCGAGTACTCTGCTGTGACACACTGGGCGCCTGCCTCGAAGGGAGCCAGTCCGAACCTGGCGATCTCGTACCACATGCCCAGGTACTGCACACAGACAGGAGACACGATGGTCAACAGCTGGTCAACAGTCACAACTTCATGGCTGAAACGGAGTTTACTATGTTGAGTGTTACCTCAGAGGCGTTAAACTGGGAGACTGCAGGCTTGTCGCATTGGTTGACTGCAACACTGCACTGTTGCGGATCCTGTGGGGTGTTTGTGTAGCGGCTCCGCGGCAGGCCAAGGGCCTCCAGCTTCTCATTCACCTGCTGCTCCTGCTCTGCTGTCAGCTCGGAATTCCGTGACAGGATCCATGAGGTCTCTGAAAAAGCACCATATGGCTCTGCTTGTACAAGTCCTAATGCTCATTTCTATTAGCTGATACAGAATTCTCAATAATCACTATTATTTACTCTTTCTGGAGGAATGTCTTACAACTAATGAGATGATGGAATGATCAGTGTACAGAACAATAGGATTAGACGACTTTGTAACTATGTAATGTTAATTATGTGTCGTGCTTGTATTGTTCTTTCGCACACCTGTAATGGTGGTACACAACTGGGATCTTTGGTTACCTATACTGTATTTTCTTAATGTATATTTACTACCTCAATAATTTCGCTCACCACATTTCTCTACATGTAATAGTTTCCCCTCAGGAAAGAGTTTCTACACCAATCCATCTGACCACTCTACACTCTGCACCACTTGCCAAACACTATTCTGCTCTGAAATATGTAGAAGAGGTAGTATCAGCGTCTTGTCGCACATCATCTCACCTAGAGTAAAATTTCTACTCATGTATATAACAAGTGTAGCTCCTCCAAGCGTACGACCTTTGCCGATATTCGTACTCTTCGTTTTCTCAGTCGAGAATGATGTTCAATAAAGGAAAACGCAAGGACTCAATACATGCAAGATAGATTCAGTTGCTCAAATCGTTTCAGTCCTGTTATCATAGAATAACTATGGTCAAATTTGAGACCTTGCATATGGCACTGAGCAGTGGGTTTCACTTTCGGTACTTTCGGTCTCGATGGCTTACAATTTAGTTTCAATTATTTGGAAGCGTCTAAAGCAACCAGTCTGAGGGGATACAGAAATTATAGAGATACACTGTTTACAAGTAATTTACTGTCCGACACGATAACACTAGTTTCAAACTAAACAGAAAACAAATTTTGCAAACAAATTCATTTTCTGTTTTTCTTTTGATCCTCCTAGTTCCCATGTGGTGCTGAGGGGCTCTTTCAAATAAAACGTTTCCTCTGCGTTTTATTAATGTTTGTAAGTCGACACAAAATAATGTAAAATGTTTAAAAATTACGTAATTTAAGCGAATTATTCGGAGATATTTCGTTAAGGAAATTAAATATGTTGGCTCCTTTTATTATTTTGATAGGAACAGCTGTCGTAGAAAGAGTGGATCATGAAATGTAGGTCATTCAATGTCAGTGAATACACATATACACTAAATCTTGCACTAAAAGCAGTAGGAAAAGATGGCGTTAGGTAATCGAACAGTAGAAACCTAATAGGGTTATAAGATGCATGCAAGAATGATAGAGGAGGGTTAGCTTTTAGTGATAAAGGCTGCCAGGACTGATGTGAAGAAAAAGCAGCCAGAGTAATAAGTGAAAGCAGAATCTAATTCATTCCTGTGTAACAGTCAGACTGCGGAAGAATTGAATAAAACTAACTCTGGAGCAAAGATTAAAACATTCCTTCTTTGATTCCAGTACAGTGACTAAAATGTAACAATTCTGCTAAATATCTGTGGTTGTTGCGTTTTTCTTATAATTCGTTACATAGTATAATCAGTGGGCTTTGCTGTTATTACATCTATAGGACATTTTCTGGGTCGATATGCCTGCTGTCCAGTTATTGCTGCTACCTCCTGTCTGAAAATATGCAGACAATTGCAGTTGTGTATAACATTTTTCGTTTTTCACAATATAAGTAATCAACTTGGTGCCTGTTGCAAAAGCAATGATTTCTTAACCTTAACCATTATTTGGAAACCACTGCTCAGCCGGAACCGGACATAATACTTTATATTCGCGTGCATACATACAAAGAGCTTGTCATTAAGAAAAGTGGCCATTGTTTGAAACAAACCATGAAGCACAGAGCGCGAATCTCAGTGATACAAATATCAGTCACCCTTGTCCTCCGAAGTTAACCAGCTTACCAATATCTTTGTCCAAATGCTGGCTGCTAGATTTTGACACTTCAGTAAAAGTGAATACACCAACTGCTGCAGAAGACACTACAATAACACTCCCCAGAAAACTAAATACAGCGCCCGGTGGTGAAACCAAGACCCGCCGCCACCCTAGTGAAAGACTTTTCTCCTTTCTAAAATCCCTAGCAGCTCTGTTTATTGTCATCGCCCATACTAGTGACGAACTATCTATCGAAGGCTTCCAACATACTTCCACTCCCCACCCTCACAAATCATGCAGGGAAATCTAATCCTTCCACCACATTTAACTATGGCTAGCTACTTGGGGTGGACGTGGTACATGAGATTAGATACATAGTTCTGTTGGTCCATTGTACCTACTGGAAGAAAGAAATCACACAGGGAATGAACTCTGGCGTGGACTCCACCGAGAACTGTTTCAGGAGTTTCACCGAGTACACGCAGACACCCATCTGTCCAAGAGCATAGAACGTGAGTCCTTTGAAACGTCCACCTGTTGCATCTCAGTGGATGTCTAGTTGCTCTATGGGCATGGAAATTCCAGCCTTCGTCGCCAATGAACTGCGGTCAGCTTGGCTGCATGAAACAAGTACCAGCTCCAGAGGCCTGTAGATACAGTGTTCGCTGAACGGTCGTTGAGGTGACACCATTAGTAGCTTTTCGTTCATTGGAGTCGTCAGTCGCTCAATAATTGCACTTTCTTCACACGAACGCTTCTCTGCAGCGATCAGACACACATGTAGTGTATGGCCTGTGCAGCACCACAATTTTCTCGGTACCGGTTTTTGGATTTTCCATGCATGGTATATGTAAATATGGCAACATGTGAACGGTTCATGAAACTTGGCGTTTCGGAAATGCTTCCACCCTGGTCCAAAAGCTAGAGACCATGTCCTTTTGAAGATCAGTTTAATCGCTCTATTCCTGCCTTACAACAATAACTTCACTGTTTTCCGTGTCCCTCAACCAGTTTGATGTAGCGTACACTGCTAGCGCTACCATCTTCTCTGTCTAAATCATTACTGCACGTTGACGTCGAACATTCCTTCTTTGATTCCAGTACAGTGATTAAAATGTAACAGTTCTGCTAAATATCTGTGGTCGCGTTTTTCTTATAATTCTTTACGTAGTATAATCATTGGCTTTTGCTGTTATTACATCCACAGGGTGTTACAAAAAGGTACGGCCATACATTCAGGAAATATTCCTCACACACAAATAAAGAAAAGATGGTATGTGGACATGTGTTCGGAAACGCTTAATTTCCATGTTAGAGCTCATTTTAGTTTCGTCAGTACGTACTGTACGTCCTCGATTCATGTGTATTTACATAACTCATTAAAAGACAGTGGATTTGTCCCTTGAACACAAAATAAGGACTTAAGTACCTCATCTCCTACCTTCCAAACTTCACAGAAGCTCTCCTGCCAACCTTTCAGAACTAGTACTCCTGGAAGAAAGGATATTGCGGTGACTTGGCTTAGCCACAGCCTGGGGGATGTTTCCAGAATGAGATTTTCACTCTGCACTGGATAGTGCGCTGATATGAAACTTCCTGGCAGATGAGTAACACATATTTATGACAACAGCACAACACCGTTGATTGCTTGCTGATTCCATTAATAACATAGACTCCTTCTGAAAATTTGTATTAGGATTCTTATAACAATCCACATTCCATATGTTGGAGGCACTTTAACACGTTATTCAACATTTCGAAATCATGAGTTGAAGATCTATAAGGAGTGTAGACAATAGTGTGACAGAAATTATCAAGAGGATCCAGCTCATTCGTATAATTCTGTAAAAGTTTCGCATATTACGAAAGTAATATGCTGCGTAACATCCAGACTCAATTAAAAGACTCTTCTGAACTCAGTGGACTGGATGAGAAACGTGCGTGCCATCTAGAACTGGCAAAATGGGTAACCTTGGCCTATAGAAGTCTCCTGGTATAGGGCTTAATTCGAGGAAGGAACTTCTTAGAATGTACGTTTCGAGCACACCATTGTATAGTTTTCCCTCATGGACTGTGGGAAATCCGGATCAGAAGAGAATCGAAACATTTGAGATGTGGTGCGGCAGAAGGAAGTTGAAAATTAGGTTGAGTAATAACGTAAGAAACTAGGAGGTTCGCTGCAGAAACGGTGAGCAAAGGAATATACAGAAAGCACTAACAAGAAGACATGGCAGGATGATAGGACATGTGTTAAGACATCAGGGATTAGTTTCCTTGATACTAGGGGAACTGTAAACCGTAAACATTATAGAGGAAGACAGAGATTGGGATATATCAAGTGAATAATTGAAGACGTAGATTACAGTTGCTACTCTGAGACGAAGGGTTGGCACATGTGTTACTCATATATAAATAAAAAGATCTAACAGCCCCATCTATTGGTTCTTTAGTGTACTTCGTAGATGTAATTAGGCATCTGAACTACTACGCTAAATAAATGATTATAGATACAATTTTAATCACGACATCTTTTTCTTGTGTTCCGCTGTCCCATGTGAAAATCACACAAAATTCTACTAGTAGTCTTGGAGGTTAGCATGTTAAAATAAGTAGATGGACTTGAAGGCTTCAGATAAAATTTTAAATCACGATAATTTATTCATCCGTCATTCGATTTCGATGAAATCTAGCCTATACTTTCCCCCAAGCTACACTCAAATTACCTTTAAAAATCCCATGAGAATTCATCTAGTAATTTTGGAGAGCAACGTGTACAAACAGACAGACGCATGCATATAGATTTAGATCTTCTGGAAGTACGCTTGCTACCTCAACATCAATCTACACCAAAACCGAGAGGTGAATCAGGGGACATATTAGCGGTAGGTTCAGCCTCTTCACCCTACTATTCGTAAGCACTCTGTCCATCCACCTAACACACTAAAAAACATTGGACTACCCCACCACCACAAAATAGCCAGATGTCTCCATCTAGTAAGCACTTAACAAAACCTCACAGTAGAATAAAATGCATAAAATTAATAAATCGTTTCCACATGTGAGTTACATCCTTCCATCAGCCTCCATGTGTATTTGCAACCATATATGTACAAAAACAACATGTAATATTTGTGTACATACCTGTAATGTCAGAGGTTTCGTCTGTAGGCTCCCTGCATGCCCAGACGATTGAGTAGCTTTCGTAGTCTGTGTCCAGGACCCAGTAGGGTGCATCCACTACCAACACAAACAAACGAAACTTTGTGGACACCGAAACACATATGCTGTTTTACGGCTAACACTAATTTCTAAAACTAATTTCTGTGGTGTCTATAGAAAGTTTGGGCTTCTTGTTTACTGATTATTGGCGCTACCTGTTTGCCTTAAGGGCTAGCTAAAGATCATGCAATAATTGTTGCACTAAAAGAAACAATACAGTCACTTTTTTAAATGAAATGTTTTTCACACAAAAAGTACTGCGGCCTGTGAATTAGTTCATTTACTTGATGTAGTCTAGCTGCCCTACTACTTAAGCAAATCATAATCGTTGCATGAACTTCTCCTTACTGACCTGGTACGTCTGGGAAGTGCACTGTAAGTTTGGCCTCTCCGGAGTTGGGGTCATCAAACTCGGCCCAGCCGATGATGTCGTTGAAGGCCCCTGCAGTCGTGTTGTACATCCTGTTGTGTACGGTCACGTTGTTGTCGCCAGCCAGCGAGTACTCTGCTGTGACACACTGGGCGCCTGCCTCGAAGGGAGCCAGTCCGAACCTGGCGATCTCGTACCACACGCCCAGGTACTGCACACAGACAGGAGACACGATGGTCAACAGCTGGTCAACAGTCACAACTTCATGGCTGAAACGGAGTTTACTATGTTGAGTGTTACCTCAGAGGCGTTAAACTGGGAGACTGCAGGCTTGTCGCATTGGTTGACTGCAACACTGCACTGTTGCGGATCCTGTGGGGTGTTTGTGTAGCGGCTCCGCGGCAGGCCAAGGGCCTCCAGCTTCTCATTCACCTGCTGCTCCTGCTCTGCTGTCAGCTCGGAATTCCGTGACAGGATCCATGAGGTCTCTGAAAAAGCACCATATGGCTCTGCTTGTACAAGTCCTAATGCTCATTTCTATTAGCTAATACAGAATTCTCAATAATCACTATTATTTACTCTTTCTGGAGGAATGTCTTACAACTAATGAGATGATGGAATGATCAGTGTACAGAACAATAGGATTAGACGACTTTGTAACTATGTAATGTTAATTATGTGTCGTGCTTGTATTGTTCTTTCGCACACCTGTAATGGTGGTACACAACTGGGATCTTTGGTTACCTATACTGTATTTTCTTAATGTATATTTACTACCTCAATAATTTCGCTCACCACATTTCTCTACATGTAATAGTTTCCCCTCAGGAAAGAGTCTCTACACCAATCCATCGTACCACTCTACACTCTGCACCACTTGCCAAACACTATTCTGCTCTGAAATATGTAGAAGAGGTAGTATCAGCGTCTTGTCGCACATCATCTCACCTAGAGTAAAATTTCTACTCATGTATATAACAAGTGTAGCTCCTCCAAGCGTACGACCTTTGCCGGTATTCGTACTCTTCGTTTTCTCTGTCGAGAATGATGTTCAATAAAGGAAAACGCAAGGACTCAATACATGCAAGATAGATTCAGTTGCTCAAATCGTTTCAGTCCTGTTATCATAGAATAACTATGGTCAAATTTGAGACCTTGCATATGGCACTGAACAGTGGGTTTCACTTTCGGAACTTTCGGTCTCGATGGCTTACAATTTAGTTTCAATTATTTGGAAGCGTCTAAAGCAACCAGTCTGAGGGGATACAGAAATTATAGATATACACTGTTTACAAGTAATTTACTGTCTGACACGATAACACTAGTTTCAAACTAAACAGAAAACAAATTTTGCAAACAAATTCATTTTCTGTTTTTCTTTTGATCCTCCTAGTTCCCATGTGGTGCTGAGGGGCTCTTTCAAATAAAACGTTTCCTCTGCGTTTTATTAATGTTTGTAAGTCGACACAAAATAATGTAAAATGTTTAAAAATTACGTAATTTAAGCGAATTATTCGGAGATATTTCGTTAAGGAAATTAAATATGTTGGCTCCTTTTATTACTTTGATAGGAACAGCTGTCGTAGAAAGAGTGGATCATGAAATGTAGGTCATTCAATGTCAGTGAATACACATATACACTAAATCTGGCACTAAAAGCAGTAGGAAAAGATGGCGTTAGGTAATCGAACAGTAGAAACCTAATAGGGTTATAAGATGCATGCAAGAATGATAGAGGAGGGTTAGCTTTTAGTGATAAAGGCTGCCAGGACTGATGTGAAGAAAAAGCAGCCAGAGTAATAAGTGAAAGCAGAATCTAATTCATTCCTGTGTAACAGTCAGACTGCGGAAGAATTGAATAAAACTAACTCTGGAGCAAAGATTAAAACATTCCTTCTTTGATTCCAGTACAGTGACTAAAATGTAACAGTTCCGCTAAATATCTGTGGTCGCGTTTTTCTTATAATTCTTTACGTAGTATAATCATTGGCTTTTGCTGTTATTACATCCACAGGGTGTTACAAAAAGGTACGGCCATACTTTCAGGAAATATTCCTCACACACAAATAAAGAAAAGATGGTATGTGGACATGTGTTCGGAAACGCTTAATTTCCATGTTAGAGCTCATTTTAGTTTCGTCAGTACGTACTGTACGTCCTCGATTCATGTGTATTTACATAACTCATTAAAAGACAGTGGATTTGTCCCTTGAACACAAAATAAGGACTTAAGTTCGTCATCTCCTACCTTCCAAACTTCACAGAAGCTCTCCTGCCAACCTTTCAGAACTAGCACTCCTGGAAGAAAGGATATTGCGGTGACTTGGCTTAGCCACAGCCTGGGGGCTGTTTGCAGAATGAGATTTTCACTCTGCAGTGGATAGTGCGCTGATATGAAACTTCCTGGCAGATGAAAACTGTTTGCCAGGCCGAGTCTCGAACTCGGGGCACGAGTCGTGCTCGGGTAGCTCCTATGGCAGAGCACATGCCCACGAGTTAGAGTCTCGGTCCGGCAACAAGTTTTAATCTGTCAGGAAGTTTCATATCAGCGCTCACTCCGCTGCAGAGTGAATATCTCATTCTGGAAACATCCCTCAAGCTGTGGATAAGCCATTTCTCCGCAACATCCTTTCTTCCAAGAGTGCTGGTTCTGCAAGTTTCGCTGGTGAGCTTCTGTGAAGTTGGAAGGTAGGAAACGAGATACTGGCAGAAGTAAAGCTGTGAGGGCGGGACGTGGGTCCCACTTAGGTAGCTCAGATGGTAGAGCACTTGTCCACGAGAGGAAAAGGTAACAAGTTCGAGTCTCGGTCCGGCAACAAGTTTTAATCTGCCAGGAAGTTTCATATCAGATCACACTCCAGTGCAGAGTGAAAACCTCATTACAAGGACTTACAAATTATTCATAGTAGATGAAAAATTTCCAAAATAAAAATTGGGCTTAGTTCTACATCCTTTACCATCCTTCACACCAACTCAACCGTAATGTGACCCACACGCCATTTCCAGCACTGCCGGATGTCCACACTCCAGTAGTTCCCACTCGGTACTATTTTAGAATCTTCATACAATTTCATCCTGCCTTTCTTCTCGCACTACACCACAATATGCACGTCCTATGCTAGATAAAAAAATGCGCCGTTTAGTTAAAAGTCTTAGGCATATCTACAAATCATGTATACCCCATAATCACAATGATGTAATTCCCTTTAACCCAACGATCCTCTGCCATGGTATGTCCCACATTTGCTCATCTTCCACACTATAGGAACCTATCTGATCTCACGAAACGTGCAATAGGCACCATGAACCCAAAATATGTCCTGCTCCATACCTATCGTATCAGCTAGAGCCTAAACGTCCGCCATTTTTCCTTAGATCAAAGCTGCAGTGTCTCTCTCAGTAACGTGAACTACCCTCAATCTATCCTGGTCCAGCTTCTACTTATACTCACACTTCGACTTAAATAATTACACTGCCAACACACTCAAGCATAACGAGAACAGAAATAACAAGGCATCATCAACAGTGCTACTCGTACAGATGTCATCTGTATTTTCATAGACATCATTAGACAAATGATTTGTAAGGCACTTTAATCTCTTAATAGCACAAATCTGCGTGTCTGTTAATATCCTTTTGTAACATTTGGTTAAAAGTGTAAATATGACTGTTGTAGGTTTACAATCGCTAGGAAGTGAGGGAATTGAATGAACAACAAAGAAAAAATCTGCGTTTAATTTCCAACAATCTACTGAATGCTTTAGCGAGAACGCCATTGTTTCAATAGCGAGAGGGATTAGTATCATGCTGTATCATGCTGTATCAGCTGATCAATTCAGTGTTTATTTGGCACAGTAGTGGTTTCTGCACACGCTATGTAAGCTGATAGAGACAGGTGACTAACACCACTCAGCACTCGGTAAGCAAATGACGTCTAAGTAGTCAATAGCTCCACCACTCAAATGCTCAAAATGTTACTGTTCCTGATGCAATATACTAATGATGAACTCAAACATGACTACTCAGCGTACGTTACTCCAATTAATTGCTCCATTTGCTCCATTTGTTACAGTAATTCCTGGGTATATGTAATGAACAACAATTGAACAAATAACTGCTAACTCTATATAGAACGCATATACAATATGTGATCAAAAGTATCCGTCCACCCCCAAAAACATATGTTTCTCATATTAGGTGCATTGTGCTGCCACCTACTGCCAGATATTCCAAATCAGCGACCTCAGTAGTCATTAGACATCATGAGAGAGGAGAATGGGGCACTTAATGCAACTCACGGATTTCTAACGTTGGCAGGTGATTCGGTGTCACTTAAGACATAGTCTGAAAGCAACATTTCCACACTCCTAAACACTCCTAGGTCCACTATTTCCGATGTGATAGTGAAGTGGAAACGTGAAGGAACACGTACAACACAGAAGGAAACAGGTCGGTCTGTTGACTGACAGAGACCACTGACAGTTGAAGAGGGTCGTAATGTGTAATCGACAGACATCTACCCAGACCATCGTACAGGAATTCCAAACTGCATCATGATCTACTGCAAGTACTATGACAGTTAGTCGGGAGGTGAGAAAACATGGATTTCATGGTCAAGCGGCTGCTCATAAGCCACACATTACGCCAGTAAATACCAAATGTCACCTCGCTTGGTGTAAGGAGCGTAACCACTGGACGATTGAACAGTGGAAAAACGTTGTGTGAAGTGACGAATCATGGTACACAATGTGGCAATCCCGTGGCAGGAGGTGGCTATAGCGAATGCCTGGTGAATGTCATCTGTCAGCGTGTGTAGTGCCAACAGTAAAATTCATAGCCGGTGGTGTTATGGTGTGGTCGTGTTTATCATGTGGGAGCTTGCAACCCTTGTCTTTTTGTGCGTGGCACTATCACAGCACAGGCCCACATTGATGTTTTAAGCAGCTTCATGCTTCCCACTGTTGGAGAGAAATTCGGGGATGGTGATTGCATCCTGCAACACGATCAATCACTTGTTAATAATGAGGGGCAAGTGACGGAGTGGTTACACGACAAAAACACCCCTGTAATGGATTAACATGCTCAGGCCTGACCTCAATTCTATAGAAAACCTTTGGGATGTTTTGAAACGCCTTCATGCCAGACCTCACCGACCGACATCGATACTTCCCCTCAGTGAAGCACCCCGTGAAGAATGGGTTGCAATTCCCAAAGAAAGCTTCCAGCACCTGACTGAACGTATGCCTGCGAGAGTTGAAGCTGTCATCAAGGCTAAGGGTGGGCCAACACGATATTGAATTCCAGCACTACCGATGGTATCGCCACGAACTTGTAAGTCGTTTTTAGCCAGGTGTCAGGATACTTTTGATCACACAGTGTATATACTTCTTACAAAATCAAAAAGAGGTTGCATTTTATTGCAGTGGTCCAAATTATAAGTCAGACGAAACAGTTTGAGGAATATTACCGTTTTGAATGAAAGGTGAACAAGGAATTTTGTACGTTGGTGCTGACACAATAGCAGAAACGTGTGGAGTGACAGACACAAAGCAACGAAGACATGAACCTCATGGGCTTACTTAATTAAAACCCACCAATCCTTTTTCAATTTTTGGTGACTGTAACCATTCTTAATTTTGATAATAGCGTCTTGTGTTGAAGTAATGGACCATTGATTATGTAAAGATCCTTATAAGAAATTAGTACTGTGCCCAACTGCGCCAAGTTCTTTTAAATTCCTCAGTAGTGCCTGTAACAATTTATTTATTTTTTAGCGTTATTGAAACATGCCAGATTCCAGTCAGGCTTCCTTAACGGGTATTTCATTGCCATTGTGTAGAATAAAACAGAACTTCAGCATTGGAATTCTGGTTCATTTCCCCTAATGTTTAAACTGTATTAGGTGTAATTACTTCAGCGCCCCTATGAGTGAACGTACAACAGTTTCGTGTATGTACAGCACACAGCAATTGACGCTAATTCTGAAATAAAATGAAAGCTGTATGAGGGCTGCCGAGATCAGAACGTACACCAAAATTCTCACCCACTACAAATATCTCATCAAATGTTGCCAACAACAGGCACGCAACCGCTCACAGGCGATAATGATTTATGAATTCTCACACACAGTTAAAGCAATATTTAATGACATAAAATCATCAGATCCCAGTTCATCTCTGTCACAGGCAGGAGTCTTTGTTGTGATCTTAGTCTACATATTAAATTTTACACACCCCTTTGTACCCAAAAAATCCTCAAAAAAATGTTTCAAATGGCTCTAAGCACTATGGGACTTAACATCTGAGGTCATCAGTCCCCTAGACTTAGAACTACTTAAACCTAACTAACCTAAAGACTTCAAACACAAACATCGCCAAGGCAGGATTCGAATGTGCGGCCGTAGTAGCAGCTCGGTTCCGGACTAAAGCGCCTAGAACCGTTCGGCCACAACGTCCGGCAAAAAATTAATCCTAAAATTTAATCGTTTATTTCTAGTAATAAATTCTATATGACCAATAACAAAAATTCCCGTTCTTCTGTTCCTTGGCTGGTGTTGCAACGTTTATGGTGAGGAGTGTACATACCGGTAATGTTAGAGGTTTCGTCTGTAGGCTCCCTGCACGCCCAGACGATTGAGTAGCTCTCGTAGTCTGTGTCCAGGACCCAGTAGGGTGCTGCCACTGTCAACACAAAGAAATAAAATTATGTGAACACCGAAACACACATGCAGTTTTACAACTACTACTAATTTTTAAAATTAGAAAGTTTTGGCTTCTTGTTTACTGCCTATTGGAGCTACAGGTTTGTCTTATATGGCTACGTAAAGGTCATGTAGTCCAAGACTAGAATCAATATTACATTCCTAAGGTCAATACCGAACATGGCTATTGTTTGCACTAAAAGTTTAAACACAGTCACATTCTAAAATGAAATGTCTTTCACAAAAGGAGTACTGCGTCCGGTTAATTACTTCATATACTCTAGCTGCAGCAGGCTAATTGCCATACTAGTGAAGCGAATATTAAACATTGCATGAAATTCTCCATACTGACCTGGTACGTCTGGGAAGTGCACTGTAAGTTTGGCCTCTCCAGAGTTGGGGTCATCAATCTCGGCCCAGCCGATGATGTCGTTGAAGGCCCCTGCAGTCGTGTTGTACATCCTGTTGTGTACGGTCACGTTGTTGTCGCCAGCCAGCGAGTACTCTGCCGTGACACACTGGGCGCCTGCCTCGAAGGGAGCCAGTCCGAACCTGGCGATCTCGTACCACACGCCCAGGTACTGCACACAGACACGAGCACAATGGTCAGAACCTGCTCAACAGTCACAAGTTCCCGGTTCAAATGGAGTTAACTACGTTGAGTGATACCTCGGAGGCGTTAAACTGGGAGACTGCAGGCTTGTCGCACGTGCTGACTCTGACAGTGCACTGTTGTGGGTCTTGTGGGGTGTCTGTGTAGCGGCTCCGCGGCAGGCCAAGGGCCTCCAGCTTCTCATTCACCTGCTGCTCCTGCTCTGCTGTCAGCTCGGAATTCCGTGACAGGATCCATGACGTCTCTGCGAACATACGATATCTCTTCGTTAATGCGAATCCCTACTCCTGGTTTCTATTTTAACCTTCTCGAGCATTGCCAAATCACGTATGTTTATTTACACCATCACATCATCTCACTGAAAACTAAAATTCTGCTTCCAGAGATAACTAGTGCTGCAGCTGCAGGCTATGGGTCTTATCCGAAATACGACCTCTTTGTTTCCTCCCTTCAAGTTGCAGTTTAACAAACAAGAACACATCTATAAAATACATGTAAGATATAATCTGATTATTCGTATCATTCCACGTGTCTCGTCATGAATTAATAGGGGTTAATCACAGGACAAGTGTGTGACACTTAACAACAAGTTTCATATTCCCTGTTTTCTGTTTGAGTGGCTCATACATAAGTTTCTATTACATGGAAGCCACTAAAACAAATTATACTGAACTGATTTGGGGCTACAGTGATCCCTTGTTTTGTAAAAAATATTATAGTCCGGCGCTATGACACGGATTCAAAATGAAATTAACAAGATGTTCAATTTTTCACTTCCTTACAATGTTTTCACTCTCCTAGCTCCAATACGTGGCAAATGGGATCTTAGCAGTAGAGATATTTCGGTCTTCGCTTTAATAGCTTTTATTACACATAAATCGGCACAAAATAACATAAAAGGTGAAACATTTATACGATATAAGCGAGTGACTTGAAGATAAATAATAACTGTTGGTTTCTGTCGCCGTTATTTAAGTCATATCTAGCGTAGAAATAGTGATTCAAGAAATTAATGTCTTCAGTGATTACAATCAGATACACTGAAAGTGATGTTACGTGCACTGGGAATGGATGGACTTAGGTGATGGAAGAGTACAAACTTTCTATGGTTATTGTGTAATGTGTGTGTAAAAGTCGGAGGGGAGAGAATCTGTGGTGTATTGAGGAAGATTGCAAGCAGTAGTGAGGGGGAGTCGGAGTAGTCAACATCAGTAGAAATGATTTGTTTGTAAGTTATAGTCCGGAGGTAGAAACAGTAAATCACGGAAATTCTGTAGCAATGTTTTAATAATATTCCTTATGTGGCTTTAAGACAGTAACAAAGTTGCAACGATGGTCCTCAACAATTGTGATTATTTTTTCCTTTTAACGCACTAGCTTCTATGCCTGTTCACGGGAGACATACGAAATACTGTAGCCTCTAAAAACCACTCAGCGAAACCTAATCTGCCAAGAGATTTAATTTCGGCTAGGTATTTGAATTCTGCCCAGCTCAACACATCCACAAACATTTACAACAGTACATATCCACTGCAGATAAACAGAATAGTTTCTGTCCGAGACTTGTGGTGCCAACTCCCTCCAGCGACCAACCAAGGCCTCATTGCTTGCATGCCTGGACGCGTCGCCGCCGTTATCCGTGAAAAAGGTGGACATACCGGCTGTTAAGTAGGAGGTCACAATGTGCTGGCTGCTGAGTGTACATGCCCCAGCCACCTGGCCCGACCCACCAGCCCTAATATATCAATGACACTGCTTTCCACGGGCTCCCACTACCCACCAAGCTCCTCCATTACATATTCGGATATACTGCAATTTCTTCGACTAATGTTATAACCTATGATACCTATTAACTAAAAACTCATAACCTTACCATCCTACAAACATGCTATCATTTCACCTAACACACAAAATTATTGAACTAACCCTCAATCGCAAAATAACCAGGCGATTTCATCTCATAAATACTCAAACAAAGTCGACAACAGAGTAAATTTACTTGAAAGAAAAGTCGATTTCACATGTGAATTACATCCTTCCACCATCCTTCATATACACTTATTACTATACTGTGTATTACCAATAACGGAGTTTCTTTGTTTGCTACCTTGGCTAGTGTTGCAATATTATCGGTTGCAGCGTACATACCGGTAATGTTGGAAGTTTCATCTGTAGGTTCCCTGCAGGCCCAGACAATTGAGTAGCTCTTGTAGTCTGTGTCCAAGACCCAGTACGGAGCTGCCACTGTCAACACAAAGGAACAGAACTGAATGAGCTTTTAGAGATATGTACGCAGGTTAGCTGCTACTTGCAGTTTAAAAGTTATTTCTTTGGTATCTACGAAAACTGTTGGCTTCTTATTGCTAGTCTGGCAGTTATTTTTGACTTAAAAGTGTCATGGTGATCTATCTAATGACAGAAAATTGCCGATTATTCTAACGTTCAGAACTCCAGGAAGAGACTGCCAAGGAGCAGCGATCGAAAGAAAAATATTGAATAACCAACGAAAGTGCAACTTTGTACGTATCGAACGCGAAATTTCAGAATTTAAAATGTGTTAGAAAAGCCGGGAAATCGGAAAATGAAAATGATAAGGATTAGTCTAAATATACTGGCAGCCAGTGAGGTGACATGGAAGGCAGACAAGAGTTCATTGTCATACGAGTACGGGGTAATATCAACAGCAACAGAAAATTGTATAATGAGATATGATTCGTAATGAATGGGACGGTAAGATAGAGATCGAGCCACTGTGATAAGTGCAGCGCTTTAGTCCTTCTGATAAAAATCGATAGGAGAATAACACCGACAACAATAGTTCAGGTTCACGTGCAAACAACGCAAGCAAAAGATAAAGAGAAAGTATATTATGATGTTGAATGAGTAATTCATTACGTCAAGAGGTATGGAAATGCCATAGTCATGGGGGCAGGAATGCAGTTAAGGAGATGGTTACAGGAGAATATGAAATTGGTAGGAGGAATGACAAGGACAAACACTCAGTGAATTTCAGTTAATAATAGTGAACACTCCGTTCCAGAATCACAAGAGGAGGAGGTATACTAGGAGAAGGCCTGAAGATACACGAAGAGTCCAGTTAGATTACCTCTTCCTCAGGCAAAGATCCTGAAACCAGATACTGGATTATAAGGTGTTCCTAGCAGCAAATACAGAATCAGATTATAATTTAGTAATTTCCAAGAGTACACTGATGTTTAAGAATATGTTCAGGAACAATCAATGCACAAAGAATTGAGACACGGAGGTACTAAAGCGTGAAGTGATAAACTTTATGTCATGGAGGCTATAGATATTCTGATAATGAATGCGTTAGTAGGCAGTTCAGCTGAAGCGCAATGAATGTTTATAAAAGGCAATCACTGAAGTTGGTGAGAAGAACATAGGTACAAGGTACAAACAAGGTAAAGGCGAAAAGCTCATGAGTAACAAGAGAAAGACCTCAGTTGATGCACCGTTCACGAAAATTCTGGAAAATAGAGAGACAAGTCACTTCCGAAAAAATAGAGACGAAGTATAGGGAAGTTAATGTGAAAATTCCTGCATCGCAAATATGAAGAAATTGAAAACGAAATGATATTCAATAGGACTGACTCAGCATACAGAAAAGTCAAATCAACTTTCAGCAGAATTCCAAGCAAGAGTGGTAAATTAAGAGTGCAATGGGAATTCCACTGTTAAACACAAAGAAGATGGCACATAGCTAGAAACACGACAATGAACGCCTCTATCACAAGAGGAATTCCCTGATGTCGTGATGGAATAACGAAAAGATGTCGACACGTAAGAGATAGGGAAGTCAGAAATAGGAAAAAAGAGACATGAGAGGGGAGGTACACCAACGGACTTTCGGAAGAAGCATCAACCCTACAATTCCCTAGATCACAAGTGCCGACAAGCGTGCGAGTTCTCACACAGTCAGCTTAACAGCTCATGCATACAGATTGGTGACGAGAGTAATACTTAGAAGAATGGGGAAGAAAATTAAGGATGAGTTAGATGGCGCTCCGTTTGACTGCAGAAAAGGTAAAGACACCAGAGAGGACGTTCTAAAGTTGCGGTTGAAAGTGCAACCAATTTACAAGAAAAATCAAGATACATTCATAAATTTGTCGACCTGGAAAAAGCGTCCGACGATGTAAAATTATGTAAGGTGTTCGAAATTCTGAGGGTAATACACTACTGGCTATTAAATTTATTACACCAAGAGGAAATTCAGATGATAAACGTGTATTCATTAGACAAATATATTATACTACAAAACACATGTGTTTATATGTTCACGCAATTTTGCTGCATACATCCTGAGAAATCAGTACCCAGAACAACCACCTCTGGCCGTAATAACGGCATTCTTACGCCTTGGCATTGAGTCAAACAGAGCTTGTATGGCGTGTACAGGTACATCAGCCCATGCAGTTTCAACACTATAACACAGTTCATCAAGAGTAGTGACAGGCTTATTGTAACGATCCAGCTGTTGGGCCACCATTGAACAGACGTCTTCAATTGGTGAGAGACCTGGAGAATGTGCTCGCAAGGGCAGCAGTTGAACATTTTTTGTGTCCAGAAAGGCCCGTACAGGACCTGCAACATGCGGTCGTGCATTATCCTGCTGAAATGTAGGGTTTCGCAGGGATCGAATGAAGCGTAGAGCCACGGGTCGTAACACATCTGAAATGTAACTTACACAGTTCAAAGTGCCGTCAATGCGAACAAGAGGGGACCGAGACATGTAATCAATGGCATCCCATACCATCACATCGGATGATACGCCACGATAGCGATGACGAATACACGCTTCCAATGTGCGTTCACCGCGATGTCGCCAAACACGGATGCGACCAGCATGATGCTTTAAACAGAACCTGGATTCATCCGAAAAAATTACGTTTTGCCATTCGTGCACCCAGGATCGTCGTTGAGTACACCATCGCAGGCGCTCCTGTGTGTGATGCAGCGTCAAGGGTAACCGCAGCCGTGTTCTCCGAGCTGATAGTCCATGCTGCAGCAAACGTCGTCGAACTGTTCGTGCAGATGGTTGTTGTCTTGCAAACGTCCCCATCTGTAACTCAGGGATCGAGACGTGGATGCTCGATCCGTTACAGCCATGCGGATAAGATGCCTATCATCTCGACTACTAATGATCCGAGGTCGTTGGGATCCAACACGGCGTTCCGTATTACCCTCCTGAACCCATCGATTCCATATTCTGCTAACAGTCATTGGATCTCGACTAACGCGAGCAGCAATGTCGCTATACGATAAACCGCAATCGCGATAATCTACAATCCGACCTTTATAAAAGTCGGAAACGTGATGATACGCATTTGTCCTCCTAACACGAGGCATCACAACAACGTTTCACCAGGCAACGCCGGTCAACTGCTGCTTATGTGTGAGAAATTAGTTGGAAACTCTCCTTATGTCAGCACGTTGTATGTATTGCCACCGGTGCCAACATTGCGTGAATGCTCTGAAATGCTAATCATTTGCTTATCACAGCAACTTCCTCCTGTCAGCTAAGTTTTGCGTCTGTGCACGTCATCTTCGTGGTATAGAAATTTTAATGCCCTGTAATGTATGTGTAAGCTTCAGAAAAAGAGAGGTAATGTACAATACATACAGGAACCAAGATGCAACAGTCTGAGCACGATACGAAGAATTTGCTCGGATTAAAACTGGAATAAGATATGGTTCAAATGGCTCTGAGCACTATGGGACACAACTGCTGTGGTCATTAGTCCCCTAGAACTTAGAACTACTTAAACCTAACGAACCTAAGGACATCACACACATCCAGGCCCGAGGCAGGATTCTAACCTGCGTCCGTAGCAGTCGCACGAATAATATATGGATGTAGTCTTTACCTCTACTCTTCAATCATTATAACGAAGAAGCAACGACGAGAAACGAAAGAAAATGTCAATAGTGGGATTAAATTTAAAGGTGAAAGAATATCCGTGTCATGATTCGCTCATGTCATTGCTATGCTGAGAGAAAGTGAAGCATATCTAATGCATCTGCTGATTGGAAAGCAAGGTTAGAGACTGCAAAATGTGGACTGAGAGTAAAGTGCGGAAAGCCGAAGTAATGGGAAGTACTAAAAAGAGAACTCATTTGACATTGAAACCGGGGATCAGGAAGTAGACGAAGGTAAAGAATTTGGCAACCTACGTAGCAAAATAACCTATAATGGACGGATCAAGGAGGACATGAAAAGCAGACTATCAGTTGCAAAACGGGCATTCCTGGCCACGAGAAGTCTACTCGTATCAAACATTGGTCAAAATTTGAAGAAGAAATTTCTGAGAGTGGACGTATAGGGCAGAGCATTGTTTGGTAGTGAAAGATTCCCTGAGGGAAAACCGGAACATGCAAGAATCGAGGCATTTGAGATGTCGTACTATGGAGGACTGTTGAAGAACAGGTGTCCTGAAAAGGTAAGAAATGAGAAGAGGTACTTTGTACACGGCACAGACCGGAATCACGCTGTAGAGACAAGATCGTAGGATATCTATTTAGCAATCAGGGAATAGTTTGCATTTTAGTAGGGGGAGCTATAGAGTGTAGGAACTGTAGAGGGAGACAGAGACAGATATACATACAACAAATAACTGAGAATATAGACTGCAATTGCTACTCTGAGATGCAAAGATTGGCACAGGTGAGGACTTCTTGGTGGACCTCATAACACGAACAGAAGACTGATGACTTAAAAAAAGGGATGATACTTGTTTGTCATACATTGGAAGCTCAACTACAAATAGACTTAGCGAGAAATCAATATTAACATTTTTAAGGTCACTACTTAATTTAGCCCTTGTAGCACTAACAACTACCAACAAGTCCACATTTTAAAATAACTCTCTTCCATAAAAGGAGTACTACATAGTGTTTACTACCTCATTTACTTGATGTTGTCGGCTTGCAGCACACTAACTAACTACGAAATAAGGGAATAATTCCTCATTTCTGAATTCTCCATACTCACCTGGTACACCTGGAAAGTGCACCGTAAGTTTGGCCTCTCCGGAATTAGGGTCATCAAACTCGGCCCAGCCCGTGATGTCGTTGAAGGCCCCTGCAGTCGTGTTGTACATCCTGTTGTGTACGGTCACGTTGTTGTCTCCAGCCAGCGAGTACTCTGCCGTGACACACTGGGCGCCTGCCTCGAAGGGAGCCAGTCCGAACCTGGCGATCTCGTACCACACGCCCAGGTACTGCACACAGACACGAGCACAATGGTCAGCACCTGCTCAACAGTCACAAGTTCCCGGTTGAAATGGAGTTAACTACGTTGAGTGATACCTCAGAGGCGTTAAACTGGGAGACTGCAGGCTTGTCGCACGTGCTGACTCTGACAGTGCACTGTTGTGGGTCTTGTGGGGTGTCTGTGTAGCGGCTCCGCGGCAGGCCAAGGGCCTCCAGCTTCTCATTCACCTGCTGCTCCTGCTCTGCTGTCAGTTCGGAATTCCGTGACAGGATCCATGACGTCTCTGCGAACATACGATATCTCTTCGTTAATGCGAATCCCTACTCCTGGATTCTATTTTAACCTTCTCGAGCATTGCCAAATCACGTATGTTTATTTACACCATCACATCATCTCACTGAAAACTAAAATTCTGCTTCCAGAGATAACTAGTGCTGCAGCTGCAGGCTATGGGTCTTAGCCGAAATACGACCTCTTTGTTTCCTCCCTTCAAGTTGCAGTTTAACAAACAAGAACACATCTATAAAATACATGTAAGATATAATCTGATTATTCGTTTCATTCCACATGTCTCGTCATGAATTAATAGGGATTAATCACAGGACAAGTGTGTGACACTTAACAACAAGTTTCATATTCCCTGTTTTCTGTTTGAGTGGCTCATACATAAGTTTCTATTACATGGAAGCCACTAAAACAAATTATACTGAAAAGATTTCGGGGCTACAGTGATCCCTTGTTTTGTAAAAAAATTATAGTCCGGCGCTATGACACGGATTCAAAATGAAATTAACAAGATTTTCAATTTTTCACTTCCTTACAATGTTTTCACTCTCCTAGCTCCTATACGTGGCAAACGGGATCTTAGCAGTAGAGATATTTCGGACTTCGCTTTAATAGCTTTTATTACACATAAATCGGCACAAAATAACATAAAAGGTGAAACATTTATACGATATAAGCGAGTGACTTGAAGATAAATAATAACTGTTGGTTTCTGTCGCTGTTAGTTAAGTCATATCTAGCGTAGAAATAGTGATTCAAGAAATTAATGTCTTCAGTGATTACAATCAGATACACTGAAAGTGATGTTACGTGCACTGGGAATGGATGGACTTAGGTGATGGAAGAGTACAAACTTTCTATGGTTATTGTGTAATGTGTGTGTAAAAGTCGGAGGGGAGAGAATCTGTGGTGTATTGAGGAAGATTGCAAGCAGTAGTGAGGGGGAGTCGGAGTAGTCAACATCAGTAGAAATGATTTGTTTGTAAGTTATAGTCCGGAGGTAGAAACAGTAAATCACGGAAATTCTGTAGCAATGTTTTAATAATATTCCTTATGTGGCTTTAAGACAGTAACAAAGTTGCAACGATGGTCCTCAACAATTGTGATTATTTTTTCCTTTTAACGCACTAGCTTCTATGCCTGTTCACGGGAGACATACGAAATACTGTAGCCTCTAAAAACCACTCAGCGAAACCTAATCTGCCAAGAGATTTAATTTCGGCTAGGTATTTGAATTCTGCCCAGCTCAACACATCCACAAACATTTACAACAGTACATACCCACTGCAGATAAACAGAATAGTTTCTGTCCGAGACTTGTGGTGCCAACTCCCTCCAGCGACCAACCAAGGCCTCATTGCTTGCATGCCTGGACGCGTCGCCGCCGTTATCCGTGAAAAAGGTGGACATACCGGCTGTTAAGTAGGAGGTCACAATGTGCTGGCTGCTGAGTGTACATGCCCCAGCCACCTGGCCCGACCCACCAGCCCTAATATATCAATGACACTGCTTTCCACGGGCTCCCACTACCCACCAAGCTCCTCCATTACATATTCGGATATACTGCAATTTCTTCGACTAATGTTATAACCTATGATACCTATTAACTAAAAACTCATAACCTTACCATCCTACAAACATGCTATCATTTCACCTAACACACAAAAAAATATTGGACTAACCCTCAATCGCAAAATAACCAGGCTATTTCATCTCATAAATATTCAAACAAAGTCGACAACAGAGTAAATTTACTTGAAAGAAAAGTCGATTTCACATGTGAATTACATCCTTCCACCATCCTTCATATACACTTATTACTATACTGTGTATTACCAATAACGGAGTTTCTTTGTTTGCTACCTTGGCTAGTGTTGCAATATTATCGGTTGCAGCGTACATACCGGTAATGTTGGAAGTTTCATCTGTAGGTTCCCTGCAGGCCCAGACAATTGAGTAGCTCTTGTAGTCTGTGTCCAAGACCCAGTACGGAGCTGCCACTGTCAACACAAAGGAACAGAACTGAATGAGCTTTTAGAGATATGTACGCAGGTTAGCTGCTACTTGCAGTTTTAAAAGTTATTTCTTTGGTATCTACGAAAACTGTTGGCTTCTTATTGCTAGTCTGGCAGTTATTTTTGACTTAAAAGTGTCATGGTGATCTATCTAATGACAGAAAATTGCCGATTATTCTAACGTTCAGAACTCCAGGAAGAGACTGCCAAGGAGCAGCGATCGAAAGAAAAATATTGAATAATCAACGAAAGTGCAACTTTGTACGTATCGAACGCGAAATTTCAGAATTTAAAATGTGTTAGAAAAGCCGGGAAATCGGAAAATGAAAATGATAAGGATTAGTCTAAATATACTGGCAGCCAGTGAGGTGACATGGAAGGCAGACAAGAGTTCATTGTCATACGAGTACGGGGTAATATCAACAGCAACAGAAAATTGTATAATGAGATATGATTCGTAATGAATGGGACGGTAAGATAGAGATCGAGCCACTGTGATAAGTGCAGCGCTTTAGTCCTTCTGATAAAAATCGATAGGAGAATAACACCGACAACAATAGTTCAGGTTCACGTGCAAACAACGCAAGCAAAAGATAAAGAGAAAGTATATTATGATGTTGAATGAGTAATTCATTACGTCAAGAGGTATGGAAATGCCATAGTCATGGGGGCAGGAATGCAGTTAAGGAGATGGTTACAGGAGAATATGAGATTGGTAGGAGGAATGACAAGGACAAACACTCAGTGAATTTCAGTTAATAATAGTGAACACACCGTTCCAGAATCACAAGAGGAGGAGGTATACTAGGAGAAGGCCGGAAGATACACGAAGAGTCCAGTTAGATTACCTCTTCCTCAGGCAAAGACCCTGAAACCAGATATTGGATTATAAGGTGTTCCTAGCAGCTTATACAGAATCAGATTATAATTTACTAATGTCCAAGAGTAGACTGAAGTTTAAGAAAATGTCCAGAAGCAAACAATGCACAAAGAATTGAGACACGGAGGTACTGAAGCGTAAAGTGACAAACTTCATGTCATGGAGGTTATAGATATTCTGATAATGAATGCGTTAGTAGGCAGTTCAGCTGAAGTGCAATGAATCTTTATAAAAGGCAATCACTGAAGTTGGTGAGAAAAACATAGGTACAAGGAAGGTAACGGCGAAGAGCTCATGAGTAACAAGAGAAATACCTCAGTTGATGCACCGTTCCCGAAAATTCTGGAAAATAGAGAGACAAGTCACTTCCGAAAAAATAGAGACGAAGTGTAGGGAAGTTAATGTGAAAATTCCTGCATCGCAAATATGAAGAAATTGAAAACGAAATGATATTCAATAGGACTGACTCAGCATACAGAAAAGTCAAATCAACCTTCAGCAGAATTCCAAGCAAGGGTGGTAAATTAAGAGTGCAATGGGAATTCCACTGTTAAACACAAAGAAGATGGCACATAGCTAGAAACACTACAATGAACGCCTCTATCACAAGAGGAATTCCCTGATGTCGTCATGGAATAACGAAAAGATGTCGACACGTAAGAGATAGGGAAGTCTGCAATAGGAAAAAAGAGCCATGAGAGTGGAGGTATACCAACGGACTTTCGGAAGAAGCATCAACCCTACAATTACCTAGATCACAAGTGCCGACAGTTGTGCGAGTTCTCACACAGTCAGCTTAACAGCTCATGCATATAGATTGGTGACGAGAGTAATACTTAGAAAAATGGGGAAGAAAATTAAGGATGAGTTAGATGGCGCTCCGTTTGACTGCAGAAAAGGTAAAGACACCAGAGAGGACGTTCTAACGTTGCGGTTGAAAGTGCAACCAATTTACAAGAAAAATCAAGATACATTCATAAATTTGTCGACCTGGAAAAAGCGTCCGACGATGTAAAATTATGTAAGGTGTTCGAAATTCTGAGGGTAATACACTACTGGCTATTAAATTTGTTACACCAAGAGGAAATTCAGATGATAAACGTGTATTCATTAGACAAATATATTATACTACAACTGACATGTGTTTATATGTTCACGCAATTTTGCTGCATACATCCTGAGAAATCAGTACCCAGAACAACCACCTCTGGCCGTAATAACGGCCTTCATACGCCTTGGCATTGAGTCAAACAGAGCTTGTATGGCGTGTACAGGTACATCAGCCCATGCAGTTTCAACACTATAACACAGTTCATCAAGAGTAGTGACAGGCTTATTGTAACGATCCAGCTGTTGGGCCACCATTGACCAGACGTCTTCAATTGGTGAGAAACCTGGAGAATGTGCTCGCAAGGGCAGCAGTTGAACATTTTTTGTGTCCAGAAAGGCCCGTACAGGACCTGCAACATGCGGTCGTGCATTATCCTGCTGAAATGTAGGGTTTCGCAGGGATCGAATGAAGCGTAGAGCCACGGGTCGTAACACATCTGAAATGTAACTTACACAGTTCAAAGTGCCGTCAATGCGAACAAGAGGGGA
The DNA here is from genome assembly GCF_023897955.1 of Schistocerca gregaria. Lineage (NCBI taxonomy): Eukaryota > Metazoa > Arthropoda > Insecta > Orthoptera > Acrididae > Schistocerca > Schistocerca gregaria. The sequence goes on along the minus strand of NC_064920.1, from coordinate 534,657,298 downwards.
CCGAGACATGTAATCAATGGCATCCCATACCATCACATCGGATGATACGCCACGATAGCGATGACGAATACACGCTTCCAATGTGCGTTCACCGCGATGTCGCCAAACATGGATGCGACCAGCATGGTGCTTTAAACAGAACATGGATTCATCCGAAAAAATTACGTTTTGCCATTCGTGCACCCAGGATAGTCGTTGAGTACACCATCGTAGGCGCTCCTGTGTGTGATGCAGCGTCAAGGGTAACCGCAGCCGTGTTCTCCGAGCTGATAGTCCATGCTGCAGCAAACGTCGTCGAACTGTTCGTGCAGATGGTTGTTGTCTTGCAAACGTCCCCATCTGTAACTCAGGGATCGAGACGTGGATGCTCGATCCGTTACAGCCATGCGGATAAGATGCCTATCATCTCGACTACTAATGATCCGAGGTCGTTGGGATCCAACACGGCGTTCCGTATTACCCTCCTGAACCCATCGATTCCATATTCTGCTAACAGTCATTGGATCTCGACTAACGCGAGCAGCAATGTCGCTATACGATAAACCGCAATCGCGATAATCTACAATCCGACCTTTATCAAAGTCGGAAACGTGATGATACGCATTTGTCCTCCTAACACGAGGCATCACAACAACGTTTCACCAGGCAACGCCGGTCAACTGCTGCTTATGTGTGAGAAATTAGTTGGAAACTCTCCTTATGTCAGCACGTTGTATGTATTGCCACCGGTGCCAACATTGTGTGAATGCTCTGAAATGCTAATCATTTGCATATCACAGCAACTTCTTCCTGTCAGCTAAGTTTTGCGCCTGTGCACGTCATCTTCGTGGTATAGAAATTTTAATGCCCTGTAATGTATGTGTAAGCTTTAGAAAAAGAGAGGAAATGTACAATACATACAGGAACCAAGATGCAACAGTCTGAGCACGATACGAAGAATTTGCTCGGATTAAAACTGGAATAAGATATGGTTCAAATGGCTCTGAGCACTATGGGACACAACTGCTGTGGTCATTAGTCCCCTAGAACTTAGAACTACTTAAACCTAACGAACCTAAGGACATCACACACATCCAGGCCCGAGGCAGGATTCGAACCTGCGACCGTAGCAGTCGCACGAATAATATATGGATGTAGTCTTTACCTCTACTCTTCAATCATTATAACGAAGAAGCAACGACGAGAAACGAAAGAAAATGTCAATAGTGGGATTAAATTTAAAGGTGAAAGAATATCCGTGTCATGATTCGCTCATGTCATTGCTATGCTGAGAGAAAGTGAAGCATATCTAATGCATCTGCTGATTGGAAAGCATGGTTAGAGACTGCAAAATGTGGACTGAGAGTAAAGTGCGGAAAGCCGAAGTAATGGGAAGTACTAAAAAGAGAACTCATATGACATTGAAACCGGGGAACAGGAAGTAGACGAAGGTGAAGAATTTGGCAACCTACGTAGCAAAATAACCTATAATGGACGGATCAAGGAGGACATGAAAAGCAGACTATCAGTTGCAAAACGGGCATTCCTGGCCACGAGAAGTCTACTCGTATCAAACATTGGTCAAAATTTGAAGAAGAAATTTCTGAGAGTGGACGTATAGGGCAGAGCATTGTTTGGCAGTGAAAGATTCCCTAAGGGAAAACCGGAACATGCAAGAATCGAGGCATTTGAGATGTCGTACTATGGAGGACTGTTGAAGAACAGGTGTCCTGAAAAGGTAAGAAATGAGAAGAGGTACTTTGTACACGGCACAGACCGGAATCACGCTGTAGAGACAAGATCGTAGGATATCTATTTAGCAATCAGGGAATAGTTTGCATTTTAGTAGGGGGAGCTATAGAGTGTAGGAACTGTAGAGGGAGACAGAGACAGATATACATACAACAAATAACTGAGAATATAGACTGCAATTGCTACTCTGAGATGCAAAGATTGGCACAGGTGAGGACTTCTTGGTGGACCTCATAACACGAACAGAAGACTGATGACTTAAAAAAAGGGATGATACTTGTTTGTCATACATTGGAAGCTCAACTACAAATAGACTTAGCGAGAAATCAATATTAACATTTTTAAGGTCACTACTTAATTTAGCCCTTGTAGCACTAACAACTACCAACAAGTCCACATTTTAAAATAACTCTCTTCCATAAAAGGAGTACTACATAGTGTTTACTACCTCATTTACTTGATGTTGTCGGCTTGCAGCACACTAACTAACTACGAAATAAGGGAATAATTCCTCATTTCTGAATTCTCCATACTCACCTGGTACACCTGGAAAGTGCACCGTAAGTTTGGCCTCTCCGGAATTAGGGTCATCAAACTCGGCCCAGCCCGTGATGTCGTTGAAGGCCCCTGCAGTCGTGTTGTACATCCTGTTGTGTACGGTCACGTTGTTGTCTCCAGCCAGCGAGTACTCTGCCGTGACACACTGGGCGCCTGCCTCGAAGGGAGCCAGTCCGAACCTGGCGATCTCGTACCACACGCCCAGGTACTGCACACAGACACGAGCACAATGGTCAGCACCTGCTCAACAGTCACAAGTTCCCGGTTGAAATGGAGTTAACTACGTTGAGTGATACCTCAGAGGCGTTAAACTGGGAGACTGCAGGCTTGTCGCACGTGCTGACTCTGACAGTGCACTGTTGTGGGTCTTGTGGGGTGTCTGTGTAGCGGCTCCGCGGCAGGCCAAGGGCCTCCAGCTTCTCATTCACCTGCTGCTCCTGCTCTGCTGTCAGTTCGGAATTCCGTGACAGGATCCATGACGTCTCTGCGAACATACGATATCTCTTCGTTAATGCGAATCCCTACTCCTGGATTCTATTTTAACCTTCTCGAGCATTGCCAAATCACGTATGTTTATTTACACCATCACATCATCTCACTGAAAACTAAAATTCTGCTTCCAGAGATAACTAGTGCTGCAGCTGCAGGCTATGGGTCTTAGCCGAAATACGACCTCTTTGTTTCCTCCCTTCAAGTTGCAGTTTAACAAACAAGAACACATCTATAAAATACATGTAAGATATAATCTGATTATTCGTTTCATTCCACATGTCTCGTCATGAATTAATAGGGATTAATCACAGGACAAGTGTGTGACACTTAACAACAAGTTTCATATTCCCTGTTTTCTGTTTGAGTGGCTCATACATAAGTTTCTATTACATGGAAGCCACTAAAACAAATTATACTGAAAAGATTTCGGGGCTACAGTGATCCCTTGTTTTGTAAAAAAATTATAGTCCGGCGCTATGACACGGATTCAAAATGAAATTAACAAGATTTTCAATTTTTCATTTCCTTACAATGTTTTCACTCTCCTAGCTCCTATACGTGGCAAAGGGGATCTTCGCAGTAGAGATATTTCGGTCTTCGCTTTAATAGCTTTTATTACACATAAATCGGCACAAAATAACATAAAAGGTGAAACATTTATACGATATAAGCGAGTGACTTGAAGATAAATAATAACTGTTGGTTTCTGTCGCCGTTAGTTAAGTCATATCTAGCGTAGAAATAGTGATTCAAGAAATTAATGTCTTCAGTGATTACAATCAGATACACTGAAAGTGATGTTACGTGCACTGGGAATGGATGGACTTAGGTGATGGAAGAGTACAAACTTTCTATGGTTATTGTGTAATGTGTGTGTAAAAGTCGGAGGGGAGAGAATCTGTGGTGTATTGAGGAAGATTGCAAGCAGTAGTGAGGGGGAGTCGGAGTAGTCAACATCAGTAGAAATGATTTGTTTGTAAGTTATAGTCCGGAGGTAGAAACAGTAAATCACGGAAATTCTGTAGCAATGTTTTAATAATATTCCTTATGTGGCTTTAAGACAGTAACAAAGTTGCAACGATGGTCCTCAACAATTGTGATTATTTTTTCCTTTTAACGCACTAGCTTCTATGCCTGTTCACGGGAGACATACGAAATACTGTAGCCTCTAAAAACCACTCAGCGAAACCTAATCTGCCAAGAGATTTAATTTCGGCTAGGTATTTGAATTCAGGCCAGCTCAACACATCCACAAACATTTACAACAGTACATACCCACTGCAGATAAACAGAATAGTTTCTGTCCGAGACTTGTGGTGCCAACTCCCTCCAGCGACCAACCAAGGCCTCATTGCTTGCATGCCTGGACGCGTCGCCGCCGTTATCCGTGAAAAAGGTGGACATACCGGCTGTTAAGTAGGAGGTCACAATGTGCTGGCTGCTGAGTGTACATGCCCCAGCCACCTGGCCCGACCCACCAGCCCTAATATATCAATGACACTGCTTTCCACGGGCTCCCACTACCCACCAAGCTCCTCCATTACATATTCGGATATACTGCAATTTCTTCGACTAATGTTATAACCTATGATACCTATTAACTAAAAACTCATAACCTTACCATCCTACAAACATGCTATCATTTCACCTAACACACAAAAAAATATTGGACTAACCCTCAATCGCAAAATAACCAGGCTATTTCATCTCATAAATATTCAAACAAAGTCGACAACAGAGTAAATTTACTTGAAAGAAAAGTCGATTTCACATGTGAATTACATCCTTCCACCATCCTTCATATACACTTATTACTATACTGTGTATTACCAATAACGGAGTTTCTTTGTTTGCTACCTTGGCTAGTGTTGCAATATTATCGGTTGCAGCGTACATACCGGTAATGTTGGAAGTTTCATCTGTAGGTTCCCTGCAGGCCCAGACAATTGAGTAGCTCTTGTAGTCTGTGTCCAAGACCCAGTACGGAGCTGCCACTGTCAACACAAAGGAACAGAACTGAATGAGCTTTTAGAGATATGTACGCAGATTAGCTGCTACTTGCAGTTTTAAAAGTTATTTCTTTGGTATCTACGAAAACTGTTGGCTTCTTATTGATAGTCTGGCAGTTATTTTTGACTTAAAAGTGTCATGGTGATCTATCTAATGACAGAAAATTGCCGATTATTCTAACGTTCAGAACTCCAGGAAGAGACTGCCAAGGAGCAGCGATCGAAAGAAAAATATTGAATAATCAACGAAAGTGCAACTTTGTACGTATCGGGCGGGAAATTTCAGAATTTAAAATGTGTTAGAAAAGCCGGGAAATCGGAAAATGAAAATGATAAGGATTAGTCTAAATATACTGGCAGCCAGTGAGGTGACATGGAAGGCAGACAAGAGTTCATTGTCATACGAGTACGGGGTAATATCAACAGCAACAGAAAATTGTATAATGAGATATGATTCGTAATGAATGGGACGGTAAGATAGAGATCGAGCCACTGTGATAAGTGCAGCGCTTTAGTCCTTCTGATAAAAATCGATAGGAGAATAACACCGACAACAATAGTTCAGGTTCACGTGCAAACAACGCAAGCAAAAGATAAAGAGAAAGTATATTATGATGTTGAATGAGTAATTCATTACGTCAAGAGGTATGGAAATGCCATAGTCATGGGGGCAGGAATGCAGTTAAGGAGATGGTTACAGGAGAATATGAGATTGGTAGGAGGAATGACAAGGACAAACACTCAGTGAATTTCAGTTAATAATAGTGAACACACCGTTCCAGAATCACAAGAGGAGGAGGTATACTAGGAGAAGGCCGGAAGATACACGAAGAGTCCAGTTAGATTACCTCTTCCTCAGGCAAAGACCCTGAAACCAGATATTGGATTATAAGGTGTTCCTAGCAGCTTATACAGAATCACATTATAATTTACTAATGTCCAAGAGTAGACTGAAGTTTAAGAAAATGTCCAGAAGCAATCAATGCACAAAGAATTGAGACACGGAGGTACTGAAGCGTAAAGTGACAAACTTCATGTCATGGAGGCTATAGATATTCTGATAATGAATGCGTTAGTAGGCAGTTCAGCTGAAGTGCAATGAATCTTTATAAAAAGCAATCACTGAAGTTGGTGAGAAAAACATAGGTACAAGGAAGGTAACGGCGAAGAGCTCATGAGTAACAAGAGAAATACCTCAGTTGATGCACCGTTCACGAAAATTCTGGAAAATAGAGAGACAAGTCACTTACGAAAAAATAGAGACGAAGTATAGGGAAGTTAATGTGAAAATTCCTGCATCGCAAATATGAAGAAATTGAAAACGAAATGATATTCAATAGGACTGACTCAGCATACAGAAAAGTCAAATCAACCTTCAGCAGAATTCCAAGCAAGGGTGGTAAATTAAGAGTGCAATGGGAATTCCACTGTTAAACACAAAGAAGATGGTACATAGCTAGAAACACTACAATGAACGCCTCTATCACAAGAGGAATTCCCTGATGTCGTGATGGAATAACGAAAAGATGTCGACACGTAAGAGATAGGGAAGTCAGCAATAGGAAAAAAGAGACATGAGAGGGGAGGTACACCAACGGACTTTCGGAAGAAGCATCAACCCTACAATTCCCTAGATCACAAGTGCCGACAAGCGTGCGAGTTCTCACACAGTCAGCTTAACAGCTCATGCATACAGATTGGTGACGAGAGTAATACTTAGAAGAATGGGGAAGAAAATTAAGGATGAGTTAGATGGCGCTCCGTTTGACTGCAGAAAAGGTAAAGACACCAGAGAGGACGTTCTAACGTTGCGGTTGAAAGTGCAACCAATTTACAAGAAAAATCAAGATACATTCATAAATTTGTCGACCTCGAAAAAGCGTCCGACGACGTAAAATTATGTAAGGTGTTCGAAATTCTGAGGGTAATACACTACTGGCTATTAAATTTGTTACACCAAGAGGAAATTCAGATGATAAACGTGTATTCATTAGACAAATATATTATACTACAACTGACATGTGTTTATATGTTCACGCAATTTTGCTGCATACATCCTGAGAAATCAGTACCCAGAACAACCACCTCTGGCCGTAATAACGGCCTTCATACGCCTTGGCATTGAGTCAAACAGAGCTTGTATGGCGTGTACAGGTACATCAGCCCATGCAGTTTCAACACTATAACACGGTTCATCAAGAGTAGTGACAGGCTTATTGTAACGATCCAGCTGTTGGGCCACCATTGACCAGACGTCTTCAATTGGTGAGAAACCTGGAGAATGTGCTCGCAAGGGCAGCAGTTGAACATTTTTTGTGTCCAGAAAGGCCCGTACAGGACCTGCAACATGCGGTCGTGCATTATCCTGCTGAAATGTAGGGTTTCGCAGGGATCGAATGAAGCGTAGAGCCACGGGTCGTAACACATCTGAAATGTAACTTACACAGTTCAAAGTGCCGTCAATGCGAACAAGAGGGGACCGAGACATGTAATCAATGGCATCCCATACCATCACATCGGATGATACGCCACGATAGCGATGACGAATACACGCTTCCAATGTGCGTTCACCGCGATGTCGCCAAACACGGATGCGACCAGCATGGTGCTTTAAACAGAACATGGATTCATCCGAAAAAATTACGTTTTGCCATTCGTGCACCCAGGATAGTCGTTGAGTACACCATCGCAGGCGCTCCTGTGTGTGATGCAGCGTCAAGGGTAACCGCAGCCGTGTTCTCCGAGCTGATAGTCCATGCTGCAGCAAACGTCGTCGAACTGTTCGTGCAGATGGTTGTTGTCTTGCAAACGTCCCCATCTGTAACTCAGGGATCGAGACGTGGATGCTCGATCCGTTACAGCCATGCGGATAAGATGCCTATCATCTCGACTACTAATGATCCGAGGTCGTTGGGATCCAACACGGCGTTCCGTATTACCCTCCTGAACCCATCGATTCCATATTCTGCTAACAGTCATTGGATCTCGACTAACGCGAGCAGCAATGTCGCTATACGATAAACCGCAATCGCGATAATCTACAATCCGACCTTTATCAAAGTCGGAAACGTGATGATACGCATTTGTCCTCCTAACACGAGGCATCACAACAACGTTTCACCAGGCAACGCCGGTCAACTGCTGCTTATGTGTGAGAAATTAGTTGGAAACTCTCCTTATGTCAGCACGTTGTATGTATTGCCACCGGTGCCAACATTGTGTGAATGCTCTGAAATGCTAATCATTTGCATATCACAGCAACTTCTTCCTGTCAGCTAAGTTTTGCGCCTGTGCACGTCATCTTCGTGGTATAGAAATTTTAATGCCCTGTAATGTATGTGTAAGCTTTAGAAAAAGAGAGGAAATGTACAATACATACAGGAACCAAGATGCAACAGTCTGAGCACGATACGAAGAATTTGCTCGGATTAAAACTGGAATAAGATATGGTTCAAATGGCTCTGAGCACTATGGGACACAACTGCTGTGGTCATTAGTCCCCTAGAACTTAGAACTACTTAAACCTAACGAACCTAAGGACATAACACACATCCAGGCCCGAGGCAGGATTCGAACCTGCGACCGTAGCAGTCGCACGAATAATATATGGATGTAGTCTTTACCTCTACTCTTCAATCACTATAAAGAAGAAGCAACGACGAGAAACGAAAGAAAATGTCAATAGTGGGATTAAATTTAAAGGTGAAAGAATATCCGTGTCATGATTCGCTCATGTCATTGCTATGCTGAGAGAAAGTGAAGCATATCTAATGCATCTGCTGATTGGAAAGCAAGGTTAGAGACTGCAAAATGTGGACTGAGAGTAAAGTGCGGAAAGCCGAAGTAATGGGAAGTACTAAAAAGACATTGAAACCGGGGATCAGGAAGTAGACGAAGGTAAAGAATTTGGCAACCTACGTAGCAAAATAACCTATAATGGACGGATCAAGGAGGACATGAAAAGCAGACTATCAGTTGCAAAACGGGCATTCCTGGCCACGAGAAGTCTACTCGTATCAAACATTGGTCAAAATTTGAAGAAGAAATTTCTGAGAGTGGACGTATAGGGCAGAGCATTGTTTGGCAGTGAAAGATTCCCTAAGGGAAAACCGGAACATGCAAGAATCGAGGCATTTGAGATGTCGTACTATGGAGGACTGTTGAAGAACAGGTGTCCTGAAAAGGTAAGAAATGAGAAGAGGTACTTTGTACACGGCACAGACCGGAATCACGCTGTAGAGACAAGATCGTAGGATATCTATTTAGCAATCAGGGAATAGTTTGCATTTTAGTAGGGGGAGCTATAGAGTGTAGGAACTGTAGAGGGAGACAGAGACAGATATACATACAACAAATAACTGAGAATATAGACTGCAATTGCTACTCTGAGATGCAAAGATTGGCACAGGTGAGGACTTCTTGGTGGACCTCATAACACGAACAGAAGACTGATGACTTAAAAAAAGGGATGATACTTGTTTGTCATACATTGGAAGCTCAACTACAAATAGACTTAGCGAGAAATCAATATTAACATTTTTAAGGTCACTACTTAATTTAGCCCTTGTAGCACTAACAACTACCAACAAGTCCACATTTTAAAATAACTCTCTTCCATAAAAGGAGTACTACATAGTGTTTACTACCTCATTTACTTGATGTTGTCGGCTTGCAGCACACTAACTAACTACGAAATAAGGGAATAATTCCTCATTTCTGAATTCTCCATACTCACCTGGTACACCTGGAAAGTGCACCGTAAGTTTGGCCTCTCCGGAATTAGGGTCATCAAACTCGGCCCAGCCCGTGATGTCGTTGAAGGCCCCTGCAGTCGTGTTGTACATCCTGTTGTGTACGGTCACGTTGTTGTCTCCAGCCAGCGAGTACTCTGCCGTGACACACTGGGCGCCTGCCTCGAAGGGAGCCAGTCCGAACCTGGCGATCTCGTACCACACGCCCAGGTACTGCACACAGACACGAGCACAATGGTCAGCACCTGCTCAACAGTCACAAGTTCCCGGTTGAAATGGAGTTAACTACGTTGAGTGATACCTCAGAGGCGTTAAACTGGGAGACTGCAGGCTTGTCGCACGTGCTGACTCTGACAGTGCACTGTTGTGGGTCTTGTGGGGTGTCTGTGTAGCGGCTCCGCGGCAGGCCAAGGGCCTCCAGCTTCTCATTCACCTGCTGCTCCTGCTCTGCTGTCAGCTCGGAATTCCGTGACAGGATCCATGACGTCTCTGCGAACATACGATATCTCTTCGTTAATGCGAATCCCTACTCCTGGATTCTATTTTAACCTTCTCGAGCATTGCCAAATCACGTATGTTTATTTACACCATCACATCATCTCACTGAAAACTAAAATTCTGCTTCCAGAGATAACTAGTGCTGCAGCTGCAGGCTATGGGTCTTAGCCGAAATACGACCTCTTTGTTTCCTCCCTTCAAGTTGCAGTTTAACAAACAAGAACACATCTATAAAATACATGTAAGATATAATCTGATTATTCGTATCATTCCACATGTCTCGTCATGAATTAATAGGGGTTAATCACAGGACAAGTGTGTGACACTTAACAACAAGTTTCATATTCCCTGTTTTCTGTTTGAGTGGCTCATACATAAGTTTCTATTACATGGAAGCCACTAAAACAAATTACACTGAAAAGATTTCGGGGCTACAGTGATCCCTTGTTTTTTTAAAAAATTATAGTCCGGCGCTATGACACGGATTCAAAATGAAATTAACAAGGTTTTCAATTTTTCATTTCCTTACAATGTTTTCTCTCTCCTAGCTCCTATACGTGGCAAAGGGTATCTTCGCAGTAGAGATATTTCGGTCTTCGCTTTAATAGTTTTTATTACACATAAATCGGCACAAAATAACATAAAAGGTGAAACATTTATACGATATAATCGAGTGACTTGAAGATAAATAATAACTGTTGGTTTCTGTCGCCGTTATTTAAGTCATATCTAGCGTAGAAATAGTGATTCAAGAAATTAATGTCTTCAGTGATTACAATCAGATACACTGAAAGTGATGTTACGTGCACTGGGAATGGATGGACTTAGGTGATGGAAGAGTACAAACTTTCTATGGTTATTGTGTAATGTGTGTGTAAAAGTCGGAGGGGAGAGAATCTGTGGTGTATTGAGGAAGATTGCAAGCAGTAGTGAGGGGCAGTCGGAGTAGTCAACATCAGTAGAAATGATTTGTTTGTAAGTTATAGTCCGGAGGTAGAAACAGTAAATCACGGAAATTCTGTAGCAATGTTTTAATAATATTCCTTATGTGGCTTTAAGACAGTAACAAAGTTGCAACGATGGTCCTCAACAATTGTGATTATTTTTTCCTTTTAACGCACTAGCTTCTATGCCTGTTCACGGGAGACATACGAAATACTGTAGCCTCTAAAAACCACTCAGCGAAACCTAATCTGCCAAGAGATTTAATTTCGGCTAGGTATTTGAATTCTGCCCAGCTCAACACATCCACAAACATTTACAACAGTACATACCCACTGCAGATAAACAGAATAGTTTCTGTCCGAGACTTGTGGTGCCAACTCCCTCCAGCGACCAACCAAGGCCTCATTGCTTGCATGCCTGGACGCGTCGCCGCCGTTATCCGTGAAAAAGGTGGACATACCGGCTGTTAAGTAGGAGGTCACAATGTGCTGGCTGCTGAGTGTACATGCCCCAGCCACCTGGCCCGACCCACCAGCCCTAATATATCAATGACACTGCTTTCCACGGGCTCCCACTACCCACCAAGCTCCTCCATTACATATTCGGATATACTGCAATTTCTTCGACTAATGTTATAACCTATGATACCTATTAACTAAAAACTCATAACCTTACCATCCTACAAACATGCTATCATTTCACCTAACACACAAAAAAATATTGGACTAACCCTCAATCGCAAAATAACCAGGCTATTTCATCTCATAAATATTCAAACAAAGTCGACAACAGAGTAAATTTACTTGAAAGAAAAGTCGATTTCACATGTGAATTACATCCTTCCACCATCCTTCATATACACTTATTACTATACTGTGTATTACCAATAACGGAGTTTCTTTGTTTGCTACCTTGGCTAGTGTTGCAATATTATCGGTTGCAGCGTACATACCGGTAATGTTGGAAGTTTCATCTGTAGGTTCCCTGCAGGCCCAGACAATTGAGTAGCTCTTGTAGTCTGTGTCCAAGACCCAGTACGGAGCTGCCACTGTCAACACAAAGGAACAGAACTGAATGAGCTTTTAGAGATATGTACGCAGATTAGCTGCTACTTGCAGTTTTAAAAGTTATTTCTTTGGTATCTACGAAAACTGTTGGCTTCTTATTGATAGTCTGGCAGTTATTTTTGACTTAAAAGTGTCATGGTGATCTATCTAATGACAGAAAATTGCCGATTATTCTAACGTTCAGAACTCCAGGAAGAGACTGCCAAGGAGCAGCGATCGAAAGAAAAATATTGAATAATCAACGAAAGTGCAACTTTGTACGTATCGGGCGGGAAATTTCAGAATTTAAAATGTGTTAGAAAAGCCGGGAAATCGGAAAATGAAAATGATAAGGATTAGTCTAAATATACTGGCAGCCAGTGAGGTGACATGGAAGGCAGACAAGAGTTCATTGTCATACGAGTACGGGGTAATATCAACAGCAACAGAAAATTGTATAATGAGATATGATTCGTAATGAATGGGACGGTAAGATAGAGATCAAGCCACTGTGATAAGTGCAGCGCTTTAGTTGTTCTGATAAAAATCGATAGGAGAATAACACAGACAACAATAGTTCAGGTTCATGTGCAAACAACGCAAGCAAAAGATAAAGAGAAAGTATATTATGATGTTGAATGAGTAATTCATTACGTCAAGAGGTATGGAAATGCCATAGTCATGGGGGCAGGAATGCAGTTAAGGAGATGGTTACAGGAGAATATGAGATTGGTAGGAGGAATGACAAGGACAAACACTCAGTGAATTTCAGTTAATAATAGTGAACACACCGTTCCAGAATCACAAGAGGAGGAGGTATACTAGGAGAAGGCCGGAAGATACACGAAGAGTCCAGTTAGATTACCTCTTCCTCAGGCAAAGACCCTGAAACCAGATATTGGATTATAAGGTGTTCCTAGCAGCTTATACAGAATCAGATTATAATTTACTAATGTCCAAGAGTAGACTGAAGTTTAAGAAAATGTCCAGAAGCAAACAATGCACAAAGAATTGAGACACGGAGGTACTGAAGCGTAAAGTGACAAACTTCATGTCATGGAGGTTATAGATATTCTGATAATGAATGCGTTAGTAGGCAGTTCAGCTGAAGTGCAATGAATCTTTATAAAAGGCAATCACTGAAGTTGGTGAGAAAAACATAGGTACAAGGAAGGTAACGGCGAAGAGCTCATGAGTAACAAGAGAAATACCTCAGTTGATGCACCGTTCACGAAAATTCTGGAAAATAGAGAGACAAGTCACTTCCGAAAAAATAGAGACGAAGTATAGGGAAGTTAATGTGAAAATTCCTGCATCGCAAATATGAAGAAATTGAAAACGAAATGATATTCAATAGGACTGACTCAGCATACAGAAAAGTCAAATCAACCTTCAGCAGAATTCCAAGCAAGGGTGGTAAATTAAGAGTGCAATGGGAATTCCACTGTTAAACACAAAGAAGATGGCACATAGCTAGAAACACTACAATGAACGCCTCTATCACAAGAGGAATTCCCTGATGTCGTCATGGAATAACGAAAAGATGTCGACACGTAAGAGATAGGGAAGTCTGCAATAGGAAAAAAGAGCCATGAGAGTGGAGGTATACCAACGGACTTTCGGAAGAAGCATCAACCCTACAATTACCTAGATCACAAGTGAGGACAGTTGTGCGAGTTCTCACACAGTCAGCTTAACAGCTCATGCATATAGATTGGTGACGAGAGTAATACTTAGAAAAATGGGGAAGAAAATTAAGGATGAGTTAGATGGCGCTCCGTTTGACTGCAGAAAAGGTAAAGACACCAGAGAGGACGTTCTAACGTTGCGGTTGAAAGTGCAACCAATTTACAAGAAAAATCAAGATACATTCATAAATTTGTCGACCTGGAAAAAGCGTCCGACGATGTAAAATTATGTAAGGTGTTCGAAATTCTGAGGGTAATACACTACTGGCTATTAAATTTGTTACACCAAGAGGAAATTCAGATGATAAACGTGTATTCATTAGACAAATATATTATACTACAACTGACATGTGTTTATATGTTCACGCAATTTTGCTGCATACATCCTGAGAAATCAGTACCCAGAACAACCACCTCTGGCCGTAATAACGGCCTTCATACGCCTTGGCATTGAGTCAAACAGAGCTTGTATGGCGTGTACAGGTACATCAGCCCATGCAGTTTCAACACTATAACACAGTTCATCAAGAGTAGTGACAGGCTTATTGTAACGATCCAGCTGTTGGGCCACCATTGACCAGACGTCTTCAATTGGTGAGAAACCTGGAGAATGTGCTCGCAAGGGCAGCAGTTGAACATTTTTTGTGTCCAGAAAGGCCCGTACAGGACCTGCAACATGCGGTCGTGCATTATCCTGCTGAAATGTAGGGTTTCGCAGGGTCGTAACACATCTGAAATGTAACTTACACAGTTCAAAGTGCCGTCAATGCGAACAAGAGGGGACCGAGACATGTAATCAATGGCATCCCATACCATCACATCGGATGATACGCCACGATAGCGATGACGAATACACGCTTCCAATGTGCGTTCACCGCGATGTCGCCAAACACGGATGCGACCAGCATGGTGCTTTAAACAGAACATGGATTCATCCGAAAAAATTACGTTTTGCCATTCGTGCACCCAGGATCGTCGTTGAGTACACCATCGCAGGCGCTCCTGTGTGTGATGCAGCGTCAAGGGTAACCGCAGCCGTGTTCTCCGAGCTGATAGTCCATGCTGCAGCAAACGTCGTCGAACTGTTCGTGCAGATGGTTGCTGTCTTGCAAACGTCCCCATCTGTTGACTCAGGGATCGAGACGTGGATGCTCGATCCGTTACAGCCATGCGGATAAGATGTCTATTATCTCGACTACTAATGATCCGAGGTCGTTGGGATCTAACACGGCGCTCCGTATTACCCTCCTGAACCCATCGATTCCATATTCTGCTAACAGTCATTGGATCTCGACTAACGCGAGCAGCAATGTCGCTATACGATAAACCGCAATCGCGATAATCTACAATCCGACCTTTATCAAAGTCGGAAACGTGATGATACGCATTTGTCCTCCTAACACGAGGCATCACAACAACGTTTCACCAGGCAACGCCGGTCAACTGCTGCTTATGTGTGAGAAATTAGTTGGAAACTCTCCTTATGTCAGCACGTTGTATGTATTGCCACCGGTGCCAACATTGTGTGAATGCTCTGAAATGCTAATCATTTGCATATCACAGCAACTTCTTCCTGTCAGCTAAGTTTTGCGTCTGTGCACGTCATCTTCGTGGTATAGAAATTTTAATGCCCTGTAATGTATGTGTAAGCTTTAGAAAAAGAGAGGAAATGTACAATACATATAGGAACCAAGATGCAACAGTCTGAGCACGATACGAAGAATTTGCTCGGATTAAAACTGGAATAAGATATGGTTAAAATGGCTCTGAGCACTATGGGACACAACTGCTGTGGTCATTAGTCCCCTAGAACTTAGAACTACTTAAACCTAACTAACCTAAGGACATCACACACATCCAGGCCCGAGGCAGGATTCGAACCTGCGACCGTAGCAGTCGCACGAATAATATATGGATGTAGTCTTTACCTCTACTCTTCAATCACTATAACGAAGAAGCAACGAGGAGAAACGAAAGAAAATTTCAATAGTGGGATTACTTACCTCGTACACCTGGAAAGTGCACCGTAAGTTTGGCCTCTCCGGAATTAGGGTCATCAAGCGCTGCCCAGCCAATGATGTCATTGAAGGTCCCCGCAGACCTGTTGTACATCTTGTTGTGTACGGTCACGTTGTTGGCGCCAGCCAGTGAGTATTCTGCTGTGACGCACTGGGCACCTGCCTCGAAGGGAGCCAATCCGAACCTGGCTATCTCGTACCACACGCCCAGGTACTGCACACAGACAGGATACACGATGGTCAGTAGCAGTTCGGCAGCCACAAGCTTACAGCTGAAACTACATTAACTACATCAAGAGTTAACCTAGAAGCTTAAAATAGGTCATAATGGGCTCTTCGCACTTGCGGACTGCCACAACGCACTGTTTTTTTCTTTTTTTTTCGTGCGGTGTGTCTTTGTGTTATGTAGCCTTCGTTGAACTGCATTGCTTTCGTCTAGTAAATAAAGGGCAATTCAAAATGAAACAGGGACATACCGAGATGTTCTTTCATTGGCAATTGAGACTGATAAATGTATCATTCTGAGGTAAGGAACCCGAGTCGAAAGATATAAACGAAAATCTTCTCACGTTCCCCTTTAGGCTCGTGCAGCTCTCAGACTACGGTCCCCTGCTTCCGAAACCTTATCATGACGTATATAATTCCCACTGAATACTCTCCAACACCCTCCGCTAATTCCCCTGTTGGCGGACTAGTAGCGGCGCACTTAACTTGACATGATACAGATCGAAAATACTAAGTCTATGGGACAGTAGTAATGAATTCCATTTACCTTGTTCAAAATTCACAAGCTCCTACATCTGCAACAGTTGTTCAAAACAGTATTCCCCGGCGTAACTGCAGATATGGCACCCTAGCACAAAGTTCTGTCGCATCCTTTCTAGTAACCCCAGTGTCGTTTGAACAGAGTAGCAGGCCACGGGAATTCTTGCCAGGAGGTTCTCTTCAGTCTCGACAGGCGTCTCGTACACAAGATTTTTCACACATCCCTACAAGAAGTAATCAAGATGAATAAGATAATGTTAATCTGATGGCCTCGAAAGAGAACCTCCTCTGTCTGTCCACTTCTCATGAAATCTCTTATCCAGACATTCACGAACCCTCAGTTTAAAGTTACGTGGGGGTCCAGCGCGTTGGAAACACATCCGTTGACGATTAACAACTGGGATGCGTTCAAGAAACTTAGTCTTAACAACAACAGTACCGGTACATACATATACACGAATTTCGTTTATAACTTTCGACTTGGCCGTTTCGGGACCAGAGTCGCTTAACTCGAATTGATACACTTACGCCTGTCCACCATCCCTGAAAGTTCGTAACATCATCACAGGTCCACATTATAAAGAATTTTAAATGCTGTATTTAATCCGTAGCGATCAATCGATAAGTATTGTAGAGAATATAAAAGAAAGTCAAAATTTCAATCGTTTCGTAGGCTGAGTGTATCGGAAGCACATTTCTGCTATTGCAGTGATGGAAGCGACAGAGTAAGAAACATTTACTACACGTCGCATTTTTCGCGATGACCCAACCTCCAACATAAGTGAAAAGTTTATACGGCACAGCGTAGGATCATAGGATACAGAAAAACCCTAGTAAGTAATTGCATATCAACAAAACTCGTCGACAGTTAATGCGTTCTGTGCGATTTCACACAAAAACTGTACAGTGGATTTTTCTTGATTGAGCAAAGCGTTGTCATGCTTGATGCCTCAGCTGCATACCGATTATAGCTCCCATCGATATGGGTCTCCTGTACAATAAGGCATGGGCGTTCGTACATTTTTAAATCAAGATCTTCCAAACTGTTGGCTCGGTCATAGTGAACATAACGACATTGTCTTGTGCTTTTGTCTACCCACATCCTGTGGATTTCTTTTTATGAGGTCAGGTGAAAGACATTATGTACTACCTCTTTTGCCGAAAACAATTCAAGATTTGAAAATGCGCCTTTTTGATAGCTCTCGCTTTGCCTCTATATCTGCTTCAGATTGTATGGTCTGGAATGGATTATTGCTGAGACGTCGTCCGTAGTAACTAAGCGGAGTGATACAGAACTCCTGAAAAGTACATAAAAAGTTTTACACTCTCTGTTATTCTTATCGGTGTACCACTACGCATTAAATAGTTACAGCCATTTGTAATCGCTATATTCATTTTAAACTGCCCTGGTCATTGGCAGATGCTGCAGCACTATGAGCGACACGGAATATTGTTTTGCCGGCTGATGCACCCTCCCCACCTTCACAGTACACAGAATGGATACTGTGATACTCGTCTTGGACATTCGTCTCTTAAATATAGAGTGATAGGGTTTTATAGATATATTTTAATTAGTTGGCATCTGACGTGTGAGGTCGAATGTTGCCGCGCTGTCGCGGCAAGTACTGTCTACAGGCAATCACACCAGTGTTCTGCTCTCTGCAGCGGTGAAAAGTCGCCTCCAAGTATCGCATGAAAGAAAATTTGAAGTTCACTTGTGGTATCCACCTAAGCACGCTAAAATTTTGTTCTTAGTTTTAAATAGGGCGAGAGTTACGTTAATTTTTTGATCCGGGTGAAATTTTCTCGGTCGCAAACTTATCACGTAAACAACTGAACTCACTGAAACAATTTCTTTTATTTTAATTAACAAACTACGACACTCAATTACTGATCTTTCCAAAGTTGTGGAACACTTTGGATTTGCAGTGTATAAACTTCGAAAAAGAACTTTTTTCACAATTTTCTTAATAACTAGCATTTGAAAAATATGAAGCTTAAAGTCTCTACATCCTACAATAATCATGTAAAATGTATGAAATCCACATGTTATATACATACGTCTCACTAGTGTCTCTAAGTGTGTCAGAAAACTAATCTTAATTTAATCGTTTTCTTTCTTGAAATAAGCAAAATTTCCGCGACCGGAAATATTTCATTATTACGAAATGACTGGCAAAATATTTTGCACAGTACAACTGGCGACACAGTGGGCGCAAACAAAGCCAAGCTGTCTGGTGTATCGCTGAAGGGGGTAGTCGGACAGCTGTTCAAAAATGGCTATGAACGCTATGGGCCTTAATATCTAAGATCATCAGTCCCCTAGAACTACTTAAACCTAACTAACCCAAGGACACTACACACATCCATGCCCGAGGCAGAATTCGAACCTGCGACCGTAGCGGTCGCGCTGTTCCACACTGAAACGCCTAGAACCGATCGCCACAACGGCCGGCACAGTAGTCGTGCCAGCAAGTCTGTGATTTTCTCTCCGTACCTAATCTAACTCGGGTATCTCGATAACATAGCTGTCCGCTGTTTATCCATCGCTACAGCACATTATACAGGTACTTAGCTGTCAGAGACAACGCATCCGCACCACGCATTTATTCGTTTTTTTAAATATTAATTGTTAATATCTTTAAACTGAGTATAATAACACTATTTAGGTTTATGTGCGCGTTATCGCGCAGTATTTTTAAAGCACTGAAAATAACAGATCACATGGAAATGTGTGTAGTTTTGAATGTTTCAAGACTATATTCGACATAATTATACACTGATAACCGAAAACATTATGACCACTGCCCACCGCGAGGTTGGATACCACCTGGTGACGCGCTATGAAGAGTATGTGAGCGCAGCGGTGAAATCCATTGAGATAAGCAACTTTGTCAGAAGACAGATTATTATTACGTAAAACCTGTGAACGAGTATCTCCAAAACACGAAGCTGTTCGAATGTTCACGTGCTACTGTCGTGAGCATCTACAGAAAGAGGTGGAAGAACAATGAAACTAACACCGTTAGATGGTTGGACGTCCACGACTCTTTACAGGATGTAGGGTTCAGAGGCTTGTCTTCTCTGGAAAGTAGGAATATTCACGTGCTACTGTCGTGAGCATCTACAGAAAGAGGTGGAAGAACAATGAAACTAACACCGTTAGATGGTTGGACGTCCACGACTCTTTACAGGATGTAGGGTTCAGAGGCTTGTCTTCTCTGGAAAGTAGGATAGATGCCGAAAGAGCACAATGCTGGCGCACGACCAAGTATTTCAGAGCACACCGTTCAGTACACATATCTGGACATGGAGCTCCGCAGCAGACCACCCCTACATGTTCACATGTTCACCCAACGACATGGTAGTTACGATTGCAGTGAGGACGGGGACCATCAGGATTCGACCGTCCATGAATGGAAACGTTTCGGTTCTTCGGTGAAACACATTTTTGGTACACTAGGTCAATGGTCGTCTCCACAAACGCTGTCACTGAGGTGAACGGCGCTCGAACTGCGCAGCGCGACACGGACGCAGGCAGGTGAGAGTAGTATTATACTACGGAAGAAATTCTGTGCTTGCATGGGACCTGTGGTAGTAATCGAAGATACGCTGATAGCTGTGAACCACCAGCGTCCCTACATGCTTGATGTCTTATCCAATAGCGATGTCTTTCAGCAGTATAGTTGTCCCTGTCTCGGAGCCAGAACCGCGCTACACTAATTTGAGGAGCATTATACCGAACTCACGTCGATGTCTTGGTGACCGAATTCTCCAGATCTAAATCCCGTGGAACCGATCTGGGACACTATCGGATGCCATCACAGCGTATACAAATCAGCGAGTCGTTATTTACGCAAATTAAATGACTGTGCATTGACAAATGGCTGTGAGCACTATGGGACTTAACTTCTAAGGTCATCAGTCCCCTACAACTTAGAACTACTTAAACCTAACTAATCTAAGGACATTACACACATCCACGCCCGAGGCACGATTCGAATCTGCGACAGTAGCGGTCGTGCATTGACATCTAACGCTACATACTGCCACAAGCCAACAGAGGTGAATTAGCCACAGTGTCAGAGTGGTTCAGTGGTTGCCGGCACGGTAGCTCAGCGTGTACGGTCGGAGGGTTAGCTGCCCTCCGTAATTAAAAAAATAAAAAAAATCCCTGAGTGAATGGATCACCAATGAACTAGTATGGGCGTCATGAGACGTCCGCCCCGAACAAATGCAACGAAAAATAATGAGCATTTTTTATTTTTTTTTTTTTTTTTTTTGTTTTTTAAGGAGTTAACCCATCTGCCTACTTGGCAGCAAACGCAGGTTCGAATCCTGTCATTCCTACACATTTTTATTCATTGCTTCAGCCTATATTCATTATCATGGATAAATTTGAGACTTAATATGTCTCTGGAACCCCCCCCCCCCCTCCCTATGAACCATGGACCTTGCCGTTGGTGGGGAGGTTTGCCTGCCTCAGCGGTACAGATAGCCGTGCCGTAGGTGCAACCACAACGGAGGGGTATCTGTTGAGAGGCCAGACAAACGTGTGGTTCCTGAAGAGGGGCAGCAACCTGATCTGGCCTTGTAACAATAACCAAAACGGCCTGGCTTTGCTGGTACTGCGAACGGGCGTCCTCTTGGGTAAAATATTTCGGAGGTAAAATAGTCCCCGATTCGGATCTCCGGGCGGGGACTACTCAAGAGGACCTCGTTATCAGAAGAAAGAAAACTGGTGTTCTACGGATCGGAGCGTGGAATGTTAGACCCCTTAATCGGGCAGGTATGTTAGAAAATTTAAAAAGGGAAATGGATAGATTAAAGTTAGATATATTGGTAAATAGTGAAGTTTGGTGGCAGGAGGAACAAGACTTCTGGTCAGGTGACTACAGGGTTATAAATACAAAATCAAATAGGGGTAATGCAGGAGTAGGTTTAATAATGAATAGGAAAATAGGCGTGCGGGTAAGCTACTACAAACAGCATAGTGAGCGCATTATTGTGTCCAAGATAGATACGGAGCCCACACCTACTACAGTAGTACACATTTCTATGCCAACTAGCTCTGCAGATGACGAAGAAATTGAAAAAATGTATGATGAGATAAAAGAAATTATTCAGATAGTGAAGGGTGACGAAAATTTAACAATCATGGGTGAGTGGAATTCGAGAGTAGGAAAAGGGAGAGAAGGAAACGTAGTAGGTGAGTATGGATTTTGGCTAAGAAATGAAAGAGGAAGCCGCCTGGTAGAATTTTGCACAGAGCACAACTTAATCATAGCTAACACTTGGTTCAAGAATCATAAAACAAGGCTGTATACATGGAAGAAACCTGGAGATACTGACAGGTTTCAGATAGATTATATAATGGTAAGACAGAGATTTAGGAACCATGTTTTAAATTGTTATACATTTCCAGGGACAGATGTGGACTCTGACCACAATCTATTGGTTATGACCTGTAGATTAAAACTGAAGAAACTGCAAAAAGGTGGGAATTTAAGGAGATAGGACATGGATAAACTAAAAGAATCAGAGGTTGTACAGAGTTTTAGGGAGAGCATAAGGGAACAATTGACAGGAATGGGGGAAAGAAATACAGTAGAAAAAGAATGGGTAGCTTTGAGGGATGAAGTTGTGAAGGCAGCAGAGGATCAAGTAGGTAAAACGACGATGGCTAGTAGAAATCCTTGGGTAACAGAAGAAATATTGAATTTAATTGATGAAAGGAGAAAATATAAAAATGCAGTAAATGAAGCAGGAAAAAGGAATACAAACGTCTCAAAAATGAGATCGACAGGAAGTGCAAAATGGCTAAGCAGGGATGGCTAGAGGATAAATGTAAGGATGTAGAGGCTTATCTCACTAGGGGTAAGATAGATGCTGCCTACAGGAAAATTAAAGAGACATTTGGAGATAAGAAAACCACTTGTATGAAAATCAAGAGCTCAGATGGAAACCTAGTTCTAAGCAAAGAAGGGAATTCAGAAAGGTGGAAGGAGTATATAGAGGGTCTATACAAGGGCGATGTACTTGAGGACAATATAATGGAAATGGAAGAGGATGTAGATGAAGATGAAATGGGAGATACGATACTGCGGGAAGAGTTCGACAGAGCACTGAAAGACCTGAGTCGAAACAAGGCTACACGGAGTAGACAACATTCCATTGGAACTACTGACGGCTTTGGGAGGTCCAGTCCTGAGAAAACTCTACCATCTGGTGAGCAAGTTGTATGAAACAGGCGAAATATCCTCAGACTTCAAGAAGAATAGAATAATTCCAATCCCAAAGAAAGCAGGTGTTGACAGATGTGAAAATTACCAAACTATCAGTTTAATAAGACAGAGCTGCAGAATACTTACGCGAATTCTTTACAGACGAATGGAAAAACTTGTAGAAGCCGACCTCGGGGAAGATCAGTTTGGATTCCGTAGAAATGTTGGAACACGTGAGGCAATACTGAACCTACGACTTATCTTAGAAGCTAGATTAAGGAAGGGCAAACCTTCGATTCTAGCATTTGTAGACTTAGAGAAAGCTTTTGACAATGTTGACTCTCAAATTCTGAAGGTGGCAGGGGTAAAATACAGGGAGCGAAAGGCTCTTTACAATTTGCACAGAAACCAGATGGCAGTTATAAGAGTCGATGGACACGAAAGGGAAGCAGTGGTTGGGAAGGGAGTGAGACAGGGTTGTAGTCTCTCCCTGATGTTATTCAATCTGTATAGTGAGCAAGCAGTGAAGGAAACAAAAAAAAATTCGGAGTAGGTATTAAAATCCATGGAGAAGAAATAAAAACTTTAAGGTTCGCCGATTACATTGTAATTCTGTCAGAGACATCAAAAGACTTGGAAGAGCAGTTGAACGGAGTGGATAGTGTCTTGAAAGGAGGATATAAGATGAACATCAACAAAAGGAAAACGAGGAGAATGGAATGTAGTCGAATTAAGTCGGGTGATGCTGACGGTATTAGATTAGGAAATGAGACACTTAAAGTAGTAAAGGAGTTTTGCTATTTGGGGAGCAAAATAACTGATGATGGTCGAAGTAGAGAGGATACAAAATGTAGACTGGCAATGGCAAGGAAAGCGTTCCCGAAGAAGAGAAATTTGTTAACATCGAGTATAGATTTAAGTGTCAGGAAGTCATATCTGAAAGTATTTGTATGGAGTGTAGCCATGTATGGAAGTGAAACATGGACGGTAAATAGTTTGGACAAGAAGAGAATAGAAGCTTTTGAAATGTGTTGCTACAGAAGAATGCTGAATATTAGATGGGTAGATCACATAACTAATGAGGAAGTATTGAATAGGATTGGGGAGAAGAAAAGTTTGTGGCACAACTTGACCAGAAGAAGGGATCGGTTGGTAGGACATGTTCTGAGGCATCAAGCGATCACAGGATAGAGTAGCATGGAGACCTGCATCAAACCAGTCTCAGGACTGAAGACCACAACAACAACATGTATCTGGAACATGTAATTTCATGTGATTAATTTCTCACCTGTTCTTAAGGTACAGATAGAATTATCCCTATTTCGTTCAATGCCAAGGTGATTTTTCAGTGTTAGAGAGCCCCTGTAGTATTGATACGAGTTAAGAATGGCAACAGTAAGATGGTCGGAGTCGTGCTAGGGTAATCTTATGATGGCGTTGTAAGCAGGTAACCAGCTAACGAAATAAATTCATATCGTAGGGCATCTCCAATTTTGCAATTTTTTATTTGTTATTATTGTTTTCAATTCAGAAATGTGAACAGTTAATTGTTGTCGATCCTGAGAGTATGACTGTCAGTTTAATTTCGTTGCTCACAGCCTATTTTAAACTTACACCACTGTTGTTAATACCTGATTACTGCATGTTTGTGTAGGACACTGTGCAAAAGTAACATGCGTACAAAATAATAGCCAAGGTCGACACATGTACCTCAGAAGCGTTGAGAGGCTGCACAGCTCGTTTGTCGCATCCAGCAGCGCCCCCGTCACCAACCAAGAGGACTACGCCGGCCACCGCTAGGAGCAGCAGCGTCGGCCCTGAAAGTCGCATCGTGGCGATGAACCGGTCGGTCGTTCCTGTAACAGTACGTGTCATGCGTTACACTAAAGCCTCCTAGCTGCCTCTTTGTTTATATCTTTCTTGTTGGCTTCTCGTTACACATTTCACATGCACTCCCGTCTCTTGCAAGTAGTAACAAGTTTGGCAGTTGTATCATCACTCCAATGAGCAATGTGCAAATCTACGAGAATCAGAACCGACTGATAAGAGTGTGTGTGTGTGTGTGTGAGAGAGAGAGAGAGAGAGAGAGATCGCATTTTGACAGTGAAATACTCATGATATCCACAACACAGACGGTTTGCTAGACGTTGTTCTGTGGGGCGCCATTGTTTATCGAGTGGGTTAGAGCACCCATTTAATATCAACTCCTGTTAGAAACTTTTCAGCTACAAATTACCAAATCATCTGCAATTGGTTCAAATGGCTCTGAGCACTATGCGACTTAACTTCTGACGTCATCAGTCGCCTAGAACTAATTAAATCTAACTAACCTAAGGACATCACACACATCCATACCCGAGGCAGGATTCGAACCTGCGACCGTAGTGGTCGCTCGGTTTCAGACTGTAGCCCGCAGAACCGCACAGCCAACACGGCCGGCCAGCCGCGATTCGACTAAATTATTGGACTAGCGTGAATCAACCTACACTGTTGGAATGTACCTGGTATTGGCTGCCAGAATGATTGTATTAAATTTCTGTGACAAGTGGAAACGTCCCTTGACAAATACACCAGAGAAAACCTCCTTTGAATGCTTCACCTTTTATTTCGTAATTTTCCTACAACGTTACATGCAAGAAGTGTTACAGAAATTACAATAATGCCGTGGTCTTATGGGAGCAACATTCTTAACGGAAGCTAGTCCATCAACACCAAAGTACTTACTCCTGCCAGCGTGAAGTGATTGTTTTCGAGTTACGAATCATGATCAAATTCGAACTTTACTTTATTTTCTAATATTGTAAATTACCTTGTCAGTCTGTAATCAAGGCCATTATGTCATCATTCTAAATGCTGTGATAGTATCCTGCCTTTTTGTGAGGTATTTTCTCTGCCCGCAACCCACCCCCTGTTCATAAAATAATGTCCATCAAGAATAAACAACGAATATTCTGAATTCTGCTGACCATCTCTATTAGCTAAGTGTTCTTTATGACTTGACAAGCAACTCATTAGTTCAAGAGCGCCTATAACCGGGTGCAAGTAGGGACTCTTCCCCTTGCTCTTAGGGAAATATACCGTAGTCAGGCACTTTTCTTTCAAGAAATGATTTAAAAATCGTTACACGTAGGATTGTAACAGGATCTGGATGGAGCTTTTTATGGCTACTTACAAGTCGCCATTCGTCTTTCAGAATACTAAAAATTTTACGTACCCTCTGATAATGCCTCTCCCCTTCCCCCCGCCCCCTTACAAACCATCGTATGGACTCTCTTACATTATTGTCCAGCTTTACCTTAATGATGCACTTGACAGGACTGGACTTTTATTGCTTCTTGCGCAAGAATGAACTACTATGATCTTGTAATGCTTATTTAACCATTATTGACCATATAGTCTTTCATTGCTGTGTTACTGGTTGTGGGAAGCGCTACTGGGAAAACAGGCAATTGATGGATACTTCGAAACAAACTGTTAACAGTTTGGTGCTTCTCCTTTCCAGCGACAAGATACCAGAAGTGTAGCTGAGTCATTTCAGCAATTTTTCGCGATATAGGTGCCATTACTAAGGAAACCAACGGATGTACTTTATCTATCACCCTACCCCTTGTCTGAGGAAATCATATGTTTGTTAGTAGTTCTAGTCCTTAGTGGGTACAATTAACTGTTAACAAAGAGAATGAATTGGGGACATCGAGTGTAGGCATAATAAGTTAGTGTATAATGCAATGAGTAGAATTAGACTTTTAATGATCCTTTGGTTAAGTATTTTTACAGTAATGATGACTTCGATGCAAACAATTATTCATCACCAATGACAAAAGCTGCTACAGTTGTAAAAATTATTTATTTCTAAAGCGGAAAGCCAACCAGGTTTTACGAATTTATAATTTTAGAAAGCCTTGTATCAATGGAGCTTAAAAAGTGGTGGGTATAAAATGTCCTGAAACCAGTTAAAATTCAATAAAGCAGTCTCGATCGCCACATAAACTTATTTAGATTGCCATCCCGTTCGGTCTATAATTTAGTAATAGAGATAAAATATGGAAAATTCTCCCTGTTCTTTTTTATCGTAACAGAAATTTTGAAAATATTTTCATCTGAAAAAAATTGTCTTGCGATGAAAGCAGGGAGGTATTGCCTGAAACAATTTTTCGAGTAAGCCAATCCGCTTCCGATTCAAAGGTCTGATCACTGAATGCACCTAGAGGTTACCTAGAGGACTTTGAAAGACCAGTAAATTGTTCAGGGTCCCAAGACAGAGAAGGTTTACTTCAAAGTAACTGTACCTTTCATAAAACTGACTGAAGATCTAACTTTAAAACCGAAGTGATAAATTTCGCGTTTAAGAAATCGTTCACGCAGGAGAACTGTGCAAGCTTACCGTAGTTTGACCATCTCACAGAGTCCCGTATAGACAACGTAGTAATAAGTACCCCTAGCGTGGAGAAAGAACTGAAAGTGTCGAAAACAAACAAGTCGCCAAGTTCGGATGTAATCCCAACTCGGTTTTTCAAAGAGTGCTAGGGCATTTCCCCCTTACATAGCTAGCATTTATCGCGAAACTCTCGGCCAGCGCAAGTTCCCAACGACTGGAAAAAAGCGCATTTCAACCCCGCATATAAGAAGGGCAAAAGAATGGTCCCACAAAATTACAGACCAGTATCCTTAACATCTGTTACCTGCAGGATTCTAGAACATATTTTGAATCCGAATATAACAAAGTTCCTAGAGACGAAAAGCTTATGACCACCAATCAGCACGGCTTTATAAAGCATTGCTCATCTGAATCTCAGCTTTCCCTTTTCTCACATGATACACTGCTTGCTGTGGACGAAAGGCAACAGGCAGATCCAATATTTCTAGAATGGCGACTGTTAACGAAGGTAGGAGCATATGGAATAGTTTCCCAGATACGTTGTCCTCGACTGCCACTGCTCGTCAGAAACAAGGGTATCGTCAAGACCGTCCCAGAGAAGTGTGATAGGACCGCTATTATTTTCTATGCAGGGTGTTACAAAAAGGTACGGCCAAACTTTCAGGAAACATTCCTCACACACAAAGAAAGAAAATATGTTATGTCGACATGGGTCCGGAAACGCTTAATTTCTATGTTAGAGCTCATTTTATTACTTCTCTTCAAATCACATTAATCATGGAATGGAAACACACAGCAACATAAAGCACCAGCGTGACTTCAGACACTTTGTTACAGGAAATGTTCAAAATGTTCTCCGTTAGCGAGAATACATGCATCCACCCTCCGTCGCATGGAATCCCTGATGCGCTGATGCAGCCCTGGAGAATGGCGTATTGTATCACAACCGTCCACAATACGAGCACAAAGAGTCTCTATATTTGGTACCGGGGTTGCGTAGACAAGAGATTTCAAATGCCCCAATAAATGAAAGTCAAGAGGATTGAGGTCAGGAGAGCGTGGAGGCCATGGAATTGGTCCGCCTCTACCAATCCATCGGTCACCGAATCTGTTGTTGAGAAGCGTTCGAACACTTCGACTGAAATGCGCAGGAGCTCCATCGTGCATGAACCACATGTTGTGTCGTACTTGTAAAGGCACATGTTCTAGCAGCACAGGTAGAGTATCCCGTATGAAATCATGATAACGTGCTCCGTTGAGCGTAGGTGGAAGAACATGGGACCCAATCAAAGCATCACCAACAATGCCTGCCCAAACGTTCACAGAAAATCTGTGTTGAGATTTGATTACACAATTGCGTGCGGATTCTCGTCAGCCCACACATTTTGACTGTGAAAATTTACAATTTGATCACGTTGCAATGAAACCTCATCCGTAAAGAGAACATTTACACTGAAATGAGAATTGACACATTGTTGGATGAACCATTCGCAGAAGTGTACCCGTGGAGGCCAATCAGCTGCTGATAGTGCCTGCACACGCTGTACATGATACGGAAACACCTGGTTCTGCCGTAGTACTCTCCATACAGTGACGTGGTCAACGTACCTTGTAAAGCAGCAACTTCTCTGACGCTGACATTAGGGTTATCGTCAACTGCACGAAGAATTGCCTCGTCCTTTGCAGATGTATCGTCGTTCTAGGTCCTCCCCAGTTGCGAGTCATAGGCTGGAATGTTCCGTGCTCCCTAAGGCGCCGACCAATTGCTTCGAACGACTTCCTGTCGGAACACCTTCGTTCTGGAAATCTGTCTCGATACAAACGTACCGCGCCACGGCTATTGCCCCGTGCTAATCCATACATCAAATGGGCATCTGCCAACTCCGCATTTGTAAACATTGCACTGACTGCAAAACCACGTTCGTGATGAATACTAAGCTGTTAATGCTACGTACTGATGTGCTTGATGCTAGTACTGTAGAGCAACGAGTCGCACGTCTACACAAGCACCGAAGTCAACATTACCTTCCTTCAATTGGGCCAACTGACGGTGAATCGAGGAAGTACAATACATACTGACGAAACTAAAATGAGCTCTAACATGGAAATTAAGCGTTTCCGGACACATGTCCACAAAACATCTTTTCTTTATTTGTGTGTGAGGAATGTCTCCTGAAAGTTTGGTCGTACCTTTTTGTAACACCCTGTATATATAAATGATCTGGCGGACAGGGTGCGCAACAGTCTGCGGTTGTCTGCTGACGATGCTTTGGTATACGGGAAGGTGTCGTCCTTGAGTGACTGTAGGATGTCGGTGTGATGAATGGCAGCTGGTTCTAAATGCAGAAAAATATAACTTAAGGCGGATGAGTAGGGAAAACAAACCCGTAACGTTCGGATACACCATTAGTAGTGTCCTGCTTGGCACAGTCACACCACTTATATATCTGAACGTAACGTTGCGAAGCGATACGAGATGGAACGGACATATGGTAGGGAAGACGTATGGTTGACTTCAGTTTATTGGGAGAATTTTAGTAAAGTGTGGTTCATCTGCAAAGGAGACCGTAAATAGAACAATAGTGATCGACCTATGTTTAAGTTCTGCTCAAGTGTTTGGATCCGCACCATCTCGAATTAAAGAAAGACATCGAAGCAACCCAGAAGGGGCTGTTAGATTTATTACCGGTAGGTTCGATCAACACGCAAGTGATACGGGGGTGCTTCTCGAACTCGAATGGGAATCCCTGAAGGGAAGGCGACGTTCTTTTCGAGGAATACTGTTGAGAAAATCCAGAGACCCCGCATTTGAAGCTGAACACACTACGACCGTATTGTCGTCAACATAAATTTCGCAAAGAGAAGATACGACAAAGTAGGGCTCATACGGAAGCATATAGGCAGTTATTTTTCCCTCGCTCGGGAACAAGAAAGGAAACGATTAGTAGCGGTGTAGCTGACCCTCCGCCATGCACCGTACGGTCGCTTGCTGAGTATTTAGGTAGATTTAGATGCCGTCCATAAATGAAATCGCTTCCATTTCACTTCTATTTTGACAAATTGTTTACAAGTTTTAATTTGCTAATTTTTCTGAGAGATAACATTTTGTAGAAATGTGTATCCTCGAAAGTTGTTCTTTGCCGAGAAAGAAGGAATTTTGACATACAAAAACAAACCTGTTTGTTTCCGTGGAAATGGCATCCAGCTCTGTTGTTTCTACAGCATCAAACACAATTGGTGTGAATCCGGTAGCTGGTGTTAAAAGATATTCTCAGCAGACAAGGTAACACACTGAAGTCATCGACCCTCCATCCTAACCGTGTACAACCGTACGTGGGTGGAACTGATCGAAAGGATCAGCATGTGAATCAACACAGGGTAAAATTCCGTAACTGGAAATAGTATTGCGCTCTGTCCAGTTGTTCATAAGATGTCACTGCACACAGTGCCTGCATTTACTAACGCAAAAAATGGAATACAATCTCGCATGCTGATTTTCAAAGAGCAACTGTGCAGGTGTACTTGAGGAGGAATGCGACGCCAGCGAATGGAATTGGACAAACCCTCTGTAATATCACATTTTATTACGGAAATAACGATATCACATATTGTGCTTTGTGTATGAACCAAAGATGTTAGTCCTAGCGTGAGAAGAGCGTACATTATCATTGCATTATCTCTGAGTTTTATTATCTCTGGTGTTGAATGTAATGTTGATGACTCCGATTTCCTTTTTGCTTTGATAAAGACGAAGGGAGCTTATAATTGTGAATATTACATATTACAGCTCGATAGTAAGAATAAAAGTTGTATTCAAAGAAGAAATAAACGAGTGATCATTTATGATATATAATTACACGACACAACGTAAGTATTACGCTTTCTAGTCAGCCTAATTACTACAGAAGGTTTCAGCTACACTACGTCGACGTGCAGTTAAAGATATGCTGTGGAGATTGGCGAACGAACCTGCGAATAACTGCGGCTTTTAACTGACTCAAGAGCACGCAGCAAGAAATCTGTCGCAGCTCTTTACCAACTTATTACCACACGACAAAACACATGCACACAAGGCGAGTTTAGTTTCAATGTACATTTCAGTACACCGTTTGAAAACCAAGAATACACCCTAATTTTGTCTGTAAAACTATAAAATACAGTAAAAGTAACAATATACCAGCATTCCAGTATTGTATCAGTTGAACTCCGGTTTGATGGAATGAAGCACCTAACTGTGGAAATGCCAGAACTCAAAAGAAGACGTTGTGCTTGAATAAACTGTTAAGACATCAGCAATTACCAAGCGCGAGAAATGTTATGTGCGGCTATGAGTTGAATGATTAACTATTTATCATACTAATTAATTTGGTGTTTCCGTTTTTGATTTGCAATTTCCACTAATGTTTAATTTGTACAAAATTCAGTACAAAAATGTGTTCCGTTCCAAAAAGGTGTACTCTTTCCATGTTTATTTATGATTTTATCTCAACAGTGCTTAATGTTACATATGTGGTATGGTATATTAAAAATGGAAAGGTAAAAATTGCTTTTTGATTTAAATGTTTCTTTTGAATGTAAAAAACGAGGAAAAGGCAATACATGTAAAAAAATTAACAATAAATTGCTTCGGGTACTAAGCAGTTAACAGTAACCGCAGCCTTTCGCAAATGATATAATGAAGAACTACCTGAAGAAAACTGCACGAACATTCAGCCAGGTCTCCTAAAATTTCAAACTGGTGCGAACATAGTAACTTGCTTTAGACGTTCAGGAATGTTAAACTGTATCCTTCCCTGTTCCAATCACGAATGGCACACGGGAAGGCTCCGTATGATGCCTAATTCCTCGTACCGGTCATTTCGTGAGGCGTTCTTAGAGAAAAGTAATATGGTTCACGACTCTTCTTGGAACGCACGCTCTCTAAATGTCAACATTAAACTGCACAACGCCTGTCTCGTAGTGTCTGCCACTGGAGCTTAAATTGATTGATGGATGCAAACGTCCCACAGACAGGTTACTCATATGGTTTCAAGAATGAACCGAGCGAGATGGCGCAGTGATTAGCACACTGCACTCGTATTCGGCCATCCTAATTAAGGTTTTCCGTGCTTTCCCTAAATCGCTTCAGGCAAATGCGGGGATGGTTCCTTTGAAAGGGCACGGCCGACTTCCTTCCCCATACTTCCCTAAGCTGCTGGGACCCATGATCTGGCTGTCTGGTCCGCTTCCTCTAATCAGCCAATGAATCAAGAGCCAGTTTTAAGTGAGCAATCTTGTTATATACTACAACCCTGTATGTATTGCTTCAGTAGTGATCCCGGGGCCAAATCTATATTACAGCGCACACGGAGACGTTTACTCCATGACAATGTTAGCTGCTCATGTTAGCATGTTCCCATATTTTAAATCAGTATGAAAGCTACAAGACGGTTTTCTACTACTACCAGAATTCAAATTAAAACTCGCCCGAATCTAGAGTCGCAAAAACAGTGTGCTTTACCGGCCTTGCTACATGAACCATACTGAATATAGACACAAAGGTACTCTGGTGTGCAAAACGTAGGGACGAAAGTAACTTTTGCACGATATGTCACTGCCAAGTAACATAGCTCGATGAAACTTGGACGGTATGGTACTTAGAAACAATTGCTACAGTGTAGTACAGAAGGGAAATGACAGAACTACGCAATGGGGCGAACAGAAATGACACTTCACATTACCCGTGTTAAAATGGACCGTTTACCAATTGCGGAAAAAGTCGATATCGTGTTGATGTATGGCTATTGTGATCAAAATGCCCAACGGGCGTGTGCTACGTATACTGCTCGGTATCCTGGACGACACCATCCAAGTGTCCGAGTCGTTCGCCGGATAGTTACGTTGTTTAAGGAAACAGGAAGTGTTCAGCGACACGTGAAACGTCAACCACGACATGCAACAAATGATGATGCCCAATTAGGTGTTTTAGTTGCTGTCGCGGCTAATCCGCACATCAGTAGCAGACAAATTGCGCGAGAATCGGGAATCTCCAAAACGTCGGTGTCAAGAATGCTACATCAACGTCGATTGCACCCGTACCATATTTCTATGCACCAAGAATTGCATGGTGACGACTTTGAACGTCGTGTACAGTTCTGACACTGGGCACAAGAAAAAGTACGAGACGGTGACAGACTTTTTGCACGCGTTCTATTTAACGACGAAGCGTCATTCACCAACAGGGTAACGAGCATAATATGCTCTCTTGGGCAACGGAAAATCCACGATGGCTGCGACAAGTGGCGGGTTAATGTATGGTGCGGCGTTATGGGAAGAAGGATAATTGACCCCCATTTTATCGATGGTAATCTAAATGGTGCGATGTATGCTGATTTCCTACTTAATGTTCTACAGATGTTATGGGAAGAAGGATAATTGACCCCCATTTTATCGATGGTAATCTAAATGGTGCGATGTATGCTGATTTCCTACTTAATGTTCTACAGATGTTATGGGAAGAAGGATAATTGACCCCCATTTTATCGATGGTAATCTAAATGGTGCGATGTATGCTGATTTCCTACTTAATTTTCTACAGATGTTACTACAAGATGTTTCACTGCATGAGAGAATGGCGATGTTCTTCCAACACGATGGATGTCCGGCACATAGCTCGCGTGTGGTTGAAGCGGTATTGAATAGTATATTTCATGACAGGTGGATTGGTCGTCGAAGCACCATACCATGGGCCGCACGTTCACCGGATCTGACGTCCCCGGATTTCTTTCTGTGGGGAAAGTTGAAGGATATTTGCTATCGTGATCCACCGACAACGTCTAACATGCATCAACGCATTGTCAATGCAAGTACGAACATTACGGAAGGCGAATTGCTCGCTGTTGAGAGGAATGTCGTTACACGTATTGCCAAATGCATTGGGGTTGACATGCTCATCTGAGCATTTATTGCATTAATGTGGGAGTTACAGGTAATCACACTGTAACAGCATGCGTTCTCAGAGTTCACAAAGGTACATGTATGACATTGGAACAACCGAAATAAAATGTTCAAACGTACCTACGTCCTGTATTTTAATTTAAGAAACCTACCTGTTATTAACTGTTCGCCTAAAATTGTGAGCCATATGACTATTACACTGCCATCTATCACAAAGCGAAAAAAGTGGTCCAACTAAAACATTCGTATTTCTTTACGTACTAGACGAGTATGTAATATAAAATGGGGGTTCCTATTTTTTTTAACGCAGTTGATATCGTTTTGACGTATAGCAGTGCCATCTAGTGGGACAACCATAGTGCCATCTGGTTTCCCCGTTCAAGTTAGAGAAGTTTCGTTCTTTGTAGTTTTTTCATTTGACGCTTATTTCGTGAGATATTTGGCCCGGTGACGATCAATGGACCACCCTGTACATGCTCCCCTGGACATTACAAAAGGCGGAAAACGGTTCTTAATAGGCTATGTGATGACCACCAATGGCAATGCATGCTCTGAAACGCGCACCCACGTTGGTAAGGAGTGTTTGTGGTGGGGCGTTTGATCGCTCCTCCAGTGCGGTTGGTAGCTGCTGGATTGTCGTTGTGCGTGCTGCAGTACGGCATCCCATCCCGCCCCACACGTGCTCGATGGGATTTGAATGGGGGGAACGGGCAGACCAGCCGATTCGGCGATTATCTTCTCGTTCCTAGGGCACCTCCACTTGGCGCTGCTCGGTGCGGTCGCGCATTGTCATATACAAAGTCAGAGCTGAATGCACCCCTGAAAAGAAGTCTGTGGGGGAGGAGTACAGTGTCACAATAACGTTGACAGGTAACTGTACCGTATTCAAAGATTCAGAGGCCAGTACACCCATGGAACGTTATGCCTCTTCACACCACAACATGTGCGCCACCAAAACGATCACGTTCGACAGTGATCCTGTGTGTATGATGTGTTCGCACCTCTAGTCATACGACAGCACGTCCTGAATCTCTACTCAGACTGAATCTAATATCATTTGAACCTATCCTCTTGGCATCATCGTAAACAGTTCTGCCCCATGTCCCGGTGCGAAAGGAACACAGCGACATACTGATCCTCACACGAAGAGACCACTCCCAAGCAGTGCTCCGCGCCATTGTGGAGGGTGAGATCGCTTGGCGTTCAGTTCTGTTATATGTGGCTGCAACTGCATTCGCTGTTTGACGGGGGACCCTTCTTGCCTGTTGCACAATGTGGCGGTGATCTGCTACTGCAGTTGACCGTGGTCGACCGCATCCTCTCCTTCAGGCAGCAATGCCTGTGTTATGGAACGCTGCCAATGCTCGTAAAACAATGCTGCGAGTAATACCAAACTCCTGGGCTACAGTCGTCACACCTCGTCCTTGCGGTGTCCTGACGAATCTTTCCGTTGTGAAGTCACTCATATTTTGTCTCCGGCCGTGTTTTAATGATTGACACGCCACAGTACACCATAACTGCTCGCTCATTGACACACACTGTACTGTCCCGTTCCTTCAGCTGCTCGTGTTGAAGGGCCGTCCCCAATTGGCGCTAAAGTCACGCTCATTTCGCGCCGAGTGGCGTCCAACTCTCTCTGCACGACTGGGAAACGTGTGGCAGCATACAACGGCTCTTCATTTCCACCGAGTAGTTAACACGTTATGGTGCTTTATCCATCGCGTCTACGGCGTCCTTGACTTTTAAGTCTCGTCCTATGTGCTAATGCCCCAAAATAGCTCTGAAACTCATCAGTAGAATTTCGTGAAATGAGGGTATGTGAAACTGTTGAAAGTGTGTAGTTTACGCAATGTGTGTTGTGTAACAAGAGATGGTATCAGCGCGAACACGCTGAACGATCGAATCTCAGCGATGAGACGTACGTCTCAAGTTTTGATCTTATCGGAAAAAGTGTGATAGCGAATCCTTGTTGACTGATGGATAGTAAAATGGCCGTATTAACCACGAGTGCCACTTATCAACACCTGGCATGAGATACTCTGCCGAAGACAATGGCAGCTTTTCCCTCTGGTTTTCACGGATCTGACGTAGTTTCCTGGACCTTAGTATACATCCGAATGCGTTTAAGTACGTCAGCAAATTCACGATACCGTTAAGGGATGTAGCTGTGGACATTTCCTAAACGCCAGACTATGTGCTAATGCTCCAAAATAGCTCTGAAACATTTCAATACAATTTCATGGAATGAGGGTATGTGAAACTGTTGAAAGTGATTATATACAGCTTTTGAGGACATTAACCCTAGTGGCTTATGTCTGGGGATGTCCTAGTCGCTACTGTACGTTTTACCTGAATGCCGAGTTTTCCAATGTGTAAGGTCAAATGCAGCTGATTCGCTGTGACACTTTCTGAAAATGGCAGGTACGCAGTTGATCACGTGACTAAACCGCCAGTGCTTTCTGTAGGAGCACACAGATTAACCCCTCCACGGCGGCGAAGAGAATGCACATGAACATTCCAGTTAAGTTTGCTGGGGTATTTTGAATTTCCCCCAGTGATGAACTCATAGTCATAATCAGACTTTGTCCCCTGGGTTTGCTGATCAGGAAAAATGTCGCATGGTACTGGCTGCTTGTGGGTATCATCTTTGATTTCCCTATCTTTCATGGACCATAAAGACTACAGCGCTTGCTTTAGAGAGTCGGATACAGCACACGAGCAGTTCACGTGGTAATGTGTGACCATCCAGTTCGGACACTATGACCCTAGCAAATGAAGATTACTGCAAATATTGGTGTCAGTTTATTTCTGAGTCTACTTTCAAAATGATGCCACTTCCTGGCACAAAGGTTTCTGTTGTGTTCATTCGGTAAGGTGCGCTCCCGCTTGTCAATACGAGTGACTGTGTACTCTACTGATACGAATAGTTAAGTATTTATTAGTCCTCATGAGTCAGTCTTTGAGGTTTCAGCTCTTGTGATAACCCATATAGTCCGACCACAGTGTCCTTACAATCATTGGTTTCGAGTTTCTGTAATTTTTGTTATGCCTATAAGGCAAAATAAAGTAGAAAAATAAAAAATACTACTATTTTCCTTTTACACTAGCTTGGGTAAAGATTTTTTCACCACCCGTATCAACATATAGAGAAACATAAAAAAGAAACTTTCGTAAAAAAAAAAACGAGAAATGTAAAATTCATTGCGACACAATAATTTTGAACACACGGAGCGCATTCTCGACAAGACGCGAGGGAGCGTCAGGCTACATAATTTTTGAAAGCCAGCCTTAACTGCTCGTGTATGAGTGCCCACAACTGGCAGGCTGTTAAAGGAAACTGATGAAGACTCTTCACCGGCACAACGGTCGGTACAGCGGTGTCCTGGTGCCACGGCCCTGTATACTAATTCTTGATGAGGCTGTCTTGTCGGCTGAGGACGACACATGCTCTGGCCGACCTGAATGGCACGTCTCTGGCCAGAACGGTTGTGTTACTACGTCCGTGAGCTTGACACCTCTTTCTGCAGCACCATTTTCAACTTTCAGTTGATTCACTAGTTCTAGACCGTTGATGGAATTTTCTGTTCATACTGCTGTGCAGGAACTGTCTTAAAGACAACGATTGACCATTGTATTAGGATGCTATTACAGACCACCAGCATCCACTGGTTTCAGGGAAATGCTTGAGTAAATAGGAATTAAATATCCAAATTATCCATCAGGTGGAGACATTAATCTGCCATCCATTGACTGGCAAAATTACACGTTTATCACAGGGGGCAGAAGCAAAGATTCGTATGAAGTTATTCTACGAGCGCTCTCAACATTTTGTTAGAAAACCAACTCGAGATGGGAACACATTAGATATCTTGGCGACAAACAGACGTGATAATAATATAAAAAAAAGAGTGTTGCAGCCCACGCCCTCGTCGATGGACCTTGTGTATTTCTTGGATGTTCTCTTAATTTTAGTTTGGATATTAACGACACATTCTCACATGGTAATGGATGGTTCACTGTTGCTATAGTGAGAGGTGGTAGTGGAGTGTCTAGTGTACCAGGACTTGAAAGTTTTAATGGTAGAGATGTAATTGCCTATCGTACCTAACATGTGTTTGAACTTGCTAACAAAGACTTTGCTAAATCCGCTTATGATTCTACCTCTCCACTTGTATTGTATACACGAAACAAAAGAAACCTCAATCCCAATGAATCTGTATTTATTTGGATTAAAGGTAAAGGTGTATGTGAATATGTAAAATTTGCATCTGATTGCTGAGAAAGTAGAGAACTTTGCACCGTCGTTTTAGACGTAGTCACTGCCCCGCTGACAAACAGAAATTATGCGAAATTAAAGCAGCTGTCAGAAAGACAATGAGAGAGTCTTTTAACGAATTTGAAAGCAATGTTTTATCTGCAGATTCTAAAAATAACCCCAAAAAATTCTGGTCATACGTAAATTATATGAACGCTACAAATAATTCAATACCTTTTCTTGCTGACCGTACGGGTAACGTAACTGATGCTGATAAACAGAAGGCCGAAATTCTAAACCTAGCTTTCAACAACTCGTTTACAGTAGAGGACTGCAGCAAAATTGCCCTTTTCCGTTATCAAACAAACGCAAGGAAGGCTGACATAATGTTTAATGTATCTCGGATGGTAAAACAGTTAAGATCCTTAGACGCCAGCAAGGTATCTGGCCCAGATGGTACCCCGTAAGATTATATGTTGACTATGCTACAAATATGGCACCATTCTTATCCATCATCAATCAGAGATCATTGGAGCAGCTGAAAGTTCCACAGGACTGGAAGGATGCCCAGGTCATAGCAAGGCAAGGCGAAGTCTAGATTTCCGTTTATTGGTAGAATCCTGAAGCGATGCAGTGCTTCAACAAGAGCTTACAATACGTTAGTTCGTCCAGTCTTGGAATATTGTTCATCTGTGTGGGACCCAGTTGAGAAGTTCCAAAGAAGAGCGGCAAGATTCGTGACTGGTACACTTAGCCATCGCGAGAGCGTTACAGATCTCATAGAAAGTTTGAAGTGGGACACACCTGCAGATAGACGGCGCGCTAAACGGAAGGGGCTGCTCACTAAATTCCGAAATCCGATCCTCGCCGAGTATGGAGAGCATTTATTATTACCACCAACTTTCAAATCGCGCAATGATCATCATTCAAAGATAAGGGAAATTAGAGCTCGTACTGAGGCGTTCAGAAAGTTGTTTTTCCCTCGCGCGATCCGCTAGTGGAACAGAGGGGAGGGGGCAATATGACTGTGGCGCGAATTCTGCCCTCCGCCACACACCTCTTGGCGGCTAGCGCAGTATATATGTAGATGCAGATGTAGAAAGAATATGGCACTCAAGTTTGATCTGGTAAAAATAGTTTTCTTTAGTTCGAAACGAACTACTCAACCCCATTAATGAGGATTGCTGGGATTTGATACATACCTGCTTGAAACCGTTTAATGTTTGCATATCTTGCTTCCACTTTATGATTAAGTACACTGAGAATTTCCATTTTCGAAACAGAAGACATATGAGGATCAAAAAATTCAAACGATATGTGTACCATAAGTGATTCTTCATTTTGGGTAAAATGAGAAATATCACATTCGACAACCTAATATTTATAAAACTTCGAAATAATGCTGAACTCTACACTGACGGAGAAAAATTCGCAACACCAAAGAAAAATTAATGTAGAGTAATGAAATGTCTGTTTAGGTAACATATTTAACTGCGTAACATTGCAAGATCATAGGTTAATATAAGCGCAAGATAACCCATTGCAAATTTGAAATGCTAGAACATTAATAACCAGTATAACTGCCAGAATGTTGACTGCAAGCATGGAAACGTGCATCATGCTGGAGTTATCGTCCGATGATCTCCCGTATGTGTTCGATTGACAACAGATCTGGTGATGGAACAGGCCATGGCAACATGTTGATACTCTGCTGACCATGTTGCGTCTCAACAGCAGTATGTTTGCGAGCGTTATCCTGCTGGAAAAGACCCCTGGTATGCTGTTCATGAATGGCACACCAACAGACCGAATCATCAGATTGGCGTGCAAATTTGAAGTCAGTGTTTGTTGGAAAACCTCTAGAGCGCTCCTGCTATCGTACAAAATCAAATGCAGACCATAACTCCAGGCCCAATGTGTCTAGAACGCAGAAAGGTTGGTTACTGGCTCTCAACTAGCCTCCTTCTAAGTAACACACGGCCATCCCCGTCACCGAGGAGGAACCAGCTTTCATCGGAAAACACAACAAACCTCCACCCTGCCCTCCAATGAGCTGGTTCAAATGGCTCTGAGCACTATGGGACTTAACATCTGAGGTCATCAGTCCCCTAGAACATAAAACTACTTAAACCTAACTAACCTAAGGACATCACACACATCCATGCCCGAGGCAGGATTCGAACCTGCGACCGTAGCGGTCACGCGGTTCCAGACTGAAGCGCCTAGAAACGCTCGACCACACCAGCCGGCTCCAATGAGCTCTCACTTGGCATTACTGATATGGCAAATGATGGTGATACTGAAATGCATTGTACGGGACGTCTGGCTCGGAGCTGTTCCTAAATTAACGGATTTGTAACAGTTCTATGTGTCGCTATGGTGCCTATTGTCGCTCAGATTGCTGCTGCAGAGGCAGTACGATGCGCCAGAGACATACACCAAACACGATGGTCTTCGCTCTCGGTAGTGCACGCGGCAGTCCGGAGCCCGGTCTTCTTGCCACCGTACATTCCCGTGAGCTCCGCTCCCAGCCGTCTTGTACAGTGGTTACATTCCTGCCAAGTCTGTGCAGTGTCACAGAAGAAACACCCAGCTTCTCGTAGCGCTATTGTACAACCTTGTTCAAACTCAGTGAGGTGTTGATAATGGCG
Source organism: Schistocerca gregaria (assembly GCF_023897955.1). NCBI lineage: Eukaryota > Metazoa > Arthropoda > Insecta > Orthoptera > Acrididae > Schistocerca > Schistocerca gregaria. The sequence goes on along the minus strand of NC_064920.1, from coordinate 534,616,353 downwards.
TCTTCGTTGCCTTAAAGGCATTCCTGACTGACATCGGCTCACTGCGTCCAGTCTCAAATACACTGGTAACACTCACGACTGGTACAGAATGTATTTAAAGCAAACCTGATTTGGATCCTCATAGTGGCGCTACTACCGCCACTGTTTTGTGACTGGCGCGAAATGTGAATAAACATTATCTTTCAGATGTATAAAAATGCCTGCCAGCTTTCGTTTACGTCCCACAACTCCTTCTTGTGTTGCGATTTTTTCCCGTCCTTGTACACTAGGTGCTTCGCCTATAGAAGGATCGGAGTGCCACAGTTTGACATATATACCCGCAAGGCAAATACAGATATCATAAACTGCCTTCTCTTCTTGTCGTGATAATTCATGTTCATCAAGGAACTCAAAAGTTTCCAAGCATTAAAGTACTTTCGCCGTTCGCAATACATGATTATTCCATGGAGCACGGGATTTATTTTTCCTATGGTCATAAGCATCAGTAGATGCTCAAAACAACTCTGATTTAACGCTCCTCGATTTTGATATGCCCAGTTCAGCAAATCGTTGTGAGAAAAACAGTAAGAAACATCTGAAGGATAGCAAAGTAAACGACCGAGGTATAAGAAAATTAACAGCATTGAATGAGTAGTACATTTTCTTCTTGTTTAAGTTTTATGTTATGAATGCATAAATAAGTTGTTTACCGAATTCTTGAATGTCACATCCTCGCCTCTTCCCAGCTGCCTCTATTAGCTCAGATACTCCTCTCCGTTTTTCAAAGTAGCTGGTAACTTGTTCCATAGACGACGATTATCCTTTCAACTATTATTTTAACAAAAACTGTTTCCTTCTTCAGTGTCATTGATGTTTAACACAGCTGCCTGTGTTATTTCAAATATGTATCGCATTTTTTAGAAAATCTGTTTCTTTTCAATCCTAAACGTCCGACGAGCTTCCAGCAACTTCTTATAGTTGTCATCATTGTTGATACGATTTTTTCAATTTTAGTACACAGTTCGTCAGCTCCAGTGGAGGAATTCGTTTTTTTTTTCCAATAAATCATCACTCCTTACATATTTACTTGGCACGTTGGCACACATTTAATATACACACCCGAAAGTTGTAGAAGAATTCGGTACTTTTATCGTTTATTTAGCAGAGAGCGTTTACTTCCAGTTATTTCATCGGAGGAGTTCCAGAGTATTTGAATTTTCTTCCGTAAGCGAACTGACAGAGAATTGTTCTAGCTACGACTGGTAGCTTCTCTCGAGTAGGAGTGTACAAGAAATTACGCATGTATTATAAATCACAGAGATTGAGAAGTCGCAGTTTTTACAATAACAGCTCTGCAGTATTTGGCTTCGGTTTTAGCCACAACTAGAAGTCACAAGTACCAAATAGTAACTAAAAATGCAGTTAACATTCAACACTGTTTTCCATCTGTTGATCTACATTCGCTGTTCGTACTACGAAACTCGTGTCTCACGCTGTGGAAGTATAACCGAACTGTGGTCGAAGAAATGAACCAATCAATTAATTTTCTTTGAGAAAAATTGTACACTTGTTTTACCGAGCAACAGCTATGATATGTTTGACTTAAGTGTGATACTTGTCCCTCCGTCCGTTCCCCCATGAAATCTTTGTTGTGTAGCGTAGCCCATGGACGAGGTTTGGTTCCAAGGTGATACTTGAGTTGAGAATCGGTGAAGCCAACTAATTTAAACGCAAAATAGAGGTTTTGGTAAGAAAGTGACCTTTAGTGTAATGTACTGTTTACGTTCACTCCATACTGAAATATACTTAACACACTTTTCAACATAAATCCAGAAAACAGAGCTTGAAATAGACAAGGACCAACAAGTATTTTCATTTTTCATATGTATTATACATGTACAGGGTGTTTCAAAAATGACCGGTATATTTGAAACGGCAATAAAAACTAAACGAGCAGCGATAGAAATACACCGTTTGTTGCAATATGCTTGGGACAACAGTACATTTTCAGGCGGACAAACTTTCGAAATTACAGTAGTTACAATTTTCTACAACAGATGGCGCTGCAAGTGATGTGATAGATATAGAAGACAACGCAGTCTGTGGGTGCGCCATGCTGTACGTAGTCTTTCTGCTGCAAGCGTGTGCTGTTCACAACGTGCAAGTGTGCTGTGGACAACATGGTTTATTCCTTAGAACAGAGGATTTTTCTGGTGTTGGAATTCCACCGCCTAGAACACAGTGTTGTTGCAACAAGACGAAGTTTTCAACGGAGGTTTAATGTAACCAAAGGACCGAAAAGCGATACAATAAAGGATCTGTTTGAAAAATTTTAACGGACTGGGAACGTGACGGATGAACGTGCTGCAAAGGTAGGAAGACCGCGTACGACAACCACAGAGGGCAACGCGCAGCTAGAGCAGCAGATGATCCAACAGCGGCCTCGGGTTTCCGTTCGCCGTGTTGCAGCTGCGGTCCAAATGACGCCAACGTCCACATATCGTCTCATGCGCCAGAGTTTACACCTCTATCCATACAAAATTCAAACGCGGCAACCCCTCAGCGCCGCTACCATTGCTGCACGAGAGACATTCGCTAACGATATAGTGCACAGGATTGATGACGGCGATATGCATGTGGGCAGCATTTAGTTTACTGACGAAGCTTATTTTTACCTGGACGGCTTCGTCAATAAACAGAACTGGCGCATATGGGGAACCGAAAAGCCCCATGTTGCAGTCCCATCGTCCCTGCATCCTCAAGAAGTACTGGTCTGGGCCGCCATTTCTTCCAAAGGAATCATTGGCCCATTTTTCAGATCCGAAACGATTACTGCATCACGCTATCTGGACATTCTTCGTGAATTTGTGGCGGTACAAACTGTCTTAGACGACACTGCGAACACCTCGTGGTTTATGCAAGATGGTGCCCGGCCACATCGCACGGCCGACGTCTTTAATTTCCTGAATGAATATTTCGATGATCGTGTGATTGCTTTGGGCTATCCGAAACATACAGGAGGCGGCGTGGATTGGCCTCCCTATTCGCCAGACATGAACTCCTGTGACTTCTTTCTGTGGGGACACTTGAAAGACCGGGTGTACCACCAGAATCCAGAAACAATTGAACAGCTGAAGCAGTACATCTCATCTGCATGTGAAGCCATTCCGCCAGACACGTTGTCAAAGGTTTCGGGTAATTTCATTCAGAGACTACGCCATATTATTGCTACACATGGTGGATATGTGGAAAATATCGTACTATAGAGTTTCCCAGACCGCAGCGCCATCTGTTGTTGACAATTGTAACTACTGTAATTTCGAAAGTTTGTCTGCCTGAAAATGTACTGTTGTCCCAAGCATATTGCAACAAACGGTGTATTTCTATCGCTGCTCGTTTAGTTTGTATTGCCGTTTCAAATATACCGGTCATTTTTTAAACACCCTGTATATCGTACATAGACTACGAAAAATTGGAGGAGGAGGGGCAGGGAACACTCCGCTAAATAATTTATGTGTATTTTTTACTACACTGCCATACACAGGTGACTTTTTGTGCCTATCTTCCAGTACTGCACTTAAATTAATGTCGATTTCAACTCTTCACTGAAAGTTCTGTACTTCCCAGTCTTTTCACTTGCATATACCCAACCTTAAAACATACAACCAAGTCTTTATCAGTAACCATAAAGTTTGGGGGACGGCTTTAGCAGGGGGGAGAATGGAATTCTCATTATTCACTCAAATGTATTTCACACTTACTTATACTAATCAAAAACTCAGTTTGCATACTTTACGGGCGACAGCATATCACTTCCTTTGCACTGACACAGTCCACCTGACCCTATATATATACCAGTTAGCAGATACACTTTCCAGTGCCCTTTTAGTTGCTAGTTAAGACTAATCACAATGCACCATCTACGGACAGGGTTTACAAACTTTTCCTCTGACGGTGCACATTGTGAATCCTGGTACTTTGATGGAACATCTTGCTTGTTTTGAAGGTAGACATTTTTTTTTAAATTGAGAAAAACTTGTTTTATTCAGCGATTAATTCCATTTTAAGTCATAACTAATAACACAGAAATCAAAATGATTTTTTTAAAATAATTAGTATCGTCAAAATGTAAAAAAGCGTCACATTAATAATATTTGTTCGCGGAACTCTTATTCACTTTCCGCGGAACGCAAGAGTTCCGCAGATCACGGTTCGGAAAACCCTGATTCTACGGCGATAACTCGTACACTAGCAGAACTTTCCAAACTTGTATCAGTTGCGTTTTAACGTCGGCAGAGTGCAAAGGTATACGAGTTGCGAATTAGTGAACTGCAATTTAAAACAGAAAAATCGCAAACCAAATATTGTATGTACTCCAAAGTAGCATTTACATAAACCATTGATATGGAGGTATCACAGTTCAGCTCATCGCTACTATTGAAAGTGAGAAACTATTAACGTGGTCTGGCTTGGGTCGCAAAAGTGGAGGACTCGTCTTACTCCGGCTTCTCTCTACCTGCCTTTGTCAATGAAATTGGTGTGTCACCCAGGCAATCCGACCTGTAACATGAGAACGCAATCAGTTAAGGAGATTGAAGTAAAACCAACTATCTGCCCTGGGGGACAGATGAATTCGCCACGCAGAAGTTGACTATCTTTTTATGAATTTAACAGTTTTTAAGTACTAGGGGCCCCACGTCCCACTGAAGCCAAATTTTCCACAGTTTTTTTTACATGGAATAGAACCTGAGTGGATGTTAGAGAGAGGAAAATTGTAAAAATATTTTAAAAAATTAAAACAGCCTTTAAACTTCGGCGTCTACCGATTGTTTTCCACTCGTTCTGCCCCGCTGCAGCCGCCTAAAGCCCAGTTGCGAGTTACTGTGCAGTGGACAGATAACCAGAGTCTTTCTATTCGGCATGATGCTGAAAGTTAGGGAAGAGAAGGGGGAGATGGACACATCTGCCCAACGTGTTTTGAAATTTTGTTCGATAACACACGCTGTTTTAGGCGAAAAATAGTAAGTAAAGCGAGTACTTCATGTGTCAACTTCATGCACACACTCGTTCAGTGTGAAACGTCCCCTTAGAAAAATTATACATGACTGTGCTTAAACTGACACACAATAGTTTTTAGCGCAACGCAATCTGACTTTCAATAATCCCTACAAGAGAATGGCCCTGACTAACATTAACCTAGATGTTTCACAAATCACTTACCTCACAAAAATCTTCGTTACTCGAACTACTGCAATACAACAAGCGCCACTACTGCCAGCTAACTAAAAGATTCAAACTACGGAAGTCACTAACTACAGGTAGGCACAGTTAGCAAATGAAAGATTTTAATAGGGAACAAACAATGTATTTGCCTTTATAGTCATAATATATATATCATTTCAAGATACCAATTCTTACAAATTTCAAAACTCCGCCATCTCTCTACCCACGTCCACCACTGCTGGCGGCTCACCTCCAACTGTGTAATTGCGTAAACATGTGTCACTGACGTAGTAAATAAAAAATGTTTGTCTCTCATTTAAATGATCACATAGCTGTGTAATTCTGTGTTAGAGAAATATGGTACCAATGTGTAGAGTTGTATAAGCAAATACCATATTAGCTAGGGCTCCTTGTGCTTGCCAAACACATGGTACACAAAGTAGGCGTGTACCCCCCTGAGAATTAATGTAATTATATCCTCAGGTGTTACAGATTACAGCAATGGAATGAAATGTATCACGGAAAACCTTTGTATCATTGTACTTCAAAAGTGTATTTCAACAATACTCTCGTACTGATATTCTGGAGCTACAAATACACCTCACAAACAAAATGAATAAAACTAAGGACTTGAAGAATTATTGTAATGTTAAGTTAATGGTTTTTTATTCGCAGTTTACTCATACAGTTGACGTTGACCAATGCCGTATCTCATGCAAATGTACTTCACTTTAACAGTGCCAGCTTCAACATATAAAGAAAATACACAACGGTGATGCAAATAATTAAATAGCGCTACACAGTTAGTTTAATGACACACTCATTCCTTTCCTTCGTTTACAGTGTATTTGTGAATCGCAACAGCGTGATAATCTAAAGAAAGAGATGTTTGGCAGCAGCTACAGGTGACACAATACACAAAGCAAATTAGCAAAAAAGTATTTCAACAGCCCTCTTACTCACTCCACTGTACAGTACTGAGCGGCTGCAGTGGGTCGTAGCGAATGTAAAAAAAAAAAAAAAAAAAAAAAAAAAAAAAAAAAAAAAAAAAAAAAAAATTTAATTTTAAAAAATGCACGGGAAAGATTAAGAGCTCTGCCTTTAAAAAAAAGGTCTTAAGTGTGTGCTATCAGAATTATAGCCAAACTTTTCCAGCAGGACAGATTGCTGGGGCTGATATCTTATTAATGCGGTTTTTACTGCTTGAAATGTAAGGTCAAGTTGATAATGTTTCCTTGTAATATGTAACGAGCCTTGAAGGAGATGCTGACCAGATGATGATGCTGACAGATGTATGCGGCTGATTTCCCATCTCACCAGATAAACATTCGTTCGATGTCACGAAAACCACAAAAATCGAGGCACTTGCTTCTATAATAGCTGATGTGCGCTGTAATGCATTATACCATTAATGAACTGGGCTGCACAGATATCAGCGCCATTCGCTTGAGATTATATTTCGACAGTTTAAAAGCTATGTTAAGTGGGAGAAACGACGGATAAATGAACTGTGGAAACAATAAGGAAATTGAGTATCCGACAGGTAATCGTACAGACGAGTACTTATCACTTCGTGTGGGTTGCTAAACATGACAAGCAATACATCACATTATTATTAGCATATAGCATTGAGAGTATCACTGTGTAACTCAACAACATGTACTCGATGCGATAGAAGAGTTAACAGCAAGTTAAAGGCAAATCAATACAACAGAGACAGAGAGGCAAACAGAGATTCTATAAAGGCGACTGCTCGTGAACGAACCGTGGACTGAGAGATTTGGTGGATTTTTACAACCAATGTTTCTGCCCAACAAACGTGGCTAATGGGAAGGACAACGGAGTGTGACTTTTATACGTCAAGCATAACGCGTACGTTAATTGCTGGCGAAATACGTCGAAAACTAGAATACAGTCGGACGTCTCAGATACGTTATATTCTAATATAAGTTTTGTAAACCAACCTCGATTTTTCCCGTCATTTTCGTACATTACAAAATAGTACATATATGTTTATTGTAGGATAACAAAGCTGTAAAGCAACTTACCATGTGTTCTGAAAGTAAAACCATGTAAGTCGTCTGAAAATGAATTTTGCAAAATCGAAACTGGTAGCACTGTGTTCTGTATTCCAGTGATACAAAACAAATTTTTGTTAATTTCCACTGTAATGCAGTACCAACGCTTATTAGCAACAGCACGACCATACAGTGACTGTAAACGAAATTTAAGACTCGTTTAATGATTGCTTGGTATGGAGACTCGACGTGTTATCTTAGACGGAACGTCATCGACGAATGTGGAACTAACTTCGGGTGCGCCCCAGTGAAGCGTGTTTGGAATCTTTTTTTACATAATAAATATTAATTACCTTGCAGACAATGCTAATAGTAACCTCAGACATATCACAGATGATGCAGTTATCTATGATGTACTCTATGAGAAAAGCTGCACACATTTTCATTCCGATGTCGATCACATTTCAAAAGGTGCGAAGATTGGTAACATGCTTTAAATGTTCAGAAATGTAAAATTACACACAGCAAACAAAAAACGTAATATACTAAGACCACACTCTCTATAAATCACAATTAGAAGCAGTACGTGCGTGTAACGACTTGTAGGGATATAAAACGGAATGACACATAGTATTCAGATTTCGTTTCGTCGCTAGAGTACTGTGGAAAAGCCATCAGTCTAGTAACAAGATGGCTTACAAAACACTCTAGCGAGCTACCCGAGAATATTGCTCAAATGTGGGACCTGTAACCACATAGGTCTAATAAGGGATATTGAACATACGCAAAGAAGGGCAACACAGAAGGTAAAAGGTTTGTTAGCCGTAGAAAGTGCTGAAAGGGCTGAACTGGCAGACGCTCGAAGACAGACACAAGCTACCCCTTAAAAACCTACTTCCAAGAACCGCTTTTAAGATTTCTGTCCATAAATATTACAAAAAGGGATGTATGTGTACGGCGTAACGGGTATAAATGCTGATTGACTGCAAACTGCGTTCTGAATATAATTGCATCAGCTTTTACTTCATTTGCAGACTAAAAATTATACTTGTTAGAAGTAGTATGACAACGGTGTTGCCGCAGTGGTATCACCGGTTCCCGTCAGATCACCGAAGTTAAGCGTTGTCGGGCTGGGCTAGCACTTGGATGGGTTACCATCCGGTTTGCCGAGTGCTGTTGGCAAGTGGGGCGCACTCAGCCATTGTGAGCCAAACTGACGAGCTACTTGACTGAGAAGTAGCGGCTCCGTTCTCGTAAACTGACATACGGCTGGGAGAGCGGTGTGCTGACATGCCCCCCTCCACATGCGCATCCCGTGACGCGATGACACGGCGACCGGTCGGCACCATTGGGCTTTCCAAGGTCTGTTCGGACGGAGTTTACTTTAGTTTTAGAAGTAGCATGTTTTTAGGTTGGTTAGTACGTCAGAGTATATGTAGCAAGAGAAATCCATTAAGGCTTATTTTCCGCTGGGCAGCAGGTCAAGTGTAGAAGTGGGGACATGTGGGCGCGAAACGGTTAGCCTATCCTGACAGGCACAGTACATTTAGTAGTGCAATTATGACTGTACAGAAAAAAATCAGATAGTAAATTATGCGACACGTTTGTGGGAAGCCTGTTCAACACACAGAAAAAAAAACCAACACACTGATGTGTTTACATTCCAAGGCACCACATGTATAAATATCTGCACTTGAACTCATTACATCATGTATGTATATATGTTCCACACGTCCTCTTAAACTATTAACCCAATTTCAACCAAACTTTGTACGCATACCACTTACTACCTGGAAATAGTGTAGGGGAAGAATCAGTGATCTCCTATATGAGTGGAGATGGTAACTATGAGAGGGAAATGGGGAGGGGGGGGGGGGAGGAGAGATAGAGAGGGAAGAAGGACATGGACACAGATGTGGGGGAGAGAAGGGAACGGAGGAGATGGACTAATAGAAGAGGGGAATTAAGACATACGCAGGCAACGCCAGGTAGTCAAGTCAGCTACTTTAGGAATATACTACAACTCCCTGCATATAAATTCCGTGGGGATTGCACACACCGGCGTTTAATCATAATTTTTACATCAATCCATACACAAATGGATTGGTAAAAGGTCCTAAAAATTGGAGCAACGGCAAGTACCCTCAGCCAAGCGGTTCACTATGGTTTTTACACTGTAGATGTAAATGTAGATTTTGTAAATATTTTCTCGCATAAAAGCTTCTGTTCACCAAAAACCGTTAATATGCAATAAAATGGATTGCTTCAAAACTGATTAATAGATAATCTTTGTATTTCTATCCTTGTAATAGAAGGAAATATGGACGTCGGCTGTTCAACAACGAAATGAATGTTAAAAGACCTGCATCCATCTCTTTTGCATTTGCTGTATTTAGGCAACCAGCTTTGGTAAACAAATCAAATGCAAAAGAGGCGGCTCCATGTGTTTTAATTTTCGTTTCAGATTCACAGATATTTTTGAAAATATATTGTCACATTGTCAGTCGGGTGTCTGATGTCGCAATCAAACTGAATTTAACTCAGCGCTACGTGCACCACATGTGCATAACTTGGCTTCTGCTTACACTGTTCAATTGCTCATTCAGCTGTTTTCTCTGAAAGTTTATGAAGTCACATGGAATCGGATCTGGCGTAATTAAATTCCATCCTCAGGCACCATCTAGATGTCGGCAATAATCAAACCCTTAAGGAAAATGTCAATCGACACCTCAAGTCAAATGATGTTGCAATATTGCGACTACTGCTGGTTGGTTTGTTGGTAGCTGGTTATCACTGTTTTGGACTCCTATAAACTTCAGTTCACCCCTGGGCCTGTGTACATGGAACCGATTATAGGGGGATCTCTAGAAGGTGTCTCAGGACGGGATCTAAGCAATCCAAAACGGATTCATTGTGAATTTATAAACTCTGAAAGGGAACAGACGTAGAGATTCTAAAGACACGTCGTTGGATTCAGCGCCGTGCGTTAGCAGGTCAAAGTCAGTCGGTAATAGCTGTCGTCTGCCAGAAGGTTGCGAAACGGATAGCTCCAGGTTGAGCTTTGGAGCTCCCCTCCCGCTCGGCTTCCGCTACAGATACGAGTCGTAAGAGGGCCATCTGTCGCTGATTGTGACACGACCGCCGGATTGTGTCTTACGAACGGACACCTCGCTTTGTCTGTTGTCATAGAACTAGGCTGCGTTCTTTATCCTTATCGAAAAAGACTTTGCCACATGTAATTTTAAAAATTATTATGACGATAATTATTTCTTCAGAGACGTCTAATCACAACTCATATAAAACAAATTTTTCGTACCACACGCGTTTCGTCTTTACTACTCGTATTTGCAAGGGATCTTCAATGCCCTGGAATATATACATATTTATGTTTAAACTATTTTGGTTTGCATTTTGTATTTGTGATGTAGTAATAGTATAAATTCCTACTTTCAAATGCCTAAAATGTTGATCTACATGTATCGTATTTCCGCTTATAAAGCTGTCTTTCTTCTGCTTTCTGTCATATGAAATTTTGGTTTCAGGTTACTAGAAAATGGAGGTTTGTTTACTTGATTTTATGTTTTGAATTGTGTTGCCAAATGTTGATTTTTATTACCAACCGTTGAATGTGCCTTTGTGATATTAGTATTCCATCCGTGTGTGTGCGTGTGTGTGTGTGTGTGTGTGTGTGTGTGTGTATGCATGTCTGTGAGTTTTGACATCGTCGTATGTATCTTTAGCGGTTGTTGTGGTTCCTTGTCCTAGTGATTTCCATATCTTGTTCATTCTAAGTTGCTGAAACCATCATCCAAAAGATATCACCTAAGCATAGTGAATGTTATGGTGATCGGTTTCTGGAGAGCTCAACTGCATGGTCATCAGCGCCCGTACAAAGTCCCAATTTTTAATCAGTCCAATTATCTTTACACGATCCAGTGTAGTCACTGTCACAAATGATGATGATGGTGATGAAATGATGAGGACAACACAGACATCCAGTCCCCGGGCAGAGAAAATCCCCAACCTAAGCATAGTGAAAAAAATACCACACACACAGACACACACACACACACACACACATACACACACACACACACAAACACAAACACACACCCTGGGGTAGATCACTGACATCACAACGCCACATTCAATAGCTGGTAATACTATTTAACATTTGGCAACACCATTCAAAACATAACATGTCCTACTGCTGTGAAAACGAAATTTCTTGTGGTAGAAAGCAGAAGAAGAACAACAGTAAAACAGGAAATAGAACACTTGTAGACCAGCATCTACGAAATTTATACTATTACTACTCCATAGATAATCATAAACTGCCAGAACTGTTTATAACCACATATATATGCGTAATGCCGCCCAAGACGTAAAGTAAAATAATTTAAACACAAATTTGTATATATCGCAGGCCACTGAAGACGATCTGCACATAATGAAGGCAATACGCGTATGGCAAGAGAAAACTGTTTCATTCAGTTGTGATTAGATGCAAATAAATTAATAATTATCAACACAATATTACACATAACTGGGGACAACAAGAAAAGAATAGTTAATGAAATTAATTTTAAGGAGTATGTACACGTATACGAGCTATTTCCGTTATACAGCCACTCGTTATATGCAATGAAACAACGCCATAAAAACATACTGACGAAAGATTTCAGTGAGCCTACAACCAGTAGGCGGTTCCACGAGTTCTACCTCCTAAGAGATCTACTGTATAAAAGTGCTAGTAAAAACTGGAATTACTCGTCTGAGAAGAACGTCCCGTAGGCGAAGAACGTGACGCAATGTGTAAGAGACCCGCGACTGCTTACTCAGCGTTAGTAATTGCGTACTCACACAGGCGACGGATGCATATAAATATCGATTATCGAGGTCGGAACGTCGAGAGCGCTGTGTGAGTGACGTTACCCGGTTATTGAAGTCGCTGTGTGGAAGTCAGCGGCGTTGATCGATGTCACACTCGCGACGGCCGGACCTTCACCGAAGAGCCAGCATTAGATTAATTAGTGAGAAAGTAAATTTTCTGCTAAAGGTGAATATAAAAGAGGTTTCTGTGAACAAAATGCAAATGGAAGTTACAACAACGAATTTATTTGACCTGTGTCGAGATTAACCGTGGATAATTATTAAGATGAAGGGGAGAATGTCTCCTATTTTGAGTAAGACGAATACATTTGTCTCTATATCGTAAACTCAACGACGACTTTAGCTACTATGAAACCTAAAATTATTTCAAATACTAGTATGCACGCATAACATCTGTCTAACACTTCCATTGCTAAGCCCATTATCTTTATCCGCGAGGCATGGTCACAAACTAATATTAACTGCTTACGCCGAAGAAACAGTTTCGGCAATCAAGAATCGCGAGTGTTAAAAGTGGTTACAACCATTGACATCACCTTGTGAAAGACTGGAATGCAGATCCCTGTCGAGTCGATCAGATTTTACTTAGCCCTGGTTGTCCAAAATACCTTAGCGTATGAATGGCTTACTGCAGATGTGGTCTGCCGCCATCATATGATGTGCAAACAGCGGTGAGAACAACTAATCGGAAATACAAATCTGTATGTAACTACAAGACGTAATAGCTACATTGTACTCGTCCAACCCGTGGTGTCCGTTGGGTTCGTTGCGCAGTAATTACATTTCGCTTGATTACTGACCCTGTGTTATTTTCGTTACGCGAGGTTGTAGTGACCATCATGTGCTAAGTCCTTCGACGACCTCTCACCTCGGAGTTCTGTCTTGAGCATGGTGGCTTGCTTGCTACAAACCTGTCCCGGTCAAGATTTCAGTTTCGTCTATCCATCGTAATTGTGCACGTCCTCTAGGTATTCGGCTGCCGACTTTTTTCTCCATCATTCTTCTTTCCATTGCTTCTTGCTTTCTGGCAATGTGAGCAAAATACATTGATGGAAAGAAAATCACAACGCCAAGGGGGAGTTACGCGCCATAAACGAAAGTTTAAAGGCGTGTTGTGTTTCTACATCCGAAAGACGATGTCTATTCGAATTTCGCCCAGTCACATACGAGTGGCGCTGTTAGTGCCAGTATGAGGATGCAAATCAGGTTTGCTTTAAATACACGATGTAACGTAGTGAGCGTTAGTCACCTTTGAGATTGGACGTGGTGAGTTGCTTTTAAGTCGACAAAGACGCCATTATCAACACTTCGCTGAGTTCGAACGAGGCCGTGTAATACGGCTAAGAGCAACTGCATGTTCCTTCTGCGATACTGCAGAAAGACTGGGCTGGAGTATAGACACTGTACATAACTGCTGGCACCGGTGGTCACGAGGATGTACAGTCATGAGAAGGCCGGGTTCCGGAAGGCCATGTGAAACTACCAAAAGAGACTTTCGTGTTCGGCGTACGCCTAATGGGCTTCGTACTGCTTCTCCAGCAGCAATATGAGCAGCAGTTGGCACCATAATGACGCAGTGAATTGTTCCAGATCGGTTAGTGCAAGGACACCTCCGAGCCAGTGGCCCCGTCGCCTGCTCTCCACTGACCCCAAATCACTGCCATTTGCGATAGGTGTGAAGCGAGAGCTCATTGCAGGGCAGGTTGGAGATTTGTCGCGTTTACTGATGAAAGCTGGTTCTGCGTCGATACCGCTGATGCCCTTGTGTTGGTCAGAAGAAGACCAATTGAGGGCATGCAACCAGACTGTCTGCGTGCTAGACACACTGGATCTGGAGTTTGGTCCGGGGTGAGATTTTGCATGACAGCAGGAGCACTGTCGCGTAGGTTTCCCAAAAACGATGACTGCAAATTTGTACTCAGTGCGCTCACCTGAAAGCCGCTGTTGCTACCCAACATGCTCTACAGAGTATTGACCTGTTTCCGTGACTGCTTGACGACCAGATATGTCTCCTATCGAGCACATATGGGACATCATCGCCCCGCAACTCCAACGCCATCCACAACTTGGTATTAATCGTCCCTGTATTGACCGACCAAGTGCAACCGGCATCTAACTCCATCCTACAATCTAACATCCCGCACCTGTACAAGGTATGCACGTTTGCTTGCATTCAACGTTCTGGAGGTAATTAATGCACGATAATTTCACGTTTGCCGTGGGTTATCTCACACTTACATTAACCTGTGATCTTGCAATATTAATGTCTTCAATACGTTACATAGACAAGTAGATACCCAAAATTTAATTACTTTACATTAATTATTTTTGTCAGTGTAGGTTAACTAATTTTGGTTGATAAGAGTCAACAGTTTTGTTCTGATGCCAAGCTGCCTCAGAATCGATTCATTGGTTCGATATGCTACCCATCGCATTCGGAGTACCTTTCTGTAGCACGACATTTCCAGATCATCAATCCTGCGACGATCCGCTGTCTTCATCGTCCAAATTTCTGCTACATAGTCGCGGTAGGGAAGATTACAGTTAGGACAAGGGTGAGACTTGTCTTGGCAGTGATGGACGTGTCCTTCCAGATGGTAGCATTCCTCACAATCGAAATGCACCTACGGCTCTCAAGTTCGTACCCGCATTGTACTGAAAATGTCTGCAAAACGTTACACACGTCGTCAGTGAGCGCTGGGTACCTCGTTTCTAAGCGAACTTGTTCTGTTCATCCATGGTACTTGCTGTTTGACAACACTGATGTCCCCTTCATTCTTCGCCCTCAAGCCTGAGTTCAGTACCTTTCGGCATTTCCGAGAGTGTTAGTTGTACATCACGAATGATACATTGTAGTACTGACAGGATTACTTACGACGTGTTGGCGGTTATGCAGCTCGTGTACGGGTTCACTAATTGCAACAAGTGAGCGTAACAACGACGCTACGCTGATCTGTTCCCGCAGCGACGGCAAACACATCATACAGTGAGGTGACAATGGGATGCCACCTAATATTGTGTCGGCCCTCGCTTTGATCGGCGTGGTGCTGCAACTCCACGTGGCATGGATTCAACAGGTCGTTGGAAGTCCCATGCAGAAATGCTGAGCCTCGCTATCTCTATAGCCGTTCATAATTGCGAATGTGTAGCTGGTGCAGTATTTTGTGCACGAACTGACCTCTCGATTATACCCCATAAATGTTTGATTGGATTCATCTCTGGCGACCTGTGTGTAGAAATCATTCGCTCGCATTCTCCAGACTGTTCTTCAAACCAATGTGTGGCGAGCTGACATGGAGCATTGTCATCCATAAAAAATCCAGTCGTTGTTTGGAAACAAGAGGGCGGGATTAGCCGAGCGGTCTCAGGAGCTGCAGTCACGGACTGTGCAGCTGGTCGGGCGGAGGTTCGAGTCCTCCCTTGGGCATAGGTTTGTGTGTTTGTCCTTTCGACAATTTAGGTTAAGTAGTGTGTAAGCTTAGGGACTGATGTGAACATTTTTTGGAAACATGAAGTTCATGAATGGCTGAAAATGGTCTCCAAATAACCGAACACAACCGAGGACACAATCCGTTCCAAGGTAACTCAGTTCACACCATTATGGAGCCACCACCAGCTTGCAGAGTGTCTTGTTGCCAACTTGGGTGCATGACGTCGTTGGGTCTGCGCCACACTCGAAAATTACCATCAGGTCTTACCAACTGGAATCGAGACGGATCTGACCAAGTAACGGTTTTCAAGTCCAACCGATATGGTCAGCGGGCCAGCAGAGGCGCTGCAGGCGATGTCGTGCTGTTAGCAGAGGCACTCTCGTCTGCTGCTGTGGATCATTAACGACGAATTTCACCGTGCTGTCTTAACGTATACGTTCGTCGTACTCCCATCTTGATTTCTGGGATTACTTCACGCATTATTGCTCGTCTGTTAGCACCGACAACCCTACGTAAACGCCGCTGCTCTCGGTCGTTAAGTGAAGGCAGCCAGTAACTGCGTTTCCTGTGGTGAGAGGTAATGCCTGACAATTGGTAATCTCGACACACTGTGGATTTCGGAATATTGAATTCCCTAACTATTTCCGAAATGGAATCTCCCATGCGTCTAGGTCCAGCTACTATTCCGCGAAAGCCAGTTAATTCCTGTCGTACGGTCATAATCATCTGAGTGCAAGCGACGGCTCTGTCAATGCAGTGCTCTTGTGTACGCGATACTACCGCCATCTGTATACGTGTAGATCGCTAGCCTATGACTTTCTGTCACGTCATTATAGTACTTCTGCATGGCCTGAGCATGTTGCAATACTCTGAGTTTTGTGTTGTCCATTTAGGTGACTGTATATTTCAGGCTTTGCACTCCTGCGGAGGCCTTTTCACAGAAAGAAATGGAACTGGGGTAAAAATTCGGGATCAATCAAAATTACTTCATTGCTCTGTTTCATGATTTTCTCCACTATATCCAAAGGAGAATTCTATTTGCGTGTCCGCAACTGACGAAGTAGTTGCTGAAATAGAGGTTCCACTGCTACAGTTTATCGTTTTTATGTATTCCAATTTGATTTCTTTGAGACTACCCCATTCTCCAGTGTCCGTTCTTGTAATCATCCAAGCAGTCTGCCTGGAACCTTGTCAGAATTTTACTCTTGTACGAGCCATAGTAGATCAAGGACCCCTTATATCAAAATGCTCGGAAAATATCTCTGAGCAAAATTCAATGTTTGATCGGCGCAATTTGGCTTTGTCCTGTATTGGGCACATTGCAACGATTATGTCGTGTGCTTCAATGTAGATGCGTCGTTATATTAGACGCCCTGTGTAGTGCTTGGATGCCATGTAACGTATATAAAAAAAGCAAAGAAAAACTCCGCCTCTCTGCCCACAGACGAGACGATTGGAATCGATCACCATGTGAGACAAAAGAATCATGTGGATGCGAAATAGAGAGACATGAGATTAACAAGCCGCGCTTCAGGCCGTTATCGGTTTTGAAGTTCTTTGAGACGGGTGCAGTCCTTCCCATCAAGCAAAAATCTCTGGCAGTACTGGGAAATAAACATGAATTCTCCGCGGGACAGTCGTCGACGCTTACTTCTGTCTCATACACAGTGTGAACAATAATTCGCGCTCTCGGACACCACACCGCGACGCCTTGCATACTAATAGTACAAACGTGTCTCATAACAGAACTTCGTTCCTTGAACTTCTGTTCACTAGAAACTGGAGCGAAATTTGGCAGCAATGTAGTTTCACGTGCGACTAGTATCTTGAGTCAATGTTGTGTAACTGTACCGCGTATCTAGTGCATGGGATAAAGTTTTGCGTTTTGGGTCTGGGTGTAAATTCTTTATTTTCTAATTTTGATTAATCCAATATTGCTGAAATGTGCAATTTCTGTTGAACGACAAACATCCTACGACGACAGTTTGCCAGTTTTGGAAGTAACAGAGTTTCTGGGATTACATATCGGAAATTTCATGAAGAATAATAATAAGTAAAAAATAAATTACCCACCATAGGCTGTAAAAACAGTAAGTACCTGCAAAACTTATAATTGTGAAGGCGTTATACATGAATACTATATTAGTGAAATGTGAGCCAGTTGTAATACTTTAAATCAGTGTCAGCATGTCTTTTACAAAAATATACAGTCTTCAGGACGTATTCTCAATGCGGTCTCCTTGCACGTCCAAACAGCTACTCACTGCATCACGTTCCTCTGGATGCTTCGCAACATAAGAGATTGCAGTTACAAGAGCAGCATGGAACCGCGTTACTGCTTCTTCCACACATTCAGCGGCCGAATGGAATAAGAGAGTTTGGTAATTATCAGTGAAGTGGGATGCTTAAACTACTGGCGATGTAATGTCGTAAAGAAATGTAACGGACATAAAAGAGATCAACATGGTAGTGGCTAGTAGTCGATAGTACAGGAGGATATACTAGAAACTTGGTTCGAATTCATTTTTGTTGAAGTTATGCAAAGTACTACATCTAGGCGATATGACGATATGATTTGCATGATTCCAGGAAAGCTACCCAGGATAAAAAGGAATAGAGACAGATCAGGACTGATAGAGGTAGTGCCGTTTTTGTAATGTTGGGGGAAGAGCTATGACCGAAAAAAGAGAGGCAAAGATGCCAGTTGACAGAAATGCTTGGTGGGGTGAAAAGCATGGAAGAGAACATAGTAAACGTTTAAAGACAAAATACGACTTTCAGAATGGAATAATAAAAATGAATGTACTGTGATTTCTATGATTCTCTTAAATAATTTCACGTGTTTTGTATAATACTTGCTGTAACTTTTGTATAACAAATAAGCAGCCAGTTACCATATCACATATCCTAAAAGTAGAAAAAAACTTACACCTAGAGCTTGTACCGAACCCACGGACTAGACCACTGTAATTCTATGTGTCATTCACTGCAGCACAGGGCAGCACAACTACACAAAATTGTCTCCAGATACTAGCCGTGCGCGTGATTCCACTTTTGGATCTTCCTGGCGAATTAAAACTGTATAACAGACTGCGACTCGAATTTGAGAACTTCGTCTTTGGCGGACAAGTGGTCTACTGACTGAGCTGTCCAAGCACGACTCACGACCCCCATCTCTTAAGTTCTCCCTCACTGCTCCACCTCCAACAGCACCTCATTTCGTAACCTCGAAACTTCACAGAAGTTCTCGTCCGTATCTTGCACTTTTGGAAGATAGCATGTTGCGGGGACATGATATAGCCACGACCTGAATGACAGTTTCCAGAATGAGTTTTCAGTCTACAGCGCCGTGTGCACTGATCTGAAACTTTCTGGCAGATTAAAACTGAGTGCCAGACCGGGATTCGAACCTGAGACTTTTGCCTTTTGTGGATAACTGCTCCACCAATGACTGAGCTACCTTCGAGGAGTCGTAGTCCTCTACGGGATGCAAAGGATCTTCTGTGAAGTTGCAAGGAAGGAGATGAGGTGCTGGCGGAAGTATACCTGTAACGACGAGACCTCTTGTGATATTTAAGTCGGTAAAGCACTTGCCCGCGAAACGCAAAGGTGCCGAGTTCGTTTCCCAGCCAGGCACAAGTTTTAATCTGCCTGGAAGATTCATATCAGCGCACACTCCTTTTCAGAGTGAAAATTCATTCTGTATGTGATTACACTGTTGCCAAATTGATTTCCTTTAATGACCTTTTTATGCCGATAATGTGCATGCAATGAAATATTATTATACTTTTTTATACTGTTTGTATGGCTGGAATAGCGCTGTGGCGTCAGAATACGCAAATTCTGGTTCACGGTGTATACATTGCCTTATAAATCAAGTAACTTTTTAATTTTCAGTGTTCCGTAGCTCAGTCGGTAAAAACCGAACCCTCAAAGGCTCACTTTGTCTGTCTGTCTGTCTGTCCGACTGTTCAAAACCATTTTTCACAGGGACGGGTAGTAAGGTGTACAGGCCCTTGGCGGTGTAATACATGTAAGCTTCTAAGTCAATACAACCAAAGGATACTTCCATTTATGTCACATGTTTTGAAACTCGGAAACTCAATCATCACAACCTGTAGCGTACCTCCCGATGACCTGGAACCATGAAATTTGGCAAGAAGTCAGGTTTCACAGTGAAATAAAGGAAAAATAATGTTATCTGTAATTACAGATCATGAAAAAAATGTTTGGCGTTTGCTATTCGACGTCGAACTTGAAGTTAAAACAATCAGCAGTTCTGTATTGAGGTTGACTCGGTCGCAATGGTAAAAGTCTAACATCGGGCAAGGAATGACTTTATCACTCATACGACGCACTTCAGAATTTCTTCATCACCAGATTTCCAGGAATGCTTACTGCAGGTATATATCGCGTTTCAAGTTGTATGTGTAACTAACGTCATATCTACGTGCAATACTGGATCCTGGGAGTCTGATGATGGATAAATTCCTAAACGCGTCATATGAGCTATAAAGTCATTCCTTGTCCGGCCCATTCAGCATGAATGCAGAATTACTGATTATAATAGTAATGGTCTTCTGTCCCCTGCATAACTTTACGTCACATTTATGATACTGAAATTAAAACATGCTCGAAAATCTGGGACTCCGTAGGACAGATATCTTTCAAGTGTCAATGTCGGTAACAGGAACAAATGGTAGAAATTCTCTATTCCCGCAACGGATGCACTGTCTGTGTACACAATAAAGTTTGTACGGATACGTCAGTGCTCTAATCCTACTCGCACCTAGCTAATTTTGAAATTCCTGACGGTTGTAGAGACAGAAGAAACCTAGTTTGTGCTCAATACGATTTATTTATTTATTTATTTATTTTTTTTTTTGCCGCTGCGGTCGCAGGTTCGAATCCTGCCTCGGGTATTGATGTGTGTGATGTCGTTAGGTTAGTTAGGTTTAAGTAGTTCTAAGTTCTAGGGGACTGATGACCTCAGAAGTTAAGTCCCATAGTGCTCAGAGCCATTTGAACCATTTAATTCACTTGAAAATGGCTGTAGAGCCGAAATCAGCCAATAACGCTTTAAAAAAATCCGTTCAGTTATACAGCCTCCTTGGAAATGATGGCGACTACGCAGAAAATACAAAAGACTCGTGTTAATAACGCATCACAAAGTGGTGTAAGAGAATTTGCCAGTGGATATAATTTGTACACATCTACTTTGGAACACGTAAGTGGAAAAAAACTTAAATTTCAGAGTGGCTGTTGTCGACTAGGTCGGCAAAAAACGTAATGGACAGAGCAGCGAGGCGTTACACAGCTTACCTGTAAACGGAGGTGGGTGGCGATCCGCGGACAGTGATAGCGGATACGGTTTACAGGCGGCTATTTGAAGGCGCAGATTATCACAGATAAGGTGGGCGCCTTATGGCGTCATCGTTACGCATGGGTCACACTTGGAGAGTGTATGAGAGGGAACGCGCCAGAGATAACAGGAAATCGATATCCCTCTCATCGAGATTTCCTCATCACTACAAGTGTGTGCAGACGGAAATCATCTCTTGCACTAGCAGATAGTCATCGATTAGTGAGCCTACCTTTTGCACATACTTCTGGCTCATTTTATGAAAAGCGTCGGAAGACAGACATGAGATTAAGTGCCGACGTATGTCTATGTCACAAGGCGCGAAAGTCAAGGTTTAAGAAGTCAAAATTATGTGCCCTACTACACCGGGAAATTAACCAGTTGCCCCCGAAGCAGTGCTTTATCTACCACAAAAAGTAATTTACTTAAGCGAAACGAAGCTGCTATTTACGTTGTAGTCTCACTACTTAGTACTTACGGGCGTAGCGCTGTTTCACAGTTCCTGTAATGCATGTACGAAACTGTGCGCACTTTTTCGTGTACAGCTGTACTTAAGTGATCACGCTAGTGACAGATGTAATACTGATTATTTAGTAATAACTTGTGCAAAGAAATTTCGGGCTTGCAGGCCGTAGCCCTTAACTATACTCCAGGATATCTCGAATAGGCATCTGCCAGTCATCTTCAAGTGAGCCATCGAAGACTGCCGAGATCTTCACACGTACTGCAATTTACTAGAGCGCTGCGTGTATTCTGCGCATGCGTCAAGATCGCGGTGACAAGACTGACAACACTACCCTGCGAACAGGGTAGTCGCTGATGGAATTGCGGAACTCAGCTGTTCTCTGCGCTGCTTGCTGGCCATCGACCTGCTCTGTCTGTCATCTTCGATTAGAGCAAATCGTGGAGCTGATGCGTATCACGCATTTTTCAACTAGTAACCGCTGTTACAGTTCATCATATTTTCCGCCATGTGTACTTCTAAGGATTCTTTAATAAAGGAGTCCCAAACCTGTTGTTTTACCATATGTCGTTGAATGGCAGGTGGAGATTCAAAGTTCAGCAATAGCAGACTTGGTATCTTGTTCCATAGACGGATAGTAAAATACAGACGGAAGCCATCCACCGCAGTACGATACATTTATCAAATAATACATCGCATAAAATCAAGATTTTAAAATGCCATTAATTCCAGTCAATGAGCATAAACAAATAGTCGTCATATCTTCTATCAGGAATAGGGAAACCAAATATAACTTCAGTCAATATGCATCTTGTAAAGAATAAATTATAAAACAATGAAAACGAACAAAAGGAGATTATGGTTTAACGTCCCGCGTCGTCGGGTTCATTGGAGACGGAGCACAAGCTCGGAAAGTTTGAAGGATGGGGAACGAAACCGGCCGTGCCCTTTCGAAGGAACCATCCCGATATTTGCCTGCTCAGATTTAGGGAAATCGCGGAAAACATAAATCTGGATGGTCAGACGCGAATTTGACCGTCGTCCTTCCGAATGCGAGTGCAGTGTGAAAGGAACTATATTCATGTACAGGGTGTACCAGGAGGAATGGTCAGTATTCACGGATACGACAGGAACTGTGTGTCTAAGCAAACGAATC
The DNA here is from genome assembly GCF_023897955.1 of Schistocerca gregaria. Taxonomy (NCBI): domain Eukaryota; kingdom Metazoa; phylum Arthropoda; class Insecta; order Orthoptera; family Acrididae; genus Schistocerca; species Schistocerca gregaria. The sequence continues at coordinate 534,593,828 of NC_064920.1, read as the reverse complement.
TAGTAAAAGGGGTTCTAAAATGCATATCCCCGAGCTACGAGCATTTCTCCATCTTCTGCTTCAAGATTTCGCGAGATAATACTGTGGACCAAAAAAAGAAAAATATTTCCAATAACGTGGTCTGTGAGGTGCATACCTTCAAAGCTATGAGCTATTGAGAAGCACATGTTTTCTATTCAACAAGATAGCCCTTAAGGTATGTATTTTAGAGCCCATATTTACTGGACTTTTTAGCTTCGAACGGTCATTCCCGTCATATCCCTGAATACCGAGCATTGCTCCTGTGGCACCCCGTGTGCGGGTTGAACCAGAAATCCAGCGACAAACTTTCAGAGGTCGTTCGGGTACCCATTTTCACTATTTTATTATAGCGAACTCACGCTTTCCGGCGGCTCGTTTCAGAGTTTGATTTCCCTGAAAACAGTACACAACAGTGCAAATGCAAGTTTTTCCATTCACTCACGGTTGGCTAGTCCGTTAATTAGATGTTCCGCGGATCATTTGACACGATAGGTTGCAATGATGTGGAACGAGTTATTTGACATTCACATCGCAAATTAATTTGTACATAGGGCTACGTTCTGAACGTTTCTAAGTTATTTTATGTTGTTGTTGTTGTTGTTGTTGTTGTTGTTGTTGTTGTCTTCAGTCCTGAGACTGGTTTGATGCAGCTCTCCATGCTACTCTATCCTGTGCAAGCTGCTTCATCTCCCAGTACCTACTGCAACCTACATCCTTCTGAATCTGCTTAGTGTACTCATCTCTCGGTCTCCCTCTACGATTTCTACCCTCTACGCTGCCCTCCAACGCTAAATTTGTGATCCCTTGATGCCTCAAAACATGTCCTACCAACCGATCCCTTCTTCTAGTCAAGTTGTGCCACAAACTTCTCTTCTCCCCAATCCTATTCAATACCTCCTCATTAGTTACATGATCTATCCACCTTATCTTCAGTATTCTTCTGTAGCACCACATTTCGAAAGCTTCTATGCTCTTCTTGTCCAAACTAGTTATTGTCCATGTTTCACTTCCATACATAGCTACACTCCAAACAAATACTTTCAGAAACGACTTCCTGATACATAAATCTATATTTGATGTTAACAAATTTCTCTTCTTCAGAAACGCTTTCCTTGCCATTGCCAGTCTACATTTTATATCCTCTCTACTTCGACCATCATCAGTTATTTTACTTCCTAAATAGCAAAACTCCTTTACTACTTGAAGTGTCTCATTTCCTAATCTAATTCCCTCAGCATCACCCGATTTAATTTGACTACATTCCATTATCCTCGTTTTGCTTTTGTTGATGTTCATCTTATATCCTCCTTTCAAGACACTGTCCATTCCGTTCAACTGCTCTTCCAAGTCCTTTGCCGTCTCTGACAGAATTACAATGTCATCGGCAAACCTCAACATTTTCATTTCTTCTCCATGGATTTTAATACCTACTCCGAATTTTTCTTTTGTTCCCTTTACTGCTTGCTCAATATACAGATTGAATAACATCGGGGAGAGGCTACAACCCTGTCTCACTCCCTTCCCAACCACAGCTTCCCTTTCATGCCCCTCGACTTTTATGACTGCCATCTGGTTTCTGTACAAATTGTAAATAGCCTTTCGCTCCCTGTATTTTATCCCTGCCACCTTTAGAATTTGAAAAAGAGTATTCCAGTCAAAATTGTCAAAAGCTTTCTCTAAGTCTACAAATGCTAGAAACGTAGGTTTGCCTTTTCTTAATCTTTCTTCTAAGATAAGTCGTAAGGTCAGTATTGCCTCACGTGTTCCAACATTTCGACGGAATCCAAACTGATCCTCCCCGAGGTCCGCATCTACCAGTTTTTCCATTCGTCTGTAAAGAATTCGAGTTAGTATTTTGCAGCTGCGACTTATTAAACTGATAGTTCGGTAATTTTCACATCTGTCAGCACCTGATTTCTTTGGGATTGGAATTATTATATTCTTCTTGAAGTCTGAGGGTATTTTGCCTGTCTCATACATCTTGCTCACCAGCTGGTAGAGTTTTGTCATGACTGGCTCTCCCAAGGCCGTCAGTAGTTCTAATGGAATGTTGTCTACTCCGGGGGCATGTTTCGACTCAGGTCTTTCAGTGCTCTGTCAAACTCTTCACGCATTATCGTATCTCCCATTTCGTCTTCATCTACATCCTCTTCCATTTCCATAATATTGTCCTCAAGTACATCACCCTTGTATAAACCTTCTATATACTCCTTCCACCTTTCTGCCTTCCCTTCTTTGCTTAGAACTGGGTTGCCATCTGAGCTCTTGATATTCATACACGTGGTTCTCTTCTCTCCAAAGGTCTCTTTAATTTTCCTGTAGGCAGTATCTATCTTTCCCCTAGTGAGATAAGCTTCTACATCCTTACATTTGTCCTCTAGCCATCCCTGTTTAGCCATTTTGCACTTCCTGTCGATCTCATTTTTGAGACGTCTGTATTCCTTTTTGCCTGCTTCATTTACTGCATTTTTATATTTTCTCCTTTCATCAATTAAATTCAATATTTCTTCTGTTACCCAAGGATTTCTAGCAGCCCTCGTCTTTTTACCTATTTTATCCTCTGCTGCCTTCACTACTTCATCCCTCAGAGCTACCCATTCTTCTTCTACGCTATTTCTTTCCCCTAGTCCTGTCAATTGTCCCCTTATGCTCTCCCTGAAACTCTGTACAACCTCTGGTTCTTTCAGTTTATCCAGGTCCCATCTCCTTAATTTCCCACATTTTTGCAGTTTCTTCAGTTTTAATCTACAGGTCATAACCAATAGATTGTGGTCCGAGTCCACATCTGCCCCTGGAAATGTCTTACAACTTGAAACCTGGTTCCTAAATCTCTGTCTTACCATTATATAATCTATTTGATACCTTTTAGTATCTCCAGGGTTCTTCCACGTATACAACCTTCTTTCATGATTCTTAAACCAAGTGTTAGCTATGATTAAGTTGTGCTCTGTGCAAAATTCTACAAGGCGGCTTCCTCTTTCATTTCTTAGCCCCAATCCATATTCACCTACAATGTTTCCTTCTCTCCCTTTTCCTACTGCCGAATTCCAGTCACCCATTACTATTAAATTTTCGTCTCCCTTCACTATCTGAACAATTTCTTTTATTTCATGGTACATTTCTTCAATTTCTTCATCATCTGCAGAGCTAGTTGACATATAAACTTATACTACTGTAGTAGGTGTGGGCTTCGTATCTATCTTGGCCACAATTATTTTATGTTACAAACAGTAAAAAAGATACATAGATCTGAGTTAGTAATTCCTATCCACCACGTTCTACATATTACAGTAATAGATTTTCTTCTACGGAATAGAAGGAGTTGTCAATTTTAAAGTTTTTCTTTGCTGTCTATCAAAAATTTTTCTTGCACCATTGTACACTCCTCTTTCTTCAAAGACGGTGTTTGCTGCTGACAACAGTAATGCCCGCTTTAGGCTGCGCTCTCAAGCTTGCGTTCATCATTGCTCGGCTATGTCTCAGTTTCTTTTTCCGGCAGTGTCAGTCGAACGTTAACTGTGATACGAGGCAAAAGACACAGAATTAGGGATGACGAGTAGGTCTTGTCTGTGGGTTCAGTGATTGCAGTGCAAGATCGGCACAATTACAGCAACCTTATCACAGTACCTTCCTACCTCTACACAGGAGCATTCTAGAACCCGAATCCTTCCGTGTTAGTATAATCACGTATTATAGTCATTTTCATTGATATGGAGGTATTTTCGCAGAAACATAGGTGACCAGGGTAACAAATTAAATAAATCATTATTATATTATTACTCTGTAACGAGACACAGTAGACGTGGTCGCTTATACGAAAATACCCAGCAGGTATCAGTGAACAACCAACCCTTTAAAGTTTCTCGCTTGTGTTTTGCAGGGCGTCCGAAGAGTCTTTCCCTGATTACATAAATTGATAACTGGTGTCTAATTGTTTACAAACTATCAAAGTTTTTCACACATCAGTGAACTTCCACATGAGCACCCTTGGTAGCACGTAGCAGATCTAGGCGATATTCAATTTCCCTCCACACATTAAGCCAACATCACTGGAGGGATCGATTCAACGTCTGTGGTTATCCGTTGCCGCAGGGTTTCAAGATCTGGTACACGTGTTCGGTAGACCTCGTTCTTGACATAACCCCATAAAAAGAAGTTCATGGTGTTATGTCAGGAGAGCGTGGAGGCCAAACCGTTGGCCCATCACGACCAATCCATCGCCCAGGAAAGGTCATATCGAGATAGGCACGGACGTCCAAACCCCAATGAGGCGGTGCATCGGCTTGGTGAAACAAGACATCGGGGTGATACTGAAGCAGCTGAGGAACAGCATACAGTTGCAACATGTCCACACACACTACAGATGTGATGGTAGCCTCAGCGAAGAAGAATGGCCCGGTAATTCGATCGTGCAATAGCGCGCACCAAACATTCACCTTTGGACTGCCTCTGGTGCACTCCATGACCTCGTCAGGGGGTTGTGAACCCCAAATGCTCACATTATGGCGGCTCACTACTCCACTGACAAAAAAGGTCGCTTCGTCGGAAAAGGCAATTCGTCTGAGTTAACCATCATCGTCCTCAATACGTGTTAGCATTTCGACCGCAAAGTCAAATCGACGTGTACTGTCATTGGGCAAGAAGGCCTGAACGATATGCACTTTGTATGCACGAAACAATAAACGTTTGTGTATAACATCATGGAGAGAGCTTTTTGGCATCTGTAATTCACGTGAGGCCCTGCGCACCGATTTCTTCGGACTTCGTAGAAAAGACTGCCTTACAGCTTCCACCCTATCTGCTGCGGTTCTTGGTCGACCAGACCTCGGAAGATCAGCAACCGATCCTGTGTTCTTGAACTCCTCATGCCAAGCTTCAATGCTCTTGACATCAGGTGGATTCTTTCCAAATGTTGTCTGGAAGTGTCTCTGCACTGTGGTTGGTGGTCGTGTCTCATGGTACCACAGGACGCACTGTACCTTCTCCTGATTGATTAACATGGCTTCTTGGGCGCTGCACCTCATCCACTGCTTACGTACTGCGAACCTAGAACAGAAAAAAACTTTGATAGTTGTAAAAAAATTCGACACAAGCTTCATGTTCGTATCTTACTTCTAGCCTGAACCATCAATTTATGTAATCAGGGAAAGTCTTTTCGGACACCCTGTAGTTCAGCCTGTACACACAGTGAATCACTTAAAACTAACCCCTCAAATATGGCGGATATGGAAAGTGCTATGGATGTGTGGTTTTCACAGAATTGATCGGTACTCAATTGTTAGCCAATAACAGATTGTAATAATAGTTATTAAGTGTATTTTTGTGTGAACATACACTTTTTAATCGAACAATGCCTACTGACATTGACATACTAAAAGTAGTGTAAATTAGAATGTCAGTAGTGTTTGTTGCAGCATTTTTGTGAGAGTCGTTTATGAGATATCATAATTTACAAAGTTTCCACACCGACACTTGTTTGTGTCATTCGGCCTGTGTAGATGCTAAGTAATAAATTTTGTTTCCTTACGGTGTCCTCGTGTGCTCCTTGAGTGCATTGCGACCTGCTAGTCAGTTAGTGTGCGAAAATGCAAACAGCAGGTCGTGAATGGATTATGGGACTTACCATTGCAGAAAAAGCCGCCATACTCGTGGAGTATGGAGAGTATTGGAAGACTGCGGTCCGTTATTGTACGGTGTATGCGACAAGATGTCCCAATAGACGTCAACCATCTCGGCAATTATTTATCAAACTCTTCAACCAGTTACGTGAAAGTGGTAATGTAACACCAACAAAAATGTAACAGAAGGAAACAAGTGGTGACCGAAGAGGGGGAAATTAATGTTCTTGCAGCTGTCGCAGTTGATGCGAACGTTAGCTGCCGCGCAATCGCTCGAGGAGTGGCATGCTTTGGGCAAGTGCCCTACACATTCTCTATCGACATGGGTTCCATCCCCATTATATCTCTCTCTATCAAGACCGTGACGGAAACGATTATGAAAAGTATTGTACGTGGGCATTAAGACAGAACATTCCAGATGTATCATATACCTCGTTCAGTGATGAAGCCACATTTACCAACCATGGCCAAATAAACCGCCGAAACATGCCTTACTGGTTTGTCGACAATCCCTGTTGACTTCGTCGAATGGTTCAAATGGCTCTGACCACTATGGGACGTAACATCAGAGGTCATCAATCCCCTAGAACTTAGAACTACTTAAACCTAACTAACCTAAGGACATCACACACATCCATGACCGAGGCAGGATTCGAACCTGCGACCGTAGCAGCCGCGCGGTTCCGGACTGAAGCTCCTAGAACCTCTTGGCCACCGCGGCCGAGCTGACTTCGTCAGGTGAAACGTCAGCGTTCATGGGGTGTAAACGTGTGGACTGGGATAGTCAACCTTCAGCTGACAGGCCCGTTTTTGATAGAAGGAACACTGAACGCACACAACTACCGCAGCCTCCTAACATACCATCTTCCATGGGCGCTAGAAGACGTTCGTCTGCAGCCTAGGAGGAGACCTTTGGTACCAACATGATGGCTATCCAGCCCATACTGCACGAAGTACTACAGCATGTCTTCACGAATAGTTTCCGAATCGTTGGATTGGACGCAGAGCACCTGCACCTTAGACGCGTGGAGTGGCCGCGCGGTTTGGGGCGTCATGTCATGGATTGCTCTGCCCGTCCCGCCGGTGGTTCGAGAACTCACTCGGGCATATATATATATATATATATATATATATATATATATATATATATGTGTGTGTGTGTGTGTGTGTGTGTGTGTGTGTGTGTGTGTGTGTTGTTCTTAGCTTAAGTTAGTCTAAGTAGTGGATAAGTCTAGGGACCGATGAGCTCAGCAGTTTGGTCCCTTAGGAATTCACCCACATTTGAACATTTTTTGAGCTCGCATCTCGTGGTCGAGCAGTAGCGTTCTCGCTTCCCACGCCCGGGTTCCCGGGTTCGATTCCCGGCGGGGTCAGGGATTTCCTCTGACTCGTGATGGCTGGGTATTGTGTGATGTCCTTAGGTTAGTTAGGTTTAAGTAGTTCTAAGTTCTAGGGGACTGATGACCATAGTTGTTAAGTCCCATAGTGCTCAGAGCCATTTTTTGAACATTTTATGAACCTGTATCTTAGCCGGCCCGTTCCCCGCATTTGACACCTGTAGACTTTCTTCTGTGAGGTAAGCTAAAAAACTTTGCCTACAAGGACATACCAACTACATCCAATAAATGCATCGACGTATTACCTGCAGCCTACGCGGACATCTCCGCAGAAAAGCTAGCACGTGTGTAGTAGTCGTTCCATACCCACTGGAAGTGCGCAATGCTACTGCCGTTGTCATTTTGAGCACAACCTGTGATGATTAATTGTCACGTTACTGGTCATAATCTATATAACTAGGGCATGAACTGTTCTACCACGGGAATTATAAATATATCGGTGTGTGACGTTTTCAAAATACGAAGACTGGAACTTTAATAGTCGCAACTATTTATTTACAGCTCGTACAAAACAGATACGCGTTTCAGAGTTTTACTGACCTTTAGTCACCAGCATTGTGGATAACCCGTTGTGCCGCGCGGGATTAACCGAGCGGTCTCAGGCGCTACAGTCATGGACTGTGCGGCTGGTCCCGGCGGAGGTTCGAGTCCTCCCTCGGGCACGGGTGTGTGTGTTTGTCATTAGGATAATTTAGGTTAAGTAGTGTGTAAGCTTAGGGACTGCTGACCTTCGCAGTTAAGTCCCATAAGATTTCACACACATTTGAACATTCTGATAACCCGCTGCTAGCGATGTGGAACTCGTAGGATACCCTTAGTAGTGCCAGTTGTGTTGACAGTTCTAGCGGCGCGGCCTATTGCCCGACGAATTTGTAGCAGTTTTTATTGGCTTGGTGCAGTACTCACTTCATAAAATAAAATAATTTGTTTCTTTGGAATAAATATTTTCTTGGCGTCGCAGCTACCACTCTCAGCTACTCATCGTCGAACTTTCAGTGGTAGCAGAGCACTTGTTCTCCGAGTGCTGCCAAACACATTGATAATAAATTAGATTTTGTGTCTGGTAGGAGAAAACATTTGTATCTTTTGATGTTTCTTATACACAGTGTCTACTTCTGAGTTTATTGTTCTAGGTACTCTTGTCACCAGTTATGGAACGGAGGGGTATACCGAGGACATCATTTATAAAAAAGGAACAAATACAGTATGAATTAGAGATCCGTGGTCAATCAGCGGAGGATAGTATCACAGAGCGACGCCCTTTACAAGTTGCCACTGCCAGCGTTGGTGATGAAAGTGCGGCTCTGGGTATTTGTTCTGTCTTGCACGACAGTGTGCAAGAAAATGTCGATTTCTCAGAGTGTAGTAGCCTGTCTCAAACTCATATTTACCGAGTGCAGGTTCAGATTATGTATCTGTGTAACTGGGTCCACGACTTAAAGCTGAGAAATACTGATGAGGAACAAGTCCTGGTAATTGATGAATTACAAAAAATATGATAATGTAACTGTAAATTAGAATTTATGTATTACAATGGCATGGGGTATTTTTCAATGTTAAGACTGAATTTTGCTCCTCAGTGACGTCTAAGTCAATGTCGTCTGGTGGATTGCCGGGTAGGATGGTACAGAGCTGTCTAATTTACAGATTCAGGGCATTAGTAGTTTCACCATTCATATAGCCCAAGAAATTATAAAGCTCTTGTAGTTTTCCATTTGATTAGAACACTATGGCCGGCCATTGTGGCAGAGTGGTTCTAGGCGCTTCAGTCCGGAACCGCGCCGCTGCTACGGTCTCAGGTTCGAATCCTACTTCGGGCATGGATGTGCGTGATGTTCTTAGGTTAGTTAGGTTTAAGTAGTTCTAAGTCTAGCGGACTGAGGACCTCAGATGTTAAGTCCCATAGTGCTTGGAGCCATCTGACTAGAACACTATGCCAGTGAAGTTCAAATTTCCTCTTCAGTTTCTTCAAGTAATATACCACTTAACTTCGGGTAGCTTGAGTAGAGCGGGTGCTGTGGTTTTGCGTAATTTGGGCGGGGGGGGGGGGGGGGGGGGGGTACACTGAAAGACTGACGAGTTAAGGTTGTTCAAGGAATTGTATACAGCAGGCTTAGGAGAGAGTTTGCCCATCGAAATTTATTCCGTGTACAGGCCGGCGATGAAACACTTGTCGACTGTGAAACGTTATTGAAGCAGAAGCTTTGTATAACATTTTGGAGGGAGTATGATGTGTGAATTGTTCACGATATTGTTTACCGATAAAATTTGTACCTTTTCTGACCTTGACAGAGTTGTTGCAAGTGTAGAGAGCTTTCGCTGTAGCAATGAAAAACTCGATACTAAGGATCAAGTCTACCAGTCTCTCTTATAAGACTCATTGAGTTCATAAACAAGAGGGAGTTGAGACGCGACCTAATAGGAATTTTTATCATTGTGCAAGTATTAAACCAGAACATTTTGTTCAAGATTGTCCACTTTGACATGAGAGATTTCAGTAAAGCTGACGCCACAGGAACACTGGCCGAGTTAGTGGAGGCTGCCACTCTGCCGTTTTTGTGTGCACAGCTATTCACCATGAACCAATGTGCGCCTTGTTGGACTCGAGCAGCACTATTTCTATCCTGGAGTATGAAAGGTATCTTAAGTACTGGTATATGTGAAATTCTCTCTATTGCAATCATTCACTTAACAGCGTCGCTCTGTGCACGGACAAGCATTTTCATTGACCCGCCAGGTGTGCAGTGGCGTGAGCATTCAGAGTTTGTCATGGCCACTCAATTTTGTTGTGGCAAGACGTTTGTCCACCAGTGTTTCGCTAGGTTGTGACTTAATTATGAGGATTATCTTGGCCCTGATCATGCTGGGAAGGAATTCTAAGTTAACTTTCTGACTAACAACGTTTATAGATTATGTAAATGTAACTGTACGCAAATTAACAAAGTTCAAGGTAATTCTGTTAAATTTTATTTTGCTCATTTGAAAGAAGAGGTGGTCGAACGAGTTTTAAAGATTCTCATCCATTTTCAGGATCTATTGAGCCATGGCTGGGGGTTACGGATAAGATTCAATGCAGATTCAGTTGTCGTTGCGTCAAGCACCATATCGTTTATACCCTCCTACAATGAAACAGTTACACCATATTACTGATAAGCAGCTGGCCGATGGTGTCATTAAGTCCTGTATTTCACCCTACTTTCTGATATCCAATCGGAATAGCGCGAGCTATAGGTCAGTGGATGCCAGTTATGATTACCATTATCCTTAGTGAAGGAATTTAAAACCTCTGACAGTATTGCACCAAATCTATTCAGAATTTTCCTCCACCTAAAAAATAAGAAAATTCATGCCAAATTCATCCCAGTTATGTACTCCTTTGAATAAGTTGCGCTGTAAAGGGGAAGTTTTTCAGTGGATGAATCTTTGATGCATTTAAGCTTGCACAGAATAGCGCTTCTGTTTTGATTACTCCAGTTTTGAATGTCCATTTATACGACAAAACTACGTCTCCAATGGTGGGATTGCAATTATACTCCTCTAGAAGCACGGCGGTAACAGAAGACCGAATGCGTACTCCTGTAGAGCGTTTTCTGTAGCTCAATTAAAATATTGTATCTACTACACTCATGTTCATAAATTAAGTATAATGCTGATACATGCTGAAACAAAGCTCTGGTGGGCGGTTTGCGAGTTTAAATCACCTCAGGATATGACCATGCGGTGCATTTGACCTGCGTCGTCGCACGGTGGCGCTGGCAGTAGTCCACATACTCAGAGGTGTGTTGGTGCACGTCAGAGAACGTTGCAGCGAGTAAGTGTGCAGACGTTTTCAGATGTGCTAATGGTGACTGTGTGTTGAAAATGGCTCAAAGAACACATATTGATGATATTATGAAGGGCAGAATACTAGGGCGAGTGGAGGCTAGTCAAACTCTGCATGGCGCCGGCGGCCGGTGGCCGAGCGGTTCTAGGCGCTTCAGTCTGGAACCGCGCGACCGCTGCGGTCGCAGGTTCGAATCCTGCCTCAGACATGGATATGTGTGATGTCCTTAGGTTAGTTAGGTTTAAGCAGTTCTAAGTTCTAGGGGACTGATGACCTGAGGTGTTAAGTCCCATAGTGCTCAGAGCCATTTGAACCATTTTCAAACACTGCAGGTCGTAGCAAGGGTCCTCCGTGTGCCACAAAGTGTGGTCTCAAGATTATGACAATGATTTCAGCAGACAGGAAACGTGTCCAAGAGCTACAGTATGGGACGTCCACAGTGTACAGCACCACAAGAGGACCGATATTTCACCATCAGTTCCCGCAGACGGCCACGGAGTACTGCACGTAGCCTTGCTCGGGACCTTACCGCAGCCATTGGAACAGTTGTCTCCAGATACACAATCTACAAACGACTGAACAGACATGGTTTACTCGCCCGGAGACCTGCAAGGTGCATTCCACTGATCCCTGGTCAAAGGAGAGCACAGTACATGATCATTGGAACAGTGGTGCCAGGTTATGTTCGCGGATGAGTCCAGGTATAGTCTGAACAGTGATTCTCGCCAAGTTTTCATCTGGCGTGAGCCAGGAACCAGATAAGAACCCCTTAATGTCCTTGAAAGGGACCTTTATGGAGGTCGTGGTTTGATGGTGTGAGGTGGGATTATGATTGGTGCACGTACACCCCTGCATGTCCTTGACAGAGGAACTGTAACAGGTCAGGTGTATCGGGACGTCATTTTGCACGAGTATGTCCACTTTCTCAGGGGTACAGTGTTCCCCACTTTCCTCCTGATGGATGACAACGCACGGCCCCACCGAGCTGCCATCGTGGAGGAGTACCTTGAAACAGAAGATATCAGGCGAAAGGAATGGCCTGCCTGTTCTTCAGACCTAAACCCCATCGAGCACGTCTGGGATGCTCTCGGTCGACGTATCGCTGCACGCCTTCAAACCGGTAATACACTTCAGGAGCTCCGACAGGCACTGGTGTAAGAATGGGAGGCTATACCCCAGCAGCTGCTCGACCACCTGATCCAGAGTATGCCAACCGTTGTGCAGCCTGTGTACGGGTGCATGATGATCAAATCCCATACTGATGTCGGGGTACATGCGCAGGAAACAGTGGCGTTTTGTAGCACGTGTGTTTCGGGACGGTTTTCTCAACTTATCACCAATACCGTGTACTTACAGATCTGTGTCCTGTGTGTTCCCTATGTTCCTATGCTATTAGCACCAGTTTTGCATAGTGCCACTTTGTGTGGTACCACATTCTGCAATTATCCTTAATTTATGAGTATGAGTGTAGCTAGAGGTGCTAGCAGACTTTTCGCTTTGGAGAAAATTGTGTTTCATCTAGAATATCAGTAATTTTTGTTGAAAACTGACAACTAGGCCTTAAGCTAGGTGCTTGCGAGACTCCATAACGTTGGTAGGATTGTCGTTGGGCTGTACTCATGTAGGCTTTCGCTTTTCAGTAAAGCGTATAAGAGGATCAGATAATCAGATCAAGGATGCCTTGAGTCATATGAGCTCGATGAAGCTGATCTGGAGGAGTTTCAGAGTAACGAACGTGAGACATCGTTTCAACGATACTAGCCGAAATACCCTTGCTGTTCTATAAGGGTAAAAAAGGCATTATTAAACAGAGGCGTCTCTGCGTCTCGGTGGTAAACAGTTACATACTACTAACTTACAAAATGGCGCCTTTGTCTTCTCACCCATTCCGATAGAAAACTGAAAATATCCTGGATATCTGAAGAACTATCATGAAAACTAAGGAGCACTTCATCTGGCGTGCATTAAATAAAGATATAACAATGCTAGTCAAGGACTGTCAGGGTTGTAAGGTCGCTAAGCTGGATCGTAATACCCATCATGGCTTTCTTCATGCAAATCGTGAAGAGAAGCCCACGGAAAAGGTTTTTGTGGATTAAATGGGCCCCCTTCCTCTTGCCAAAGGAGGTGAAAGAAGTGTACTTGTTCCTGTAGATGCATTCATGTGTTTTGTGTGGCTTATACGGAGTTCAGCGAGAATAATAACTCAAAGTTTACCTAATTTTTTTTTCTATTTTTGAGCCTCCTCAGGTCTTAATAATAATGTCACTGCTCTTGTGATTAGCGAGTTTGTTTAGGGAGTTTAGAAAGTTCTGCTTTGGGAATGCCCTATTCCGTATTACCGCCATTCACTATTACACACAGGCTTCCTTCACCAAATGAGTTATCTGAAGTCTTAAATCTGCAGTGATTATTTTGCATGCTCACTCTCAAATTACGTCTATAGATTGATTAAATTTGGCATTTTATTCTGCCATCGTTTAATAGACAGAGCTAGTGACACGCTTTTGCTATCTGCCGCTAAGAAAATAGCTGTTGGCGATTTCATCCTCTGTATTGCCCACAGAGCATCCAAGACAGGTAATTTGCTGAGAGGCTTCCTATAATATACGTTTCAGCTGTTTGGCTTTCTGCATCTTTCTTCCATCTTGCTCTGTTTATATTCTGCTTCCTCTCTCTGTATCTATCTTCTCTCTCCCCCTCCTCCTTTTCCACCTGCTAGTACCCCTCTACATATTCCTCCTGTCTCTTGCATCTCCCCCCTCTCCCCTGTGCCTATTTCTTCCTCCCCCTCTTTCTCTTCGTCTCCTCCTTCCTCATCTTCCTCTGCACATCTCCTCTTCCCATTCTCTCCCTGTCTACCTCATTCTCCCCCTCTCTCAGTCTATCTCCTTGAGCCATCTCACTATCCAGCTCCTCCTCCTGCTGTCTCTGTTCATCCTCTCCTGTCCCTTCACTCTCTGCACATCACCTTATGCCCCCTCATTCTCTCCATCACTTCTATTCTTTCCCCATCCATGCCCAGCAGCAAGTGTAACACCTGCAAAACAAGTCGATAAAGCAGGCTGATCTGCTCCCACTATATGCTTGCTGTACAGCGCAGCCTACATATCAGGGGTTTGGAAATCATTCTTTTTCTTTTTTTTTCTATGATTTGTGGGCTGCCATGCAGGGCAGGTCGATGTAGCAGGTCGATTCTACACCACCGCAAGTCAGAGGCTGAAAAACCGTTTCTGACCCCTGACATACAGTCTGCACTGCAAAGATAGTAAGTAAGACATGCCGATGGGTTTAATAGATGATCCCAGATTTACATATGAACATGTTGCTCTGCATATATGTGACAAAAGTCATGGCATAGCGATAAGCATCTATATACAGAAGGAGATAGCACTGTGTACACGAGGTACAAAAGGGCTTTTCTTTGGTGGAGCTATCATTTTTCATGTGATTCATGTGAAAAGGTTTATAACGTGATTAATGCGACACGATGGGAATTAACGGACTGAACAGTAATTGGAGTTTCACGCATAAGACACCCCATTTCGGAAAACCTTAAGGAATGCAATTTCGCGGGTTCCACAGTGTCAAGAGAGTGCCAAGAATACCAGATTTCGGGAGTTACCTCTCACCATGGACAACGCAGTGGCCAACGGCCTTCGCTCAAAGACGAAGAGCAGCGTCGTTTCCGTAGAATGGTTAGTGGTAACAGACAAGCAACACTGCGTGAAATAACCTCAGACATCAATGTGGGACGTACAACGAAGTATCCGCTAGGTCAGTGCATCGAAATGCGGCGTTAATGAACTATGGGAGCAAACAACTGACGCGAGTGCCTTTGCCAACAGCACGACGTCATCTGCAGCACCTCTACTGAGCTCGTGTCCGTTTGGGTTGGATCCTAGACGCCTGAAAAACCGTGGCCATATCAGATGATTCCAGAATTCAGTTGGTGAAAGCTGATGCTAGGGTTAGAGTGTGGCGCAAACCTCAGAAGAAGCCATGGATTCAAGTTACCAACAAGGCACTGTGGAAGCTGGTTGTGGCTTCATATGCGTACATGGAATGGATTGTGTCCTCTGGTTCAACTGAACCGATCGTTGACTGGAAATGGTTATGTTCGGCTGCACGGAGACCATTTGAAGCTATTAATGGACTTAATGTTCGCAAGGAATGATGGAATTTTTATGCATGATAAAGCATCATGTCACTGGGCCGCAATTGTTCACGAACATTCTGGATAGTTCGTGTGAATAATTCGGTCACCCATTTATGGGACGTAATCGAGAGGTCAGTTCACGTATAAAATCCTACGTCGGCAACATTTTCGCAATTGTGGACGGCTATAGGGGCACCATGACTCAATATTTTTGCAGGAGTACTTCCAACGACTTGTTGAGCACATGCCACGTCGAGTAACTACACTAAACTGGGCAAAAAGGAGGTCCGACGCGATATACAGCTTGGTGTATATAGCTACCGGATATTGTCGTGATCGGAGAGAGAGAGAGAGAGAGAGAGAGAGAGAGAGAGAGAGAAACCTTTCAATATGAGTGCTTTTATAAAGAACTGACACTACTTCAGGTACTGTCCATATCACAATTTTTTTATTTTATATTCATAGCTGAATGAGTGGAAAATTTAAGAATTATATTCACCTACCATCGTCTTATTTGCTTATTTTACTCAAACTCTGAAATAAAACCTGGCCGCCAACCGTTTGCCAAACAGACAGAGTCACTTAAGGCGGTAATAAAACTGGCCGTCTCCCAGAACTCGTTAAACCCATCCATCTGTGAGGTCTGACAGTATTGTAGTATGTGAGAGTTTCTGAAGCAAGTGTTGCCTTTCGCTCCAGCTGTTGCAATGCTACGTATGCTTGTGGTCTAATGATAAACTCAGCGCACAGCAGCCCATCGCGACGAGTTCGAGTCGAGTGCAATTCCCTAAACTGGTTCGTGTGCAAAAAATATCGCTCCAATGCAACCTCAAAAGTAATTTACTTCATCTGTAATAGCGAATCCTTCCAGAACATTTCAGTCGAAGGGCTCATGGCCCCATCTAGATCAGGACAATTTATGCTCAAGAGTTTGCTTGGCACTCGGCAGCCACCAACCACTAGCCACTGGCTGCTGCGCACCTGACGCCAGCCAGCGCCCGTGCAGGGCGATGGCGAAACGACGCACCACGGGCTCGTTTCTCAGTTTACTTTGGCGAGCGTGATTTTGACCTGTGTACCTCGATTTTCCGCTTGAAATAGCTTCGATAAACCCAATTAACACCGTGCGGTAACACAACTTCATTCAATGGGCAAGGTTCAAAAGGCAGATGCAGGAGTAATGCGTCAGAAGTTACAATGTCTTTATGTTAATAAGATGAAATTAATAGCTGGGCCCAACCTGGTTTGAGAACATCGTTAATTACGAACGAGAAGGTTCCTACAAGCGTGAAATCCTTGACATATCTTACGATTATCTGACTGTAACTGTAATTGCATAGGCTTCCGCGGCCGGAATCAGTTGACATAAAAGTTTTCTGGATGTGGTACAGCATCATACTGTATAGAACGATTACTGGTGAAACTAACGTTTTGGCCACGGTTACACTGGCCTTCTTCTGGGTCTACTGGTGGCCGAAACATTGATTTTAACAGTAACAGTTTCTTTTTTTTTTTTTTTTTTTTTTTTTTTTTTTTTTTTTTTTTTTTTTTTTTTACAAAATGACGCGATACCATACGCAGAACATTTCTGTGTCAACCGACTCTGGCCGCAGAGGCCTACGGAGTCATAATTATTATCATTAAATATGTTACACTAAACGCATCACAAGTAACAGTCTACTACGTTTACGATTTTTGTCCGAACTTTCACACAGAATCTTTGTATTTAACTTCGGTAAACAAATGCATTCCCTTATGTTCTACGCGCATCGTTAAGCTTTACACATTTTTCATCAAGATGTTCCTCAGAAAATCGTTGACTGAAATTATCAACAAATAATACACATAATTAGTCCATGCTCTTCGAATGTCGAGGAACGACGCTCTTTACACACGAGCACACACACACACACACACACACACACACACACACACAATAAAACTAACTTCAGTAATGCAACAATGTATCTACAGTCGTGATCCTGAGACGTTTATCTCTTTTTCCACTGGTTTGAAGGTCGATATTGATTAGTTATGAGGAATTATGACTTGAAAACATAAGTAAACAAATGAATAGGAAATAAATATATATAAACATGTTCCATGCGAACACAGAGGCTCCTCACATTACGGACAATCAAACAATGTACAGAGACCATCAAGAAAGAATTGAGAAGTTTTGTAACATTTTTTTCACGCTAAGCAATATGAAAGGATCTATCGCTGTCTTCCTGTATCTCATAAATGAGAAATCGGAAGAATAAGACTAACAATTCATAGTGTTTTTTCTTTTCATAAAATGATCGTTCTAAAGGTTTCGTGGAGCAGTTTCGTCTAAACAAAGCACATTGGTCACGCAATTCTCGGAAAGTTTTGTTGGCGAAGGAGAATCGTAAATTTGGAAACACCACACTTTCTTCCGCCTGTGTCTGGCATCGTTACTCAGCGAATGTCGTTGGGCGAATGCGGCACATTTTTCCTGCTGCTTATCAAACGTGTATTGTCAACACGAACGAGTGGAAAACTCGCCTCGCCCGTCATAAACGGATCTGCGTAACTATTCCGCATAGGCCTGAGAAAACAGCTATAAAAATACGTTCTCATAGTGAAATCTACCTCACTGTTTTCTTGTGCAAACGTAGTTTTGCATCCCCTCGGACGGAAAAGTTTAACTTTTCTCATAGACGATCTCAGGAAAATCTTAATTCTTTTTTTTCAGACTAATGTCCAATCGTGTACTAACCTCATCAAGGCTGTTCTTCCATTTATCCATTTCCCCTGGCATCTCCGTTTATCACAAACGAAATCTGTTGTGGACCTCTCTTCAAAAGAAATACTTTATCGGAACTCCTGAGTTGCGAAATTTATGAGCAAATCGATGACAACAGGTCTTGTAATCAGTTTTGTTTTTGTTAACTGATTCTTCCATCTCTTGTTGGTACAACTGCTTCATAATTACAAACGAAAAGCACAAAGTTGTGCATGTTCATAGTATTAATTTATTTCGCTAATGGTGTTTCGTATTAATCTGTTTTTGTATCTATCACTCCTTGTATAATATCTTTTGCAGTGTTGTTCACAATGGTGTATGTGTGACAAGCGATAGTTGTCTGATAATGGTCTTTTAAGCCGAAAACCTGTTAACTACATAAGTGGAATATCCACAGTTTTGTTCTTTTCATTTACAATAACTTTCTTCTTAAGAAGAAAAACCCTCTTAAAAATATTTCTTTCCCTTATTAAATAGTTGCCGAACTTAAAACAACAGAAAACTAAGTGGTACGTCTCGCTGTTGAAAAACTGTAAATGATTTATTTCTTCGTTATTTATTGGTTTTGCACAAATGAACTCGCTTCTGTCTTTGGAAAAACACAGTTCATCTGCTTTTGCACTACCAAAAATATCTTAACTCCTATCAACATATTGTGCTGAAAAATATAGCAAAAGGGCAAAAAGTTCCAATTCCCATTTGCATCTAGTGATGAAACTATAAAGTAGAAAATAGATTAAGTAGATCGAAAAATGGGTCTAAGGACTATAGGACTTAACATCTTAAGTCATCAGTCCCCTATAACTTAGAACTGCTTAAACCTAACTAACCTAAGGACATCACACACATTCATGCCCGAGGCAGGATTCGAACCTGCGACCGTAGCAGCGGCGCAGTTCCAGGCTGAAGCGCGTAGAACCGCTCGCTCACAGTGACCGGCTTAGTAGATTGGCTTTTGTATCCCCATCAGACTCTAGCACGTAGACGAGGAATTATTCGAGGTTGAGAGTCAGAATAATCTGCGACTCTATAGTAAGCATCGTATAAGTGTCGCATACATTATGCAGTGCCTCTGGAATATTAACTTTTCAGGTTCGGCCACGAAAAGTCCGGAGTCAGTCGCATGCTAGCGCTAACTTCATTCTTATTTGCTCGGTCTACGGTCCGCCCGCGGTAAC